>NW_027532203.1:22016481-22642446 GCF_008692635.1 Crocuta crocuta
GTTCTAAGCCACCCAGCTGTTAGTATTTTGTTATGGAAGCACTAGCAAATTAATACAGAGAATAAGTATTATCATTACTATGTTACAGATGTGGAAACTGAGGCAGAATTCAAATTCAGCTCTGTCTGACTCAAGCTCATACTCATGTAACCACAGCAATGTTTCCAAATTGGCTTCCATGGGCCTAGGATTCATAGGTGCCCAGAATCTGAAGCATTCAGTCCAAAAACTTCTTACTTTTCTATTTGTATTGAAATGGTCTTTGAAATGATGCGTATATATGGGCTTATAATAATGGCCGTTAAAAAACAGATATTACCACATGAGTTCCGTGTCCAAGCTTGTGTTAGGTTGGTGATGGAGCTGGTTACTACTGGTACTACTTTAATTGTCTCAAAATAATGATAAAAGAGTACAGCATGTTTGTTATATAAATAATGATTTTGGCACAATGTAAAGTCCAAATCACACCACAGCTAATTATTTGAAAAGAGGTCACAGTAGTTAAAACAGAAAAATTGTGGGCAAATTGAGTCATCATCACACCAAACACAATAGTACACTCATGCTGACCTCCAAAGGCCCAGGTCTTAAGCAGTCAGAGCCATGGTGCACCTGGAATGATTTATTTTTCAAATACTATCATCGTATATAAGTAATATTTTAATATAAATTTTATTGGACTGTGTATTGGTTTCTTTTTGATTAATAATTTTATTATGTTTATTATTGTGTTAAGAGCCAGAGGCATTAAAAAACATTTACTTACTTTTATGATTGTACAGAGGTAAAAGGATTTACTGAGACGTTGTGTTTTATGGTCTGTATCGCCCACCACTTCCATTCTAGAGAGTAACCAGGCACTTTGCATTCTCTCACATAAGGAGTATTTGTAAGGCTGACTTAAGCTGCTCGAGGAATACATTTTTACAGGGCTTTCTGTAAAAACTTCATTGACTGAGGAATATGCTGAGTATACAAGAAGGGGATGGAAGGAGGCAAAGGCCCTTACTATGGAGAGAGGAAGAAACAGAAAAAGTGGTGTCAAATTTACCCAACTGTGGAAGGAGAAAAAGCTCTGAAGGTCCGTCATGTAGTAGAAATCCATGTCCACTCCCTGTCAGGAAAAGGTATAGGAGATGGCGATAAATGGGTATATAGCACACCTTGGAGAATTGGATCCTAGGGATTTCAGGTCCCCAGACATGGTCTTGAAGGAGCCAAGAAATAGACTTTAACTTGCCTTGAGAACTTAGACAAGATCACCTCACTGATAGGTGAAGACCTTTGTAGGACCATAGGCTTACATGCTTTGTCACTGCCTAAGACTCTCCCAAGACCTTTGCAACAACCTTTAGTAGATGTGTTAACTGAGATGTGTTAACTGAGAGAACAGTAATAAGATTCAATGTCCTGCAGGCCTGACAGATTAAGAGTTCAGAGTCTTATTTGGTCTGAATGAAAGAACATAAAGTAATGTAACATATCCGGTACATTCAAATGTTCTCCATACCTGCTGAATTGATGTTGTAACTTAAAATTATCTAGGTCATTACTTTGGGTCTGAAATATTTTTTCCTTCTAAAAGAAGCCTGAATTTTACTAGGTTTAAAATGCCTGGCATTCCTCAGAGTTGCCTCCTATGGTATCAACGAACAACTCAGCAGTGGTTAGTCTACCTGCCAGCTAGCTGTGTCACCTTGGAAACCAAGGAGCAGAGTCCCGAGGGATGGGGTGAGTGGATTTATAGGCTTGAATACCAATTCCAGATAACAAGAGAAGAAATGTCACAGGTAGTTCATGATTGATTGCCAAACGAGCTGTACAAACAGTATCTGCTTAAAAATAAGAGCTCCTTGCATTTTCTCAGGTTAGAGTTTTATAAGAACATTTCATATACCTACCTCACTCAGTCATACTGAGGAGGCTAAAAAGGGGCCATAGCCATATGAATCTGCTCCACCATCATCAAATAAATACACTGCTGCCCATTTACCAGTGTCTGTCACCACTCTGGGAAGAAACACAGAAACATCTCTCTTGGAGAGACTCAAGCACACATGACAATTGGGTATCTGAGGAAGAGGTAAGGAAGTAAAATTCTGAAGGTAACTGCTATTACTGGGGGACCCAGACAAGGTTTTACTCCCTCTCCATAGCCCTGAGTACCACATAGCTAGTCAGTCACTAGGTTCTATCTAAAGATCTTTCTCCAACCAGCCCTCCTCTCCATGCCTGTCCTGCCTAAAGCAGGCCTTCATTATCCTTCATACAGGCAAGGCATAAGTGTCTTAACAGATCTCCCTGCTTCCTTTCCTAGGTCCCTTCTGACTGGCAAATGATATGGCAGCACCACATACCTACGGATGGTCAATGGCCCTCCCGCCCACTCCTCTACTGACCCAGCTGGCCTCTATGGTCCTGACTGCCACTCCTCCCTCACAGACCCAACTTGCAGACTTTCTGAGCTTAGAGTTCACCATGCTCTGTCACCAAGCTTGTTCTCACGTGTCTGCCTAGAACTCCCTCCTTGCTGTCCTCCCTCAAGAAGCCCCACCTGGTCTTTCTAGAGCTCTCTCCTCCCTGATGCTCAAACACCTGAGGCATTCCTGCCTCTTCCTCCCCTTGGACTTGTTTAGTGCCTGGCTCCTGTTAACAGCTATCAGTGTGATTGGGAAGAGTTTGTCTTTAATGGGACATCTCCCATTATCTTAGAATCTGGGCTAAGACTGTGGACAACGGATAAGTACCCACACATTCTAGCAAGAAGCTGAAGACCACACGGGCATCCAGGCTGTGTGAAAGAACCCTGGAAATGGGAAGAGAGGTTCAATGAGGAATAGAAAGTTCTTGGCCTTTCTCAACCAAGAGGCTGGAGAAAGGACTTGAAGAACACAGTCTATAGATCCTGGGGTAGTTGCAGGAGGAGAAGGCTGGAGTTCTGCTCTCCAGTAGGATGTTTACTGTGCCACTGAAGCACAGGCCTCACAGCAGCCCGGGATCCAAGTGAAGTCCTCATTCGTGGGAGAGCCTCAGTTAGATGACACATGTAGACAGAGAGGCTGGAACCTATCTCCCGCCTGGAGGGGTCTGGCTGCACAGGGCTAGCCAGAAGAGGCCAGGATAGCAGAGAACGAACAGCGGGCAGCAGGGGAGCAGTGTTGGGCTGACATCTTCTGTGGGCCAAGTGCATGGCACATAGGGTACCTGGCAGAGCTGGAGCAACCTGATGAGACCCTGCCCAAGAGGGCCGGATGCCTCTGGACTGACCTCACAGGGACAGGAGTCATTCAGAGAATGTGGCTCCTACATCCAGAAACTTGCTGCCTTAGTTTCATTGTCTAGTAGAGATAAGAACAGTGACCTGCCTCACAGGTTTTGTAAGGATTAAATGAATTTACATGTCTTATATTAATAATTAATATACTGTGATAATTAACATATTAATAATATATGTAGTATAGTGCTTAGCATGTATTATTATTTTCACAGTACAATAATCATAGTAAGAATCAAATGAAAGGATTAATATAAAATTATTCTGAAAATGTGTAGACATACTAGATTATTACATTTTTATTACATGCAGCACAGACTTTAAGTTTTTTGTTTTGTTTTTTGTTTTAATTCAAATATAATTAACCTCCAGTGTTATTTTAGTTTCAGGTGCACAATATAATGATTCAACAATTCTATACATTTCTCAGTGCCTATCAGGATAAGTGTCTCTAAATTCCCTTTATCTATCTCACTCATCCCCCACACCTGCCTCCTCTCTGGCGACCACCAGTTTGTTCTCTGTATTAAGAGCCTGTTTTTTTGTTTGTTTGTCTCTTTTTATCTTTATTGTTCATTTGTTTTGTTCCTTAAATTCCACGGAGTAAAATCGGAATGGCTAAAATAAAAAACACAAGAAATAAAAAATGTTGACAAAGATGTGGAGAAAAAGGAACCTTCGTGCACTGTTGGTGGAAACGCAAACTGGTGCAGCCATTGTGGAAAACGGTATGGAGATTCCTCAAAAAATTAAAAATAAATTTACCATATGATTCAGTATTTCCACTACTGGGCACTCAATCCATGGTTAGTAGTTCTAGTTTTAGAAGGCTCTTCCTTAAATTAAGCCTACATAAAAGCTGTCATACCATCTTTTCATATAACCACAGTCACTCATGTCAATGAACTTCTATGGAACTTACTTTCTGTACTTTTTCTCTGGCATCAACTTCCTTATTCCTTCAAACACATATCATGTGTCAGACACGATGCAGAAGACCAAGAATAACAGCAACTAGCACCCAACTCCCACATAGTAAAAGCTTATAGATCAGGATACCTGACTACATGTATTATAGGATGCTACGTGCAATAACAACTATTTTACTCTTTTCTGCATAAAAGTGATGCTACCCTTTGTTTCTCTCATGGGTTATGATTTATTAAGTGCCCCCACAAACCTTACAGTAATTGATTCTCAAAAGGACTCTATTAAATAAACTTTCTTATTCAAATTTTAGAGGAGGAAACTGAGGTTTATGCTGTGCTCTCTCCACACCATCTCTCTGACCCATTTCCATGGCCTGGCATAGGGTTGGCCCCAGAGCACAATTGAAAAAAGGGTTCATTGAATGAATAAACCACACCTGAGCCAGTGAGGAGCTGGATTAGTTCTTTGGCCAACACCATTTCCAAAGCTGGGCAGCTAATCAGCTCTGAAACAAGCCTGTTAGAAAGCAACCCATCTGGATAGGAAGAGTATGAGAACAGAGGGCTCCAGGAGTAGCATCTCCAAGAAAACATGGAGATCATGAAATGTCTGATAGGTTTGACTCTATAAAAGCCTTTAATAAAAAGCCACTGGATTTATGGGGGAAATTAGCAATAGACATGTAGAAAAATGACCAAATTTGTAAATGAGGCAATTCTTATAACAGGACAAAAAAAGAATATATGTTAAGAAAGGAAACATAATGTATGTATAATACTTGGCTCAGAGGTAAATGATACCAAGCATGTGCATAAGTGTGCTGGGAGAAGAGGAGGGACAGAAAGAGAGCGGATGCAGAATGCTAAGTCTTTGCCAGAACAAAGCCAGAGACAGAAAATAAAAGGGTGGTTGCTAGGAAGTGGGGGGAATGGGTACAGAGCTTCAGTTTCACAGAGTTCCGGGGACTGGGTGCACAAAATGTGAAGTACTTAAGGTCACTGAACTGTACACTTAAAAATGGTTAAGATGATAAATTTCACTTTATGTGTATTTCACCTCAATCAAAAAGTTCTTTTTTTAATGAACAACAAACAAAAATATCACAGCCTGAAATGTGATGGAGTCATAACCGGGTAATATTCAAATACTTACCAGCCAGCATAACAAAGGTGTGGGATAATCAACATGAGCGTAAACAGTTAAAATGTGAAAAATTCAGCCACTAACTGCATGCTTACCCCACAATATTCAAATCAAAGCTTTGACCTTTTGTATCTATGTGACTGTTTCATGCTATGAGTACATAGTTTAATTCTGGAGGAATTGAGCCTATAGCAGAAGTCAGGAGACCCAGCACATGATATATCAGAAAGATCAATGAACCTAAAATCAGAAGGCCCTAAGTCTAAGCTGTGTTTCCTCCCTGCTTAGCTGAGTCACTAACCCTCAGCTGATCTGTAAACTGTATAAAACAATCTTTACCTATAGTGTCAGAGACATAATAGGAACTCAAGAAATATTTGTTGAATAGGGGTGCCTAGATGGCTCAGTCAGTTGAGCATCCAAATCTTGATTTTGGCTCAAGTCATGATCCCAGGGTCATGTGATCAAGCCCTGGGTCAGACTCTGTGCCTATTCTGCTTGGGATTGCCTCTCTCTCTCTCTCTCTCTCTCTCTCTAACAAAAAAATTTTTAAAAAGTATTTGTTGAATACATCAAGAAGGAAAGAATTCTTTAAAAAGATCATAAATACGTATACAAAGTCAACTCATTCTGTGCACCTGAAACTAATACAATGGTGTATGTCAATTATGCCTCAATAAAAAGTTTAAAGCAATGACCACCTTCCCAAAAAATAAAAAGAAATATGACCACTAAGATTTTTCTTAGCTTGCTCCAGCTTGTTCAAACCTGACAAGACCTCCTTAGTTTCCAAGTTATTGAACAAAGGGGAACCAACAAGCTAGGATTTTCCTCAGTGAGCTCTCCATGTGAGCCATCAACTAAATTCACCCTCTCCAGACATAAAAAGTAAGAAGTGCACAAAAAACAAGAAGGTGGGCACTAAATCTTGTGTCCCCAAAGTATAAATCAGAAAAATAATACTGCCTGGAAGAGTGAGCTTCAGTGGGCTATAGAACTGGAAGGCACTGTGTCAGATGAAGGAGTTTTAGAGGGAGGTCTTCAAAACTGGGAGGTCAGGGCACCAGACACAGACCTTCTGAAATTCATTCTTTTATCTAAGGAAAGCCCCAAGGACAGACATTCCTGAAGGTTCCTCCGGCTTTCTCACTCTGTAGCCTCCTCCCCGAATTAGAAATTGGAAAGACTACTGCACTGGTAAGTCCAGAGTCTTTAATTTAGTGGCTCTGGCATTAACTGGCTGAATGAGCCCATTGCAGCCCTTTCTTTAACCTTCTCAACCTCAACAGCTACATCAGTAAAATGAGATCGTTAAGATGGTCTCTCAGGCCCCTTCAGCTCTAAAGTTCTTTGAATCAGTAAATCTGTCCCCCTGTAGTATCCAAGAGTTTCATTATTAGTCAAACTTGGTGACAAACTTTACTTGACATCTAGTTAAAGGCAAAGGGGAAAAGACAATCTAACCTCAATCAATGAGAAACTAGGAAGAAGGAGGGTTTGAAGGGTTTAACACAATGGGAGAGCTCAGGGAGAAGTAGAGTATTCAAAAAATCCAAATCATTCATTTCTTCATTCATTCTTCAACACATACCTATTTAGTCCTTCTATGTGAAAGTAATTAAGACAATGCTGAAAAATACCTTTTTCTTTGATGGTGCTTAATAATTTTAAGTGCAATTTTATTTTACAGTTTAATCAGATTACCTTAACAACACTTTGGGGGCATAAATGGCAGGTTAGTATTATTCCTCCTTAAGAAGAGATCAAAACTTAGGTTAAGTAAGTTTAATGAACATTATAGAGATAATTCACTGGAAAGTAAGGATTAAAATTCAGGTTTCCTTCGGGAACCTGGGTGGCTTAGTCGATTAAACATCTGACTCTTGGTTTCAGCTCAGGGCATGATCTTAAAGTTTGTGGGTTCAAGCCCCACATCAGGCATTGTACTGATAGAACAGAACCCACTTGGGATTCTCTCTCCCTCTGCCCCTCCCCTACTTGTGCACACTCTCTGTCTCTCAAAATAAGTGAATAAACTTAAAAAAATAAAATAACCACAATAAAATTCAGGTTTTCTTATTCCTGCTCTTATGCTCCTCCTACAAGACACAGACATGACCATCTGCTCCAATAAACTCTACTTTTGCCCTTGAGCCTCACCATGTTAATGCCCCCCTCTTTCCTTCATTTGGCTACTTGAGAACAGAACAACAACAAAAATCTGAATATAAAAGACATGTAAGACCTAAATGTTATCCAATAGGAAGTGAGAATGTGCACTTTTTACCCAAGAGGTAACAGACGGGTATCCCTGGACCACAGATGGACTCCTGGTTCTGACAGTTGCTTTATATTAGTTTCTCTGGACCCCAGGCTGACACCTCCCAAACAGGTGATAATATTTGCCCAATCCAATGAAGAGCTTGGTTTCTAGTATCAAATCAGGTAGAATATGTAGAAGCCCCTTGAAAACAAGAAGAGAGGCCAGAAATGTGTGCTGTGGTTACTATCGTTGGTAAGTGTGGTGTGGTTGGGAGAAGATATAATAGCCAATGCTGGCTTGACTTCAGGCTTGGAGATCAAGCAAATTCAGAAGAGAGGAATTTGGATACAACTCCTATACAAAGGAGCAATTCCATAAGCAGCTCAATGCTTGGAAAATAAGGAACAGTTGGTCTCACAGCTTGGCTAGGCAGGAGAGTTGGCACGTATCCTTGATCATTGTGCTCCGCCTGGTGAATCAAGTGGGCCTCGTCAGGGGCTGGACATTAGCTTCCTTCTGGCTGGAGAGAAGCAAGGGAGGTTGTGACCACCTGTTCTGCTCAGGATGTCACTGCACCTCTTGCACATCTTGTTGCACCAGTAAAAAAAAAAGTGAAAGCCAGGTCCTAGGCAAAATCACAAAGTGAGAGCTGCCCTCATCCTCCCCCGTTTCTTCTTCAATCTCCCTAGTTCCTCATCTCACAGTTCACTCAGTGGTGCCCAGTGGCCTCAGATAGCTCAGACCCATGACTGTAATGGCCCTCAGGGCCAACCTGTGGAGACAGCAGCCTGTGCCACAGTTATTTTTGCTCCTCGCCCTCAAGTTCACTGAAACTGTTCCTTCCTTTTTCCTGCTCTCAGCAAGCTGCCAGCTGGAAATCTGAGCTAGTAAGTAGTTCACACCAAAGAGCTTATAAAAGATGATCAAATTTAAAAGTAACTCCTCTCAGGATCACTAGTCTAATAATAAGCTTTTAAATAATTTTCCCAAAAGAAAGAATTCATGAATATCAAACAGATTATCTCTAGGAAAATCAGTGGGATCACAGGGTTGACATCTTGAGGCTAAGGGTGGAGGAGTAATGGAAGAATTCTACTTACTCTCCTACAAAAACCTAGCATTTCATTGTTCTGATAAAGTTCCCCTAAAAAAGTAGAATCATTAGACAAAAGCCAAAAAAAAAAAAAAGTATGAAGCATATATAACAAAACATTAGTTTTTATCAGTTCTAAATAATGAATAGATAGAGATTGTTATTTCTCTTTTTCAAAATTAAAAAAGTTAAATGGGCTCTGGAAACATTTGATGGATATTCTAATGTTAGTAAGACAAGTGGTTCAATGGCTGATGTCTGCAGAGGGCTCAGAGTGACACAGGTAACAACTCTGGTTGTACATCTTTCTTTCTTTCTTTCTTTCTTTCTTTCTTTCTTTCTTTCTTTCTTTCTTTCTCTCTCTCTCTCTCTCTCTCTCTCTCTCTCTCTTTCCTTGTCTTGTCTTTCTTTCTTTCAGAGAGAGAGTACATAAGCAGGAGAGAGTACATAGGGAGGAGGAAGAGAGAGAGAGAGAGAAAGAGAGAGAGTCTTAAGTAGGCTCCACACTCAGCGCAGATCCCAATGCCCTATGTGAGGCTTGATCCTATGACCCTGGGATCATGACCTAAGCCAAAATCAAGAGCTGGATGATCAACTGACTGAGCTATCCAGGTGCTCCTGAATTAATTTCTTTTTAACAAACTCTTCAACACATGAAGATCTGATGTCTTTAGGGATTTCACTGGCCAGTGGGAGTATCAGTCTCCTCTAGAAGACACCTAAGGTCTGGAAACACGCTGAGTGGCTCAGTATTAGCACTTGCTCTGTATCCTCTCTTAGAGTGACCCATACTGGACAGAGATCCAAAGATCCAGCCAGTAGTGGGCAAGTGCTTCCTTTCAAACACCTGACATCTCTTGGCTAAATGAACCACATCATTTCCATTCTATGTGGTTCTGTTTGAATCCATTCAAGTCCTCCAAGAAGTAGACACCAGTTCTAAATGAATAAGCAAGAGCTTTCTAGGAGGAAACTCCAGTGAAGGATGAAGGAGAGAGTGGAATAGGTAATGAGAACCTTCATTTTAGATCAAAATGCAGGTCTGGCATCTATAAAAGGAGAAAGGCAAGGAATAATTGGGTAGAAAGGGCCTCAGACTACAGTGCAGTTTTGAGAATCTCAGCCAGACCAAACTCAGGAGAGTCTCCTGAACTCACTAGAGTCCATTAGAGGAATCTCTCATCAAGCAGGAATGGCCCTATTTGAGTCTGACCCTCACTGTGCTTGATCATTGGCTGGGAGCAACCCAGTGAACATGTGACCTGGCCTGAATGATGTAGTAGATCCAAAGGAGCAGGAGCTGGAGGCTGCCATATAGTGTGACTGTCAATCATATAACCCAACACACCAAGTGAGGGACAAATGAGCCAAGGAAGACCACTCAGAGCCCATCTCTGGAATTGATATATGGATATTAGAAGGAAAAAACTGCTTTTTCCACTGAGAGATCTACAGTAGCTGAGTCTGCAGTAGGTGAATCCAGGGCCACCAACTTTCCTTGGTGAATATGGGGAGCCAAACTGCATCAAGGAGAACATAAGACCAAACCACAGATGGAAACAAAGTTCAAACTAGGAAGCCCTGAAGCCCAAAGTCATTAAATACCTTCTTAATTTTTTCTCATTCCAGTGTGAGTTGTATTTCTGCTATAAGTAAAATAGTTATTTGCCTAAAACCTCATGCTTTTACTGTAATTATCATAATATGTCAGATCTTGAAAGGCCCTTGAGGTCATCTAGCCCTTACTATACATTATAATATTCTAAGGAATTTTGTTTTGATACCTAAATTGGACTCGACTCTAGTCCAATTTAAACCAGACTCTGTATAGGTAGTGCCCACCTATTAGTTTTTCTTGGTGTTGTTTTTAACTCACCAGGTGATTCTGATGTTTACCCAAGGTTCAGAACTACTGGTCTTATCAAATCTTGATTTTGCAGATGTGAGACAAGAGGTTCAAACAAAGGAAGTGAGTGGTCCCAAATCCATATTCTTGGAGATAGAGCCAGGAGTTAAATGCAAACCACCTTGCTTCTAATTAGATTTTTTTTAAATATGATATGTCATCTTACCTTGGTTCTTTAAGAAGCTTATGTTACTCTGTCTCTCCTAGCCCTTGAAGTTATTTATTCATTTATCAAAACAGAAAGAAGTTACCACTATCTGAAACAAGACCCAAGTACAAGACAAATAGTGCATTACTCCATCGGCATAAGTCACTACTACACAGTGTCATCCTCCCCTTTACAGCTGTCAGCTGCTTAGCATTGGAGGAGAGCAAGAGGATTCTTGACTGAGCCGTGCCATCATGGAGAGAAGTACCGATCAGGAAAACACTGTTGGTTTTCAGTGTGGCTGCTCTAACTTACAATGGCTATTGGTTTTCTATAGCCTGATGAAATAATGATTCCTACAACTCAAAATCCAATTAACATGTAACATTACCCAGGTTTCTGTCTTCTGAAAAGCCACCCTATTTCTGAGTTCCCTTTCTAAAGGCATTTCAACATCATCAAACATGTTATCATTTAAAATGTT
The DNA here is from genome assembly GCF_008692635.1 of Crocuta crocuta. Lineage (NCBI taxonomy): Eukaryota > Metazoa > Chordata > Mammalia > Carnivora > Hyaenidae > Crocuta > Crocuta crocuta. The sequence goes on from NW_027532203.1 coordinate 22,027,726, forward strand.
AGTAGAAGAAAGCAGACTACAATTTGTTGTGCCATTGAACTTAGTAAAATGAATTTAGAAAAGAAAAAACATGAGCTAATGATGACCATGTCTGGGTGATGTGGTTTGGAATCTAATACAACATAGGAGGGTCCAAAGTAAAGGAGACTGTTACCAAAAGTCTAGGCAAGCTGATGGATGAGATGATGGTCAATAGTCTGAGGACAGGTACCAAGTCCAGGGCAAAGAAGAATGGATATAGTGGGAAGGCCCAAAAAACACTGGGAAGATCAGGAATGCAACAGATCCTGGAAAAAGAATTCATGTTTTAAGGGGAAATAGTTTCAGTTGCCAATGCAATGACAATTTTACCAAAAAAGTTTTTTCTTGAAGGATGGAGTAGAAGCATTGTTAAGTTATGACTCAGTACCAAGAACTCCTGATTCTGTCACTAACCAGTTTTATGACTTTAGATAAGACATTTCACCTTTCTGGGCCACAGTTCTATGACTATAAGATGAAAGAGGTGGTAGATCAGTCAACAAATACTTTTTAAATATCTTGTCTGGATGCAAGACATGGGACATTCAGTTCCCTGTTCTCATGTAACTTAGTGGGTAAGTGTTTTTAAGCATTTTGACATGACCCACTGTAAGAAATATACAAATATATTTTAAATCAAACACCATGTATATGTGCATAAAAATAAAAATTCCATGAAAATTCCACTAATCTTATTATATGCCATGCATTTTGCTGTTCTGGTCTGTTCTATTCTAATTTTATTTTAAGTTTAAATTGATTTCATGCCTGACTAAAAGGTTATGGCGAGTGGTTTGAAAAACATCATCTAGGGATACTCTCTAAGATTTCTTCCAGCCTTTCAAACCAATGATTCCGGGGGCACCTGGGTAGCTCAATCAGTTAAGTGTCTGTCTCCTGATTTTGACTCAGGTCGTGATCTCATAGTTCTGGGGATTGAGCCCCACGTTGGGCTCTGTGCTGACAGCACAGAGTCTGCTTGGTATTCTCTCTTTCCCTCTCTCTTTGTCCCTCCGCTGCTCAAGCTTTCTCTCTCTCTCTTTCAAAATAAATAAACTTAAAATAATTTAAGCTTAAAATAATATATTTAATCAATGACTCTATCAACCATCTCTCATCTCTTTAAGCTTCTCCAAGCAAGTGACCATTTACTTAATTTGTGTTTAAAGTTAGGCCCTTTGTAATCCTGTGGACAGTCAAAGTGATCTTCCAGATCCAGAAAAGATCCACATGTAGAATGATTTTGGCCAGAGTACATAACATTACTTCTAACATACCCTATCTACTGACTTTCATGAGTTTCCTGATGTTGAAGAGCTTTGAAATATCCTTTCCTTTTTTTCTTTCCAAATTTCATGCTTTCTTTTTTGTTGTTAAAGAAAATCCACATTCCTCTAGTACCTCAACTTCACAGGAAAAAAAAAAAAAACTGCCTGTGGCAGAAGCTACATTCATATCGACTGGATATTTCCAGGAGAATGCCTTTCTTCCCCTGTCATTTTGCCCTGGTGAAACTGAGTTACCTAAGAGCATGTGCTTGCACCAAAAGGAAAGCTACTTTTGAAATACAGCTGTACAACAGGATGAAAAAAATATATACTTTCTGATAAAGAAATCATGCTTTTCTTGTTTCACAAAGGACAAATTGGCAAAGATGTTCCTCTGTTTTAGTATTTGGTCGGATGCTTGTTAGCTTCCCATAGAAGGGTATTTCTGAAAAGTGGAGAATAAAAGGAATTTTTTGGATGTGTGTTATTAAGAATGTGGCATGCTCATGTCCAAGAGGCCCTAACTCTCTCCCTTTCTTAATTGGACAGTGTGGTCTGATGGAAACACCATGGAATTGGAGACAGAAGACAAGAATTTGAATCTGGCTTCTCTTACAAGTAGGTTGACACAAATAAGGACTAGAAGCCTTTATTACCCCATGGAGAAATTTATAAAATATGTGACATTAATAAAAGATAACAAATAGGCAGAGCAGAGACTTTTTGTTAAGAATTGCATAACAACTATGAAATCTCTAGCACCTAGGAGCTCCTTCTCATCACACATGTCAAATAGGTGCCCTGTCAACTAACAGAGCAGGAGGTCAGTGGAGGCTCGGGGGGTTATGGAAGGATGTTGCTGAAGGCTCAGGGCAATCCAGGTGGATGGCGATCCAGGTGGGTGGGCAATCTAGAATCCATGGGGAGTGGACTTTGGCAATCATCTCCCTATGGGAACAGTGAAAGATCATTCAGTTTAAATCATAAATAATGATTTGAATCCCACATCTTCTGCTTTCTAACTCTGATCTTTGCCAGATTCCATTCCATGTGAATCTTATCCCTTCATGTATTTAAAAAAAAAAAAAGGTTAAAGCTGCCTGCCCTACCTATATAACCCCTTGTTTTATTAAAAGGGATAGTTCTGATAAGAGATTTTTGTACAATGTATAGTGTCTTAGAAATAAAATTAATAATATGCATTCCCCAAACAAGTACTAAGGACCTAGGCTAGAGACTGCAGACACAATTGTGAGGAACCTGGCTGTTTCCCTCCAACTGCTTTCAATGAAGGTAAATGAGAGGAGAGAGCTAGGTGAGGTTTCATGAGTAGTTGATGTATAAGCAGGTTCTTGGAAGATATAAAGTAGCTCACTAGTCACAGAATAAGCAGAGTTGGGGGATACATGGCTAGAGGCTAGATGTAGGAGCAAAGAAGATTCCCAATGGAGAAATAACATAAGCAGAAATCTGTAGTTGGTTCAGTTCAATCAAATGTACATGCCTCAAACTGGATAACCAAGATGAATATGACACAGGTTTTCTGCACCCCTAAATAGACAAGGTCAAGGTACATCCCATGAGAGAGGTGTGCCCAGGATGCCACAGGAGTCAATCAATGCATAACAATCTAGCCAGGTACAGAGAGAAACCATGGCAGGAAACCGGTCTGTATGAGTGCATGAGGACACGCAAAAGCATATTGCATACAGGAAGGAAAAAAATGGCCAATTCGGGGGAGAGCAAAGAAACCAGCCTACCTGTTCTATGTTTGTGGTGATGGAATATAAAGATGGCTTGTGCATGCCTTTCAGTGCACAGCTAATGAGTTTATTCTTTATCCTGTGGGTGGTGGGGCACAAAACAGTCTTCTGAGCAGACAAATGATAGTATTAGGGAGAATAATTCCAGCAGCAGTGAGCTGGACATATTAAGGTGGAGAACTAGAGGCAGAGAAGACTGGTTGTAAAATAAAGGTGGAATAAATAAAGCAGGCCTGAAACAGTGATAGCCCAGACTAAAGTAGTGGCAGGCGAAATGGAGGGATCAGACATATTTTTCTCATCTGTCGAATGGAGGTGGAGTTCTTTCATTGTAACAGGTGAAGATAGGAACCAACATGGATTTCTTTCACTTTAAAATTCTAATACCAGGATATTTTCTGCTGTTTATTCCTCAGCATATATTTAAAAACTCAACATTAGAGCCATTAATACTGCAAGCCCAGCCCTGAACTAGACCAATGAGGAGCCTGAGGTCAGAAAACAGAAAAGACTATCTTAAATCAGTCAGTCTTGGTGGCTGATAAAGGAGAACAAATACTTCCATTCTTGTGGCTCCAATGCACCACTTGTCATACCAGCATCTCACTCTAGAAACCATCATCATTTTCCAGAGATACCAGGATATGGAGTGAGTGTGGCAAAGGTGGAAAAAGGTTGTTCTTGGCTCTCCTGGTTACTCAAAGTGAGAGGGATGAACCCTCTACCCCTCAGGCACTGCCATCCCAGATCACACGTTTACTACCAAGTAGTCACCAAACCCTGCTGAGAAGCAGCCCTGATGCTAGAGGCTGGGAATGACAGAAATATATCCCCAGCCTATCACACGTCTATAATGAGTCCTTATGAAGGTGAGCAGGACTTTGCTGACTCCAATGGCTAGTAGAATCTGGAATTACCTCTGCCACTGTTAAGTCTGGAATGCTATCCTCACATCAGTGCCTACTCTACGTGTTTACTAGGGTTGAAACCTCAGTTTCCCTCAGTGATACCTCTTCAAGCCTGTCTTATCAATTCCTCTCACTAGGACCCAAGCTATGCCCTTGAAATTCTTAGCTACTAACTGGGACCTGGCTTGCAACCCAATAGGCAGCTTGACATGGGTCTGACTTCTAGTATCCCTACTGCTCAAAGACACTCACTGCTATTTCACCCATATCCAAATCTCTTGGATTCTACTTGAATTAAATCTCAATTTTCCATGCATTTGAATCCGAAAACCTTCACTACAGATGCTTCCTGTGGGATCAACTTGGTCAATTGTGTCAGTCCCAATACTGCCTAACCCAAGGTACTCCTCTTCACATGTTCCCTACTGCAACCACAGAAATACCTTACAGCAAAACCATCCGGGACAGGACAAAAGCAACAAGTATGGAAGACTATTTCCCAGAAAACCAAGGAAAAAATGGGGCTTCGCCTAGGTCCTGGCAGCAAAGTCCAAGAAGTAGAAGAAAAGAAAGGGCAGTCTTCCCACAAAGCACTGAACCCCTAAAGACAAGCAAAACCCAAACATACAGTTGTTTAGACATTGCTTCATTTTTAATCTGTGCTCAGGTGTTCCAATTAAACCGTTTGGGTTATTTATATGGAAGTGTTAAGCTGTTGTAGGTATCTTCACATATAGCTACCAGGTTTATTTGTCTTCCAATCTATCACTATGGTTCTCAGAACAAGATGAAAAGTAAAACAGAAATAAACCACCCAGAACCATCAAAGGGGCGGGGGGGCTCCTCCCTCCGCTAATGAGCCACCACTGCCAAACAAATGATGCTTTCTGATAATGCACATATATTGCTGTAGCCATGGAAACATACTTAGCAACAAAGAAACCTTGACCTTTTCCCATCTGTTTAGAATCTTCACAATGACACATTAATTTCAACATATGAAAACAAAAAAAGGAAGGCACAAATGTTACATTTTCTGTAATACCCAGGCAACATCTAGCCAGTGTGGATACAATTCATAGATGAGGAAGGGATGATGCTGTTAGTTCTAGCCCAGCACCCCAAGGTGGCACCCAGGTGACATTTTACTGGCATTAAGGAAAATGACTCAAATCTGCTCTGCTGCTTACCAAGAGATTCCTGGAAAGGCTCCAAAACGGGGCCAGAGATGGACAGTTATGAGAGCAAACACTAGCCAGGGTAAATATTCCCAAGAGACAATAATGGAGAACTCCAGAAACTAATATTCTGTGAGCACTAAAGCTTCTTTCCATGCAAGCTATTGTTAGCAGCCTAAGGCTGAAGACAATTGAGACAGATTCAGTTCAATTCTATCCAATCCAATAAACATTTAAGGAGACTGTCTCTGTTTTCATTGATGGATAAGAATTGGATATAGAAGAAGTATACAAGACTGGTTCTGTCTCTAAAATAGTACACTTTTTTGTAAATAAAGAGATATTAACTGACTTGAATCAATTACAAAAACTCTGTGAAAGGCAAGATGGATGTTGCAGAAATAATAAGGGAAGGTCCCTGCATGAAGTGTCGCCTGAGCTAAATTTGAAGATATCAGAACATTTTTCAATAAGTTAACTGTCATATGAGCAGAGAGATGAGTCAAAGATGTATTTAACTCTTTAATAAAGGAACCAGCAGGATGGCAAAGCCAATTTGAAGGAGTTGAGAAACTGATATATGTCAGTGGAAAAAAAGAAGATTGCAAACTTAGATTGAAAACCAGTTAACGTCCTATAGGACAATAAAACCATAGCCCCTGGAGGTATCTTTTCTACCTAATAAAAACCATTTGCAACATATAAATCTTCCACAATTTAGCAACCAATTTTAGAGAATCTGAGCCTTAATCTAATAATAAATAATAAACCAAACAAAGCTACCTTCCTCAAAAGTGAGATGACCCTTCGGTGACTGTTACAAAATGCTCTAGGATGACACTGAAAGGGCATGCAAGATTCTGCCTTATTTCCAAGTTTTGGATAATCTTGCTTAATAAAGGCAGAATATAAGCAGAGAGTAACAATGGAAACAAAGATCTTTAAAACTGAAGGAAGAATTGGGATGTCAGGGTCATTGCTCAGCCCTCTACTCAAGTGCCTTGTTAGAAGAAAAACACCACTGTCGGCTATGGACTGAATAAGAGCAAAAAGGATTCAGTTTAATCTGAGAAATATAGACTTGAGCAATAATCTTCATAGGATTAGAAAAATGCTGAGACTCCTTTTTTTTAATATTCTTTTTTCTTAATTTGTTTGTTTATTTGTTTTTTTAGTTTATTGTCAAGTTGGTTTCCATATAACAGCCAGTGCTCATCCCAACAAGTGCCCTCCTCCATGCCTACCACCCCTTTTCCCCTCTTCCCCCACCCCTATCAGCCCTCAGTCCCATTTTCTAAAACTCCTTGTGGGTAGTAGGTCACAGACTAATAATGGGGTAGGAAATGACTTCTGAGAATTACTGACCCCCTAGAAAAAAGAAATAAATTGAGAGGTACATACAAGAATGATTTCGATTTATCTGATGCTGTTTCCCTTAGAGAAATATAAAATGCCCAACACTTCCTATTTTTAAGTAATAGCTAATACTAATAGATTCAACGCAACCAATATGGGCTGAAAATACACACTACTCTTCAGTTTCATGTTTATGTAAGTTGAAAGGGAAGAAAGCAGGGGTAAAGGTAGGAAAAGGAAGAGGAAGAAAAGTAGAAAAGAGAACCATCAGCAAACTCTCAAACTGGAAGGGAACAAAGAGGCTGGCTGGAATAGGGGATGGGGGACTAGAGATCGGGGAGTAAGGAAAAGTCACAAATAATGAGGAGTATATAGAGAAGAAGACATCTGAAGAGGGATGAGGGAGCACCTGGGTGGCTCAGTCGGTTAAGCATCTGACTCTTGATTTTGGCTCAGGTCATGATCTCACAGTTCGTAGGACAGAGCCCTGTGTCAGGTTCTGCGCTGACAGTGCAGGGTCTGCCTGCGATTCTCTCTCTGCGCTCCCCTGCCCCCCCCCACCTGCCCATCCCCATTCACTCTCTCTCTCTCAAAATAAATAAACATTAAAAAAAAAAAAGAGATGAGGTTAAAAGAGCAAAGTGAGAACAGACAGGCAAAGACAGCAGTTCAGTAGAGCTCTAAGCAGAGGAAAGTTGAAATTTCCATTCTCTTATTATTTATTCACTTGCTCTCTGATGTCTCTGTCATGCTGTTAGAAGCAGGGATCACTTGACGGACCATTATTCAAAGTTCTTCAGTTATTCCCTTCCTTAAGCCCAGAGGGGGGATATTGGACTCTAATCCACATGAGAATATCACTCTGCCTGAATGCACTCAAGCTGGAGTCTGAGACTGATTCCCTGAGGTAAGAGGTGTCCACTCCCAGTGAAACTGAGCAGCTGAGAAGAGGTGGCCCACGTTCAGCAGGGCTATCACCTGACTGTGTGACCTGAGCAAGTCCCAAGGGCCCTGCCCACCTCCTTATGTGGCAATAGGAACACGGCCAGTATATTGCAAGACGTAATAAAGTTCAAGTGAAATAACAGTAGAGAACACGTTGCTGGGGGGGGGGGGGGAGAAAAGGGGGGGGCAANACCTCCAGTCCCCATGCATGACAGCTGCCACTGTCCAGATGGAGCAAGCCAGGGACATGCTCTCAGAGGACAGGGCATACGCGATGAGTCCACAGCCACTTCTGGTCTCCTGCTTCTCTGACTAACCCTTCTTCCGATTCATCCTGCGCTCCAGACACAACCGACCCTGCCTTTAAGTAGTTAATACAAGTTAGAGACTGGCTACTTGAAAGTTTTCTGCTTTTAATTTCTGTTTAATGACGTATTGTCCAGGGCACTATCACATCGTCTTACTTAACAGCCTTTTCTGGACAATAAACTGTGCTTGGTACCCACCTCGGCCCACAAACCCTACAATTAAGTGATCGTTTGTCCTCGCCAGCCTGACAGAAACAGGGGTCTGAGGCGGGCTGGGAGGAACCCAGATTTATTAAAGTAATAAATAACCTGGAAGCCCCCACCATGCGGCCGCCTCCCCCTTCTTATGTACTTCCTTTTTGTGGCTTCTGAGATGGGGAGATGGGGGACTTAATTGCTTGGAAAGAAAGTTGCCTAAAAGCTGCACAGCACTCTCATCCCAGAAACAATAAAATAAAACTGGGAGGCTCTGGGGCTACAGCTTAATAATGGCTCTGCTGCTGGCTGGGCTGGGCTGCTTGGCAAGCGTTCACTCATTCTGTGTTTCTAGAAGAGCAACACACACTCCTGCACATAAATGCACTCGGTGAGGCTCACAGCCATCATGTGGCCAAAGGGGGGCCATTCAAGATGAGGTTCTCATTCATTGTGTCATTTGCCACATCCCGTTTATTTTGTTAATGATAAGATGGTTTTTGTGTTTTTTTTTTTGTTTGTTGTTGTTGTTTTTTCCAAAAAATCATTTGGCAAATACTATCTCAGATACAGAAATTCCTGGATATGACATGGTGCTTCATATTTTTTATACCTAATATTTTTAAATGTCATTTTCTTTCTCAGATATTCTATCTCATTTGATCACAAATATTTATATTATCATCACAAAATGTATTTCCATAGCCAGAACTCATCTTTCTAGAATATTCTTGTATCTAAAACTTTATAACATTATTTTATATAAACGCATTAAGTAAACAAAGCAGTTTTCTAGAAAGTCAAAATAGATTCCATATATATACACACAAATAGATACCATATACATGCACATACACACACATACACACACACTCACTCACTCACTTTATTTTACACACAATTTTCAAAAATTTATTTGTGTATTTTCGGAGCCCCCAAACTAGAGAGTACAGGCATATTTTCACAGACAAGTCACTCCTCTTCCTACCTCCCTTGTCAAAATTCAACTTGTGAAATTTACATAAGATAAAATTAACCATTTTAAAGTGAACAATTCAGTGGCATCTAGCACATCCACAATGTTGTGCAACCACCATTTCTATCTACGTCCAAAACATTTAATTACCCCGACTGTGAAAGTAAGATGTATGTATCAACCACAAACATGGCCTGAGCCTCTAGTATGTGAATAACACTGAATCAGGCAAACAGGGAGTCAACGATTAAATCCCACAGGCCATGGGGTGCCTGGGTGGCTCAGTCGGTTAGGCGTCCGGCTTCGGCTCGGGTCATGATCTCACGGTTACTGGGCTCAAGCCCCGCATCAGGCTCTGTGCTGACAACTAGCTCAGAGCCTGGAGTCTGCTCCAGATTCTGTATTTCTCTCTCTCTCTGACCCTCCCCTGCTCATGCTGTCTCTCTCTCTCTCTCTCAGAAATAAATTAAAAAAACATTTTAAATATATATATATATAAATATATATATAAATCCCATGGGCCAATATAAATCTAGTTGTAAGAATTCTAATAAGGAATCTCAGGAATGTTGTTCTTTGGGACATTACCACGGGAAATATCCAACTTTTGAATCCTTGAACCAAAAAAACCATAAATTGATACTAACATCATTTCATTATTCAGAATTTGTCTTTGTTGTTTCCTGTTTTACAAACCATTTGCTCTGATGGCATTATACCTGAGCAGGGTAAAATGGTAGGTATGATGGTGGCTGCAGGTATTAGGAGAGTTCTCAAACATCAGGAATCTGGAATCAAAGCCAGTTTAATTAGGAGTCTTTCTCATGCCCTGCCAATATTTTTTTAATCTACTCAACAGAGACATCTAATTAAATAACCTGTAATTCTTTTCTTTGGGGATGTTTTACTTTAATCTTTGGCCCTCTAACACAGTTGGTATAAATTCTAAGGCATCATGCCTTTCAGTATCTGCCAAGTCACAGATGTTGCACATGAAAAGGAGGCCCCAAGTGCCTATAATTGTACCAAAGAATCTAGAAAAGTCTCACTCCACAAATGTCTTTATGAGGAACCACCCAGTGAAACTATCTGAGTTATGGTCACATATTACAGGTGGTTGCAGTGTACTGAGGGGTTAAAACTGGAAGGAAATGTGAAATGTTGCAATGGAGAAGAGGTTTTCCTCTTATTATATAAGCCTTGGTCATGATTTATATTTCAGACATAGGATGGAGATACCCACATCCTGGCTTCTGCATCAGAATATAATGAATTATGTGAGTCAGATAGCTCATTGATTTCTTATAAGTTACTCCAGGACTACTGCAAAAGGAGTCCTGATTTGAGCATCAGAAAATAGCAGCTCATTTTCAAGAAAGAACTGTAAGTATGAAAATACACACACACAAACACACACATGCATCCACACACATACACTTTATGCCCAAATAACCCACCACTTTATAAAACACTGAATAAGTCATCTTATTTTTACAAACTTGGCTTTCCCAATCTGTGATACATGAAGAGGAATTCCTTACTTGACTGTTTCACTATATTGTATTTAGTACTATCACTTGCACTGATCAGTTCTCCCCATACCCCACTTTTCTTTCTCTGCATGTAAAATGCGATTTTTTTTTTAATCTCTAAACATCTTTCCAATTATAACATTCTCTGCGTCTGTGAAAGCAAAATTAATCATTCTGGGTGCTGGATACATGGAGGAGGAAGTTAGTTTAGCTTCTGAGGGATTCCAGGACCACTTGAATTTGTCCTTGGAAAAGAGGTGGGATTTAGTGGAAATGAGAGAAGGGAGTTGGCTTATTTCCACTGGCCCTTAGAGAAAGCTAAGAGGAGACACTGGACAGTTAGTTGTTGTAGCTGCATCTTTTAGCACTGCTGACATTAAGTATTAATTGTAAGAAGGAACTAGTTGTGAAAGAAATATATATTTTGGTTGACTGGTAATAAGTATTTCTTGAAGATTATCGTAAAGACCTCTAATTTCATCTGAATCTAGGCTTTTCTGATTTCCTCACATTTGTATCCCAAAACTAATTTTTAATTTTTGTGAATTTTCCCCCTTCTAAGGCTGTCAATGAAACCTCTGGCCAAGACAAAGTAACTGGAGCCAGTTGCCCTCCCCTGAAACAAATTCTTAAAAGCCACCCAACTGGATGGCTCAGTTGGCTAAGTGTCTAACTCTTTATTTTGGCTCAGGTCATGATCTCACAGTTTGTGGGATCAAGCCCCGAGCTGGGCTCTGTGCTGACAGCTCAGAACGTGCTTGGGATTTTCTCTCTCCCTCTCTCTCTGCCCCTCCCCTGCTCAGGCATGCACTCTCCCTCCCCAAAATAAGCTTTTAATTAATTAATTTAATTAAGTGTATAAACAATTTTCAAGAGATTAGACGTCAAGCAATGAAGAAGGGTAATACCCAAGGGACAGGAAATAGGACTTTCTCAGACGACGGAACAAGAGTATGCCCAGAGAAAATGCCATTCTGGTCTCACCTAACAAATTTTTAAAATTACACTCAAAAGGATCAAACTATTTTCAGGTAATTTAACTGTGTACTAAAAGAATTCAAATATATTTATAAATATACACAAATATCAAGAAACCCCAAAATAAAATTCACCATGTCTGTCTAGCATCTAATTACAGAAGCCAGAGAATACAACCCATAATAGGAAAAAAGTAGAAATTAAACAATTGAAACTAACCTATAACTAGCACAAATGTTATAATTAGCAAACAAGAATATCAAAATATTTATTATAACAAATAGAAAATTCTGACATAATACAAAAAACAACCATAGGAAGTCTCTGAAAGGTAGAATGAATACAAGGACTTGAGATACAACACAGCAGTGAATTCTGTGTGTTTTTCTTTTGTCTTCCATATATCTCAGAGATGGTGCTGGAGAAGCCTGAAACCCAGAACTCCAGACACACAAAGCTCCAAAAAAAGCTTATTCTCTCCAGGGAAAATAATAGAAAAAGATCAGCCTAACAAAACAGAAAATATTTCTGAGAATTCTCACCCTAATCCAGTCAAACACCATTGGAAAACAATGGAAAAATGCACTGTGCTATCTGTGGGGCCAAAAAGTAGTGACGTATCCAGCCTCCACCCAGAGAATATGTCAGTGGTACTCCAACTTCCCCACCACAATGCTGATGGCAGGACCAACTGAAGAGCTGGGCTTACATACCTATGCCTCAGCAGCAAGGAGGTACAAGTTCATCCTTCACTTTCTCCCAAGCAGACATCAGCAGGGCCCAAACAGAAGCCTTACCCATCCTGCACTCCTGCGCAATGAAGCAATGTAAGTCAGTGCTTCTCTTTTGCCAGGGGAGTGTCACCAGGGCCATGCAGGGAACTAAATATTCCCTCCCCAATCTGGATCCATGCACTGTACCTAAACAGGATGAGTGACAGTTAAAAATAATAATAATAAGCGGCACCTGGGTGGCTCAGTCAGTTGAGCATCCGACTTTGGCTCAGGTCATGATCTCACTGCTCATGGGTTTGAGCCCCACACTGGGCTCTGTGCTGACAGCTTAGAGCCTGGAGCCTGCTTCAGATTCTGTGTCTCCCCCTCTCTCTATCCCTCCCATGCTCATGCTCTGTCTCTCTCTCTTTCTCAATAATAAATAAATGTTAAAAAAATTTTTTTAAAAAGAAGACTAAATAGGATCCAGAGTCTCACAACATAATACCACAAAAGTCCAGGATACAACTGAAAACCACTCCTTATGCCAAGAACTAGAACAATCACAAGCTAACTGAGAAAAGACAATCAATAGATACCAACACAGAGATAACTCAGGTATTGGAATCATCTAACAAGAATTTTAAAGCAGTTATCATAAAAATTCTTCAATTAACATTGATAAAGACTCTTAAAACAAATGAACAATAGAAACCCTCAGCAAAGAAATAGAAGACATAAAAAATAACCAAAGAAAAAATGTGGAGATGAAACTACAATAACCAAAATAAAAAACTCTCACAGAACAGGCTCAAAAGTAGACTGAAGACAACAGAGAAAATAATGAGTGATCTTGAAGACATATTAATAGAAATTACCCAATATAAACAAAAAAAAAAGAGATTTTAAAAAATGAAGAAAGCTGCAGGGACATTTGGGATAATAACAAAAGATCTAACATTAACATCTGTATCATTATCTATACAGAAAGAGAGGAAAGAGTTGGAGTTGAAAAAAATATTCAGATATAATCGCTGAAAATTTTCCAAGTTTAGTGAAAGGCATAACCTTTCATGTATGAAGATAAGTATGTATGTAGATAAGTGGGTGAAGATAAGTGAACCCAAAAGAGAATAAAGCCAGATGAGTTCACACCTAGACATATCATAATCAAACTTCTTATTATCAAGGACAAAGAAAAACTCTTGAAAGAAGTTAATCTGTTCTACAGGGGACAGAAACTTTTCAAATGCCAGCAGATTTGTCACAGAAACCCTGGAAGCCAGAAGGAAGTGGCATAAAAGAGCCACAACATTTTTCAAATGCTGAAACAAAGGAACTGCCAACACTGAATTCTGTATCTAGTGAAAATAATCGTGAGCAATGAAGAGAAAACTAAAGACATTCTCAGAATAAATAAAACCAAGGAACTTTTTTTCACAACAAGCTTCCTTTTTTTAATGTTTATTTATTTTTTAGAGAGAGAGAGACAGAGCAAGAGCAGGGGAGAGGCAGAGAGAGAGGGAGACACAGAATCTGAGCTGTCAGCACAGAGCCCGACGCGGGGCTCGAATTCATGAACCCTGAGATCGTGACCTGAGCTGAAGTCAGATGCTTAACTGACTGGGCCACCCGGGCACCCTGCCAACAGACTTTTTAAAGAATGATTAAAGGGGGTGCCTGGGTGACTCAGTCTGTTGAGTGTCCAACTCTTGATTTCGGCTCAGGTCATGATCTCGTGGTTCCGCTGACAGTGCAGATCCTGCTTGGGATTCCTTCTCTCCCTCTTTCTCTTCCCCCACCCCCGCTCACTCTCTAAATAAATAAATAAATAAATAAGTTTAAAATGAAAAGAATGAGTGAAAAGAGGTGTAAATAGAATAGACTCTTCTTTCTTTATATTACACATGATGGATGAATCAAAACTTATTCTCTGGTGTGATATTCAAAACACATATAGGAGATACTAAAAATTTATGCCTTAAAAGTGGGAAGTATAAAGGGACCTAAATATAAGTAAGGTTTTTACATTTAACTCAAAGTAATAAAATGTTGATACAAGTAGACTGTGCTATGTTACATATTTATATATAAAAAGACTATACAACATTATATTTAATAATACCAGAGGTAAATGAAAATGGAATTCTAATAAAGTTCAATTAAGTTACAAGATGGTAAAAAATTAAAAAAGGTAAACAGAGGAACACAAAAAAGAATGAACAAACAGAAAAGAAATAATAAAATTACTAATATTTTAAAAAGGTAACTGTATTCCAGGTGTTCAAAAAAGAAAACTAAATAGCACTATGGATAATATGAATAAAAGTACAACAAATACCTAAAGTTGAAAATTACAATGTTTGAGTAGAAAAAATACACAGTGTGTATCTAGTGGTAGATTAGCCAATGCAGATAAAAGATTAGTGAACTTGAAGACAGAGTAATAAAAAGTATCCAAATGGAAATAGAGCAAAGGAAAAAAAAATATTAAGTAAAAATGGCATCAATGAACTGTGGGATAAGCAATCTAATAAATGTATAATTGGAGTCCTTAGGGAGAGGGGCAGAAAAAATATTTAAAGAATTAATGACCAAACTTTCCAAAACCTGATGAAAACTATAAACTATTGGATCCCAAGTACAAGAACATAATCCCAAGTATAAGAACATAAAGAAAATTATACCAAGGCACATGATAATCAATTTTCTCAAAAGCAGTGATGAAAAGAAAAATACTTTCCCTTACCTCAATGGAATTAAATCAGAATTAAATAACAGAAATAAATCTAGAAACTCAAAGGTCTCAATTTAATGACCTTAGCTTCCATATTAAGACACTATAGGGGTGCTTGGTTGGCTCAGGGGGTTTAGCATCAGACTCTTGATTTCAGCTCAGGTCATGATTCTCAAGGTCATGAGACTGAGCCCCATGTCAGGCTCTGTGCTGGGCGTGGAGCCTGCTTGGGATTTTCTCTTTCCCACTCCTGCCTCTCCCCCATTCATGCTTGAATACATTCTCTTTCAAACAAACAAAAAAAAATTTTTTTTTTTTTACAAATAGTTTATTGTCAAATTAGTTNAAACAAAAATTTTAAGCCACTATAGAAAAAAAGAGTAAATAAAATATAATGTAAGCAGAAGAAGGAAAATATTAAAGACTGTAATGGAAATCAGTGAAACTTGTTAATTTTGATACTTGAGAAATGTACTTGGTCCCAAGCAAGACAAAATACAGAAATCAATCCACACTAGACATCTCCTAGTGAACACTCACAGAATGGTACTGAGAAAGAAAAATCTCAAATGCTACCATAAAAAGATGACTATTTCTCTAAAAAGGAGTGACAGACTGATAATATAGACTTTTATAAGCAGTAACAGATGCCATAAAACCAAAGAGTCACATCTTTAGAGTAGTATAGAAATTAATGTCAGACTAGATTTTGACAGGGAACAAAATAATCACTCAAGAGCAAAGTGCAAAATAAGATATTTTCGTAAATATAAGAAGTGGAAGGGCTAACTCTTTACAAATCCTGAATAAAGTAACTATACAAGAGATATACTTGCACATTAAGAAAACAGAAGAAGTGGAATGCAAGAAGGAAGAAAAAAGATAGCAAACAATGGGAAGCAGAAATGTGTATTGAGGATTGAAAAAAAAAGGCAAAGATCATGATTAAACTTCAGAGGATGCTTCAGAGGAGAAAAGATACTAATTAACTTTAGCCTTTGGGCAGTAAGTGTATATATTTAAAATGTAAGAGAAACCATCAGAAGAAAACAAATTATATGGATAACTTGCAAAGTGACAGAATAAAAAGGTAAATTAAAATCTGAATCATTCTAACAGAAGCCAGAAACAGAGGAGGGGATGAAGGAAAAAAGAATAACACTGTCTACTTTAGGTTTAGAAGTCAGAGAAAGCATCTTTCCAGGGTGTGGTATTTGGTTGAGATCTGAATGATAAGTTACCTGGTCTGCAAAAATCAGGGAGAGAACAAACCTCATAGGCAAAGTTAAGAGGTATAGTAAAAGCCCTAGGATGGGAGTGGGTTTGATTATTTCTTTTTTTTTTTTTTTTTTAATTTATTTCTAGGAGAGAGAGAGAGAGACAGCGTGAGCAGGGGAGGGTCAGAGAGAGAGGGAGTCACAGACTGAAACAGGCTCCAGGCTCTGAGCCGGCAGTCAGCACAGAGCCCGACGCGGGGCTCGAACCCACGAACCGCGAGATCATGACCCAAGCCAAAGTCGGACGCTTAACCGACTAAGCCACCCAGGCGCCCCAAGGTTTGATTATTTCTGGGACAAGCACCTAGACCATGGGAGGCATGTGCAGAAAAATAGGTCTAAGAAGGCAGAGGCACATCAAGTGTATTTAGCATCTCTGGGAAATTAAAACTTTTTTTTTCTTTCTTTCTAACATGGAATCAGGAAGGTTTGGTGGAGGAGATGGAACTAGGATCTGGTGATGATGCGTGGGTTCGGGGTGGTTGCCACCCAGCAAAGGGAAGAAATGGAAACGAGCTTCAAAGATAAGCTAAGTCTAATTCTGGAGCATACCCAATGCCAAGTGAGATCAGAAAATACCCTGTATACACTGTTAGATCATCCTTTCTATGACTTGGACTCTCCATTTATTCCACATGCTCTTGTGTTTGCCAACCCGCAATTCCCTGGCATGAAGGACAGAAGAAAAGCCTGTTTTTTCTTCTCCCTAAATGTTAAACACCATCTTCCGGGCTGATTGCTACCACACTTCCTAGGATACTCTTCTTGACTACTGCAGAGGTTCTGTCTTTTCACCCTTCTTTCTTCAATGTTACCAATTCAGGTTTTACTTCATTATTTTTTTTGTGAGTTTGTGTCTAGTATCCCAAAGTCGTTCTTTTATTTACCTTACAGAGTTATAAACACTTTAAAACAGGATTGAGTAGTACCCAGGCCAAGGCAGAATGAATTCTTCATTTCTGACCTCAATATATGTGAAGATTCACAAAAGCCCCCTGTAATAACATCCATTTAGAGAAAGTAACCTTTCAAACACTCCCTGACTGCGTAGAATCTGAAGTCATCAAATAGATTCACAGCACATTCAAGCTATGTTCAAACTCAGAAACAATCCAATTCAACTTCTTTGTATTTATATATGAGAAACTTGATGCTTAGGGAGGAAACTGTCTTTCCTATCTAGAAGCAGAGACTGCCTATAAACCCACAAGTTTATTTTACATGCAGGGGCCGTAAGAAGGAAGAGAAGAAATGAAGCTTTCATGTTAGCACAAGATCGTTTTAAAATAGGTCCATATCAGCAAGTCCTTTAAAGAGAATTAAAGACAAACAACAGACTGGGGAAAATATTTGTAGAAAGACATATCTGATAAAGGACATATATCCAAAACATACAAAGAACTCTTAAAACTCAACAGTAAGAAAACAACCCAATTTAAAAAACGGGCAAACAATCTGTATTAACACCTCACCAAAGAAAACAACATGGCAAATAAATACGAAAGATGCTCAATTGCAGATTAAAACAATGAGGTACAGGCACAGTCAGTTAAGCATTTGACTTTGGCTTAGGTCACAATCTCACAGTTCATGAGTTCAAGCCCTGCTTCAGGCTCTGTGGTGACAGCTCGTAGCCTGGAGGCTGCTTCAGATTCTATGTCTCCCTCCCTCTCTGCCCCTCCCCTGCTCATGCTCTGTCTCTCTCTCAAAAATGAATAAACATAAAAAAATATTTAAAACAATGAGATACTACCGCACTCACCTTAGAATGGCTAAAACCCAAAATACGGACAAAACTAAATGCCAACAAGGATATGATACATCAGGAGTTTGCATTCATGTTGATGGGAGTGCCAAGTGGTAGAGCCACTTTGGAAGACAGTCTGGCAATCTCTGATAAGGCTAACTGTACATTTATGTGATCCAGCAATCATACTCTTAGGTATTTACTGAATGATTTGAAAACATATGTCCACACAGAAACTTCCATATAAGTGATCATCATAGCTTTATTCATAGTTGCCCAAACTGGAAGCAATCAAGATGTCGTTCAATAGTGAATGGGTAAACAAACTGGTACATCCATGCAATGGGATATTATTCAGTAATAATAATAATATAAAAAGAGTTACCAGCCATGAAAAGACATAGAGGAATCATACATGCATATTGCCAAGGGGTCGGTTTGAAAAGGCTAAGTACAATGACTCTAATTATATGACATTGAAAAAGGCAAAACTATAGTGACAGGAAAAAAACAAAACAAAAGAAAACAGAAAATAAAAATAACAACAACAAACAAACTATACCTATCTATCCATCTATCTATCTAATCAGGTATGATCCAGGGTTGGTGCTAGGGGAAGGAGGGATGAAGAGGTAGAGCACAAAGTAGTTCTCAGGTGGTAAAACTATTTTGTATGATGTTATAATGGTGGATACATGACACCATGCATTTGTGAAAACCTACAGAACTGTACAACACAAAGAGGGAACCCTAATTAAACTACAGACTTTAGTTAAGAATAACGTGTGTCAATATTGTTTCCTCAGTTTTAACAAATACATCACACTAATGCAAGATGTTAATAACAAGGAAAATTGGCAGGGAGAGAGGGATCTAGGAACTCCTTGCATTTTCTGAGCAAGTTTTCTGTAAACCTAAACATACTTTTAAAAATAAGTCTATTAAGGGGCACCTGGGTGGCTCAGTTGGTTAAGCGTCTGACTTCAGCTCAGGTCATGATCTCACGGTTTGTTGGTTTCATGTCAGGGCTCTGTGCTGACAGCTCAGAGACTGGAGCCTGTCTTCGGATTCTGTGTCTCCCTCTCTCTCTGACCTTCCCCTGCTTATGCTGTCTCTATTTCTCTTTCAAAAATAAATAAAACATTAAAAATTTTTGTTAATTTAAAAATTTTAAAAAATAAAAGTAAGTCTATTAAATATAAAAAAAGGTTCTTTAAAAAAAAAAATCTCAACAGGAACCAGAACAGAAACATTTACCACGCAAACTATCAACAAAGAGATTGCAATACAGCAACCAGGACTAAACCCAAACACAAGGCCAATGTTTTCTGGTATTTATAAACTTAATATCTTTTAAAAGAATACTTAGAATATAAAGAGTGTATTAATCAAAAGAAGCTGGAATTCCAACACTATTACAGTATTCCTTGGATATCTGTAATTCAAAGAGAATGAAGTTTCAAGATAGTATTTCTCCTTATAACTTGTTCCGTGTTATTACTACCAAAATCAAACCCTAATGGTATGTATGATTTTCTGTAGGAACTTTTCTTTTAATTTCTTATTCTTGTTTCTATCCAGTCCATATTTTATCTGGGATGTCATATTTATTTTCTGGATACCTATCTCAATTTTAATCATGTAAACTCAAGTTTGAAAAAAATGACACAATCTTCAGAAATTTAAATTTTATAATTTTTTTTATAAATTTACTTTATAAATGCTGCCTCCAAAATGGACAGCTATTTCAGGAATACTATGCTCAGATGTGCCTTGTTACTAACCACCCTAAATTGCAGTTGAGCTGAGTGGAGTAAAGGAAGACCCTAGAACATAAAAGGAGGCTTTCTTTTTTTAATTTTTAAGGAGAAAAAGCTCTTTCAGGCTTGTATACTGATAAACAAGCTCTGGCAACTGTGGGCAGGGCAGCACTAACCCTCTGTCTTAGTGCACAGTGCCATCTAGGGGAAAGACTTTGTTTCTAGTCTCGGTTTTACCAGCAATTAAGCGGCCAGCTTCAGGAAGTGCTTAAACTCTACGTCTGTGGTCTCCTGCATTAAATTGGAAACCACAGTGCTCGCTCTGTTGACCTTCCAAGCTTCTGGGGTGATAAATACAAAGTAATGCAAAGCCTCGGGGTCTTTATCATAAGTTCGTAACTTCACTTGAAAGATGAAAGTTAATTTTTGCTCTGATGCTAACAGAAAGCAGAACCCTCAAGGTCTTGTAAGTTTAGGTAAGTGTGGCTGAAAACTATTTGTTTTCTCTCCTTATAGGATCACAGCACGCATCAACCTAATTAGTGCATCTAAAAATTTATAAAGTGACTGCACAGAGCCAAATAACCTTTATATTGCCTGTGGCCCACACAAGCCAATTATGCAGGGAAATTATGGGCCTAGTCTGAAGCAATCACCGGTAAATCTCAGAGGAGGCCCTGAAGGGGACTTGACTCTAAGTGAGAAAACAGACAAAACCAGATTTGGCCCACCCAGCTTGGCCACAAAGTCATACCTGGGATTCTATGGCATTGAGATGCCCTATCTGAGGCCCTCTAATTGGCTTTTCTTGCCTCTGGGCTTCCTTTGTTGGCTTCCCTCTCATTCATATTCAAGACCACAATCAGAAGCCTTGAACAGATATGCAAAGTATTTCTTAAATGTAGACAATTGAAATATAAATGTTCCTCCCATGCGCTATTAATTATTTTATAGTTTTCCCCAAGCACCTTTTGTATATATAGCAACTTAAATGGTGACCATAAAGTGTGAAGATAATTTTTCTCCAGTTTTTCTGTCCCTGCTTCTCAGGAAAAGGCTATGGAAGAAACTTTGACTCTAAGCAGTTTACCAACTTTTGTCCCTGACTCCACTGCATAATACACTATAAAGTGTTTAATGAAATAAAATTGTGTTTCTATTTCAATTGCCTAATATATAACAGGTTCTCAGTGGATACTACACATCAACGATGAATGTGTATGCCATTTATGGGGAGACAATTCTCTACAGGTCATTATTGTTTCTGCATATCTTGTAAAGCAGAGGCACTGACTCTCTTTATTCTGAACTATCTTTATAAGGATGTCTGTAAAGCAAGTAGCCTTAGAAGACATCTCTCCAGAGCCAAGGGCAGGTCTATTTCCGGTCCATTATAATAAACAGAATGAAGGGCCCCTGGGTGGCTCAGTCAGTTGAGCATCCAACTTCGGCTCAGTTCACAATCTCAGTTTCTGGATTTGAGCCCCGCGTTAAGGTCTGTGCTGACAGCTCAGAGCCTAGAGCCTGCTTTGGATTCTGTGTGTGTGTCTCTCTCTGCCCCTTCCCCACTTGTGTGTGCATGCTCTCTCTCTCTTTCTCTCCCTCTCTCTCAAAAATAAACAAACATTTAAAAAAATGATTTCTGAGGCAAAAGTTGGATAGTTTTGCTTGCAGCCTATTATAAAAGATTAGGGGTTCCAAAACTCGGTGGGGGGAGGCGCAGTTCTCAGATGTGATATAAACCACTATGTGGACAGCATCTACTTGGTCTGCCCATGTCCTTTCAAGCTTGAAGGCCAAGGGAAGTGAGGTGAGGCTGCAGCTCATGCAGGTTGCTGTGCTGTGAGCAAGGACAGTCCTTTGACTTTGACTCTGGAGATGTGTGTCTTCCACCGGTGCCCAAGAAACGGGCCAATTGATTAGCTTGCATGTAGGGTAAAAATATCAGACCCTTCAGAGGGTTGACATCATTGTTTCACGTTTGTCCCCAAAATGAGTCCTCCATTAGATGGGCATCTTGGGCAGCCCAGTGTGAGAACTCAATAAAATGGGACTCTATCTCCACTTAAAAACCTGTTTGGAAAACCCAAACATGACTACCAGCCACTTGATAAGAGAAAAACCATTCCTTATCTCAATTAAGCCAGTTTTCTGTGTGTGTCAACACTTCTATGTATACCTTGAACTATCCTCTTTTGAGTCTTCCTTATCCCCCAAAAGGAAAAAGCAAGTGTGAGGGCTTATTAATCAGAAATATCAAATCTTGCTTATTCACTCTAAATCAGGAACATTATATGCACATCTTAAATTCTCACAATTCTTCAGTGTCTTTCCATTTTACAAAATGTCAAACTAGGCCCTAGAGATGTTGAATACTTTGTAAAGAGCACACGGGCTAGCAAGTTACAGAGCTGGATTAAGAACTGAATTCTCTATGATTCCATATTATTTCTTGGGATGAGCTAGAATAGAAGGCCATCCTCCGGGTATGAGTAAGCTTCTCCATCCAAAAATTTCTCTGCCTCTTCTATCTTCCACCTAAAACTTCATTATTAGAGAAGACAGGCAGTGCTGTGTCATAGAAGAAAAGGTACTTGTGAGGTGCAATGAATTCTCCTATCTTTGAGCTGAGGCTCACTGTGGCTTTAAATCCTTTACCTCTCTAAATATCAGTTTTATAATCTTTGAAATATACATAATAAAATCTGCCCTTCCTATTGAATAGGGCTTCTGTAATTTAGAAAAACCAGAATAAGATATATGAAAAAAAACTCTTACAGTTTTCTTTCATTGTTGAAATCCTTAAGCATTCTTTTTTAAATCTTAGATACATTTAGTATTCAAGAATGTCCATTTAAAACTCAATAGAAGGGAGGTGCATTTTAAATGATAACTAGTGAATAGCTGAGCTCAGAAGAAATTTACAGGATTAAGATACATTATATGTCTGTAGGTGGGTGGTAACAAAAGACAAGGAGGTGAGAAAGGTCCTAATTCCCTAATATACCCTACATCCAGCATTAACCCCAAAAGGTCAAACATCCCAAGTACATGAGGAACCCAGCACTGACAAGGAGCCAGATCCCCAGAGCTTTTCATCTTCATTTCAAATATTAATTCATTTTCCAAATAGAAACTGGAACACTAAATCAACTAAGAGCATCCATCTGATAAAAGATATGCAAATATCTTTATAAATATACAGTATCATCTATAATGTTGACAGGTCAGATAAAGGCACCAACTTTTCCTTCAAACTTTAAATTCCAAATATAGGATGGAAATACAGAGATTTTACACACACACACACACACACACACACCACAGTCTATTTTATTTTCAGCTCCATAGATGGTTACAAATTGCATATATTATTCATAGACTCCCCAGACCCAAACCTCCTTCACATACAAACCAGATTCAAGTATTGGAAGAAACTCCAATGCTAAGACCTGAATTTTAAAAACCAATAGATTATCAGAATTGTGAAGAAATGTTCTGGAAATGCAATTAGGGTACATATCATCTCTAGGTGTGTCCAATAACAACAACACAAAAAGCATCCAAACAAAATAAACCTGGTTGAACTTTCACCAAGCACAGCCCATCCCTCCAGCCACATGCTACCTGCTGCTCTCCAACATGGGTTCAGTCAACCCAAAGCCTCCAAAGGCAGTGGGAGGGCCCCCCGTGGGGAGGGCAAGGTGACTGCACAGAGGTGGCCCTACAAAGGGTCTGACAAGTGGCTACCTAAACAACTCTCACTTGGTCCAAACCAGCCCTGAGCTGGGAGTCCTGAGAGATGATGGATGGTTCCTCACTGACTTTCCTAATGAAGGTGCCTAGGAAGAGAGGTCCCAATTTGCAGTTCTTTTGTTCTTGTGTTTTTGTGAGCACTGACCTCCTGCTCCCTGCTCCTTAATTCCCTCCTTCCCTCCTCCCTCTGGCTCTCCTTGTCCACATAATTCTATAATGCCAAGAGAAAATCAGAACAGAAAGAAAGAATAATCAGGGTCAAAAGACCAGAGGGCCCATCTCTGATGTGTCCTATGTGGTTGATGAGGCCACAGGCTCCAGAGTATCTGACAAGACATCGATGGAATCAATGTGGCTAAATTAAAACATGCAGAACATCCCATGTTTTACATGCAGCTATTGGGAAAGAGGAGACACGGCCAGCAGGATCTGAAAGAATATGTAAAGGCTGATCTGGTCAACAAGGCTCTGAAACTGGCAGACAGGGAAACCAGCAGTGGCTGATGAGAACCCAAGCATGCAGGTAAAAGCAGAAAGAACGATCAAAGCAGGTGGACACTGATCACAGTGCTTATTAGTTCAGTCTGGAAGGAACTTTTATCTAACTATAAAGAATATTAATTTTATAAAATTTGGAAAACCTCTAACAGAGTCCTAAAACGTGATAGAGCACATTGAATGAATGAATGTACCCAGGTAGGCCAGTGAATGTTCAGCATTCAGTCCACATTTATTGAGCTCTGACTACCAGGCATTACCTGTATTCAGTATGCATACTTTGCACCTTTTAGTAGCCCAAGAACAGAGAAGACACTAGCAACTCAATGCCTAAATGGACAACTGCTGACAGGAAGGTATTTAAGGCCCCTGGGTTAATGAATTGGCATGTTAATTCCTATTGGGCTTCAGAGTCCCTCTGAAATCTTAGCCAAATCATTCAGGCACTATTTGAGGAATAAATTGGGATTTTTAACAATTTACCCAGTTCACTGAGTAACAAATTAATTACTGTATATATTTAGCAAGGCAGTATGTCCCATCAACTCATTCTTCCAATCCAGCCAAGTGCATAATTTTAATATTTCACTGTCTGACTTGGCTATTCAACATTTCTCTTCATGAGGCTTCGTTCAAAGAAATTCCAATAATACTGTTTTTAATTAGCTACTTCCTGTCCAGTGGGTAAACCTCATGTACGCAGGTCCCCCACTCCTAGTCCCATGTCACCTGCTCAAGACTAGCACCCTTGCTTCTCCCACCTCGACCTCCACCCCTCTGCAGCAAGCCCACAGAACGAGAGGCAAGAACTAGACGGTTCATCCACATGGCATTGTAATTATGATAATAGCTGATACTTACATGGCAATTACTATGTGCCAGGATCTGTTGTGAGTGCTTTATACACATTAACTCATTTAACCTTCACACACCCTATGATGTAGTAACTATTATTATCCTCATTTTACATGTCTAGAGGGTCTCTGGAGTAGCTTTGCTTGCCAGAGGGAACTGTAGTCTAAGGAAAAGAGGAGAGAAGAAACTTTTAGTTCAAGGGCATTTACTCAGGATTGAAAGGAGGAAGAGATTCAGCCCAGCCATGCCTCTCACCCAGCCTCTCCTGTGGTCCAGCCCTATAACTAAGCATTCAGGAGGAGACTACAAGTAAAAACTCTGTAGGTTCCTGCACTAAGGACAGAACTCAGTAGACTGGTAGCCAACTCCAGTCTAGGAAACTCAGAGGACAAGAGATGACTGGCAGAAGCTTTGGAGGGAAAGCAAAGGAGAGTCACGGCTTTGTTGGGCCAAAATTACCTAAGAGTTGCTCATGGACCAGATGTGGTCCAAACAGGAGATAGAGCTGGCCGGGAGCCATGCTTAATCCCACACAAGAAAACTGCCGGGAAGGATGAGGGGTTCCAGCAGACAGAGTGTATTTGAAGTAAACTGCCAAAAAAGAAGGCCTGAGACAAAGCAGCCAGCTGGAGGACGTCGCCGGCAGCGCACTCCCAGAAGGAGGCCTTGAGAAGCCCTCTAAAGCACGCACC
This sequence comes from Crocuta crocuta, assembly GCF_008692635.1. Classification (NCBI taxonomy): domain Eukaryota; kingdom Metazoa; phylum Chordata; class Mammalia; order Carnivora; family Hyaenidae; genus Crocuta; species Crocuta crocuta. The sequence continues at coordinate 22,053,189 of NW_027532203.1, forward strand.
TGAGATAGGGACAGCTGTCAACTCCTGCAGTACCCAACCATCGCAAAGCTGTCTCAGGGCAGTACCATTCAAGGAATGACTTCCCAGGCCCCCCACTCACCTCCTTCCCCATTTCCCTACCTTCAGAGTCAGAAACCTGCATTAACAAGCTGGGACAGCTGAGGTGTAGACAGAAAATGTATGGGCATCCCTCCAACCACCCTCTTCTCTGGTTTCAGGGCTCTTACCTGCATCAGACTACCAGAGGATAACGAGCATGGTCAAGCTAACACAGCTACAGAACATCTGCATTAGGGAGAGAGGGAGGGAAGGAACTAGAGGGGAAGAGGGAAGGAAGAGACAGAGAGGAGAAAGGAATATGTTATACCTCACCACTGCAACCAGTACTCTGCAAAGCTCAGTGGAAGGAGCAAAAACCTGAGAGAATCAGTGCTTAAGGGCTGGTTTTAGAAAGGGTACGAGTCCCTAAAGCAACAGATAGTATGACAAAAGGATTATTGGCTGCAAAGGGAAACAGTAGAAACACATCAACAACTGTTCCATCAGCCACACCTATGAACGTTTTCACCCCTTCCACAAAGCACTCCATATCAACTATGCATAGTAAGGTATAGATAGACTGCTATACATAGTGCAAGTTCAGTTATTCCCAGCATATCTTAAGGCTGAATTAGAGAACATCTCCAGGTGGTGTTGTACAGGGAGGGCACCTGTTTGGTCCACACCTAACCACCAGAGGTAAGGTTCTTAGCAAAATTCTTATAGAGTGTTACGATGGGGCTTCCCTGCCCAAGGGTGCTACAGACTAGAAACATGTACAAATAACCAGGTGGGAGTTGGGAGTCAGCACCATGGGGAGATGGCAGATGAAGCCATAAGTCCAAATTTTGTCTTTGAGACGTAACAGGCAAAGAGAAATGGACAATGGAACAAGTGCTTTTCTATCCCAGCAAGAACTCAGTAAAGGGATCTGAAATACTACTGCTGAAACTCCTGACCTACTTTAGAGAGAAGAAAAACAGGAAACCCTGCTACCCGAGCATTAATAACCCCTATAGCCAGCAAACAGCAGCGGTTTGATCTGGACAAGTACTCAAGTACTCAAGAGTATGACAATGGGTCTTCCAGCAAGAGCATTCTTGTCAGCAGTATAGAGGTCTTTTGTTGCAGAGTAAGAGTGAGGGACCAAAGTCTCTGGGCAGCCAGCCAAGAACCTGATCCGCTGGGCTGCACTGAGTGGGGCTTGACCATAGGTGTTCCTTGACAAAAACAAATCTCAGATAACAGTGTCTGAAGAGGGCAAATGAGTGGGACATATGCTGTGTCCCAATAATGGTACAAATGTAAGGGCTTGGACTTCAATTTGAGTCATGGAAAATGAAGAGGTAGAAAGCAGTCACAGGAAGGGGTTCTGGGATCCCATCTAATTTTGTTTAACTCACTAACTTAACTTTCTCATGACTGTGTTACTACAAAGAAATATTCTATCTTCTCCTTTAGTAGTCTAATATCATAGGCTCTTAAAACTTCTGAATCTCAGGAGTCCCTGGGTGGCTCAGTCAGTTGAGCATCCAACTTTGGCTCAGGTCATGATCCCACAGTTTGTGGGTTTGAGCCCTACATAGGGCTCACTGCTGTCAGTGCAGAGCCTACTTTGGATCCTCCATCTCGCCCTCTCTGCCCCTCTCGCTCGTGCTCTCTCAAAAATAAATAAACATTAAAAACAACAATAACAACAAACTTCTGAATCTCAAATTTTGTCTTCTCTTCGGGTAAGTATTCCTATGTTATCCCTAACCCAGAAATAGAGAAATGGCCCCAAAGGAAATTCTCTATGAAACATTGCCATTGAATAATTCACAGGTTTTAGAACAAAGTTCACATAATTACCAGTTCTAAAGGATATTCATTTCAAAGGCGGATTCAATGTTGTAAGCTTTTAGTTTTCTTGTTTTTTTTTTTAATCTTCCACAGAGAACTTTACTGCCAAGACTTCAGTTCTTCCCATCACTGATAGCTTGTTCTGATTCAGTCTATAGAAAGTTGTCACTACTAATTTGTCTTTTTTGTGTATTTGAACATTCTAAGAAGCAAGCTTGAAATATCTACCTACTTTTTCCCCTGTATTCAGCAACATTAAGCAGCTTATTTAGATTCACAAACCTATTTCTAACTCCTGACTTTTGATCCTATCCATCCATCATATTCAAAGAGAAATGCTTCTTCTCCAGTAATCCAACTAATTTTTCAAGTTCCTGGAGACATGGCGATTGATATCTGTTGTCCTAATGAATCCCTGGAAGTTCCTTCTTCCCCTTTCATTGTTGCTTCTGTTTTCACATTCTTTCATTCTAAATTATTTGTTTCACATTGTCAGTGTTTTGAATTTCTCTCAAAGTCAACAGCAAAGGGGCAAAGGCAGAGGCCTCCATCCAAGAGGTAACATCCACCTTAGCTTATGACCTCTCCTTATAAACTTAATGAAGTCATCATATCTTACCTGCCACATGTATGCTAACCCCTCATCAACATATCTGAGGTCCAAAATAAGTGTAGATGTTGAAATATACTTTAAAAGTCATACATCTATATGGTATATAGCTGATATTAATATATGTCTTTTTATTTGACTTTTTGGTCATTTTACTTTCTAAGTCCAAGGCAGTGCCTTTTTACTGATATATCCTTATTTAAAATTTCTCTTCAAAACAATATTCGCCTTGCTATTTGAAATACTGATGACACAAAGCAGGTACAACAGAAAAAACCCTCCTCGTTGCATTCCCTTTCTCCTGAACTCCTAGTACAAGCTACCTTCCCCCCAGTCCCAGATCTCTGCTTGTACCATTTCTATGTCCTGTCCAGATGCCATTTACCTTCCATTAATCCAGCCCTTCTTTCTTGCTATGTTGGTCGCTTTCAAGTTTCCTATGTTTTTATACTTATAATGCTTAGGTTTTTCTTATTACTTTGTTAGTGCAAATTTTATGTATGCATACATCAAAGATACCAGAAAATACAGACAGGCAAAATAATATAAAGAATATTCATGATACCCACCTGTCCAGAGTCACCTGCTGATAATACTGCTATATAACCCCTTATAAATCTTTCTATATGCACATGTATTATTTTATTCAAAAATAGGAATATGCCATCCATTATGTTTTATAACCTACTTTATTTAGCAAATCCATTAGTGACTGACAATAATTATACCAAACTTCTCCATTACAAATAGCATTAAGTAAGACTTTTTTTTAAATAGCAAAAATAAAGAAGAAAACTACACAAATTCCAAGCAGAAAAAATGCTTAAAAAGTTATTAAACTACCCCATAGTGCACCATAGTTACCAATACCAGAAAATCCTTGCCAAAAAGATATTCTTTTTTTCCCACCAAATCTTCATTTCAATCAAACTGCTTTCACTGGAACCTCAGTGTCTCAGGGGGTCCTCACCTTGTCTAAAGGACCTTCCCCAGATTTTCCCATTGATTTTGACTCCCTGCTTCCACAAACCATAGGGCTTGAGGTTGGTATGATGGCCTTACCATGTTCTGACTTTCTGGCTTCTGTTCTCAGTTTCCCTCCCCTAGGGTGCTTTGTTTATGGAAAGTGCTCAGTAAATTAATGAGTAAATGAAAATAACTAAGGATCACATCCACTATTACCCAGTATCCTTGGGATTTATTTTGAAGCTTTTTTCCTGACCCAGTTTCAATTCCCCTATTGGGTATAGGTAATTGCATTAGTCAGGAGCCTTTCAGATAAAGGTGATAGAAAACCAATTCAAATTGGCTTAAGCAAAAAAGGAGTAATTCCTTACTTCATGTAATTGGGAAGATCAGGAAAGCACTTCGAGCATAGATAAGGCTAGGATTCAAATGACTGCATTTGCCTCTGCCCCCCCTCTCCTCTCATTTGCTCTTTTTCTCTCCTGTCATATTTCCTTTGTACCAGGAGGCTGGGAGCTAGGGTTGGGGTTGGAAGGTTGGGGCTATAGATCCACAGAGAGCTCCACGCTAACATCATCCCAGCTGGTAACCCCACAGCAAAGCGTTCTTAACTGTCTCACCCAGTGACAGCACATAAATCCCATTTGTGTATATATAACATGCATGGGTACTATGATTAGAGCAGGCACAAGTCACATAGCCACCTCTGTTGCTGGGGATGCTATGAACCATAACTGGGAGGTCCCCTAGAACTACACAGAATGTTACAAAAATGTAAAGAATTTTTGTATTGTTATTTTGAAGAGAAAAACATGACCGAAATTTGGGATAGTGTCAAAAACCCCATTTCGCACATTCTTCTCCTGCCACTTGCATTCCTTCTTATCTAAATTCAGAGGATACAATCATCTTGCTTTCTAGCTAGGCAGAATCATAGAGTTTTAATTCAACCCCCTTCATTTGATAAATGAGAAAATGGGATCTCATTCATCTTCAGTGAACCAACTAGCATAGGGAAGGCCATGCAGATGCCTCCCCACGGAAAGGAAGAGCTAGTTTGGAAACTGGGAAATGAACACATGGTCTCAGACCCACATACATTCTCCTGTGACTCAAAAGACTCACTCAGTTGACCTTTCTGGGCTTCAGTTTCTACCATAAAATAAAGGGTTTAAACTCTGTGATTTCTAAGCATTTTATGATTTCAGGCACTGCAATTATGAGTTATAAAGATTCTTTTCTTGCTGTTTCAAACCATTGCTATTTTATAAAATATTATAAAATGAACATAGTGCTTTTTAGCCATTTTCTATAACAAGAAACCTTCTACTCTGCCTTCCATGGAAGATGGTGGAAATCTCAGTTCACATGTAAAGAAGTTGAAGATTCAAAGTTAGAATTAACATGAGCAAAGCTGTTTACCCTGGTATTTGCTTTATTCTCAAGATCCAAAGTACTTGTGATTTTTAAAAAAGTAAAATCCCACTGATAAGGTGAGAAAAATTCTATATATATAGGTCTGTATGGAAATGCTTTCGTAACATGATACATTTCAATGGCAACATTCATTTTCAGTTCACCACTAAGTTTTCTCAACTAAGCAGAAACATGCAGAAGTGGGAATTCCATGTCAGTTAACTTTAGGAAAACTGTGAGAACGGGAGGCAAGACGGTTGTCTTCTCTATCATGAGATCTCCACAAAGCTTAATATGAACTTTTGTTTTGACGTCCAAAAGGAAATTAGGATGTAGGAACTGGAGTACCATGTAAGCAACCGTTTATAACTCATTTCCTTTTTAGGAGAATGGGTAGGAATGGGGTTGCAAAATGAGGTCATTAAAGAAGCTAAATAAAGAACGAGTTGGCATTTCATTGCTAAGCTCAATTCTATTATGTGCCCAAAAAATGCACTGGCTGGGACCTTGAGCATAGCTGCTATCTGTTTGACTGAAATACTGAAGAGGGCTGGCTACCCTGGTTGAACACTGAACTACAGGAGGGCTAAAGTAAATTTAAAAGTGTATGAAAAAGAAGAGGGAATGTTTGATCATCAGAGGCAGCTTTCAGACTGTCCTACATGCAAAGCTGAAAGAACCTGTGTCTCCCGTCCTAAGCAACCTGCATATCCTAAGGGGAAAGTTTGGGAATTTGCTCAGTGATCCGAATTTGGAATCAGAAAAAGTAGCTTCCAGCAATATGTTTCTGACATCAGATTTTAGAAATCCTTCAACCCTGAATACTTCAGTGGCACATATCCTAAAACAAGACCATCAAGGGTTTCCATTCCAAGGCAGTCTCAGTTCACTGTCTTCCAGTAAAATGTCAAAATCTGGAAGACAAAGAAATCAAATAAGTCAAACCAGACAATGCTAAGAAAATAACTACAAAAGTAAATATGTATAATGAATCTGGGCAGGTGTGGTGATGTCAACACTACAAAAAAATTTAACCTACATTCAGTTCCTAATGGTGAGTCATAAAGCATTTCTTGATGCACAAACCACAAACTTAAGCAACACAAAAAGAATTATGCATACCATATATAATAAGGCATCACATACTGTACACTACTGTACAGTCTGTCATACTAGGAGGTCTGAGAGGGCCAGCACTAGAGTTTATGCAACAGAACCTGCAGTGCTCACACATTCCTGACACTAAGTATGCAAGGACAAAGAAACTGTCAAGTGAATAAGCTGGAAAAACACAAAACTAGAAAGGACTACAGAATAATAAAATGTCCCTTTTTAGATATATATTATTAAAATTGCCCCACAAAGAAAATCTTCAAGATTCTCTAAGTTGTTTTTTTTTATTTTTTTTAATGTTTATTTATTCTTTTGAGAGAGAGACAGAGAGACAGAGCATGAGTGAGGGAGGGCCAGAGAGAGAGGGGAAGATACAGAATCCAGAGCTTCAGGCTCTGAGCTGTCAGCACAGAGCCTGATGCGGGGCTCAAATACATGAACCATGAGATCATGACCTGAATCAAAGTCAGATGTTCAACTGACTGAGCCACCCAGGCACCCCAAGATTCTCTAAGTTTTAAATGAGAGTACATAAAGGTCCTTGGTATACTCTTAGATTTGACCACCAAAAAATATTTCCAATGTGCACGTGGGTAATATCGATTTTCTTTAGACAGATGTTGTAAGTTGCTCTCTATTCAAGCCACACTGAGGTGTCACCATAAAGTACATTTGGAGAGAGCAGTCCACCACCACCATGAGTAGTTTAGGGGACCATCATTCTCAATCTCTTCTATATGCACATAGATAGTCCATCCAAAGCCCAGGCCTCTCAACTGAATACCCTTTACCTTCTTTCTCAACTCTCTCTTAGCTATACACTCACAGCATTCCATTCTTCAAAGACTATGTCAACAGCAGAAATTCCACTAACTACAAAATCTTGGCTTCAACTGTCATTTGGTGACTATCACCGCCTACCTTCCTATCTCACCTGCTCACCCATGCCCACATTTTAAATCTCCTACAGACCTCCAATGCATTGACTCTACTACTTTCACAATCTTCTCCCTCTCTTATCTTCACCTCCCATTCTTTGTGGAGCATGGATGACATACCTTATCAATTCAAGGATTTCCTGAAAGAACCCTGAATTCTCTTACTCTACTGTATCTTCTTCACTTTTGTAGAACCAAAGCCAAGCTCTGGATACCCCCAACAATCTAGTTTTTCTACTCTTGCAGCTGAAGATTGTTAGAAAAGAGAAATTATACAACTCTCTTCACTTTATTTCATTATCACAATCTTGAAATGGGCCAACAATACGGCAAATTATTACCTGGGATAACCATCCTAGCCAGAGCAATCAAGCAAGAAAAAAGAAATTAAAAGAATTCGAAATGGAAAAGAAGAAATAAAATCATCTCTGTTTACAGAAAACATGATCTTATTTGTAAAAAAAATCCTAAAGACTTCACCAAAAGCCATTGGAACTAAAAAGCAAATTCAGTTACACTGCAGGATACAAACTCAATATGCAGAAATCAATCATGTTTCTATACACTAACAACAAATTATCTGAAAAAGAAATAAAACAATCTAATTTACAATAACATCAAAAACAATAAAATAATTAAAAATATATTTAATCAAAGAAGTAAAAGATCTGTACACCGAGAATGATAAGACATTCATAAGAACAATGAAGACACATGAATAGAAAGATATCCTGTGTTTTCAAGCACTGGAAGATTTAATATTGTTAAACCATCCATGCTATCCAAAGCCATCCACACATTCGATATACTTCCTATCAGAAGTTCATCAGCATTTTTCACAAAAATAGAAAAGAAAATCTTGAAATTCATATGGAGCCACAAAAGACCCTGAGTAGCTAAAGGAATCTTGAGAAGGAACAAACTAGAGGCATCACACTTCCTGATTTCAAACTATAGTACAAAGCTATGATAATCAAAATACTATGGTGGTGGCATAAAAACACATAAGCCAATTGAACAGAATTGGGAGCCCAGAAATAAACCCATGCATATACACTCAACCAGTGTTTGACAAAGGAGTCAAGAATACTCAACGGGAAAAAGATAGTCTGTTCAATAAATGGTGCTGGGAAAACTGGATATTCACATGCAAAAGAATGAAATTGGACCCCTATTTATAACACCCATAAAAATTAACTATGAATGGATTAAAGAATTAAACTTAAAACTGAAGCCATAAAACTCCTTGAAGAAAACATAGGGAAAAAGCTCCTTGACTTTGGTCTTGGCACTGATTTTTTTGGATATGACCAAGAGCACAAGGAACACAAGCAAAAACAAACAAGTGGAACTACAACAAACTGAAGGCCTTCTGCACAGCAAAAGAAATGATCAAGAAAATAAAAAGGTAACTTACAGAATGGGAGAAAATATTTACAAACAGATATGTGGTTTGTAAATCTTATTAACACAATTAATAAAATGATTAATGTATAATTTATTACTTATTACAATAGGTAAATAATAAGACTAGTAATTAATCTGATTAGGGGATTAATATGCAAAATATATTAAGAGCTCATACAATGGTAAAAAAATAATACTAATAATAATCTGATTTTAAAAAGGACAAAAGATCTGAACAGACATTTCTCCAAAGAAGAGACTCAGATAGCCAAAGAACACATGAAAAAATGCTCAACATCACTCATCATCAGGGAAATGCAAACCAAAACCACAATGATATATCACTTCCTATCTGTTATAAAGGCTATTATCTAAAAGACAAGAGACAGTGCTGGCAAGGATGTGGAAAAAAGGAACTCCTTATGCACAAGGAAATTCTCGTGGTGAGAATGTGAACTGGTGCAGCTGCTGTAAAAAACAGTATGGAGCTTCCCTCAAAAAATTAAAAATAGAACGAATAATATGATTCAGCAGTTCCACTTCTGGTTATATATCCAAATCGAATGAAATAACTGTCTTTCAGAGATATCCTCACCCTCATGTTTACTGCAGCATCATTTACAACCAAGACACGGAACAACTTACGTGACCATGGATGGGTAAAAGTAGCAAGAAAATGCAATGCACACACACACAGACAGACAGACAGACACACACACACACACACACACGCACACGCGCATATCCTGGAATGTTATTTAGCCATGAAAAGGAGATCTTAACATTGCAACTACATGGATGGACTTGGCAGGCATTATGCTAAGTGAAGTAAGTCAGAAAAAGACAACTACTATATGACCTCACTTATATGTGGGATCTAAAAAAAAATGAACTCCTAAATCTAGGGAGTAGATTTATAGTGGCCAGAGGTGAGGGAGCCCATGAAGTTAGTCAAAACATACAAATTTCCAGTTATAAGACAGCTAAGTTCTAGGAATGCAGGGTACAGAATGATGACTATAGTTAGCAATGTTGTATATATGAAAGTTGCTACAAGAGATGTTACAACTTCTCAACACACACACACACACACACACACACACACACACACTAAATTGTAATAATGTAAGATGATGAATATGCTAAGCAATCTTACTGTAGTATTCATTTCTTAATATAAACTCTCCCATCAAACCTTCCACACTATTCTATCACTCTCAATGAATAACCTTTCCTACCATTTTATACTGTAGAATTAAAAATTCAAATTTAAACTCCCTCCTATGTATCAACCTTCTTTGTAAAAAAAATATTAGAGTTCCATTATTTCTTTTAAATTTGATTTATTTATTTTAACAGAGAGTGAGAGAGAGAGAGAGAGAGAGCAGGGGCAGAGAGAGAGGGAGACATAGAGAATCCCAAGCTCATGCTGTCAACACAGAGACCAACACAGTCTCAATCCCACAAACCGTGAGATCATGACCTGAGCCAAAATCAAGAGTCAGACGCTCATCCAACTGAGCCACCCAGATGCCCCTGTATCAACCTTCTTATATCTTTCCCCTGCCCCATCTCCTGTCCTCACAGTGGAAAAATCACTCTTGCCATCTAAAAAAAAGTTCTCCACTTGGCTTTGGGATGAAACACCCCATCACCTTCTTGGAAACTTTACTCTTTTACTTACAGCCCCCTCTCCATTATCAGCCTTCCTTCTTTTAATTCATCACCATCCTCTTAAGGTTCTATTATCTAGTTCTGTGTTTTTAAAGAAGAAAAACATCCTTTTGCCCTATATCCTCTTCAATCTGCCCCTCACTTACCAGCTCTGTCAACTGTCTCCATTTATTGTTTCCAGTTTTTCACCTGCCATTCACTCTACAACTGTCCCCAGCGGGCTCTGTCACTATTTGTCCCATACAAATTGATGGTCTTATCAATCTGCCTTCAAAGAACTTAGTGTCTAATAGGAAATAAAGATAATGCTGCTTTACCAAATACACTGGTTGTTTCCTCATTCTCAACTTGCTAGCTAGCTTCTTAGTAACATTTCTATCAACCACTGCTTTGTGTCTGAGATGCTCTTTTAATTGGCTTGTGTCACGCTGTACCACACACATATTTCTCCTATTTCTTGGGCCACTCCATCTCAGTCTCCTTTGCCTGTTCCTCCTCCCCTACCCAATCTCTAAACGTGGAAGCTCCTCAAAAGTTTATCTGTGTACCTTCTGTTACCTTTTTCTCTTTTTTTCAATACTTTCTTGCTAGGTAATCTCACCAATTTTTATAGCAGTTTTATTGAAGTATAACTCACATACCATAATACAGAGTTGTGTAATCACAACCACTACCTAACTTTGGAATATTTTCATCATCTGCAAGAGAAATCCCATACCCACTAGCACTCACTCTCTATACCCACCTCTTCCCATCACTTGTCAACAGTAATCCATTTTCGATTTCTATAGATTTGCCTACTCTGAATATTTCATATAAATAGAACCATACAATATGTGGTCTTCATGGCTAGCTTCTTTCACCTAGCATGTTCTCAAAGTTTATCTATATTATAGCATGTATCAGAATTTCATTCTTTTTTATTGATGGATAATGTCCACTGTACTGTATACTACAGTGATTTATCCATTCATCAGTTGACAGGTATTTGGGTTGTTTCTACTTTTTGGCTGTCATGAATAATGCTGTTATGATCATTTGTATATAAGTTTTGATGCGGATATATATTTCCATTTATCTCAGATATATCTAGGAGTAGAATTGCTAGGTCATGTGGTAACTCTGCAATATTTTGAAACTGCTAAACTGATGGCTGAACTATTTTTCAATCTCACAACTAAGTGTATGAGGCTTCCAACCTTTCTACATCCTCATCAACAACTTTTATTGTCTGTCTTTATTATTATAGCTATCCTAGTGGGTATGAAGTGGCATCTCCTTAATGACTAATAACATTGAACATCTTTTCATGTGCTTATGTATATAAGCCATTTGTATATATTCTTTGGAGAAATATCTATTCAGATCTTCTGTTTTTCAATTATTTGTCTTTTTATTGCTAAATTTTAAGTGTTCTTTATATATTCTAGATACAAGACCATCATCAAATATATGACTTGCAAATATTTTCTCCCAAACACAAAAGTTTTTAATTTTTGTTCAGTGCAATTTATCTTTTTCTTTTGTTTCTTATGGTTTTGGCATCATAGCTAAAAAGCCATGGTCTAATCCAAGGTCACAAAGATTTACTCGTATGTTTTTTTTTTCTTTCTTAGCATTTTAAGTAGGTTTAGCTCCTACATTCTGTGTTGATTTTTGTGTATAATGTGAGATAAATAGCTACAACCTCATACTTTTGCATAAGGCTATCCATCTGTCACAGCACCATTAGTTGAAAACCAGTACCCACTACATACTGGATTTTCTTGGAAAAAATAAATTGACCATTGGAGCATCTGGGTGGCTCAGTTGGTTGAGCATCAGACTCCTGATGTTGGTCCAGGTCATGATCTCATGGTTCATGGTATCGAGCCCCATGTCAGGCTCTGCACTGACAGCACAGAGACTGCTTGGGATTCCCTCTCTCTCTGTCCTTCCCTTGCTCACACACACACACACACACACACACACACACACACACACACACACACTCTCTCTCTCTCTCTCTCTCAAACTAAATAAATTTTAAAAAATCAATTGACCATAAGTCAATAATCTCTTTCTGTATTCTGAAGTATCAATTCCATTGATCTATATCAATTCCATTGATCTATATGTCCATCCTATGCCAATACCATATTGTCTTGATTACTATAGCTTTGTGGTAAGTTTTGAAACCAAGAAACTTGAGTCCTTTAAACTTGTTCTTTTTCAAGACTGTTCTGGACATTTTTGGTCACTTGCACTTCATAAAGTCTTATCCTTTGAATACCATTTACTACATTTACTAACAGAAAACTTCCGAGATTATATCCCCCAAATCCTTTTCTGCAGCTGTCACTCATATTGAAGCTGTGCTTCAACTGGCTTCCCCACTTGACTATCTCACAGCTTTCTTCAAGTGTCCAAACTAAAGTGAAAATTCACCCTCAAAACTCTCCCTCTTAAATAACCTTTCTTCTTCTGTCATTTGTACTTAATCACTGCAAGCGTCCCCATAATTCACCCCACTGCTCATTCAATAAACCACTGCCAGTCTATATCTTTGTGCTCTGTCAGTAAGCTCTATCCATTCTTCCTCAAAACCAAAATTCAAATTCATTCACTTGTCCCTGTAGACATTTTTAAAACCTTAATTTTTAAAGCCTTAATGCGAGGACACTTGGGGGGGCTCAGTCGATTGACCATCTGACATCAGCTCAGGTCACGATCAAATGGTTCCTGGGTTCGAGTCCTCTGTTGGGCTGTGTGCTGACAGCTTAGACACTGGAGCCTGTTTCAGATTCTGTCTCCCTCTCTCTCTGCCCCTCCCCTGCTCATGCTCGCTCGCTCTCTCTCTCTCTCTCAAAAATATATAAACATTAAAATAAATAAGTAAATAAAACCTTAATGCTAACCACTATAATTGCCTCCTAGATTACTAATTGGACTCCCTGATTTTTCCCCAAAAGGTTATTGTTTACACGAGAAACAAAGTAATAATAGCTTCAAGCAAATCATTTTCGTGCCCTTCTTAAAAGTTGTACACTCAGAGGGGTGGTTGAGTGGCTCAATTGGTTAAGCAGCAGACTCTCGAATACAACTCAAGTCACGATCTTGTGGTTTATGAGATTGCGCCCCACATCTGTTTCCATGCTGACAGTGTACTAAGCCTACTTCTGTTGCTCTCTCTCCCTCTCTCTGCCCCTCCCCCTCTCACTCTTGCTCTGTCTCAAAATAAATAAACTTCCAAAAAATTTTTTAAATAAAAGTTTTACACTTATAATGAAATCTCAAATCTTTCCTATAGCTTATAAGGCATTGCATGATTTGATTTCACCTGTCTCTCCCACCTCATCTTTTAATGTCTCACTTTGCTCACACATTCAAGATACACCAGCTTTCAGGTGCTTGCACAAAGCAACCTTTTATCCTTGTCTGAGGTCTTTGTGCATGCTGTTCTCTCTAACTGTAGTGCTCCACCTGCCACAATGACCCTATGCTCTTCCATCAATAGATCCTTTGATTAATCTTTTCTTGGCTTAAGTATTATCTCCTCAGAGAATTCTTCTTTGGTGACTATATCTAAATTAGGTCTTCCTCCTATATCCTCTTTCATTGCACACAGTTGTTTCTTTCAAAATATTTATTCCATTTTATGGTTTATTAATTTAATTACTTATATTCTTGGTTATTGTCCCTCTCTCACTAAGTTGTAAGAGCCTCACAAGTAGGAACCAGGTGTGTTCTTTTCACCAGTTTATCTTCAGTACTAAGATTACACGATAAGTACTGGTTAAATCACTGCTTGCATAAATATCCCTTTCTTAGTAGCCATTTTTGAAAAATTAATAATAGAGAACAGTTTCATAATGTATAGTATAGGCCAGGTGCTGTTACACAAACCTTTACATAGAATAATTTATTTTAATATCACAATAATTTTATGAGCTAATCCTATTCTTATCCCATTTTTTTTAGAAAAGTCAATTTTGACACAGAGAAGATAAGCAACTTCCCCAATGTCACCCTGGTAAGACATGAGCACCTGGAACTGGAACCCAGGCACTTTAGCTGTGGCACCGACATTCATAACCATGGTGCTAGGCTGATGTAGAGCAGGAAGGCACAAGTCCTGTGGAAAAGGAGGGAGGGGGGCTTTTGGTTTGGTTCTGGGAGGTTGGCATCTTCTGCCTGACCCTGACTTTGTGCAGACTTTGGGAGAAAGGATGGAACAATTTGCATGATGATCCCAAAGGACTGTGAAGTAGAAAAAAAGTACCTTGTTGCAACTCTGAAATTCTAAGATTAAGGGAGTATTATGGGATGGAAGTAGGTGCTGCCTAAAAGTCCGATGACAGAGAGGATAACAAGGTCTTCAAAGTAAAATATGCTTGAGGGGGGATACAGAGGTGCCAATGCATAGGGAACATGTACCTCAATGTTCACAGCAGCACTTTCAACAATAGCCAAATCATGAAAAGAGCCTAAGTGTCCATCAACTGACGAATGGATCAAGTAGATGTGGGTTATCTATAAAATGAAATACTACATGGCAAGAAGAAAGAATGAAATCTGGCCATTTGTAGCAACGTGGATGGAACTCCAGGGTGTTATACTAAGTGAAATAAGTCAGGAAGAGTAGGACAAATACCATATGTTTTCACTCATATGTGGAACAGGAGAAACTTAATAGAGGACCATGGGGGAGGGGAAGGGAAAAAAATAGTTAAGGAGAGGGAAGGAGGCAAACCATAAGAGACTCTTAAATACTGAGGATTGATGGGGATGGGGGAGAAGACAAAAGGGGTGATGGGCATGGTGGAGGAAACTTGTTGGGATGAACACCGGGTGTTATATGGAAACCAACTTGACAATAAACTATAAAATAAAAAAATTAAGTTAAATTTAAAAAAAGGTAAGAGAATCAGTATTATAAAATATAAAAATATATGCTTGAGGGAGTCATAAGTCTAAGCTGATGACCTAGGATTAATGCATAATACAATGTGAGTGGCTAAAACAGTGAGCTCTGTCAGGAGAAGCCACTGGTCTTAGCAGAAAATGGCTGAGTCCAGGTGTACGTGAATTTAAGAGTTGCAGGTGAATCAAAACTACAATAAGCTATCACTTCATACCTGTTGGATGGCTTTTATAAAAAAGACACAAGATGACAAATATTGGTGAGGATGTGGAGAAAAAGGAACCATGTTAGTGAGAATGTAAATCAGTGTAGCCATTATGGAAAACAGTATGATTGTTCCTCAAAAACTTAAAACTTGGATACTGTTTGATCCACTAATCCCATTTCTGAGTATGTCCAAAGGAACTGAAATGAGTATCTTGAAGGAATATCTGCACATCCATATTCATCACAGCCGAGATATTGACAAAACATAGAAACACATTATTCACAATAGCCCAGATAGGGAAACCTAAGTGTCCGTCAAGTGATGAACGGATAGAAAACATACCCCTACAATGGAGTACTATTAAGCCTTAAAAAGAATGAAATCCTGTCATCTGTAACATCATGGATCAACCTGGAGGATATTATTCTAAGTGAGATAAGTCAAACAAAGAAGGATAACCATCACTTTTTTGTGGAATCTAAAAAAGAAAGAAAGAAGAAGGAAAGAAGGAAAGAAAGAAAGAAAGAAAGAGAGAGAGAGAGAAAGAAAGAATTAAAAAAACAGTAGAATGGTGATTACCAGAGCCTTGGGTAAGGAGCGAGTGGAAAGATGTTGTTTAAAGGTACAAATTAATAACTGGTAGACAAATAAGTTCTGGACCTCTAATACACAACAGAGTGATTATAGTGAACAATACTGTATTATAAATTTCAAAGTTACTAAGAGACTAAATCATAACTGTTCCCAACACAAGAAGAATGATGGAGGAGTGGAAAAGGTGTTAGCTAATGTTACTGTAGTAATCACACTGCAATATATAAATGTACCAAACCAACACATTGTATACCTTAAACTTACAGAGTTCTATGTCACTTACATTTCAATTGAAAGATATTTTTTAAAAATGAGTTACAGATGAAAGCCACATAACAGGCACTGCTGTGCATGGTATGGGCCTTAACCTTAACTCACACACACACACACACACACACACACACACACACACACACACACACGGCTCCCTGACATTTCAGGATGTACACAGGTTCTTGGCTGTTTGTGTGCTTAGAACACCACTATCTTCTTTTCTTTTTCCAAGTGAGTTCTGTTTCAAATGAAAAATGTGGCATCTTATAGCTGTCAGTGTCCCCACTTTTAGTCACAGATAGAACATAATTATCTTATTCTCTCTTTGAGCCTCACTGAATCCCCTTGTACTGTGGGCCTCCCAGAGTTCTGTGCTCACCTGGCACCGTAAATGCTAATTTAGTAGCAAGGGCAAGGGATGGGGACTGATAGATACACATATTATGGGCATCTCCTTCGCTTCCGCACATGTTCCACTGTCTCAACAGACTTCTGTTAAAAAGCAACAACTCAAAGATGAAAGTACTAAGGCTCTCAACACAGCAACAGCAGAGCATTAAACTAAGCTCAGGGCCCTTCTGAATGTGGTGTTTTGTGCAACTGCACACGTAGCAGCCCTCCCCGCCCCCCCAAGCTGGCCCCCGTCATCAGCACATCACCACTGGCCTCTAACTCCATGTGACTGGATGAGATGACTTCTGGAAATGCCAGCAGAAAGAACATAGGGTCCAAGCCACAAGCACTGTGGTGGCTCAACATTTAGAGGCTGATCAGAGGAGAAAGAGCCCACAAAGGAGTCTAAGAAAGAGCAGCCAGGGAGGTAAGGACGTGATATGAAGAAATGTCTGGACTTGATGCTGTTAATTGTATTTTCTGCCCTTTCATTCTGTGACAAACAGGATGGCAGTGATATCTGAGGGGCTCACTACTGAGTTTCTGGCATAACTACCTGGACCGTTGGGTGGGTATGGCAGAAGAGAGTCATTCAGTTGTAGTGGGCTGACATATAAATGCTCTCATAGGAAAGTACAGTAACATTTGAGAGCAAGTTCCAAACAGTTTTCGGATTCAGAGAGGTGTTTGTTCTTAAGGGAATTTGAGTCAGGTGCCTGTACAAATGGACCAGACATTTGAGGGTTAATTCTACTGATTCAGTGGCGGCAAGGTATATGGGGGGGAGGGGGATTTCCCTAAGGAAACACAAGCCCAAACCTCTACCTGGCAGTGTGTGTAGCCACTGTAGCAGTAATCCTGGGAAAGGAATTAGAACCACTGGAGGTTTTACCATCTATTTTGGGAAGAGAGACAAATTCCTCTCCTGAACCAAGAAAGAGTTCCAATAGTCCCAGAATACCGATTTGGCTTTGTCCTCTCATAAACCTAAGAAGCATCAATTTATAGAAAGGGCGCTACCAGTTCCAGTTCATCAGGTACCCAGGCTGCACATAAAAGAATTAAAGGGGTTACCTTTTTGAAGGGAGTGCAACACTCAAAGGGAAGTTATTCTCCTCCCCGTGGTGAAGGAAGTGGTGCTTCTCAGTTCAAGCCGAAGGAGAAAGGCCCCAAGAAAAGTGCTCCTAAGTTTGGAGGTGTCCGCTTATACCTGGGGCCTGGCCTCCTCTTTGATTTCTGCCTGGTACTTGATTTTCCAGTCTCTATCATTTCCCGAATTGAAGATTCCACATCTCAAATAATGTATAGACTTAGATAAAGCATGATACTGTCCTTCAAGATTGAAGTCTCCTTAGCAAACAATTTATCTTGGTCGGGGCTGGGCCAGCAGTTCAGGACCGTGCGTCTGTGGGCGTCTGCGACCACGCGCCTGAGGCCTCTGACTCCTCCATGGCTTTGCGGGCTCCTCCTGCTCCCTTGCAGCAGAGAGGGCGGCTCCACCCTTACCAGGCCAGGCAAGAACGCTGGAAATGTACATGGTGTCACTTTCGGTGACTCTGGAAAGACAGCTGGTAGAGGTGGCGTCTGCCAGGGACTTGGAAACTGAGGAGAAGCCCAGATAGGCACGTGGTAGAAGCGGCGGCCAGGGGAGGAGTGGCCCCGGAACCACCTGGTGCGGAGGAGGCGGAGACCTGGCCGGGAAGCCCGCCAGCTTCGCCCGCCAGCTTCCCCCGCCACCTCAGGCGCCTTCTGCGAGCAAGCAAGAAAGCAAGCATTTCCTTCCTTAGACCTTGAGTTGCTTCGGATCTCTCTTCCCAACACTGGCTTTACTGAAGCACAATTCACCTAATGTAATTCCATGGCTTTTAGTAAATATGGAGTTGTGCAACCATCACCAAAATCCAGTTTCAGAACATTATCATTACATAAAGCTCCCTCTTTTTTTTTTTTTTTTTATGGTCCATTAGCCTTTTTACCCCCAGCACCTGGCAGCCTCTGATCTGCTTTCTGCCTCTTAAGATTTTTTGTTTCTGGAAGCTTTGACTACGTGGTATTTTGTGTCTGGCTTCTTTCTCTTAATGTCATACTTCTGAGGTTCATCCATATTGTTGCAGTGTAAGCAGAGTTTTTGTTTATTGCTGAATAGTATCCCACTGTATGAATGTATCACGTTCTGTTTAGACATTCACCAGTCGATGGACATTTGAGTGGTTCCACTTTTGGGGTTATTATGAATCATACTAGGAACATTTATGTACAAGTCTTTAGGTGGACGTGTTTTCATCAAAGAGTGGTATTGCAGTTTGAAAGTTAAGTTTATGTCAAACATTTTTTATGCCAAACTCGGATCTCTTTATTAGGTTTAAAAGGGAACTTTAGATCAAGAATCCAACTTTATGAAATTAAAGTTGGTGATGGAAATTCTAATTATTACCTTTTAACTGAGAACCATTATTTTACTCTTTTTGGAAAACTGAGCTAGACAGACATTGTACTAAGTATTCAGTATTTGGTATAGTTAACTAACCGTGATTGTTTTCTTTGATGACTTGCAAAGGATCATGATTATGAACAAATCAGTCATTGTTCAGTGCTGTGTAAAGAAAATGAGGCTGAAGGTATAGAGACACTAGCATACACTCTGAGGCCTTTTTTAGTTCACTTTTCACTGAATTCCTAAACTAACTTGGTTTACTTGGTTTTTTCTTCTAAAAAGAGAAAACAGCAACAAAGATGATAGATAGATGATAGATAGATGATAGATAGATAGATAGATAGATAGATAGATAGATAGATAATGAGTAGTACCCATACAGCACAAAAATAACCTTTAATGTTCACAGATTCATTCCGTTGATGATGGCCCATGGAAGTCCAGAGGTTGTGGAGACAGGTTGTACAAAGCTGATGTTAATGAGGGATCTCGGTATAAAGAATGACTTAAGGAGGTCTGGGTCTCTTGGGGTGACTAACATAAACAGAGATAAAGGGCATAATAATATGACTAGTCTTCATAGACTCAAGGCAGTTAGGATGGTGATGATCTACAGCTGAGAACTGAAGCTACAGCTGGCTAAATTCACGTTAAATTCTGTGGTTTATTTGAATACGGATTACTCTATTTTGAGCTTATTTATATCCATATCTCATTGTCTAGACTCCAGAATTTTAGAATGGCAATATTGGATGCTAAATTAATTTCTATTTTAGAAAAATCAGATATTTTATTTGGGGAGTTATCTGCTAAAATCAGACCGGTTAAGAACTAGGACTCTTTGGAGAAATGGTTGACTCCAGGGCTGAGGCAGAGAAAGAAGATGAGCCTGAAACATCTTGTACCAAAAAGTAAAAAAAAAGGGCCCCAAAAATATTGGTACTGTGTCAGGGGACACAGGTACCAGTTTGAAAATAACTCAGTTCTGAGGTAATTGTACCATCAAAATAAATGGTAATAGGAATGCATTTCCTAATACAATAGGAACCCATATTAATATAAACAAATGAATGCATAATTAATGGAGAAAGGGGAATTCTAACTTGCAGTAGAACATGCAAAAGTGTAGAAGAATAATGAAATTTAAAACAATGATTTGGCTTTCACCATAGTAATAAATGATTAAGGCAAAAATCATCAATCCCTGCTAAAACTGATGGGTAAAAGTGTGGTAGAGAACAGGATATTTACATGGTTTTAAAGTATCTCCTCATAAAACTTATGAATTGCTTAATATTTTATAAGTGTCAAATACAAATTAATTTCAGAATGAAGAAAGCTGGAAACCATCTTAACCAAGTAATAAAAGTTAGACCACCAGGAATAGGACAAACTGACATCTTGTGCCCTCTGGTAAGATGCCTTGAGAAGAAGGGCACTTGTGGGGATGAGCACTGGGTGTCATATGGAAACCAACTTGACAATGAACTATTTAAAAAAAGAGAGAGAGAGAACACAGCATTATTTAAGTATTCTTACAAAAAGTGAATCAACCTTGAGAAAAGTTAGACAAACCCAAAGTATCTAATTGCTTTGTACTTTTAAAAATATGTCAAGGTCAAGAAACACAAGAGAGGGATGAGGAATAAGTTCAGATGGAAGATCTGATGCAGTTCAGTTTCTCTAAGTGGACACAAATGGTGGGACGTTCATGACCCTGAGGGTACATTCCACTTCTTTTTAAACTACTACTTTATTTAGATTCCTTTAGTTTTTACCTAATGTCCTTTTTCTTTTCCAGGATCCCACCCAGGTTGTATGCATTCTTTACGGTGAAGTTTATATCAAATTATTCATTTTGGCAAGTCAGTATATTTTTTGTATTTGATTATAGGTAGTCCATGTTGTTTCTGCAGTTTATTATTTTTTTATATATATCCTAAGTCTCAATCTGGTTTATCTATTTTTTAATTGCAATGTTAGGTCTATGTGGAAAGATATAAGGTATATCCTGATTGTAGGTTAACAGTTGCATGGTTAAGATTTATTTTACCTGTATGTTTTTACTGAATGGTTTATGCCAAGACAAGTATGAATGTGTGATATGATGATACAACTCCATTTCTTAAAAATTTGAAATCTACTTCAATTTAATTTCTCAGGAATTTTTAATTTTGTTTTACTACCTACTGCTGGCACCTTTGGTAATTCTGTTCATTACAATCAATCAACAAATCAATCAATCAACAAATAAACCATTAAATGGAATTTTGTTTTTGGGGGATCCAAATCTCAGGGACCACATACACATGCATGTACATATTAGAGGTCAGACTCACCACTGACTCAGTGACAAATAAAGGCCAGGAGGATTTGATGGTCAAGACTGTGGTTACTAGAATCTGACTTACTCAACTTCGAATGCCAGTTTTGCTCTCACTTGCAACCTAACGTTGGGCAGATGATTCAACAGTTTTAAAATTCTGGAAAATGGGGACACAAGTCTGCCTCATAGGACCATTATACAGAATAATGAGATAAAGTATATGAAGCAATTAGCAGAGTCCTCTGCTGTTATATATACAGTGAGCCCTTATAAATAATGTTGACTGTTACTACTACAATATATACCCAACCGAAAACTCTATAATACAAATGAGCTAGGGAACCCTAGTGTTATGAGAATAGCAAAAATCAGGTTGTTATCAACCCTTTATTCAGGAATGTGAGTCACACTTTACTTCTTTCCCTACTTTCGTAGCCCCACTCTCAGTGGCTGCCACCAACATTTTCTTTCCCCAATGCAGAAATCTCAGAGTACTTACAGTGCATGACCATGGTACCCACACTCTTGAATCAAAGCACTGTGTCCACAAAAACACATTTCTCTAACTCAAAACGAGTATTGACAGAAAGTGGAAGGCAATGACAATGAGAAACAGACTATACTGTAAAGAAGGCTCTGAACAAAAAAATAATGGAGTTCAGGGAAAACAGAAGGAACAAAGAGGTTGTTTGAAGCAACAGAAATTAAGACTGACAAATAACTTTTCTTTCTGATGTAGGCTCACCACCCACAGACAAAATACTCTCAGCAAAACCATGGCCACTGTCTACCCTCAAAGATGCTATTTCTTCACTCAGTAACCATCTTCCTTCTTAGAAAGTTTTATCTCCCTTATAATTCTTACCAAGTTTGCACTGAATACATGGTCATTCACGATCAGCTCTCCATACCAATTGTCAGTGTTGGCTGTTATAGAATTTCCTATTAGTCCAAAAATAATTCATGGAGCCCTACTATCAACATACTACTACCTATGCTAAGCACAGTGGAGTTCATAAAGATGAGTAAGATGGAGAGTTTTTGCCTTACACTTAATTCAAACTAATCAACAAATGAAGGCTCGAGGGTCAAATCTGGCCAAGCCCATTTGTTACATGTTGTCTATGGCGGCTGTTTTCCTCTAATAGCAGAGTTGAGTTGTTATAACAAAGATTATATGCTTTCAAAGCTTAACATAGTTACCGCCCTGGCCTTTTACATAAAATGTTTCCCAAACCTCTGAAATGGAAGATGCAAGTATAACAAAAATACCCACCTTTACTAAATGCCAATTAAAAAGCTACAAATAAAGGTGCCTCTAGGACGTCTCCCAATTATGTGCTTGCTGTCCAGCTGATAAGCTCACTCTAAAAGGGCAAGCTAACAGATAATGACCATGTGGTGACAAACAGATTGTAATTAACTGTACTCTCTGAAACTGTGCCTCAATTTAACCCTCTATTCTTTCTGTCATCTGATATTTAATATTTATTCAAATATTATTTACTCAATGAAAGAATGAGACATTGTTTTTCTTCCAAAACAAGTCACATGTGACCATGCAACACATTAATTTGTAAAGATTATTGCTTTGTTCCTCCTCTATTTTCATATGTGCCATTTTCCCAAAGTTCCACAAGGCAAAAAATCGATTAGCAGGACTTTTAGTCTTAAAAGACAAACAATTACTAGAAATAACAATCAGTAATGATTATTAAAGACAAACAATAATCAGAAAAGATATAGTACATTAACAAGTCTAAGAGAGCTATTTCAAAAAGCCTTTGAAAAGAAAGTTTGCATCAAAAAAGTATTTATTGCAGAAAGACAATTTATGCTTGCGTGTGTATGTAAAAAATATCTTGGGCTCAATACTAAAAGTGGTGTCATTGTTATCTTTTGGCCGGTGACTCACGTTAATATATCTGCATGTCCTGATTCATGGACTTACAACCCAGAACTCTGAACTAACCGTAGTTTACAAAAAAAATCTATATTTAAAAATGAGAGTACATGACTGTCTTATTTGAAGTATATGCAATTGTTGAACTTTTGTAAAAGAATGAGCCACAATATGTAAAGCTTTAGGTACTGTAGATTAGGGAAAAAAAACATGAGCAGGGGAGAAAAGGGGGAGGGGAGAGAGGGAGAAGGGAGAGAGAACAAAAAAGTCTTCTTAAGTAAGACAATCCAAATTCCTAACTGCTGTCTTGGTGTAAAGAAAGGATTTTTTTTTTTTTTAAAAAAAGGACAATCCAAACTCAAGAGACTAAAATGTTTTACTATTTCAACATAAAATTCTTCTAGAACTCTCAATATATACATGATCCTGGAATAAATTTTTCACTTCTTAGCTTATTAACAATGTGTACACTTGAAAATAAATATATACAATATTTCAAAACAAATTCTTCAAGACAATTTTTAGGCAGGGACATCCAAGGAAACTAAATTCTGGCACCATGTAACATTTAGGATATATAGTATCTTGAAGATTAAGTGTTCTCTTCCTTGTTACTCCGAAGTCTTCTTTATACAGAGGTTGCTTCTAAAGTCATTCTCTTACAGAGCCAAACATTTTAAGGTGCCAAACCCAGTTCATTTTCTCCAGTACTATGAAAATTAAAAACAGATAAACAAGTAGTAAGTAATTAACCTCAATGTTTACAAAGAAAGACAAACAACAGAGTCCACAGTTTTAAAAAAAAATGCTTAGTTTTGTCATAACATTTTTAGAGACTGTGAAAACCTGCTTCTTATTCCACAGAGTGCAACCATTTCATTCCAGAACTGACCTGGAATCAAATCAAAGAAAGCAGTCCTGAAAGAACAAGGAAACCCAGTCAAGAGTTATTTGGGGGCCAACATACGAACAGTGTTTGAAATTAAGATATCAAGTAGAAATAAAAGGAAACAATGCTTTCATCACCTATTTTTGCTAGGTATCCTCACAGCTACCTCAGATATGGCTGATAAAGAGATCTGTGACACTGCTCCTCTTCTCATTCTCTCTCTAAATTAGCATTCAGTGAAATTGAGAGAATGCTACACGTTACTTTGAGAACTATTAAGTAAAAATAATCTGCAACAGTTAATGGTTGTCTTTAACATGTACAGATACTGCTAACTACCACTTTCTAAGCACACATACCTCTCACTGTTTGGGCAAACATACACTCAGTCATCCATAACTCATGTGTCATCTTATTCAGTAAAATGGATGTCGGCATTATCTTGGAGGAAATAAGAATGCTGTACATGTGCAACAAAAATCTTGTTTCCGTGAACGTCACCTCATTATTACTCTGAGAAAAACAGGGGGGAAAACCTCACTGACAAATATTTGTGGATGTGGATGTGTATTCACATATATGTGTAAAAATGTGAAAGATGCTGACTGCTTTTAATTTGATACAATTTAGGGTGGCAATTCTAGCAAGAATATGGTAAGATTCAGCATTAATGCTGGTAAGAAGAATGTAGTTTCTGATTTAAGAAGCTGTATAGAGGCACCTGGATGGCTCAGCTGGTTAGGCATCCAACTCTTAATCTCAGCTCAGGTCTTGATCTCAGGGTTGTGAGTTCAAGCCCCACGCTGGGCTCCACGCTGGCATGGAGCCTAGTTAGAAAAAAAAAAAAAAGCTGTTTGAATATTTTCAAGAAGAAAATATCAGAGAAAATACACTTCTCAAATGGTCCTGGGCACTTATATAAAATCACATACTTTTATTTGGTGCCTACCATGTTCCAGGAATGCCTCAGGTTCTGTGAGAGTCCCCAAGTTACTTAAGACAAAAAAAAGCCTGAAGACAAAATGCTCATACAGAGTGTTCACCACTCATACACATAAACAAGCATAGCCCCAAAGCTGGCGAATGGTTGGGGAACTCATTCCAGACAAAGAGCAAAGGGGTAGCGCTTGTGACTGTTTGCGGGGAAATACTGGGCATGGGGAATTGTTGTGGGGGTAAACCATTGGAGTACAAAAAGGGTTCTTTTTGAAGGCTGGTAGAAGATGATTAAAGCTGAAAATGAAGGTTAGAGCCAAATTATGAAGGGTCCTCACAGACCTGTTAGAAGTCTAAACATCCTGGAAATGATAAAAAGCCACACAAGTGTATATACGTGTTTGTACATGTGAGAAAAACACTGCTACTGAACAGACGGTCTCTAATATATCTCCTAATATATATAATCTCCTAAGTACTTCAAAGTGTCTCTGTGAGGAAAAAAAAATTAGTAATACTACGTAACAGAGTCAGTCCCAAAATATTCAACGCCCTGCACATTTGATGAATTTATATGGAATAGTTTAATGTAACAGAAGGGCAGGAAAACAAGAGTATGAGAGCTAACTTTCCTAAAAGCAGTTAATGAAGCTAACAGACAAATTTCACCATGGATGACACTCAAGTGTTTAAAAACTTTCCCCAGAGAAGCAAAGAAATTAAATTTCTACAGATAAAAAATAAACTGCAGGGCATTTTAGTTGAAAATTCTGGGGCATTTTGCTGACTGTTGCTATTACAGTAATTAACTAATCTTAGGACTTTAAAACATTTGGAATGTAGCAAGCTCCTTCCTCTATTAGATTTTTAAATATCATGGGTTTTGATGGCTCTTCGTGCAGCAATGCTGACAGCAGCACAACATGAGAGCACGTGTGGGTCAATAAAATTCAAGACGGGTTATGACCAACGTGCAGAATAAATGTTATCCCACATTTTATCATATTTATCTGGGAGTAACTGCTCCCAACGACACCTTTTTATACCATCCCCATTGGCTGTCTGCACAGCTGACTTTTTTCTTTTGAGGGGCAGATGAAAGATCAAAGTTAAAAGATCTTTTTTTAATATAATTTACAGGTGTTATTTTTTAAAGCTCGCTATTCACAACAAAACCATCTCTAATAAATTAAAGCTTTAATGTATATCAAGAAAAACATGAGTTAGAAACTGTCTACTTCTACAACTTTGGGTCTGGGATTGAATCTGGACCTTTGTCCCCTATTAACCATGAGACCTGGAGTATGTTATTTAACCTCAGCCTCAGCTTTCTCATCTATGAAACAGGCCTGGTGATACACCCACTTCACAGGTGTGAGGATTAACCAAGGCAATGCAGAAAAAGCTCTTTACATAATTCTTGGTACATCCAAGTGTTCAATAGGGTGTAATTATCACTATTATTGTTGTTTCTTTGTTGTTAATTCTTATTCTTCCCAGGTTAATTCAAATGAATTAGGAATAGATCTGGGGCACAAAATGATACCAAATAGTTTTGTATGATATACTGGCATTATGATATTCATTTAAGCCTCATGGAATCAACTGACTCTTTAGAAAATTACTTATTTTAATTTTTTTTTATTTTTTTTTATTTTTTTAATGTTTTTTATTTATTTCTAGGAGAGAGAGAGACAGCATGAGCAAGGGAGGGTCAGAGAGAGAGGGAGTCACAGATTGAAACAGGCTCCAGGCTCTGAGCCGGCAGTCAGCACAGAGCCCGACGCGGGGCTCGAACCCACGAACCGCGAGATCATGACCTAAGCGAAAGTTGGACGCTTAACCGACTAAGCCACCCAGGCGCCCCGAAAATTACTTATTTTAAAAAAAAAGTTTGTTTTTTGAGAAAAATTTCTCTTTGGCTAAAGAATTCAATACTTTTTATTTTGTTCAATAAAATATTTTATACTGCTGTCCTTTACTCCAAATGGTAAAATACAGTCCATATAGCATAAACTCGGAAATGATGCTCTCTTGTTCTCTCCGAGGGCATCTTCTGCATCTACGTGCTCTCACAGGAGAGGAGAAGGTAGAGCAGCCACAGTGTGAACATCCTACACTGCATCTGGGTGCTAAGGTCAGTACATAAAATAGCAACACAAATCAACAACAATTACTCAAGAAAAGCCCTTCACAGGGAAACACAATACAGATAGTTATCTCCCCCCAAAAGTCTACATCAGAAAGCTTTTCCCTTAATACTGATACAAAACAACTTGTTTCTTTGAGCAGCAGATGGGGCATATGGAAGGTCTGCACCCAGACCATGTTGTACAAAACGTGAGAATCTTCAATACTGGAATCGCACGCAGCATGCTCATGGAAGACACCGGGATCCAAAACAGCCCGGAAGGAGCTCCGCTCACATTTATTAGAGGACGTATGCTCTTCAGGGAATACATCGGGCAGAATAACCACATCATTTTTCTCCTTTCACTTTTTTTTTCTTTTTCCAATCCCCACAAGTATATACATAGTTGAATTTTCTTCAGTTAAAGGCACATAACTTGAAGTGTTAAGTTGATGTGCCTCTCTACTTGGACCTGTGCTTTTCCCCTTGAACAGCACAGGGGGCTAAGTAACGATTCTTGCCAAATGTACAGCAGTAATGTGTTCTCAGTATCTTGAGCTGGAATTTAGGTAAACTTTATTTTTAAAATATTTTTAATGTGTTTTTTTTTTTGAGAGAGAGAGAGAAATAGTAGGGGAGAGGCAGAGAGAGAGGGAGACACAGAATCTGAAGCAGGCTCTAGGCTCTGTACTGTCAGCACAAGTCTGAGACGTGGGGTTTGAACCCACAAGTCTGAGATCATGGCCTGGGTGAGGTTGGACACCCAACCGAGCCACCCAGGTGCCCCTGGGTAAACTTTCTGAACCCAATCTGTTGCTGTTTTACTCTCAGTCTGCAAAAAATACATCTCTAGCCCACATCTACCAAGATTCAATTAATTAGATTATTAACAATATATATTAAGATGAATGGAAACCATACACACTCTCCAGCCTTCTATTGTCAATCAGTGAAGAAAGAGACAGGAGAAAGCAGAAACTGGGAAGAAATGGGTTGTACTGTAAAAGATCAGCATCCAAAGGCCTCATTTTAGTGCACTAAGTGCCCCAAACTAAGTGACCTCTACTTTCTGTGCAGATAAGACTAGAAAGCCTTTTAAAGACTGTTTCAGTGGAGACAAGAGTTCTGATGATGCAATTTCAAAGACAATGACCTAAATAAAAGTGTTTTTCAGTGGAAAATTTGTATCACTAATAGGTGGGTGTTGCTAGGCAACATATATTGCAGTGTTTAATCTCTACCCTTTCCAGGGAATGGTATGATGAAAGAAAATAAGGCTTTTTAGCATTATTTCAGCAACATAATAGTTTTATGTGGCCATTTTGTGGCCTTCTTATAGACTATAATTTCTTTTATGCTGAAAAACCATAATTTTTGTTAACATGTATAAATCAATTTACCTTCATTTTTAGAAAACTGTCCTACAATCCACAGTGATTAACAGGAATGCACTAAAATTAGCCTAACTCATTTAGCAGTATTCATTCTTATGATAAATGTTTTGAGTGACCAGAAGAAACAGATGTTGGTCATCCGGATTCGCATGTGCAAATAATTTATTAGTATCACTACCTAAAATAATATATAGTTACTATTTAGAAATTATACAACATTTAGAAATGTGAGTTTCAAAGGGAAAATAAACTTCAGAGATTAGCTTAGAAATAGCTATGCTTCTGTCATTTCATAATTTGAAGACTATGTAAAGTTAAAACTTTACTCAGTATCTCTTGTAACCCTCAATGCCTAAACAAATTCCAATGAAATTAAACATCCTTAGTTTATTCTTATTCTGATACTGTTTTAGTTGCACTAGAGTACAGGCACAGGTGATGAATACATTTAAGGAAACCTAAGATAGCATAAGCGTTTCCAAGTTCATCTCTTAGGATGAAGAAAAGGGGATATTCTGGTAAAGAACTGAATTTGATAAGCTAGGACACTTCTTATGTGGCTCAGCCTTCTCATTTATAAAAGAGAATGTTAAAACTCACTTTTGTGGTTATAGTAAGGATTATATAATATTAAAAAATAGTTAAGTAAAATATGAAATACCAAGTTAAAATAAATAAAGTATGGCTATTGTAGCCCCAGACACTGTTATCTGTCATTATAAACAGCTGAGGGATATGATCTAAAAAATTTTGTCTACATAAATAAATATTCATGCTGCATTAAACCTCCACTTTTACCTGTCTCGGATGATGCGAGTGGTATTAAGTTGCTGGAATCATCCAGATATTTGCTCTTATTAATATTCATGTTTACTACAGCCTTAATTTTAGATAATAATAACACTATTTTGTTATCAAGAATCTATTCTAGTCCAAGAGAGTTTTTAACAACGAAGGCCAGAGTGAGATAAAATAACTATTTATCCAGGATTTCTAATAGAAACCTAAAAAGACTTAATATCTCTTTCCAAGAAATATAATCATCCATTAGTTCATACTTATAAAATGATCTTTCCCATATTTAAGAGTATATCCATCTCTATTACTCATTTATCACCCATATTCATATTTTCTCTGTGAACAGAAAAGATATGTGCATTAACTCTTAGTTCTGAGCAACCTTCATAATTTAACCATCAGTGCTGGGAGGGGGGGGTTCATTTACTTTTAATTTTTGTAGTAGTCAGTATAAGCTTTATATATGGAAAGCAAATGACCTTTGTGTGTCTCTGATTATAGATTAACTTTATATTAGTTTTTACCTCAATACCAATCACACTACAGATATGGAAACTGAGGCCTAGAGATGCTGGTAAATGAAGGTCCCTCTATTACTACCTCCCCCAAATAATAATGTGGTCCCTTTTTTATCTACCCTTTTTTCTCCTCTACTTTTAATACCAATATTAAGAAAAACAGTACTTCTATTCTCAGATGCAGTGAGCAATGTAAAACAGGCATCTTATGTAAATTGACAACACAATTTCAAAACTAAAATAAAGTATGCCCCAAGTTCATTTGCAGAACTTGAAGGCTCAAACTTCAACCTGCAGTGTGTTAGATGAGTTAAGCTTTCAAAGATGTCACACTTAACCCCTCTCCTCCCAAGAGTACACTCTATCTCTTGTCCCTGAGAACAGGGGCTGGCCTTGAGACTTTCGCCATGCAGTAGAACAAGAGACTCGGCTAGAGTCCTGAGTGGTGAGAGAAGTGGAGAGGCTGTAGGGTGTGAAAGCTTTTGGGCCCTTCAGACAAACTCAATCAATGGCTGAAACGAGCCGAATAGTGAGCCCATTTGACATAACTGGAAACCAAAGAACCATGTGGCTGGGCTCTGGCTGAAATCCTAAGTAGAGGATCATAACAAATAATATATAATTACTGTTTTTTAAGCTAGGAAGTTCAGGTTTATTACATAGCTACAGATAATCTGAAATGAGGTGTTAGGCAGCTACATTATTTTCAAGTATGGAGTTTTAGCTCCATTCTATATGGTAAATAAATGTCCAGGAAAATAAAAGAGAAAAATGAGAAATTTCAAGTATGCAAGAAGGAAAACTCATGAAGGACAGAAATTTGTACAGTTGTAGATAAGGACAGAGTAAAATGAAATAGAAATAACCAACTCTAAAGGAAATGCAAAGACACAGAAGTTAAAAGTTTCTAACCTCAAGCATGGTACAACTATTTTGATTTTTTTTTTTAAAGTGTACATAGAAAAAGGGAGAGAGGTGACGGAATGGCTCAGTTGGTTAAGTATTCGACTTTGGCTCAGGTCATGATCTCACAGTTCATGAATTCAAGCTCTGTGTCAGGCAATGCACTGACAGCTTGGAACCTGGAGCCTGCTTTGGAATCTGTAACTACTCTCTCTGCCCCTCCCCCACTCGTTCTCTCTCTCTCTCTCTCTCTCTCTCTCTTTCTCTCAAAAATAAAATAAAAATAGGGGCACGTGGGTGGCTTGGTCAGTTAAGCGTCCTTGATCTAATGGCCTATGAGTTCAAGCCCCACATTGGGCTCTGTGCTGACAGCTCAGAGCCTGGAGCCTGCTTTGGATTCAGTGTCTCTCTCCCACCCCCCTCCTCCACTCACACTCTGTTTCTGAAAATTTTTTAAAAATGTATAAATAACTTAAAAAAATAAAATAAGAATAAAAAACATTAAAACAGGGAAAGAAAAAGGGAGAGAAAATAACAGGATTGTGTGGGCTGTGCCAGAGAAAATTTCATTAACACATAACATAACATAGTGGTGAGCAAAATACTGACAAGAGAAATGGTTTCAAAATATTAGATATGGAAGTCAAATGATGTGGGCTCGAGTTCTGGTTGTCCCTCCTTGTTAGCCACATGAAGCTGGCTAAGTCATTAAACTATTCTGGGCTTCTATCCTGTTCTATTGCTTCTGCTGCTCTAAAACAGTCTGCTGTGCTATGTGTAGACCCGGATTAACCATTACCTAGACAAGTCACTTATGTACTATCTGAATCACAGTTTATTTGCTTGAGAAGTGACTGGTTAGGATTAATAACCTGTGACACAGGTTGGTTCTTATAAAAAATATTACCCAAACTGGTGCTCTGGAAGAAGAAACTTTTTGTTAAGCCAGAAAGAGTATAAGCTGACATTTACAAGAAGAAGCTCCTTTTTGTCCACTGGATATTTTTTAATATTGTGCTAATAGGTGAGTAACAGATATAGCCCTGACTTCAAGAAGTTTGTATTTTAGGAGTTATAAAACAAGTATCCACATATCTATAATAGAAAGCAAAATATAAATGCAACTCAATAAACTTAAAAAGTACTATAAATAGCCAGAGGAAGATCAATCAAAGTGGCATTAAGAATACATCTTGGGGGACAGGATGGATTTGGTATGCAGAAGTTTACTCAAGATTCATTATTAAGAAGATGTATGGATGGATGTTCTGTGCTGACAAAATGGCAGCTGCAAAGTAATCACAGAGACAGAAGAAACCAAAATATTCAGAAACAGTATTAGGGAAACAGCTTGGAAAGCAGCTTGGAATACAATATCCTAGGAAGGCCTTGAGCTGCCAGAGATTGGTCTTCATTGTTAGGCAGTGGGGAAACACTGCACATTTACATTAAAAGGGGGGATGGGAGGACAAAGCAAAACATTATTTTGTGAAAATATATATGATATTTAGAAGAATAAAAAATGTTTAGAGAAAAAAAGGTTAAAACAGAGAGAAGAGTTACAAAGGGTTTTAGTTATCAAGTATTATAAAGAGCAAAAATGGATTAAAATGTTAGGAGTCCAAAAACGACAGAAAATGGTAACTGAATAAATAGTTAAACTGGCAAGGCTTGGTGACACAGTGGTACTGGGTGAGGGAGAAGTCAGGCTTTGAGCTTGGGAGCGTAGTAAAATTACCAACAGAATATGCAAAATCAGGAAGGGGTGCACAAGGAGAAGAATGTGAAGGTGAGGGCAGGGGGAAAGAGGCCTCATTTTTCTGTTTGCTCAGTATTTTCATAATCATCCTTCACTGTGAAATTCAAAATGAAACCAGGCTTTAAACCTGAGGTTTAGTATCATAGGCTAGTGTGAAAAGGTCTCCATCCCTCAGACACTTGTATGCAAGCTTCTGCTAACAGTAAGGCTACCGACAGACCATTTCAGTGTGTGGTGCACACTGGTTTTCTCAGCTTCAAAACTCCTTTCCCAACACTTTATCATTTGTCAAAACCCAACATGTGTTTAAGTCTCACTTGCCAAGACCACCGTTAGACCCATGATCATTCTCAAGAAAGGCTTGCAATCACCACTGACTACAAGGACAAATACACCTGTGCTGATACTCCACAATTTAGTTGACGACTAAGAAAATTTCAGTGGGCTGCTTTAGAATTAATGTATGCAGCACGTTCACAACAGCTGGCTGGTGAGATGGCAAAAGGGCTTGACAAAGAGCAGGAGAAAAGTACGGCTCTCTGAGGACTCTGGGGTAGGACATGGAGAGGCAGAGATAAAGTACACTGCATTGTGAATTTACCTGGGCAAACTTGTGAATCTGTTCTACCACTGCAGCAAAGAGAGCATGGACACTTTCATCAATCAGACTCTGCATGTAATGCACGGCCTCTTCATCGGACAGGTCTAGTCGGAATTTATCCTGAACCTACAAGGAATGAAGGAAAAAGAAAAAAAAAGGACATACTTTAAAGAGACAGAATGAAACAGATACAGATGTATGTTATTACAATATACTGTGACCTATTTCCATGACGAAGTGTTTCACAACTTAGAAGAAGTTCTGAAGTTATTATTCTTCTGAGTATCAAAGTTTACTGTTTTTGCTATATGCTCTGTATCACCCTATCCTTGTTAGCTGTTAGGTATTTTTAAAGAAAAAAAAATAAATATTAAACATGATTCTTAGGCCCTGCAAATTAAAAAAAAAATATTTTTAACTCAAAAGTATGCTTCATTTTTCATATTTCCAAGCTAGAACTACTGTGTAAGATTTAAAATGTTACATATTTATTAATTAATAATCTTCTTCACTTTACCCCTGTTGTTCATTATTAAATAGATATATCAAGGTGAGATAATAATGATATTCTCCTCCACTGTTTCACTGCCTATACAAGAACAGAAACTATGTTAGTCACTGGCAAAACTAACTGAGGTAAATCTTCCAGAAATGTCTCCCTTTCTTTAGCAATTCCTTATATTTTTGCAAAGAACTACTTTAATTGGTCTGTAATATCCAAAGACAGAGAAACTTTTCTGTACTTCATATTTATAGTTATAGTTGATTCCCAATAGCAAGAAGTACAAGAAAAATTAGTAGAGACATATATGAGAATGTTTCCTAAAAAAAAAAAAAAAAAAGGCCAAATATTATTGATGACCACTTTGTGTAAAACACTTTACATGCAGTATTTCATCTGACTCGGAGATAGCAATGAAGCAGAACAGTATTTCCATCTAAAAGATGAAGAAACTGAGGCACAGTGAATTTATGAAGCCAACCCACAGACCCTTAACTGATGGCAAGGGTCTCATGCTTGCAGATAATCTCATACCACTGCATATAAGCACTAGACTCTACTTCTTTCTCCTCTTATAAATGACCCAAACATACTTTTGAAAAAGCAGGGAAGGAGAAAATGATGTTTCCAAGCAAATAAAAAGTGTTCACAATTAGTATTTAGTTTTAAGTATAGAATTTAACTACTAGAAAAATGAAGAAGGACACAGTACAACAACCATGGCCATGGTTCGGTGCTCATCTCTTCACTAGATTGGAGGTATATCAAATGGCCCAACAGCTCTGAAGCTTCAGGCTGGGGAAGTAAAAGAGAGGTGGACATAAAGAGTGAAGAACAATTCGATGGAGGGACATATAAAGGTCTATTTTTTAATGTTTTTAAATGTTTATTTTTGAGAGAGAGGGAGCGTGAGCAGGGTAGGGGCAGAGAGAGAGGGAGATACAGAATCCGAAGAAGGCTCCAGGCTCTGTGTTGTCAGCAGAACCCAACGCAGGGCTCCAACTCATGAGCTGTGAGATCATGACCTGACCTGAAGTAGGATGCTCAACCAACTGAGCCATCCAGGAGCCTCTGAAGGTCTATCTTGAATGAACTAGCTCTCTCATTTCTTAATGCCATTTAATGGCCTATCTGTTCCTTGATTTTAATCCTTTATTTTCCTTGACTTAGAAAGATGTCTGACAGGTCTGTAACTATTTTTAAGGACATCAAAAAGCTATAGGGCAAAAGAATCAGAACTTTAGTCAATTGATCAAAATTTACACACTTGTATATGTGCTTGCAATACAAACAGAATATATGTATTTGGCATAAAAAGATGTTATTTATCAAATATGAAAAAATAATCTTTTATAACAAAGAAGCTAAGGTTAACGGCATATAAATGGTTGATCTGGTATTAATGTATACTGACTAGCTTACCTGGTACTGTCCCCTAGGTCCTTAAGATTCTAATCATTTTCTTCAAGCTACATTCTCTTTGCTCTTCATATTACACGTTTAAGCTCTATTTATGTGTGTACATGCACACAAACATGCACACACACAGTCTCTATCATTCCAATTAGTACTAAATATTAAGTTTTATCTTCAATAGCATTTTGATGTACACTCTTCTTGCATCCACATTCTCAGGGTTATAGAGCTATTCCCCACACAAAACACATTTCTAAACTAAATTATATTGTCTTTCTGGGCACCTGGGTGGCTCAATTGGTTAAGCATTCGGCTTCAGCTCAGGTCAAGATCTCACAGTTCGTGGGTTCGAGCCCCACATCAGGCTCTGTGCTGACAGCTCAGAGCCTGGAGCCTGCTTCAGATTCTGTGTCTCTCTCTCTCTCTCTGCTCCTCCTCCACTTATACTCTCTCTCTACCTTATAAAATAAACATTAAGAAAAAAATTAAATTGTATTCTTTCGTAAGGAGCACAGTGATTTCATTTATAGCTAACCTTTACCTTTGTCTCTGAAAGCTCAAAACACATCATCGCAAAACTAATTTAGAATTTGTTAATAAAGAAGACTTTTGCTTAAAACAATTTAGTGTTTAGCATCTCTGAAGTAAGAGTAAGTCATTAAAATAATAAAGGCAGAAACTCCCTATTAATTTTTTTACTCAAATTATTAGAATAAAAAAGTTTCCTTGTAATAATAATTCAATCACAAAAGCGATTACAACAAAGGAACAACTTTCATTTATCAGGGTAAAAGGAAGAGTTTTAATCTAAACATTATTTCCTTGCTGAGTTCATTTGATTATCTGAGCTGCATTAGAATAAACAAAAATCCCTTACCTGAATAAAAACCAGAATTAAAAACAAAGGGTAATTAAAAAGAAAACTGATAAAAACTGAACCCCCATCCAACTAGTGCTAAAAGAGAATCAATGCTATAATTGTTTGTAATAGGACACATGACTGCTAAAGAAAAATGAAACCTACATTACCAAAACTCCCTGAGAGTGGATACTATAGCTTGAATGCTTTAATAAACACATCTTGTAGGCACCAAAGTAATTTCATTTTAGAGGTCATTTGAAACAAATCTTCAATTTGTAGATCTTATACACATATATATAATAAATATGTATATATACAAATATGTACACCTACAAATATATATATACATGTACTTTTTTTGTTTTACAGATCACTCAAAAATCAATTTAGAGAAAAAAACACATCCATTTATTCTTCAACACAAACAGCATTATATTGTTAAATTCCTTTGAATAAACTTATACCACAATTTAAAAGATTCCTTATTACTAATTTGAAGAAAAACACAAATGAAAAAGCACTATTAAGTGGTGATGTTTATCCATTAAACTATTCTATTTCTCTTTCCTTTTTTATTTCCTAAATAGAGACTCACCTGTATCAAAAAGCTAAGAAAATTCAAAACTCCCTGAAGATAGGCAATTGTCATTTTTCAACACACTCTCCCTGGTAACAAAGTTAATGATTTGCTAGGAAATACAAGGTTTTTTTCCTTTTTTTTTTTTTTAATTGAAGTACAGTCAACATACAATGTTACATCAGTTTCTGAATACACAGGTCTTTTATCTCAAATATTTTAACTTCCTTTTATTTACTAGGACAATCTAGTCACACAGAGATGACCTAAGAAGTTTTATTTACATAACACAGTTCATAAAATATCTCCTTTTAATTTATTCAGAAAGAGCTGACGACACACCCTAATTGGTGAGGCCTTTCCTGGCCACAAGTTCTAAAATTTTCAAAATCAATACCAACTCAACATTTCATTTTCCCCTCATTTTTATTTTTTCTCTAAACACTAATCACTATTAATATGTAATGTATTTTAACTTACTTTATCCGGTTTCTTTTCTGTTTCCCTTATTAGAAAGTAAGATCCTCACTGAAGGTAAGAAATTTTGTTTTGTTCAGTATTACTATAACTCAAACAATTAAGATAGTGTTTGAGACATAGTGAATATAAATGGCTCAATAAATACTGTTGAATGAATGAATGTAGTAAAAAAATATTCATGAGAAGGATATAGGTAAATGTATGAGAATAATTATCCTTAGGCTAAAGGAAGACATGTAGGGTGCAGTTCAACACTAACGACTGTTTTGACCCATTAATAAAAGAGGACTTAAAGCAAATAGGGAAAAATTTTTAAAATACAGATGGTGATTACTGGGTGTTTCTTACATGAGCATCTGTATTCTTTATGATTTAAGTATTTCATATAAAATTTATCAAAAGAAAAAACTAGTATGATGTTTGCTCATTTTTGAAAATTAGTCTATCCATTATATTTTAGTTATCCTAACACTATAACACTTTGCTTTTATCAATATGCATTATTTTAATTAGACCACTTGGATAGCTTTGTTCCAAATTATTAAAAGGATTAAAGCACTTCTGTGCAAGCTTCCCATAGCATATAGCAAAGACTGGCACACTTACCTACTATTACCAGATGATTAATGTCTATGATTGATGACAATGTGTTTTAAACATTGTGATTCCATCTCACATTTTTTGGGCAATTGGGTTTTATAAGAAATGAACAAATCTGATCAACAAAAATATTATGTATTCCACCCATAAGTATTCAATTTCCAATATTAAAACATATGGATATATACTAAATTAAGTTACAGAGACAGGAAAATATTGTTGCACTTTGTTAGGATTACTCAAATAATTTTAATAATCTCTCTCTCTGTCTCAAATGTGCTACACTTTATTTCCTTAGTTGGCATCCATTCATGAGGCCAACACAAAAACATCCCAAGTGATAAGACTTTGAAGTAATGTTAGCAATTGTTATTTCAACAAGGTTTAAAAATCTATACTTTTTTAAAATGTTTATTTATTTTTGAGTGAGAGAAGGATAGCATAAGCTGGGAAGGGGCAGAGAGAGTAGGGCAAATCCATGTTGAAAAACTAATGCCCAATGTGAAGATATTAGCATAGAGCTTTTGGGAAGCGCTTAAGGTCAAGAGAGTGGGACCCTCATGAATGGGATTAGTGCTCTTATAAAAGAGATCTCCACAGAGCTCCCTATCACGTTTGCTAGATGAAGATATAACAAGAAGTCAACCCAAAGAGGACTCTCGTCTGACCATACTGACACCCTGATCTCAGACTTCCAGATTCCAAAACTATGAGAAATAAATTTCTGTTGTTTATAAGACATCTAGTCTCTAGTACTTTCTTACAACAGTCCAAATAGACTAAGACAATGTTCAAACCAGAGGAATCTTTTCTTTTTTTTTTTATATATATATTTTTTAATATTTTTATTTATTTCTAGGAGAGAGAGAGAGAGAGAGAGTGAGCAGGGGAGGGTCAGAGAGAGAGGGAGTCACAGACTGAAACAGGCTCCAGGCTCCAAGCTGGCAGTCAGCACAGAGCCCGACGTGGGGCTCAAACCCACGAACCGCGAGATCATGACCTAAGCGAAAGTCAGACGCTTAACCGACTAAGCCACCCAGGCGCCCCTCAAACCAGAGGAATCTAACAATGTTCAGAGTTGGTTATGTCAAAACTTAGAGCTTTTTGGTTCCCATTATGATTTTCAACCACCAAAGAGACTCCATCTCAGAGACTACTACTGTCCTTGAGTAACTGTATACTTCTGCAAGGTAAAAAGTTATACTATCTTTCTTTCAAGTTGCATAATAATAATCACATGGATATTGAAGATCATCTCATGTTATCTTTGGATTTAAAAAAAGCACTTTATATACACCACCCCTAATTCCCCCACCGAATCAGAGAATCAGAAGCTAATTCAGATAAAAATCTTCAAATCTATTGCCCTTCCTCCTGTCTCTTGTTAGAATTCATGGTAAAACAGGGGCACCTCGGTGGCTCAGTCAGTTAAATGTCCGACTTCAGCTCAGGTGATGATCTTGCGGTTTCTGAGTTTGAGCCCCTCATCTGGCTCTGTGCTGACAGCTCAGAGCCTGGAGCCTACTTCAGATTCGGTGTCTCCCTCTTTCTCTACCCTTCCCATGCGCTCTGTCTCTGTCTCTCAAAAAGAAATGTTTAAAAAAAATAAGAATTCATGATAAGACAATTCTGAATCACCGTTCACCTACATGACAACTATCCTTTTTTTTTTTTTTCCCTCTTTGCAGTCTGGTCAAAAGGCAGGTCTCTACTTTGTTGACATAAAAACAAAAACAAAAACAAAAACGGTAACCAAAGTATGGATGGGAAGGATATAGAATGGTTGTTTTGTTCCAGACAGGATTATAATTTGTCTCTGATTCTTAGCATGTATAGCCTGTGAGTGCCAGGCATCAGATATCCTATCAGGACTATTACAGGAGAGCTACAACTTTCTAGAAAAGACTAAAGGTTGCAGCAGTGAGCTCTCTCTGTAGACACAATGACCTAGTCATATGACTGTGGCTACGAACAGAGCTGGCTGCAAGGACCTAAGAGGCTGTTATATTCTGGAAGGTGAAAAATAATACAAAAGCTCTCTTTCTTAATTTAAGTTACTTAAAAGAGTCTGGACCCAGGGACATCAAGGGGAAATGGGTTATTAAAACCTTAACATCTTTTATATATAAAAAGTAGACTACGGTACATGAGGATATATAAAAATTACCTTTTTTACAGTTTTATCTGGTTCAAGAGCAATATCTGGAATGTTTGCATCCACCATCAAGGAAAACAAGTTCAAAATCAGGTTAGAATACCTAAAGAAGAGTGGGAAAGAAAAAAAATAGCAATGTGTTAGAATTTTGCAGCTTCTTCCTCTGCAAGAAGAGGCACCTGGATGCCTCAGTCACTTTAGCATCCAAATCTTGATTTTGGCTCAGGTCATGATCTCAGGGTTGTAGGATCGAGCCCTGTATCAGGCTCTGTGCTAAGCATGGATGCTGCTTAGGCTTCTCTCTCTCTTTCTCTTTCCCTTTGTCCCTCTTCCCTGCTCATTCACTCTCTCGTGCTCTCTCTCTCAAAAGAAAATAAAAATAAATGAATAAAAGCTCTCACTGGCCATCTTGTAGGGAATAAGAATGGAGGTAGGAAAACTATATCACAGATATCCAGGTAGAAAAGAAACAATATGGATGTTCTCAGGACGTACCCTGGGGTTGGAGTGGATGACACTTGCTGATGGTTTCAGCAGAGCAAGGGAGAGGGGAAAGAGGAACTGAGTATCACCAAGGATCAGCCTAAGCAATGGGAACTACTGTTCACCAAAATAAGAGTGAACGAACAAAGAGCAGGATTTGGGGCTGAAGATCAGTAATATTCTGTTTTAGAATACTGAGTTTAGAATACTGAATTTGAAATGCCTACCAGACTCTTAGTCAAGACATCACGTAGGCAGTCAGAGAATTCAGGGAGGATACCAGGGCTGATGGTATTAGTTCAAAATATCAGCATCTGGATCCTAATTAAAATCACAGGTCTGGATGAAAATGCTGAAAAAAAGTTTAGAGGGGAAAATAATCCAGAACTATATGCTTTGTACTGACAGTGGAACTTCTAGACAGTTCAATATGTAAAGGCCAGATAGAAGAAGGGAGAAATCAGGAAAGAAGCAGAAGTGGTCAGCAAGGCAAAGAGAAAACAGAGGAGTGGGTTACACCAAATCAAAAAAACTTTTTCAAGAACAAAGAGGTACCCAACTGTGTCAAAGAGGCAAAAAAGCAAGGTGGCCACTAGACTTGGTATAGGTTAACAGTTTATCTCGATAAAATTAGTTTTGATAGGGTACGTCTGGAAGTGTTAACACTGAAGGAAGAAAAGGAAGGTTAGTGGAGATAGTGAGAACAACTTTTTTAAAGCAAATGGGCTGTGAAAGAGTAAAGAACTAGGGCAGAAGTACAATGTTTAGGACTATCCCAGACTTCTCCCCACTAGACGGACGCCAGAGGCACTCACCTAGCTGTGACAACCAAAACTGTCTCCAGACATTGTGAAATGTGCTTTGGGAAAAGGGGAGTGCAAAATAGCTCTAGCTGAGAACTGCTATTTAAAACCAATGGTGAGAAC
Source organism: Crocuta crocuta (assembly GCF_008692635.1). Taxonomy (NCBI): domain Eukaryota; kingdom Metazoa; phylum Chordata; class Mammalia; order Carnivora; family Hyaenidae; genus Crocuta; species Crocuta crocuta. The sequence continues at coordinate 22,094,158 of NW_027532203.1, forward strand.
ACCATGGAAGTTGGTTTTCTTCAGTAACATACAGCTGTTGCACTGTACTCATGAAATAGGAAGGAACACAGTTCTGATTAGATATGAAGTATCAGCAGGTGAGTTTATAGGACTGGATAAAAATGTGTAAGAAAGTTTAGAGAGAAGTGATTATAGCTTGAGGCCATAAAATTCAGTGGGGAAAAGAGAAAAGTGAGAATATAAGGTAGATTTTATATGGTGCAATGGTGCTGTTGAAGTCTTCTAGGAAGGAGTATAATCCAAAAATGAGCTGAAAGGATAGATGATGTTGGCGAGTGGAAAGCTTGTGATTGATATTTTGGAGGGGTAAATTAATGGTACTTATGAGAGGCAGCAGACAAGCTGGTTCTACACGAAGAGGAAAAGACCCTCAGAGATCAGGTCATGGCTGGACCACTTATGTGAATGCTGAAGCCACAGCAGGCAACACAAGTTTTCAAGGAATAGAGCATGACAGAGAGATACCTGATCATTGCAAACGGGAGGATATCTATTGGTGTGATCTCACGGTGTGGGTGTCTATGTTTTTTTTCTTTAAGAAAGCAAGGAAAGAAATGGTTTGGAAGTTGCAATACGGAGCAAGGAGGGCACCAAGCTCTTCTCTAAGCTCTAGAATATGTAGAACAAGGAAATAAAGAAGATCCGCTTAGGAGGGCTGCAAGGACCATGGTATCAGCAGAGTACAGCCATTGGCAAGAAAAAATACGCTTTTTCAATGAACTTCAACTATTTGTACTCTGCTTTGTTGACTATACAGTTTTTTCCAATCTTGTCATAAGGGAATCTCAGGAATGTATCACAGGGGAAATTCACAGAGTAACACAGGGAGGGGAATACAAGGCTCAATTTCAAAAGGGATATTTCAGAGGTTCTCAAAACTGGCTGCCCACTAGATTCACCTGGGAACTTTTTAAAAATATTAATGCCTGAGCCTAATCCCATACCAAGTAAACTGGATGGAACCTAAAACTATTTTCCCCCTCCTAAAGTTTCCCCAGGCAATTATAATGGGCAGCCAGGATCTATGTGAAAATGTTTGCTTTTGGGGAAGCATATGTGTGTTTCTTTTTAAAAAGCAAATATTAATGTTTTCTGGATTATCTGTTGGTTTTAAGTTAACCACCATGCTTCTATTATTGTAGCAAAAGGAAACAAAATATAAATAAGGAATAGTCTATAAGAAACTTAAACATTCAATTATTTTGTAGAACATCTGTCACAAGCAGACTATATTAATCTTTTACACCTGTTGTTATGAACCTGTATCTTCCATTTAAGATAGGGTGAGCAACCCCAAACAGAAAGTATACACTAAACAGAGTAGTCATTAAATACCTTAACCAGAAAAACAGATTTAAAGGTTATGAGAAATCTTTAAAACCATTATCAAAAGAAAATATAAGGTCATACAAAGATGGTCTAAATTTTTCAGTGAAAACCTTCAATACTAAAAACAGAAATGCATTTAACTATTAGGTATTGTTTAGTAAAAGAGACAATGATATATTTTGTTACATGAAAATCATTAACACCATAAAATGTGTTCTGACATCTATATAGTTGTAAGCATTCGCAACTTATTTCAAAAAGGGACTGCTCTGTTTATGTGGTCAAATGTTAATAATGGATTCTTGTTGCAGAAAATCATCAGTCATTAACAAAAATCATGAAACCAACCCTAATAATAAAAGTGCCAAGTAACTTTAGCTCCAAACAGACTTTTAATTATCAGGTTAATTCTCATGTTATAAAGGCAAACTTTTACTAACAGAACCGTATTCTAAAAGACAACTTAAAAAAATAAATGTTGATCAAAATATTAGGGTCCAGCTGATCTTAACCAAAGTACAGTGAAATCTAAAAACAATAAAAAATAAAGGTTTTCATAACTTAAAATAAAATTATTTAGATTGCTCTGTGATTTTTCTTAGCAGCGAAAAAACTTAACTTTGGCTCCACATTAATAACCTGCCTTTGTTTTTCCATTCTACTGAATTGCTACTAATCCATTATCAATGACAGTTTATAAAGCACATTGTTTTCCTTCTGCTTTCAGTAAGACAGAGCACCCCTGACATTTTTCTAGTTATCATTTCATATTCTGTCTGCCTCCTCACTGAGAGTGCCATGGTTCCATCTAGTTTTTAGGAGGCTTGGACTATTTTAAATTAAAAATCCTAGATATTAAAATGGAACTTTCATCTCTCTGAAAGTGCTTCTGCATCACCAGACAAATCAAAGAGCACTCATCTTCTCATTATTCTTTTACCGTTTCTGGAAGCAAAACTGAGTCACTCTGCCACCTAAAGGATAAACAGTATGGCTATCTGTAAAATGCACATCAGAGTTTGTGACACATGGTATAGACTGAGTTAACAATGAAGGCCTAATGAGTCACTGCAAAGATGAAATCTAATTAATAGAGTACAGCCACTTTCGTAGGACCGACCACATCAACATAGTCCATGAACATGGCCTCACCCCAGATAGGAAGTGGAAATTCATTTAATAAACATACACTGGGTGTCTATGTTCTAACCACTATATGAGTAACAGGTTACAGAGACAAACAAGACAGAATACGTGTGCATAGTCAATTCACTGTCTACTGGTTATATTTTCATCTGGAATAGGTAAAAGGAGGTAAGTCTCCTGGGCTGGGAGTTTTCGTGGACTAAGAATATTCATTTTTGCAAGGTTAAGTTGAAAATGGAGTTAGAGTCAAATGATCCTGCCATTTTTGACTAACCATCAGAGCCATGTCCTAAATTTAACAAACCTGACCTAATTTATTTTTTTCCTGATGACATATGATGTTACAAGTAGTAAGTAAGCCAGGATGAAGAAAGGAGAGATGGAATGGCACTGCAGAAAAAAGAAGGGATGGAGAAAACCAACTTTTTTCGTTCAGCATGACCGATGAGGTATTAAAAAGAGACAAAATCATATGTAACACATTACTCCATCATTTAACAAACTTCTGAATGCTCCTGAAGAGCAACCAAAACCAAGGCTGATAAAGTTGCTAAAGAATAAAAATGAATGGATTAATATCACTTTAAATAAGCTAAATGCTTCGTTCTTTGATAAAAAAAAAAAAAGTGGGAAGTGAGCTTGGGAGAAGTAAAAAAAAAAAACCTCAATATCATGATTACAATCCTTCACGACTGGCTTCAGGGAGATGTGAATGGTTATGAAGCTTCTTAATCTTTTCTCTATCCCAGCACTGTCAAAAACCACAGAATATATTTTATTAAAATGATTTTAACCCACTGATTTTGAAGCTTCCATATTTGCCTAATCTTGTGGAATGTCAGCTTCCTTGTTGGTGGATTTAGCAATCAAATAATTAGTGGGAAAACATAAGATTCTTTTTCCTTTTAACTAACAATAGAACTCCCCTAGGACCCAGCAATAACACTGCTAGGAATTTACCCAAGGGATACAGAAATGCTGAGGCATAGGAGCACATGTACCCCAATGTTCATAGCAGCACTCTCCACAATAGCTAAAACATGGAAAGAGCCTAAGTGTCCATCAACGGATGAATGGATCAAGAAGATGTNATCAAATGTATATTAAGAAATATCTTTGTCTCTGTCATTCTGGGAAAGAGTGATGAAAAGAGTGTACATTTGAACAACTCCTTTTCTTTCTCTATGAAATGAATTTATCAAAATTCTTTACCCCAAGCAAGTCAACTTACCTTCGAAGGTGGAGAAAAGCCGTGTAACACTGTTTACGAAACTCTTGATACTGCTCACTCTGGGTGCCCCCCATTCCTTCTACCATTTCTTTATTCAGCTTCATTGGAGGAGGAAGAGGCTTCGGATCCCGACCCAAAATATATCCAAAGTCTATGTGGAAGAGTTTGCCTGGATATTGATAAGAAACTCATTTGTTTCAAGAATTATCTTTAAAAACTGAGAAGGGGATATGCATTATATACTGGTATAGGCAGTGTCTCTTCACAAGGAATATTAAGTCATGATGAAGTTGTTTAATCCTCTAAAGCCAGGCTTGGGTGTGGCCTTCAGAGCATACTGCAGTTCATTTTAACTCACATTTATTCAAATGAAGAAACTTCAGTTAAAATAATATCATAGTAATATTAATTTATATTCTACTTTAAGATCTCCAGAATCAAAGACGGTCAAAGGCTACATAACTTTTTAAGGTATTAGCAAAAATTAGTATCCTGCAGCAAATTCCTCATGTTAAAGTTTACACAAACTCCATTCATACAGAAGACCATTTCTTTCTGAAATAAATCCTTTAACTTTTCACTATTCCCCTCACACACACACACACACACACACACACACACACAAATCCCCCAAATTGCAAATTATATTCTTAGCTTCTTCTGAACCATTTTCAATGAACCCATGTCACTCATTAGCTACAATCTAGGAAACCAAAGTATTTATGTCTGCCAAGAACTGAATACAGCTGCAGTGCCCATGAAGACAAACTCCAGATGAGTCACCAAAACCCACAGACCAGATATGTAAGAATCTAATCGATCATTCACTTTAGAGAATGACTCACCACTGAATTCATAAAGCATTTTATGACTTACAAGTAGGTGTAAAAGAAGTGTACATGTTTAACACAAAAACTAGCCACATGGATCCTACAACCCAAGCTCCACTATGGCAGCAATTTATGCCCATTTCGTCTATCACTGTATCCATGCCTTGGAATAGTTTCTGTCACATAGTAGGCATTCACTGTTGAATGAAAGGAAGACTTTATTTAAAAAGCCAACCTAAAATCTTCCTAGTGTAATCCTCCCACTCTTGTTTGTCTTGTGATACATCACATGACCTGTTTTATGTGAAAACCTATCCTCCATCATGTATTTGGGAAGCTTAGATTCCTCCAACGCATCAAGGGCAGCAGCCAAAAACTGTCCTCCAAGTACATCTATGGAGATTGGGTATACTTCTGCCATCCTACAAAATATTTTTATACATCCATTCTATCCATTAACATATTAGCTAAACATCCTACCTCTTTCTCTGTGCATTATTACTGTTCCCTGTGAATGTTATTCTCCATCATTAGGTCACTGTTGGAAATATAAAGCAGTGATAGGCACGGAGCAGCTGAGTCTGGGTGTGGCAATGAAATCCCAGGTGAACAGTGATGCACTGGCAGGCCCTCTGAGTCAGTGATGTAACCACCCCTGAGTAACACTGACACCTTCACCTCTCACTTGGGATCAGGTATGTGACCCTGACAAAGCCACCTAATGTTTTAATCCTCATTTTTTAAACTGCAAAACAGGTTAATACTGTTGATTACCTCATAAGACAGAATTAAAAGAGATATAGATGTATTATCTTAAAACAGTACGCAGTACACAGTAAACAGTCTAAATGTCTGCTGTAATTATTATTTCCAACTAAGCTACAGATAACAGTGTCAAGCAAAATAACTAAACAACCTCAGTTAAGTCAAGAATGAATATATCTATAGCCTTGTCTCATTTAAGAAGCTATGCCCCTCAGAGGAAAAAAACAGTTTAGTATGAACACAAAACTAAATCAAGCTATATAATTATCTAATGACCAGGTATCCTAAACTCATATACAAATATTTATCTTAAATACTTTGAATGCCACTTTTTAAAAAAAAATTAAAATGCTAAACTCTGTTCAAAGAAATATTAATAAGTACCATTTTAAAGACATTTAAAATATACTGAGTTGGTATTTATATGTTCCTTACACCTTAGATCACTACTGACAGGAATGAGTAAATTTAAATATTAAAGGGATAAGCAAACTTATTATTTGCAACTCTTCCCAGGCATTGTTCTTACAATGAAAAACTAAAGAATACATTAAGTGGGAAATCATATACAACTTTGAAAATGAGAGATAACTTCTGATTTGCTCAGGGCAGACTATAGTAATAAGTCCAGATTTAAGGCAATAATGATATTAAGCTTAAGTAAAATTCAAAGTAGACTCTGGTGTTATTTTCACACCACAGTAAAGAAAACTACACTGAAAATTATCTGGAGTAGACAGCAAACAATGTACTAATTTGGGGTATGGAGTTCATATATATCTATATATATATCTACATATATATCTACATATCTATATCTGTATATATAAAAGCTTATATATGACTGCTCACAATAACAAGTAACCAAAGGTTTAAACACTGTCATCACCTGGCTACAGAAAAAGTAGCCATTAACAATGTAACTAATGCACTGAAAACCAGTTTCCATTTATCCACATTATCTTGTCTTTGTTTTTTTGTTTTTTAAGCTTATACCACACTTAAAATGTTCTGTTCAAATTGGAGAAATGATGAAAAGCTCATAAGAACTTTTTTTTTAAAGTGTGTATCTAGTATAGTAAATGACAGATGAGGGAGGTGAGAGGAGAAAGAATTATAATTAGATACAGAGAGCAAGGAATTATAATTAGATACAGAGAGCAAGGAACCTATAGAGAATTGGAAAAGGGTTTGTTCCCTCCAAAGTAACAAAGTAACAGTTTAGCAAAATGGTTCCTCAAGCTCATACCCAGGGCTAACTAAATACACAAGCATTTGTAAGTAGTTACTAGTGAGACTCCTACTTCAAAACACTTTAGCTAAGTGTATAATGAAATTATTTCTTCACTTATTTTTCTCCCCGAAGCTAACTCTTACTGAACCACTAAGAGTCTTATAATTACAAATCTTGCTGTATTTTTGCATAGTACTGAAACCTAGGATAATGCCCTTGCATGCAGAAGCACTCAGTGTAGCTATTTTGCATTTACTTAACCAATGATAACTCAATTTAACATTTATAGCTTAAGCAATTTTTTAAAAACAAGAAATTCTCTTCTGGAAATGATAGTTCTTATAGGAAGTTGTTTTGTTTTAAAATTTTTGTATTTTCATTTCCATGAAGATCTGTAACAAAATTAATAGAGGCCAAGTCTGGATCACCTACATGCTGCTTTACTACTTAGTACTATCCTGTGATTTCAGTTTTTGATTAGGTTGGTATAAAACAAGGCTACTGTAATTGTTTCAGGCTAACACTAACAGAAGCAGAATTGGTTATATGTTGAAATTACATGACAACATTCCGAACAAATGAAGGTTATTAAGTAGCTCAAGTAGAGAAAAATAGTTTAAGAATATTCACATGAAATATATATACAGCACTCTGAACTCAAACTTACTCTATAATACCCATACCATATTCACATTACAAGTGACATTTAGTTACATTATTTCATCTTTATTAATGTTGGATTAACATTAATGTTGGATTTCACTTTGCTAGTTTGTAACATGATTTAATGTATAAAGCTATCTTTATTTTAAAATTTTTTTAGTGTTTTTTTAATTTATTTCTGAGAGAGAGACAGAGAGAGCGAGAGACAGTGTGAGCAGAGGAGGGTCAGAGAGAGAGAATCTGAAATAGGCTCCAGGCTCTGAGCTAGCTGTCAGCACAGAGTCCGACACGGGGCTCAAATCCATCACCGTGAGATCATGACCTGAGCCAAAGTTGGACACTTAACCGACTGAGCCACCCAGAAGCCCCTATTTTTATTTTATAGTATAGAAGAGTAGATGCCCAAGAAGTTAGTATTAGCTTTATATTGTACATAGTTAAGATTATAAAATATTTAAGACTATAAACTCAGCACAATGGGTTTTACTTCTTTTTAAGACAGTTTTGTGTATTACTCATCATTGAAAAACACCATTTCAGAATTCCTAAATGGGCTTCAGAGGTCCCTAACCACAATATAATTAATTTGGGGAGAAATCTATAGACCTCACCAAATTCTCAAGGGAAGTCCATGATTTCACAAAGATGAGACAGTACTTTTAGAACAAAGAGTTTGATAATTGTAGTATTTACTGGGAAAGCATCATCTCCTAATCCTTTAAGGTCCAAGGACGCATGCTATTAATTCAATTTTCCATGATTTGCTAGAAAGTCCTTGATCAACTTCTCTTAAAGATGCCAATGCTTTGAATCAAATATGTATCCACTGTTCAGCTAAGATAAGCACTTCATTCTGTGCTTTACTCTTACTCTGGAGCCCCCATTTGTTTTCTACCTTGTTATACAAATACCAGTCTACCCCTCAAAAGATAAAGAGATGAAATGCTTACAGTATTATAGGTACAAATAAGCTTTCCTTAGTTTTAATTATTTAAGTAATGTTTACTTTAGGGCACCTGGGTGGCTCAGTCAGTAAAGGGACTGACTTTGGCTCAGGTCATGATCTCATGGTCCATGAGTTCAAGCCCTGCATCAAGTTCTGTGTTGTCAGCTCAGAGCCTGGAGCCTGCTTCAGATTCTATGTCTCAGTCTCTTCCCCTCCCCCACTCACACTCTGTCTTCTCTCAAAAAATAAGTAAACATTAAAAGAATTTTTTAATAATGTTTTGTTCTGTTGCCAATATAATTTCTAATGATACTCAGCACTTGAGCAGATAACCTATCTGACCCCTCTTTGATTCAAACTGATTTTTAATAAATCATGCTATCCTAGTATCAAACTGTACCAGCCATCACACATGGTTTATTTAATAGGCTCCATCCTTTAAAGAGAAACCTAGCCCCACTTTTCTCCATCTTACCACAGGCGTTACTGGAATTCCAGTGTCAGCTGCTTGCAAATGAAGAGTATATTTCTATCCTTCTTGTAAGAAAACTCTCAAAGAATAGGATTACTGCTTAATTATAAGGCATAAAAGATTCAGTATCTAACAATGAAACCATTATTACGCTTTGCAAGTTCAAAAAGTCAGGTATTTTGAAAAGAGGATATTAATGTTTTAAGAAAATTCATCCTCACAGATACCAAAGGGAATGGCTCTTTTAAAGTTAATGTCTAAAATGAAACTTGTAATGATTTTATAAATGCACTTCATGATATTAAAAAAATGTATAAGAAATTAAGGAAGTATGGGCTTATTCAAATCTAGTTATAAATTTACTAATCTTAAACAATCAAGAGGTAAAGTGTACATAACTAAATGTTTGTTGATTGCAAATACCTCCTCTTGTCATTGACTTGGAATACAAAGAAAATAAGATGTGGTAATTAAATTTTCTTGTTATTTGAATAAGTGACATGAACTTATTTTTAAAATTGTGGTTCTAAGTATTTGTAGTCCTTGGATTAAAGACAATAGATATTGCTGAAATGAATGTATTTCATAGCAGTTTTTTAAATTTCCCTTCTGTCTATCCAATAATTACATATGACCAATTTCAAAATTGTTCTTACTCTATTTTTTTACACCTCCATTTATTCCGTCCACTTGATACTCTTCTTCTGTTCCCTATAATCCAAACTTGTTTTTTTTTTTTTTTTTATCCCACACAATACACAAATTCAAATATTCTTCCCTGCCATTTTATTCTAGTCTCCTACTCTTTACTTTCTTGGCATCCAACCTGACATTTTACTATTCTTCCACAAAATGCCTTTTATTTCTTATGTGAATGTTGTATTTTTCCTATGTTTCTTTATGTGAATGTTGAAGTTGCCCTTCCATGAAACCTAGAAACAAAGAAGATAGTGGACAACCATTTATTGATAAAATGGAACCTATACTTTTGGAATTTAAAGTGCTCCCTAAGCTATACTCCCAATGTTCCCAATGCTTATTAGTTAAGCCCTTATGATATACTTGGTTAGAGCTATTTTCACTTACAGTTAAAAGCACAGTAATGATAAAATATTTTTTAGTAATAGTTTTTGAGTAATGAAGAATAAGACATACATAAGTAAAGATCATTATAGACATTCTACAATTATATGCTAAATATTTCATATAATTTATTTTTTCACATTCAACTGTTAAGATCTTAGGTTTCTTATGATAGGAAGAAAATTTAGCTCACTAATGAAAGGGGGGCAAAACATATCTACGTAGTGTATCTGATTATATAGTCCATTTCTATTCAAGAAAAACTTTTAAATGTTCTTCATTTTCATTTTCCTACAGTTATTAAAGCCAATAAAGAATCTATTCCCTAAAATATTCTATTCTTCTACAGAATTATTTTAATGTCTAAAACAAAACAGAAACCCTCTGTAGATTAAAAAAAAAAAAACCCAAAATACAGTCTTTGGTATTAATTCTAAAACTTTTTTGTGTAAAAGTTTTACGCTCTTAAAAATTATTGAGGACCCCAAATAAGCCTTGGTTGGGCTACTTCTATAGATATTTACTGCATTTTAATTAAAACCGAGACCTTTTAAAAATATTAATCTAAAAATAAGTAAACATTTTAATATTTTTATGAGTAATAACTATTTTCTAAGACAAAAAAATTAGTGAGATGAGTTCACTCCTTCCATTTTGCAAATCTCTTTAGTGTCTGATTTAATAGGAGACAGCTAGATTTTCATATTTGTTTCTTTCTATTGTGTTATTTTGATGTATAAGAAGAGAATCCAGCCTCTAAATAGATAGGAACTTTTAGAATTTTAATAACCTTTTCAGATAATTATGGGTAATTTTCTTTGCTACTGGAACAAATTCTCAGGCTCTACCATATGGACTGAATCAGAAACTGAGCCTGGTGCCCAGCAATCTGTATTTTAAGTTGCTCTCCAGGTGATACTGATATAGCCAAAGTCTGAGGACTTCTGATCTATTTTACACAGACTAATACAACTCTCAACTTCAGTTAGGTCACTATGGAAGAAACCCCATTACTTTTAAATTTGACACCTCTTTGTTCCAGGGGTCACTATAAAAATGGTACTAATTTTTTATATCTGGTTTATGGTTGCTAGTCTATGGTGGAACTTGAATACTTTAAAGTTCATTAAAATTCAACCCCTTCCAAATTATTTATTGCAAAACAAATATAGTATCTACCCAGCTTTAAAAAATATATCACCTGATAAGAAAACTTACATTAAAAAAAAAATATCCTAACCTACAGTTTTACTTTAATGACTGAATTAAGCTTTGCCATATAAAAGACGATACAAAAGGAAATAGATTGATTTGTCTCCACAATCTGATCTAAATCAATCTGACCAACCTAGTATTACCTGCAAAGGCACTGCTTATTTCAGCTTCCAGGTATTTTCACTGGAATGTGTGCTTTTACTGGAATGTGTAGCTCATAAAAACTCAGCACATTCTTCATAACTCAGTCTAGGTTAATTTCTCCATGAAGGATTTTTCAGCTCCTTAGGGATAAAGAGTATATAGCACTTTATCATTTTATATTACTTCTAATGAGAGGAAACAATGTCCTTATAGCACTGGAGCACAGAGCACCTGGGTGGCTCAGGTGGTTAAGTGACCTTGATTTCGGCTCAGGTCATGATCTCATGGTTGTGAGATTGAGTCTCCACTTAGTGTGGAGCCTGCTTACAATTCTTTCTCTCTCTCTCTGCCCATCTGTCTCTCTCCTCTGTTCAGGCTCTCTCTCAAAAAAAAAAAAAAAATTTAAAAAAAAACAAAAAACAAGCACCCTTTATGACACCAATAACAATTTCTTTATAATAGGTTTCATTAAGTATAAGAAGACTGCCAGATTTCTGACACTGAAAATTCAAGAAACTTTCAAAATATCGATTTTTTAAAATGTCTACAAAGAAAATTATTCACATGATTATGATTCCTTCTCATTATCTAACCATTTAAAGTAATGATTAATAGACTAAAAAAGTATTTACAGATTAAAAAGGGGTGGTCTTACATGCCTGGTTCTCTTCTCCATACATCAACTGAGAAAAAACAAACTGGTGAATAATACTATGTCCATAGTCTACAGTAAAAATAAGTTTAGGCAGGAAAACAGATTATTCTAGAAACCCTAAAGATGGATAAAAATGATATGAAAAAACTTAGCTCATTTATGCATTTTAAAAGCATTTACTAGGTGCCTACCAACTGCATAAAATGTTTTACACATTTTTCTCTCAAGTTCTAGAGAATAAACAAGCACATTAAGAAAGTAAGTCTATAGATTTTGGTGTGCCTGGGGTGGCTCAGTCAGTTGATTGTCCAACTCTTGATTTCAGCTCAGGTCATGATCTCATGGTTCATGGGACTGAGCCCAGTATGAAGCTCCATACTGTCAGCACAGAGCCTCCTTGGGATTCTCTCTCTCCCCATTTCCCACTCATGCTCTCTTTCCTGCTCTTTCTCAAAATAAATAAATAATCTCAAAAAAAAAAAAGGTAAGTTGGGGTGGCTGGGTGGTTCAGTCGGTTAAGCATCTGACTTTGGCCCAGGTCCTGATCTCACAGTTTGTGGATTTGAGCCCCACATTGGATTCTGTGCTGAATGAGCTGGGAGCCTGCTTCAGATTCTGTGTCTTCCCCCTCTCTCTGCACCTCCCGTGCTCATGCTCTCTCAAAAATAAACAAACATTAAATATTTTTTTTAAAAAAGCAAGTCTATAGATTTATATTTTACAGTATATTTAATCTACCAAATTAATTAACTTAAATACAAGTGGCTGAGGAAGCACCACCATATAAGTAGTAACTAAGTTCTCCGTATGGAAGATTTTGAACTACTGTGCTATACCGTGAGAAAAAAATGAAACACATAAACAACATATTTATTCTCAAAATACCAAGGTTTACCTCAAAACAGAAATAATAACATGAAATCAATGATCAAACCATTTATGAAAAAACTTTCCTATAGTACTAAGATAAAGAGCCAATCAAACCAGAATTTAAAAGGCAGTAACTTAAAGGAGTTAGGATTTTAGAGTATGAAAAAGAAATTTTTGAAATATATTAATTATATTTTTATCTCTAAAATTATGACTGCAAATCAAAAGCTACATAAGCCAAAAAAGGATGGCATTTTTCTTTTTTGGTAGTAAACCAAACAAAGAAAACCATAATAGCTAGCCAGCCCTTAAGGAATGTTGACTATATGCTCAGTACATACAAAAACTTGTCCACTTTATCTCATTCAACCCTCACACAACCACTGGCAGAGAGGTTCTATTCTTATGTGCACATTCAGAAAAGAGACTGAGTCACAGACAGAGACAACTTAAAGTCACCCAGTGGTGGAGGGACAATATAAAACTAAAGATGTCTACGTTAGAGCCTGATACATTAACTCCTATGTGAGACTTTTCCTCAGAATTAAAAAAGGATGTGAATCAATTTGACATCAAATTAAAGAATGATGAAGAAAAGTTTCCAATTAGGGTAACAATGACTTTCTTACCATCAGGCTTTGTGACAAAAGGTTCAGAGAGTATTATTCTGAAGTACTGAGACAAAGAGCCACCACTCCTCTCACTGTACAAATGGACAGCTCCAGACTGGAAGAGCCATCTTTAGGAACTATAGGGAACTTTCCATTTACTAGAGACATCTAGCTCCTTGTTTTCATTTATGAGTCTTTTTCACTTATTTATATAGTAATATAAATGTTCATTCTGTTATAAAGTCTGTAAATCATAAACAATAAAGTTTTTCAGTTATACTGGTCCTGGTTTTTCACCCTCAAATTTTAAAAACTAAACGATAAAAAAAATCTTGCCCAGAGTTGAGATAAACCTAAATCAGGCTTCATTTGACTCCTGTCACAATCGAATTACCTGGAATAAACTTCTCAAAGCTTCCTCAAAGGACACCAACTCCGAAAAAAGTTCATGTTTTCCAATCCCATTCTAGAACTTCTAGAATTTAAACTTTTAATTTCTTGCCCAAATAATGCTATATCACTGCATTAATAAGTGAAACACCATTCACTCCAAATTTGCTTCAGGAAAACAATGTTGTAAGTGACCACATGGCAATACACTGACAAAGGAATTTCCAGACTTTCACATTTATGATGGACACACAATGCCCTCTGCTGGACAAGCTGGGGATACTTCTACCAAGTTAAAGTATCTACAACCTAATAAATCCAGGCAAAAAATTTTTCTGGAAATCTGTTATTGAGTCTCATTATTTTGTGTTTTTGTACATTATTGTTGTATACATTTTGAAATTATTTCTATGCAGTGAAACATTTTCCTCCATACACTTCTAAAGTTATCAATCTGACCCTTTTGTGTCTCATCTAAATTTACAGGTGGAACAGTGTTTTGGGGGCTAACCCCAAGAGCTCCCCAGCAAAATGAAATCTAGGTGTCTTCTTCCTCCCTGCTCCAACTCTCATGCTAAAGGAACTGGGCACAGATGAATCAGGGGAACTTTGATTACAATTCCAAACCACTTTCATCCAAAAGCAGAGTCATGGACACAACCTGCTCGAGTTGGCAGATCAGAAGACCTTAAAAGGTATTTTATTCTGAAGAATGAGAGCAGTGTTACTTATCATAATAAGAACTGCTCCAACAAAACTGAGACTGGAGAGTTACATAAGAGATCTAAAGTTTTAAAGTTTTAATATGTCACAGTCTGTGCCTAAGACATAATGGATCCATAGACGATTTTCATGATATTTGAGGCATGTTTTAACTACAAGTACTGAAGTGTATTTCCTGCAATGAACCACATTCAAAATTCATATATATAATTTAATATGTGATACTTGTCTAAATTATACAAAGTCTAAGTATACTATCACATATGTAAAAACCACTATGAAATATGGACTATCAGTAAAAAAAATGACCATCAACACAAAACATTTTAAAATAAATCATTACAAATTTTTAGAAGTTGAGGAATATTTCATACTTCCATTTGTACTGATATAATTGGTATTTCCTTATATAATCTAATTTCATTAAAACTAAACTTAAAAATTAAAAGCATTAATCCTAGCAAGTTAGACTTAAAATGCTAACTGTATATCAGTAATGAAATAACTAAAGACCAGTTAAGAAAAAATAACCAAAAGAAATGCTGTTTCAAAAGAAAGAATGTGTCTCTCATGTAGCACATTTTAAGTTTTTGATTTTTAAAGCCATATTTTGAGCACCCTCTAGTGGAAAACTGGTGACAAGAAGCTTAAAACCAGCTTCTGAAATTTTACGTTCTGTTTCCATTAAAACCAATTAATTGTGAACTGGATCACCAAGTGTATTAAATAGACTCTGCTTTCCAAATCTTATTCTTAAAATATCCCCCAACAACACACACAGACATATACACAGACACACACATTACGGAGCAGTCTCAAAGTCCAATAGAAAAGGTCTATTATTTATCAATTTTCAAAAGAAGAGACACAAGATATGTGACAAACTATGTGAAAATAACATTATAGATGTAATAGCAGTCTATATATTAAATAATTCCATTTAGTTAAAAATAATTATAAAATAATTTCAATAAAAAACAAATAGAATCCCTTTGGTACTTTGATTCTTGCAGTTAAAAGATTCAATTGAAAAATCAGTGTTAAGGAACAACACAGGAAAACTTTTTCCAAATTACAATTCTCTCCAAATACACCATAACATTTTCTAAATATCCTCTGCTACACTGGCAAACTTGGCAAGAGCCTCCATGACATTCTGTGGTCCTGGTTACTACAGGGACAGCCTGGCCTTGACACAGACATGGTTCCCACATGCAAATTCTATCACAGATAATCTTTCACACTAATGTATGAAATTCCAGACTATGAGAATTAAAATTATATGTTAATAATTAGACTACATTTGATATATATTAAATTACATTTGATGTGTTAAATTCTTGGTATCACAATGTGGAGGAATACTAACAAAACAGAAAATGTTCTTACCTGAAAGACCATTTTAAGAGTAATTTAAAATCTATTTTCTGTGGAAGACTGAAGAAACCTGAATTATTTAGAGCAGGGAAGAAAAGACTACACAGAAGAGCAGAAATGTTTACTCACTCATTAATTCAACAGTGATTTATCAATCACTTTAGCTAGGTGTTGTTCAAGGCACTGTTGGCATGGTAGCAAACTAGATGGACAAGGTCCCTGCTCTCATAGAACCTGCATCCTGAATGGAAGAAGATGATGGATGAGAAGAAGTCAACAAGCTCCCTGAGGACCTGGATTTGTGGATTACATACAGTAATGCTCAATAAATGTTTGTTTTATTGTACAGAAAAGATAACTTTGGCTGGTGGTAAGTGCTCTAAAAAAAACAAAACAATAATAGACAGTAATAGAGAAGGGTGGTGTGGCAAGTATAGGCCATTTCAGATCAGAGAGTTAGAAAAGGCTATTCTATGGAGATGCTACTCAAACTTAGATTTAATAACCAAAGTCAGATTTGTGAAGATCTGAGAGAAGTGCTTTCCACAGAGAAAAACCACAAGGGCATTTGACTGAGGCAGGACTTTTGACATTCAAACATTCAAATTGGTCAGTGTGGGCAAGCCACAAGCACCACAGTAAAGAGTTCAGATTTTATTCAAATAGTTTGGGCAAAAGATGTTGGTGGTTCAAATGGAGTCAAAGCACTGGAAATGAAGAGAGTGGATAACTTCATGATCCATTTTGGAGGTGAAGAATAGACAAGATTTGCATAGATTTGATATGTGAAATAAGGCCAAGAGTGGAATTAAAAGTGACTCTTAAGCCTGGGGCTTAAACAACTGGGTGGATGATGTTGCAATTTATTGAGATGGAAAAAAATTAGGTAAGGAGCAGGTATTGTTACACAGGTAGTGGAGAAAGAGAACAACTTTTATAACTGGCCATATAATTAGGATGTCAAGTAAGTGACTGGATATTTCAGTCTGAAGCTTAATGAAATGGACTAACATACAGAGTTTGGAAGTTACCTGCTTCAAGATGGTGTTAAAGCCAAGGGGCTATCTAGTTATCAGGAAGAGAGGGATGAGAATGATTATTCTATGCAACTCCAAGGGGAAAAGCAAAAAATTAAAGACAGGGGCTGATGTGAGTTCATTCTAACACTAACTAGAGCTATGCAGTAACAACTCAACTGCTTGCATACATTATGGTCTTTCCACCAAAGGAGGCATTTTCAGAAGACAGAGAAAGAAGACTACCTAGAGAATTACTATGGAAGTGATTTCTTTGTAAGGAATGGGAGTTTCCAGGGCACCTGGGGGGTTTACTCAGTTGAGCATTCAGCTCTTGATTTCGACTCAGGTCATGACCCCAGGGTGGTGAGATCCAGCCCCACGCTGCGTATGGAACCTACTTGGGATTCTCTCTCTGTCTCTCTCTCTCTCCCTCCCTCCCTGTCTCTGTCTCTCTGTCTCTCTCTCTCTCCCTCTTTCCCCCTCCCTCTCCCTCCCTCCCTCCCCCCTGCCCCTTTCCCCAGCCTGTGCTCTCTAAATAAATAAATACGTAAATAAATACATTTTTTTTAAAAAAAAGGAATGGGAGTTTCCTTGAAAGGTACCATATGACAGGACTTTTAAAACTATGATTTTTCAGGGTTGCCTGGGTGGCTCAGTTGGGTGAGCATCCAACTTTGGCTCAGGTCATGATGTCACAGTTCATGGGTTTAAGCCCCACATCAGGCTCTCTGCGTTCTGCACAGAGCCTGCTTGGTGTCCTCTGTCTCCCTCTCTCTCTGTTCCTCCGCTGCTCGTGCACATTCTCTCTCTCAAAAATAAATAAACATTAAAAAAAAAAAAGGCTATATGATTTTTTTTCACTTATGCAACTTATTTGTTTTACTAAGCAGATTCCACAGTAAAAATCACCAGCGTATAAAACATATACATCTGCTAGTGGCCATTATTTGATACCTGTTTTTGTTAGCAAAAGGTTATCCAGGTGTCTGTCTCCAACTCCAAGTATGTACGTAATCACGCAATATCCAGCTGCAAATAACAGTTAAAAAATTGTGAAAACACATGCAAACCAGGTTAAACGTACAACTGAATATAAAAGCAGTCTGCGTTACTTTCATTTCAATTTAACTACTACTTTTTGAGTTCTCCCACAAATTCTCAAATGTGTAATTTTCTTTGACTCTATGAAGAGTTTATAACTTGAAACTCAATATAAATTGCTACTTCCATGAGAAATAATATCTTGTAGAATTTTGTCAAATTAGAAAAGTCACTTGGATCAAAAGTTAATTCAGGCTTCAGGAACCTTAATTATAATATGATTCTCCCATTTCTCATTTCAAATTGGACATATGTTACAGATGACAGCAGAAAAAGAAGTGTCTACAAAAATACACATAATGAAGTCAAGCATCCCACAACCCTATTATCTACAAGATAACAAAAGTACACGTAGGTTTAAAAGAAAAATCTTTAGAGAAACAATCATGAAGTGCCAACAGATAAAAAACAACTGAATTCACTTGAGTGGTAAAGGAATTTAAAAAGTTCACAGTACAATCTTCTAAAGTATTAAGAAAAATTACAAGAGTAGGGTTAGGGGCAGAGTCACTGGTTCTATCTTTATTCTTTCATCTTTCTCTTTGAAAAAGTCTAGAAACCTGCCATGTTTTGAAAATTCTCAAACAAAATTAAGCAAATACCACCTTTTTGAAGATTACGTTTTTCCATTCTATTTCTATCATTATTAATATAACAAGAAATATACCTTGTAAACATAAACATGGCTATATCAGTATTTACAAAACCATGTTTATTTCAGTTAATATGTAGAAAAAGGACTGGACCACCTGATAATGACCAAATTAATTTCCTTTGATTAATCATTAATTATTAATTAATTAATCACAGTTACAACTTACTGAAGGCTATTCCCTTAGCTAGGCACAGCACATTCATCATCTCTAACCTTTAATGATGCCAGTTAAGTATTATAACTATACTTCTAATGAAAATATCTCAGGATCCAGAAGTCAACAAGATTGTCCAAGATCACTAGGTTGGGATTTGAATCTAACTCTCACTCTAAAGTCTTTGGCTCAAGCCACTTCTGCGTTGTATAACTCCTGTTCCCCAAAGTGGCTATTTAGACAGATGGAACACTCAAGATATTTAAGCTCAAGTGTATTTGTTTGGAATAACTAACCATATCTTAATTATAGATAAACTTATATATTTTATATATTTCAAAATGCATCCATATGTACAGAATGAATGAAAGCACATTATTATCCAAAAAATTCTTCTAATCATATTACTGTTCTACTAACAATTTTCACTGAACTATAACAAGTCAGTTATTCTCAAAATATAGCCTGCAATGTGACAGGAACTACTAGTTTGCCTACACACGATCCGATCTATGTTTCTTCCTTAAAACAAAACAAGAATTTGGGGGACAAGCCTGTGCCTAGGTAAAAGACTATTTCCCAGCCTCATCTGCACTGAGGCATGTCCAGGGAACTATAAGCAAATGTAGGTTTGTGATGAGCATGTTTAAAGATAGAGCAGGGCTGAGCTGAGAAGTAAGCCTTTTAGGCTTCTTCTCCTGGCTGGCTGGACTGCAAATATGGTGACTACATTTATAATAGTCATTTGGGACCACTGGGAGAAGGCCAAGAGGATCACAAAGACCTTGGTTGGCCCTAACATCTGTAAGCAGCTAAAATAACTGCGACTAACATCTGGGCTTCTTACAAAAAAGGAAAATGACTTGTGCATGTAAATCACTATAGATTATGTTACCTTCAGCTGAATACAACTGTTGACATGTTAAGTGGTCCACTGAGAGACTTACATAAAGGGTGAGCAATATAGCTTGATGCCAAAATGGAACGCCTCTGTTTTTATATTTTATCAAGTTTACTGAAATCAGCCACATCCATTAATTTACCTATTTCTTGAGCACTACACTAGCCTAGCTGAATGGCTATAACAGAGACCATGTGGCCTAAAGAGTCTAAAATACTTACTATGAGGAAGGCTGTAGGGAGAAAGTGATTTGACTCTTCATCTAGGGAACTGCTCTTCAAACTGTGAAGCACAGACTGGCAGCATCACTCTCCTCTAGAAGCTGCTTAAAATTGCAAACCCTTAGAGCCCACTTCAGTCCTGCTGCATCAGAATTACTAGGGACAGTGTCATCAAAAAGTGATTGTTATACACACCACAGTCTGTGTACTCCCTAGTGCTTTAATGTACTAGAATCCCCTGGGAATCTTGTTAAAATGAAGATTCTGACCAAAACATTAGGGGCAAGGCCTGGGTTTTCCTTAATACAAACAAGTTCCCAGATGAAGCCAATGCTGTTGTTCCAGGGATTATACCTGGAGTGGTGCTGCTCTAAAACTGCAGCAAAATATGCAATTCCACAAACAACGAATGGCCTTCCACTTAGACACTAGTAAGCTCCATACTAAAGGGTATTCGTAAAGAGAAAACATAAGAACGTAGAGGACAAAGAGCTCTTAATACTTGTGAAGGATACAAAACTGATAATGTGTGTCAGAACACAGTTAAAACAGCTGCAATTTTCCAAAAGAACATCACTTGTGTATCACTGCACTTGAGTTGCTGTATGGTGCAACTTAATTTTTTGTTAATTATAAATTAGCTTAGTTTTATCATTATTTACTTTGTTTCACATTGTTTAACTGCCTCTAGGGAGTAATGATTCACATGTGCAGCAACAATACATTTGACCTAAAATTTTTCACAACTAGACATGCCATGAATTTTGCCTGTCTCTACCGATAAAGCAAGACGTTTTTATCTACTACTTTCTATCTTCACATTTGCTTTTACAGTAATATTTCATTGTTATTACTAGATTATTCTCTAGTAGAAATGGGAAATGTATGAAAAAGAGCCTTTACCTTGCTTCAGTGGGTTAAGGTCAAAAATATGTTTGAGGGTCACTTCAAGAGATGTTTTTGGTTTTTTCTTTTAAAGTTTATATCTTTTGAGAGAAAGTAAGCACACAAGCAGGGGAGGGGCAAAGAGAGAGGGAGAGAGAGAATCCCAAGCAGGCTCCATACTAAAAGAATGACATGAGGCTCGATCCCATAAACTGTGAGGCTGTGACCTGAGCCAAAATCAAGAGTCAGATGCTTAACCAACTAATCCACCCAGGCACCCCTGTTTTTTAAATCAGGTGAGATAACATATGATCTTCTCTCTTTCACATTTATACAAATGGGGGCTGTGTGAATTCAGGGTGTTCCAATAATTCAAAGTGTCAATACTTAAGGGAGAACACCCTGAAAAAGACATGAGTTAAGAGTGGGATGATCCCCAGAAATTTTCTTTTTCTTTTTTGTATTTTTAATTTTTTTAATATTTTATTTATTTCTGAGAGAGAGAGAGAGACAGCATGAGTAGGGGAGGGTCAGAGAGAGAGGGAGACACAGAATCTGAAACAGGCTCCAGGCTCTGAGCTAGCTGTCAGCACAGAGCCCAATGCGGGGCTCAAACCCACGAACCGTGAGATCATGACCTGAGCCGAAGTCGGACGCTTAACCGACTGAGCCACTCAGGCGCCCCGATCCCCAGAAATTTTGAAAGTAGTGATAACAGATTCAGAATAATCTGAGATGGCACAGAGTATATTAGAGGATTTTGAGAGAAACTGAAGCTATTCTTTCACTTCAGTGGAAACATTATACCTGTCCAAGGGAATCTTGTCAAAAGGATGCTGTGCATTAGTATTTTGAGCCCATATGAAATGCACAGCATCTTCAAATTGGTATTATAATACAACTTTGATTTAAAGTAAAATTAGACAACAAATACGTGTAAAAATAATTAATACTCTATTTACTTCCATGAAATATACTTGATACCTTGCATAATTTGGAAAAAAATGTCACCATAAATGATTATCACTTTCTTCTTACACTCTGCCAAAAGTCTAAAACTTTACTTTCTAAAATAAAAGTTATACCTATATCTATATGATAACGTCCAGCAATCAGATTCTAGTACAAAGTAGCAACTTATTGATCACTAACTCCTTTGATGAAAAACTTAAATAATGGCTTTCAACCTCCAATATACCAAACTCCCTAAAATACAAATGATTATTTTGTAACAGAGCAAGATATAAAGGAAAAAGGCTATTCAAAGTAAGATGAAGAGAAGACCTGCCATCAAATCAATTATCAGGGAAGGAATAAAAGTGTAATATTGGGAAAAGAGAGAAGCAATATTCAATTTGAACTGAAGTATCTAAGAGGTGCAATTAATTAATTAACTTATTTCTTTATTTTTGAGAGAGAGAGAAAGAGACAGACAGAGCACACACAGGAGAGGTAAAGAGGAAGAAGGAGAGAGAAAATCTTAACCAGGATCCACACCCAGCATAGAGCCTCATCTCAGGACTGTGAGATCATGACCTGAGCTGAAGTCAAAAATTAGATGCTCAACCAACTGAGCCACCCAGGTGCTCCAAGAAGTGCAATTTTAAATGGCAATTTTTATTTTACATGAAAAACCCAGTCATATTTTCATTAGGTCTTGGGAAAAAATAGAACATTACATAAAAGGTACAACAATTATGACATGCATCCATAATATACTGTTCCAGTAGTTTTGCTGCTAAGAGTGAGCAGGGCTTTCAAAATTTTAGTCACTATTTATAATGGTATGTGTGTATATATATTTCAAGTAGGAAAAGTTAGCATTCATTTATTAAATAGATTTATGGTGTAAAAAAGTTTTCAGTAACTAGGTGTGGTGGATTAAAGAATAGCCACATGCTCTTTAACATGCTTTTTTCACTCACGGTGGGAACTATAAGCCCTCCTTTTGGATCCAGGCAGGGTCTGTGACTGCTTTGACCAAGAGAGTATGATAGAAATGACAAGTGACCTGGTTCCCAGTCCAAGCAAGCCTTCAGAAACCAACAATTTCTGGTTGGGTAGACCCCTCATGAATGGGATTAGTGCTCTCAAAAAGGAGAGCCCACAGAGCTCCCTAGCCCATCTGCCAGGGGAAGATACAACAAAAAGTCTTCTACCCAAAAAGGGCCCTCAACTGACCACATAGGTACCTTATCTTGGACTTCCAGCCTACAAGCCACCTAGTCTCTGGTATTTTGTTAGAGCAGCCCACACGGAGCAAGGCAAAATCCTACAATGTACTAAATGTGTATAAATATAGCAACATCCGGATAGTCTACTTCCTTGACTCCAGTGCCTCAGTGAGAACTAGAGCTTGAAAAACTTACCACAGCTTTTAACGTAAGTGTCCATAACTTCAGCACTGATTCCATTTGGTCCATTCTCACTTGGTGCATATTTTCTAAAGAAGTTCTGAAAAGATATAATTTACATGTTTACAAATTCAATACAATCCTTAGCAAATCACACATTTTGCAATTGTAAAAAATGACCAAGTATCTGGTCTAAAGATTAGTCAATAATTATAAAATGTGGACTTAAAAAAAAGCATATTCTAACAATCAGTCTTACCACTGTGCTTGAAGATAGTTAAGGTCAAAAAAAAAGTATGCTACTAACATCAGATAAAATAAATTTGCTTTTACTCTATATCACTTTTTTCACCTTTCTTCTGAATGTAAACAATGAGGTTTTTTTTTTCATACATTCTCCTTAAAGTGAACACGAGTTATTGAAATTACTTTTTAAGTATAGCTATGGAAACACTGTTACCATTAACAAACTTCCAGTTATAAACCAAATAAGGCAAGGGATATAAACCACAGCACAGGGAATACAGTCAATAATATTGCTTATAATAACTATGTATGGTGGCAGACGGTAACTAGATTTATGGTAATCATTTCATAATGTATATATTTGGCAAACTCATTATGTTGTACACTTGAAAGTAATATAATATTGTATGTCAACTATACGTCAATAAAAAGAGCTCAATAAAAATAATTAGAAAGCAAGTGCTAATAATTCTCAGGGGAAATTGATGGAAAGATAAATATAAGAGAGATGTTAACTGAACAAAAGAATTATAGGGACACAATACATGCACTAGAGTGCCCAAAAAGTCTGAAANTTGTTTTTTTCTAATTATGAACTATAACTATTCCCTTACATGTAGATGTTAAAGAAAAACAGAATATACTATTTGAAAACACAAATAACATGCTGTTAGAAAACAAAAGGTTTACCCTATGTTTCAGGTTTTCTGAACACCCTTAGGTTTGACAAAGGATCTATGCCAAGAATATATAAAGAACTCCTATAAATCAGTAAGATCCAAACCACCCAAGAGGAAAATTAACAAAAGATGTAAATAAGGACTCCACAGAAGAAATGTATAACCTACACATATATTTTTTAATGTTCAACCTGTGGGGTAATCAGGGAAAACTAAAACCACAATAAAATACCAAATTTAAAAGTCTGACAATATCAAGATTAGGCAAAGATGTATAACAATGAGAAACAGGGGCACCTGGGTGGCTCAGTCGGTTAAGCATCCGACTTCAGCTCAGGTCATGATCTCACGGTTCGTGGGTTCGAGCCCCGGGTTGGGCTCTGTGCTGACAGCCAGCTCAGAGCCTGGAGTCTGTTTCAGATTCTGTATCTCGCTCTCTCTCTGACCCTCCCCTGTTCATGCTCTCTCTCTCAGATATAAATAAAATATTTTTGAAAAAAAAACAATGAGAAGCAGAATAACTTTGCAAAAACAACTATTTTAGAAAATAATTTTTAATTATCTACTGAAGTTGAACAAGAGAATAACCAAAACTCAGCAACACTATTTACACAGATCAGACATGAAACCAAGAATGCACTGTACAAACGGCACTGTCCTTATTTTACCAAATCATAATTGCACAGAGCAACATAATAACTGATAATTTATTAAACTAAATAGTATTAAATTACGATTTATTAAATAATAATTTCACTTAGAAACTATATTAAAGTTCTACATACACTTCACCTCAGCTTCAGGTACTAATTCTAGAGGCAGGTACTATTAATTATTACCAAACTTCACAGATGCAAAAACTGAGACCTAAAGGGTATGTTAGGTCAAGGCCTCCAATAACTTTGTTAGATGGAGTCAGAGATTCAATATATGATTGTACCACAACTGACACTTATTAAAGCAAAAGTATGCACAGTAGAATCAGGATAGGGAAAATACACGGGCAAAGTCTGGAGAAGCCCATGTGTCAGTCTACTGGCTCTCTTTTCTATGAGGGGATATACTGAGCATACTTACTACTTTTTTCCAATGGGAATTGGTGGGGGGGGGGGGAGGCAGTAATCTGGGTGCAATGTTCTGCCCAGAGATTTGTCTCTTCCTTCCTTTCCTCTGTTCATTTGTTTTGTTTCTTAAATTCTACACAGGAGTGAAATCATACGGTACTTGTCTTTCTCTGACCTAGCTTATTTCACTTAGCAATATACCACCTAGTCTAACCACGTTGTTGCAAATGGCATTATTTTATTCTTTGTTTACTGCTGAATAATATTTCTGTGTGTATGTGTGTGCATGCATGCATGCATGTATCTTTATCCATTCATCTATTTTTTTTAAAGCTTATTTAATTTGAGAGAGAGAGAATGAGCATGTGCAGGGGAGAGGCAGAGAAAAAGGGAGAGAGAAAATCTTAAGCAGGCTCTGCTCTGTCAGCTCAGAGCCCAACTCAGGGCTCAAATTCACAAATTGTGAGATCATGACCTGAGCCAAAATCAAAAGAGCATGACATGCTTAACTGACTGAGCCACCCAGGCACCCTACTATCCATTCATCTATTGATGGACAGTTGGACTGCTTCCATAGTTTAGCTATTATAAATAATTCTGCAATAAACACAGGGATGCATATATCCCTTCATTTGTGTTTTCATATTCTCCGGGTAAATACCCAGCAGTGCCGATTACTGGGTCGTAGGATAGTTCTATTTTTAATTTTTTGAGCAACCTGCATACTGTCTTCCTCAATGGCTCCACTAGTTTGTATTCTCACCAGCAGTGCATGAGGGTTCCGTTTTCTCCACATCCTCACCAACAATTGTTGTTTCTTGAGTTTTTCAGTTTAGTCATTCTGACAGGTGTGAGGTAATACCTCAAAGCAGTTTTGATTTGCATTTCCCTGATGATGAGTGATGTTGGTCATCTTTTCATGTCTGTTGGCCATCTGGACAGCCTCTTTGGAAAAATGTCTTATGCCCATTTTTTGATTCAGTTATTTGTCTTTTGGGTGTTGAGTTGTGTAAGTTCATTATATATTTTGGATATTATTTTATCGGATTGTGATTTGCAAATCTCTTCCCCACTTCAGCAGACTGTCTTTTAGTTTTGCTGGTTGCTTCCTTTGCTGTACAGAGCTTTTTTTATTTTGATGTAATCCCAACAGTTTATTTTTGCTTTTGTTTCCCTTGCCTCAGACATCATCTACAACATCTAGAAGGATGTTGTTATAGCTGATGTTGGAAAAATTAATGCTTATGTTCTCTTGTAGGATTTTTATGGTTTCAAGTCTCACATTTAGGCCCTTAATCCATTGTGAGATTTAAAAATGTGGTCCAGTTTCATTCTGTTGCATGTAGCTGTCCAGTTTTCCCAAAACCATTTGCTGAAGAGGCTTTTTCCCATTACATATTCTTGTCTCCGTTGTCAAAGATTAACTGACCATATAAGTGTGGGGTTATTCCTGGGCTTTCTATTCTGTTTTAACAATGTATATGTCTAATTTTGTTCCAGTACCATACAGATTTGATTACTACAGCTTTGTAATATAATCTGAAGTCTGGAATTGTGGTAACTCCAACTTTGCTTTTCTTTTTCAAGACTGCTTTGGCTACTTAGGGGGCATTTTGTGGTTCCATACAAATTTTAGGACTGTTTGTTCTAGTTCTGTGAAAAAAGCTGTTGGTATTTTTTTAATGGATTTTCTTCTTTTTTTTTTTTAGTTTATTTATTTATTTTGAGAGAAACAAAGACATGAGTAGGGGAAGGATAGAAAGAAAGGGAGAGAGAGAGAATCCTAGCAGGCTCCACACTGCCAGTGCAGAGCCCGACACGGGGCTGAAACTCACTAAACTGTGAGATCATGACCTGAGCTAAAACCATAAGTTGGACAAAGCTTAACTGACTGAGCCACCCAGGCGCCCCAATGCTGTTGGCATTTTAATAGGAATTGCATTAAGTGTGTAGAATGCTTTGGGTAGTATAAACATTTTCTTAATGTTTGTTTATTTTGAGAGAAAGAGAGACAGAGTGCAAGCAGAGGAGGGGCAGAGAAAGACAGGAGGAGACACAGAATCTGAAGCAGGCTCCAGGCTCTGAGCTGTCAGCACAGAGCCCAACGCAGAGCTTGAACTCACAAAACACGAGATCATGAACTGAGCTGAAGCTGGATGTCTAACCTATTGAGCCATCCAGGTGCCCTGAGTAGTATAGACATCTTAACAATATTTGTTCTTTCAATTCATAAGCATGGAGTATCTACTTCTTTGTGTTGTCTTCAATTTCTGTCATCAGTATTTTGTAGTTTTCAGAGTACAGGTATTTAACCTCTTTGGCTATGTTTATTCCTAAGTATTTTATTATTTTTGGTGTAAGTGGGATTATTTTCTTCTCTTTTTTGCTGCTTAATCATTAGTGTATAGAAATGAAATAGACTTCTGTACCTTGATTTTGTAGCCTACAACCTTACTGAATTCATTCATCAGCTCTAGTAGGCCAGTATCTCTGCTGAGCATGGATGCAAAATCTTTTTAAAAAAAATTACCAAACCAAGGGGTGCCTGGGTGGCTCAGTTGGTTAAGCATCCAATTTCATCTTAGGTCATGACTTCATGGTTCATGGGTTTGAGCCCCGTGTCAGACTCTGTGCTGACAGCTCAGAGCCTGGAGCCTGCTTTGGATTCTCTCTCTCTCTCCTTCTCTTTCTCAAAAATAAGCATTAAAAATAATCTTTTTTTTTTTTTAATTTAAAAAGTTAGCAAACTGAATCTAAGAATACATTTTAAAAAATCATTCACCACAATCAAGTGGGATTTATTCCTGGAATGCAAGGATGGCTCCATATTTACAAACCGATCAGTGTGATATGTCACATTAATAAGAGAAAGAATAAGAAACAAATGATCATATAGATGAAAAAAAGCATTTGACAAACCACAACATCCATTCATAAAAAAAAAAAAAAAAAATTACCTCAACAAAGTAGGTTCAGAAAGAACATACCTCAACATAATGAAGTCCTTACATAAAAATCCCATAGCTAACATCACACTCAATGAGGAAAATCTGAGAGCTTTTCTCCTAAAGTCAGGAACAAGACAAGGATGTCTACTCTCACCACTTTTATACAACATAGTACTGAAAGTCCTAGCCACAGCAATTAGACAACAAAAATAAATAAAAGGTATCCAAATATGTAAGAAGCAAAACTGTACTATTTGCAGATGACATGATACATATATAGAAAACCCAAAAGACTCCAGGGAGCATGAACTTTTAACCAGTGTATGTTACAATTCCTTAAACCAAAGAATAGTATAATCACTTGCTTTGCCATATCAGAATAATGCTTTTCTGTGACTCTAAACTCCATACTGAATTACTGTGACATGATAAACTGTGAAAGACAAAAATACACTGTAGCAAATATCCTCTGTCAAGTCCTTCTCTGTATTAGCTTTCATTTCAGGCATATCAGGTTTTCTGTGTGAATTACATACATTCTTCTTACGTAGGGAAAAAGAAAATCATATTTAAAAAGTAGTAAAACTTGGGACACCTGGGTGGCTGTTGGTTAAGCATCTAACTTCAGATCAGGTCATGATCTCACAGTTCTTGAGTTTGAGCCGGGCTATGTGCTAACAGCTTGGAGCCTGGAGCCTGCTTCGGATTTGTGTCTCCCTCTCCCATTGACCTTCCCCTGCTCGTACTCTGTCTCTCTCTCTCTTTCAAAAATAAATAAAACATTATAAAAATTTAAAAATAGCCAAAAACTAATCATTACAATGTGATAAGAACTGATCCATGCCTGTAAGTGTAAAAATTTTCAAAGACACACATGGCAGAATCCTAGGACCTGCTCACCGATTCTTATATTAAAGGGAAGTGACAAGGTTGAAGGGGAAGAGAGGGATCTTAAAAACAAATGAGCAAAACAAGTGTGAGCAAGAATATGTAGCACTGTTCTGAATAATAAAGTTGTAAATAACTAAATATTAATTTATGGTTAAAGTGTAGAATTTCATAATTTGGAATATAACTATCAACTAACAAATCTTTTAAATTTATTCCCACTCCCCTATTGTGTGCCAGGCACTGTTTAAGAATTGAGTATCTGTGTATACTACCATGGAAGAATTTCCAACTGTTAGTATTATTCACTTCTGAGAAAAGGAAAACAACTTGAGGAAAGAATGATGATAAAAGGAAACATTCACTTTTGACTCTACATACTTTTTATAAAGGCTGAACTTCTTAGAACAATGATATTATATTCATGAATTATATAACCCATTTAAAATTGGTTCTGTACCTGAATGCTTCCTTCTGTATCAAGAACTTCAGCAACAGGAACTGACTGGATAAACTGCATGAAGCCTACATAGAAATATATGCATTGCATTAAGCACATTGGTTAAGCAATAAAATAATGGTTCTACTAAGAATAACCTTCATTTTCAAATGCATACACTGCATACCCAAATAACTTAAAGAGTCTGTAAATAATATATTAAGTTTAGACTGGCATTTGAGTCATAAGAACTAGAAGGAAACTTCTTTCAAATAAACTGATTTACTCTGTTTCTCCAGGCCAATTTCTATTACTGTATAGAAGGAAGAAAATGTAATAGTTGGCTTCCTAAATCTGCACAAAAATTTCTTCTTTCTGTACTTTTATAACATACACCAATTAAAAATACTCCAAATTTACAATCACTTTAAGAACTCTAAAATTATGTAATATCAATCAACTAAGGCTAAAACTGCATTATATTCATTGGCTTTTTTTTATCTAATACTCCATGTCCTACCATTTCCTGGAAATGACAGAAGCATAGATCTCTTAAACTACCAAAAAGAAAGGGAAGAAGGCGTTATGAAAAATCAAAGTTGAATGAAGAAACTACCATATACCCCTCTGAAGTAAAAGATGTCTCAGGGCACCTGGGTGGCTCAGTCGGTTAATCATCTGACTTCAACTCAGGTCATGATCTCACGGTTTGTGGGTTCGAGCCCCGCATCGGGCTCTGTGCTGACAGCTAACTCAGAGCCTGAAGCCTGTTTCAGATTCTGTGTCTCCCTCTCTCTCTCTGACCCTGCCCTGTTCATGCTGTCTCTCTCTCTATCTCAGAAATAAAACACACACACACACACACACACAAAAATTAAATTAAAAAAATTTTTTTTTTAAAATGTCTTACTCATTCCTGTATCACAAACAGGGAATAGTCTGTATCAGTTCATTTGAAGAAATTTATTGTTTTCCTACCATGTAGTAATAAGTCTGCCAATAAAAAACAGAGCTTTGACACTGCCTTATAGACTGAACAAGCCTGCAAGTTTTACTGGGATAAATACTATGAAAGTAAGGATACTGTGAAAGAGAATAGTGTAGGGAGACCTAAATTACCATAGAGATCAGAAGGCATCTGACATTTGAGCCATGTTTTGAAGGAAAGTGAAAGTTAATAGGTAAAGCTGTGAGGAAAGGATGCTAAAGATAATGATCATAACATAAATGAAGGCATTAAGGCTGAAAAGAGCATGGTGAATTCGAGAAAATGCAAGGTGGCCCATTGAGCTATTGCCTGGGAAGCAAGGGGAAGACTGGAAAAAGAGAGGCCTGAGAGACAGGTACAGGAGTGTATCACAGCATGCCGGAACTTTAAACCAAGCTAAGGCCTTTGTCTTTGTCCAAAGAGCAAATGGAAGGGAGAAAGTCATTTTAGGCAGGATAGTCAAAGAGCGTACGTAGACTTTAAACAAGATCATTCTGAGAGAAAATGAGGAATTAAACCACCAAAAAGATTTGAGGGTGGCCAGGAGAAGACCAGGAAACTTCTATTTTTCCCAGACATCTAAGGGTGAGAAGCTCTGAGAGTATCAAGACTACGGATTGACAACAGTCTTTAGGCAAGCATTCCTAGAGAACTGTCTATCAAACTTCCAGAGGTTATTCAATCTCAGAAAGACTTAGATGCTATAGTTCTACATGAAAAAAATTAGTTCATAAGGCAACATCACTTGTTGAGTGG
This sequence comes from Crocuta crocuta, assembly GCF_008692635.1. Lineage (NCBI taxonomy): Eukaryota > Metazoa > Chordata > Mammalia > Carnivora > Hyaenidae > Crocuta > Crocuta crocuta. Next base: position 22,125,162 of record NW_027532203.1, read on the forward strand.
CTTTTTTTTTAAGCAGAGCATAATACAAACCCACTCTAGGTCACAGTAACTCTCAAATGATGACTCTGGACACAGATTAGTATGTAAGAAACTACTATAAATTATAACCAGTTTGAATGCAAAGAAATACAGTATAAAGGTACTAATCTGTCTTATAAATATGCTGTTGAATGATTTCAAGAGAGAGGAAGGGAGAAAGGGAAAGAGGCCCAGTCAGCCTTCAGTGCTACCGATGAATTCAATCTCTAGTGTTCTTAACATTCAATTAAAAGAGGAAAAGTATACTCATTAGACACTGAAATAAACAACCATGGTGTAAAATAACTTACCATGTTTTGTACTAGTGGCTAATACCTTGTAGGGTGTCAATTTCAAATCCAGATTTTCTTTCCGTAGCAGCTTGGGATCAAATGATAAAACATATTAATGAAATAAATATAAAGATTGTTCTGAAACAATTTAGAAGGAAAGTATTCTAATAACTTATTATGAGATTACTAAATTAACTTTACTTTGATCATCAAAAATATATTTATTAAGCACTTAATTGATGTTATTTCCATTTTTTAATCTTATTCTATCTAAATGACTGTCAATAGTTTTCAATCAACACTGGGGGTCTTCTAACTCATTTACGCAGCTCCTTCTACTCACAAAGTATTTTAGAACTCAGAAAAGGGAAATGAGGACAAATATGTTCCTTTAAAAGCCAGGGGCAGAAATGTTAAAGAAGAGAAAACTCTAGCTGACTAAGAAGAAAGGAATTACTAAACCTGACATCAAGAGAACTTAACTGAGAAAAGAGTTTTAATAAAAAGGAACAAACACAATTTCATTTTATATTCAACATAAGAGTCACTTTGCAGTGCACAGAACAACTAAACTTGTTCAAGGGCAAATGAAGATTGCTAAGCTTCCTATGATTGTACCTGAATGTTAAAAATACTTCAGTGTCCATACACAGCATATATACTAAACCAAAACTAAAAAATGTTACCCGCCAATATAAAGTTATAGTCACCTTGTCCATGAGTGAAATGATTTGAAGAATAAGTTGATCTTGGCGTAAGTCGTCTCCATGCTTAAATATAACTGGGTATTTGCCCCCATCTTCTGTCTTAAAAAATAACTGTGCAGGCATAAGAGCACTCTGAAAATAAAAATATCGTTTTCAAATCTGGATGTAAATAAATGCACAAAGATTTATCATGCACAGAATGAAATGCTGACACATAAGGTAAACAAATAGATATTCAGAACCTAAAAAAAGCAAGATGGATTGGCAGCAAGACACAACAGGAATCCTTGGAGAAAACCACAAGCTAGCTAATAGTCAGAAGACTACATGGCATATAGAGCAGAAGCTCTGGAGTCAGTCACAGATATGAATCCAGGCTCCACCAGTACTAGATGTTTGATCTTGCACATATTCTTTACCCTGTTTCCTCATCTGTAAAATAAAGACAACATTTCTCTGCACAGTTGTTAAGGTGATTAAAAACCATAGAGGAACAAGAGTCTGGCACCGTGCCTGATACAAAACAGACATTCTACCTACGTTTGACACCATCATTTTAGCATTACAGACATAAAGAAATAAATGAGATAAACGACAGCATAAAAACGCACCAGACAGAGGGGTACCTGGGTGGCTCAGTTCGGTTAAGGTCTTGATTTCAGCTCAGGTCATGATCTCACAGCTCGTGACACTGAGCCCTGCTGACAGCACAAAGCCTGCTTGGGACTCTCTCCCTCTCTCTCTCTGCCCTTCATTTGCGTATGCACACTCTCCCCCTTCTCACTTTCACAAAGTAAATAAGCATTTTTAAAAAATGCACCAGATAGAAAGTCATGAGCTATGATTACTATTTAATAGCAGGTATACGATTGATTAGTCATGCAGCTTTGAGACTCAAACTTCTCTTTTATAAAATAAGAGGAAGTCTCAAATATCTATATCTTTTATTCTGGAATAATTATGTTTTTGCCCTTAAATCTTTCCCTTAACTAGCTGAAATCTCTAATTTAGCTTATAAATGTGTCTAAGTCAACAAATAGTACATTAAATTCTCTTTAGAAACCAAACCTGATGTGGAGTAACATACCGAGACACTTACTTGGAGATACAAGGTCAGAAAACTTTTGAAAAAGATGCTCTATTAGTTTAGATCACTGAGAAAAAAATCCTACAATATTAAAATTTGGAAAATTTATGATATTCTAAAGAAATGAGTCTGACAAATAAAATGAAGGACAACCTTAATTTACACAGGAGAGAAGTAACAGAAAAAAGTATCAGATAGAGGGACAAATAGAAAAATTTGTGACAGAGCAAACACAAATACAGTAAAATGTTAAAATAAAAGGGATAAAAGGCATCAAAAATGCTTCAGTGAATATAGGTTTAAAACTTATAACCTCTTGTGGATTAAAATTCTAAATTTTAAATTATCTTAAGCTGGAGAATCATTTTATTACCCCAAGCAAAAATATATTTTATAAAATACCTCAAAGGCATTTGTGACCCAAAAAATGAATAAGAATTACTATGACTGGGGCACCTGGGTGGCTCAGTCAGTTAAGTGTCCCACTCAATTTCAGCTCAGGTCATGATCTCGCCATTTGTAGGACTGAGCCCCGAATTGGGCTCTGCACTGATGGGGCAGAGTCTGCTTGGAATTCTCTTCCTTTCTCTCTCTCTCTGCCCTTCTCCCACTCTCACTCTTTCTCTCAAAATAAATACATAAACTTAAAAAAAAAAAGAATTACTATAAGAGAGGGGAACGTGAGTGGCTCAGTCAGTTAAGCTTCTGACTCTTGACTTGGGCTCAGATCATGATCTCAGGGTCCTGAGATCAATGGGCATGGAGCCTGCTTAAGATTCTCTCTCCTCTTCTTCCTCTGCCCCTCCCCAAATCCTGTTCTTGTACATGAACACAATCTCTCTCTTTAAAAAAAAAAAAAAATTACTATGACAGAGTTAGTAGTAAATGCCAAAGAACCATTAATCCTAAACTCCAACCAAGAATTTTCAAGAATGCTTACATAAAGAAAAACAAAACCCAACCTGGATATCAGGATCAAAATTATATCTCACGATGTTTTATTGACCATCCATTTTGTGTACATAAGACATAAATACAATACTTAAGGAGAAAATGAGTCTAGACTACCTAACAATAGTGGCAGATATCTTCTTATACCCCACTCTTACAACTCCTGCTTTGTCTTAGATATTCTCATCCTGTTTCAAAAAACTGGTAAAACTACCTTTTTGATTTATTGCTCTTAATTAGTCCTCAGGGAATGTGAATATTAGATGCTGGTATTGTTTGAGAGTTCAAGTCCAAAGGAACACCAGTAGTCTACAGGTATACCAGTTGTTAATGTCTGGGTGTAACTCTACATTTTGGCTTCCACTGGGTTGTAAGCACAAGCAAGGAAATAGTTGCATTTTATCTCTTGTACCAGTATTTTTCAAATTGCAGGCAATAATCCATTAATGAATTTTGAAATTAAACCAATTAAACAAGTTGCAAAAATTTAAAATTTAATGCGATAGAATAATTTAAAAGAATAGAAACTATCAGAGTCCGTACCATGCAGTAAGGTTCAGTGTGCTGCTTGATAAAACTTGGCCTTTCAGTTGTGTGAGCTGTGCTGCTATAGGCTGCCTTTAAACACACCCCTGAAATTAATCCAAACCACTTCTTACTATAATCACACCCCTTTTTACATTCATAAGCTGTTGTCTTATGAGCCCTTTCTTTTCCGGATACAAAGTAATATCCAAGTGCAACTCATCACAACACTTAAACACCAGGTCTCCCAGACACCGTGCTTTATGATGCCCAACAGATAATGATGCTTCACAGGTACTGCTGTTCACTCCTTGGGGCTAACTGGAAAAAGTGGCTGCCAGCAGCTCTTTCTAGCCATCCAAGCCGTGGTCAGCCAAAAGAAGTATGACATGCTATTAAGGACTAAAGAGAATTACTAGTTGAAAAAAATGAAAAAAATTTAAGTTACAAGAAAGATATCAGATCAAGAAATGTTAAAAAGGTTAACTGAGACTGTAACTACATGGATTTATGAACTGAATGGGTAATATAAGTTTCACAATTGTTACTTTTTTTCAAAAAAGCTTACATGAAAAAAGTAGGTATGGTTCTAATTAATAAAAGTTCAAAAATTAAAGATTAAAAAATAGTCCAGAGTTTAAAAATGTACATTTTTTTTACACATTTCACATAAAAATGCCTACTGGTAATACAAGATCTTAAATCAAGACACACTAAATACACCAAAGGTAATTTTTTATCTAGCATGTACTAAATCAAACAAAATTATAGATATTATCTTCAATGTAATCATTTTTGAAGGGAGTGTTTTTGCTTTACAGAATTAGGTTCCAATCATATGCATTAGATATCCATCACAATTACCTTAAATAGTGTAGCTGTTTCTGGGATTATTCCTCTAATTTTCACCTGGGGTTCTAAAGGCAATGGGATAAGTTCCACATCTGACAAATTCATCTTTTCATTGTCTCCAAGCAATGCCTGTAGTCTCTCATTCTAAGAGAACAAATCAGAAAGAACTGAGTTAAAATGGAAAAGCAGTTTATAAAACACAGAGTTAAGACATAAAAACTAATTTACTAACTTTAAAATATTAGTGAAGCACCATAAAAGTATGTGCAAAGTATCATAAAGGAGGGGCACCTGGGTGGCTTGGTCAGTTAAGTGTCCAACACTTGACTTCAGCTTAGAACATGATCTCACAGTTTGCAAGATCAAGTCCCGGACAACAGAGAGTCTGTTTGGGATTCTCTCTCTCCTTTATTTCCCTCTCTCTCAAAATAAATAAACTCAAGACAAAAGTATCATAAAGGAGACAGTGAGAAACAAGCACTTATAATCTGCCTGACAAGAACGGTGGCATAGTTTAAAAGAAAAAATTCCTGGGGGTTCCTGAGTGGCTCAGTCGGTTAAGCATCTGACTTTGGCTCAGGTCATGATTTCATGGTCCATGGTTTCAAGCCCCATGTTAGGCTCTGTGCTGACAGCTCAGAGCCTGGAGCCTGCTTTGGATTCTGTATCTCCCTATTTCTCTGCCCCATCCCCACTCATGTTCTCTCTCTCTCTCAAAATAATTTTTTTATAGTTTATTGTCAAGTTGGTTTCCATATAACACCCAGTGCTCATTCCAACAAGTGCCCTCCTCCATGCCCATCACCCCCCTTCCCCTCTCCCCCACCCCCTTCAGACTTCAATTTGTTCTCAGTATTTAAGAGTCTCTCATAGTTTGCCTCCCTCCCCTTAACTATTTTTTCCCCTTCTCCTCCACCACGGTCCTCCATTAAGTTTCTCCTGTTCCATATATGAGTGAAAATATATGGTATCTGTCCTTCTCTGCCTAACTTATTTCACTCAGCATAACACCCTCGAGTTGCATCCACGTTGCTACATATGGCCAGATTTCATTCTTTCTCATTGCCATGTAGTATTCCATTGTATAGATAAACCACATCTTTTCTTTTTTAATTTTTTTAAATGTTTTTATTTATATCTGAGAGAGAGAGAGAGAGTAAGTGAGCATGAGAAGGGGAGGGTCAGAGAGAGAGGGACACACAGAATCTGAAGCAGGCTCCAGGCTCTGAGCTGGCTGTCAGCACAGAGCCCGACGCGGGGCTAAACCCACGAACCGTGAGATCATAACCTGAGCTGAAGTCGGACGCTTAACCGACTGAGCCACCCAGGCGCCCCCATAAACCACATCTTCTTGATCCATTCATCAGTTGATGGACATTTAGGTTCTTTCCATGATTTGGCTGTTGTTGAGAGTGCTGCTGTGAACACTGGGTTACATGTGCTCCTATGCATCAGCACTCCTGTGTCCCTTGGGTACATTCCTAGCAGTGCTATTGCTGGGTCATAGGGGAGTTCTATTGTTAATTTTTTGAGGAACCTCCGCACTGTTTTCCAGATGGGCTGAACAAGTTTACATTCCCACAAACAGTGTAGGAGGGTGCCTGTTTCTCCATATCCTCGCCAGCATCTATAGTCTCCTGATTTGTTCATCAAAATAAATAAACTCTAAAATAAATTAACAACTAGAGTACTGCTGCTAAAACCAAAATCAAGTCATGTCACTCTTCTGTTCAAAACTCCCAACAGCTTCTACACTAACTCAGTGTTTAAGTCATAGTCCTTGTAAGGGCTTACAAGGATAGAGTCCATCTGTGTCCCTGTTGTCTCTGTCCTCCAGCCTCATCTCCTACTACTCTCCCCCATTCCCCCTTTGTTCTAAATACACTGGGCTTCTTCCTATTTCACACATAAATCTCTCTCTCTCTCTCTCTCTCTCTCTCTCTCACACACACACACACACACACACACACACACACACACACGCACTCATGCACGCACACACAGACTCTCACACCAGGGCTTTTGTTCTTGGTGTCCCTCTGGCAGGAATGGTCTTCTCTAAATATTCACATGGCTTGCTCCCTCACCTGCTTCAGATCTTTGTCCAAATGTCACCTTCTTAATGAGGATTTCCTGACCACTCTATTGAGAAGTGAAACATTCACTGCCTTACTACTCAAACCCAGCACTTCCTATTTCCTTTCCCTGCTTTATTTTTCTCTATAGCATCAACAGTATCTAGCACACTATATATTTCACTTATTTATTCTATTTACTTTCTCCTCTAAAACCCCATTAGAATAGAGATCTTATATTCGCTGATATATCCCTAGAACCTAAAAAAGTATCTGGCAATCTAGACATGCAATACATTTTTATAGAACAAATAAATGAATACTATCACCTAAAGAATCAAAAAGTGAAAAGAGAACACTTAACAACATTCAAAATGAAAGCTTTAGGTTTTGGGCAGTTAAGCGTCCATCCAATATTGGCTCAGGTCATGATCTCACAGCTCCTGAGTCCAAGTCCCATGTTGAGCTCTGTACTGAGAGCTCAGAGTCTGGAGTCGGCTAGGCAAATGGTGGTAGAGAGCCATCTTGGCATTCTCCATGGTAGGGCCTGTTTCTAGAAAACCTATGTTAACAAAATTGTTTTTTTAAACACATGATAAAAAAATGTCTAAAAAGATTTTTAGCCAATGTTGGAACTATATTTAGTATTGTTTGATTTAAAACATAGGCTGTGTGGTGAAAACTAAAGTTAATTTGGGAAGCTTTAAGCGATGCCTCAGATAGGTAAGTAGTCAGCCATCCTCCAGGATAGCTAAAATTGAGGTGTAGCCGGAGACTCACATGTGTGCCAAAAAGAAAAGCACATCACACACACAAAAATACTGATTGAAATCTATGCCCCAGGAGCAGACACTCCTGCAGGTGGGTGTGTGGGCTCACACTGCTCCCTCACACAGGCACCTCTGGGGAGAGCGGCTCCAGTAGGAGCAGTAGGGATTTAGTTATTTAACTATGTGTGTGATTTTTCTCAGCAACAACAAAAAAAGTCATCTCAATTTCATTAAATATATCAACCTAAAGAGATAGTACCAGAACTCAGTATTTTATCATACCAAGACATCGTTATTTAAAAACAAAAAGCAAAGCCCATAAGTTTACCTTTTTCTTACGGTTTCCGCTTTCACGCTGCACTGCCTTCATTAGATGCACTAGCCGATCTACAAACGTTTGCTGCGCAGCCAGCAGAGAACGCATAACTCTGACAGACTTATCACCCTGAAGCGATTGAAAGGAAAGGAAAATTAGTTCTGTGTAGCATAATGATCAGGGTTTCTTTAATAGCATGGGTGATCTTTATTTATTCTTCTAATAGCTACAAACTTCAATACAAAGTGAAATTGAAAAAGATTAATTATCTTGATTCAGAGATAATGAGAAAGCTGCTAGCTTATTTAAACACTGCCAACTCTTCCACAGTTGAAAATTATCTGAGTCTTCAGCGAATACTAATCTATCAAAAACAGCACTTTTTTTTTTTTTCAAAGACAGCCATGTGATAAGATAGAATTCATTCACCCAAAATGCATTTACTCATTGACTCAATAAGTATCTGGAAGCCTATGATGTCTTTAGAAATGCACTGGGCATATGGCAGAAACAATTATCACCTTCAAGGAACTAAAACTCTATTGTGGGGGAGAAAAAAAGCAAAGTACTCAAACAGCAACACAATGCATGCTTGCTTAGTAAAGTGTAAGTTATAAAAATTAAATGCCATAGTCTTATGTAGTGCATTCCCAGTTCATAAAGTATTATAAAATACTTTTTCTCATTTGATCTTCCCAATAACAGAGATAAGGGTGGCTTATCAGTATAAAGGCAAATGTTATCATGCTCATTTTGAAAGTGAGGAAGTTTAAGCCCAGAGGAAGTGAAGTTTCTTCACGAGATGACAAAAGCTGTGACAGACTGAGGTTAGAAGAGACAACCAAGGACTTACCTATCAATAAGCTGAATGCAGAGAAGCTCTGAGAAATATAGAAACGTTTAGGCTCAAAGAGCTCAATAAGATGGGATTTAAATTTTTAAGAACATGAAACATTAAACTGCAGATAAAAGATGCTGTGAAGTAACACAATTCCGTAGAAAATCACAGATCATTGATGTGACAGTTCTCACTGCCCATGCGCCCTCTGCTGGCTGAATGGTGCCACAGTGCTTTAAGAAAACCAACACCAAAGAGGAGAAAATGGCTTTACGTAGATTTTAACAACTGTTTAAGAAGGAAAAATATAAGTTATGTAGTAAGTACCTGCAATACGACCATTGTCAGATTTCTAAAAATGTACCCAGTCTTGATAAACAAAATAAAAAAGACAGAGAAATAAAAAAGTAAAGCTTTGGAATTTGTTACATGTATAGGTTTATTCCATTAAATCAGGGGTCAACGAACTTCCTGTAAAAGATCAAGAATATTTTAGGTTTCGTTGGCCATAAAGTTTCCATTTCAACTATTCAACTGCTATTGCAGTGCAAAAGTGGCCATAAACAATATGAGAATAAATGAACATGATCATATTCCAAACACCAAAATTTGAATTTCAAATAATTTTCAAACGTCTCAAGTATTATTCTTTTTATTTTTTTCAACCATTTAAAAACATCAAAACCACCCTTAGCTCATGGGATATACAAAACAGGCAACAGACCAGATGTGGCTCATGAATGGTGTTTTTGGCACCCCCTACATTAAATGGTTACCTTCAACAACGCTTGGCTGAATCGTCTCATCACATTTAAGTACATCTCATGGGTCTTTGGATCTCTCTGCTGAGTGTCCTGATCTTCACATTCCACTATCACATACCTTAAAAATTCATAATAGGTGAAATGAGACTCAGATTCATTTTGTAAATATATATTCTTTTCCACAAAACCTGATTAATTCACATTTGCAAAAATAAATGGAAGTAATGAAACATATTTTTCATCAGTCTTTAAAAGTGGAAAATGAGGGGCACCTGGGTGGCTCAGTGGATTAAGCATCTGACTCTTGATTTTGACTCTCACGGTTTGGGAGTTCAACCCCTGCACTGGGCTCTGCACTGACAATGTGGAGCCTGCTTAGGGATCTCTCTCTCTCGTCTCTCTCTCGCACAAACACTCTTTTTCTCCCTCTCTCTCTCAAAATTAAAAAAGTTTAAAAACTTTAAAAAATTATAAGTGGAAAAGCAGGACACATACACAACCATTTATAAAAAAGTAAATTAATAACAATAATGCCTTAATTTGTGTAATAGTCTAGATGCTCTTTTGATGCCAACATTTTCTCCTAATACTTTATAAGGTACATACAGCATTACTATCTTCAGAAATCATCCAAGCTTACCTGTCTACCAAGTAACTCAAATAATATTTTCATAATCTCTATAATACTTATGGTATTACATATGGCTCTCTTATACTGAAAACTACTCTGAATCTAACTTCTCATTAACATACTTCTGCAAAATAAATATAATTTTAAATTGATTTCTTCCCATCCAATCTCCCCATTTCTCAAAAAATCCATATATAATCTTGTGTATCACAAAATTGTGGTTTAAGAGGGTTAAAGAAATTTTTAATATATTCTTATACATGAACTGCTTATACAGTTGTCAAGTCATAACCACTGTTCTGAATTAGATCTTAGACACCAATGTTTTCTAACTCTTCTGATGGGAACAGGCCATCCTAACAAACACATTTTGTATCACAACTAAGAACACACAGCCACATAGGTGTACACAAACGCCCAAAAATGAAATAAAGTTTCACAAACAGTCAATAAACAATATGTTAATATTTGCTACTCTGTTCTATTTCATTTTTCTTTAAATAACAAAAGCTAGATTGTGAGGCTTTAAATTGATTTAAGTGGATCAATTTTTTAATATTCATTTATTTTTGAGAACGAGCATGAGCAGGGAAAGGGCAGAGAAAAAGGGAGGCACAGAATCCGAAGCAAGCTCCAGGCTCTGAGCTGTCAGCACAGAGCCCAATGCGGGGCTTGAACTCATGAACTATGAGATCATGACCTGAGCTAAAGTCGGATGCTTAACTGACTGAGCCACCCAGGCCCCCTGAGAAAGACAGAATCTTAAGCAGGTTCCATCCTCCGTGTGTAATGGACATGAGAGTTGATCTCACAACCATGAGATCATGACCTGAGCCAAAATCAAGAGTCGGGTGCTCAACTGACTGAGCCACCTAGGAGCCTCCTAAATTTTTCTTCTTTAAACTATCTTCATAATGTTCCACCTGCATTAACAAAAACATCAATGGTTCTCTCTTGGCTACTATTTAAAATTTTAATATTTATTTATTTTTGAGATACAGATAGAGCACGAGCCTGGAAAGGGCAGAGAGAGAAGTAGACACAGAATCTGAAGCAGGCTCCAAGCTCTGAGCTGTCACAGAGCCTAATGCAGAGCTAGAAATCACAAACCACAAGATGATGACCTGAGCCGAAGTCACACACTTAACCAAATGAGCCACCCAGGTGCCCCTTGACTACTATTTTAAAACAGTTTCTGTGGCCCCAAGCATCTGGTTCAAACTTCCACTATCCAGTCAGGTCAGTCCCCTAACTACTCCTAGTATACAACCACTTGATGCTTTTGCTCATGTTGCAGTAATGTCCAGAAAACCTTCCCATCTCCATCTTTCCATATTCTACTCACCCTTTAAGTACAGAAGACACTTAATCTCTTCTAGGAAGTCTTCACAGACCCTGACGAATTCCTCCTTCTCTAACTTCCTAGAATAGGCCTTGCCTCTCAGACAACTTGTGTTGATGTTACCTTACTCATCACTGTTTCACATGTTTAACTCTTAGTTCCCTTCATAGGTTATAAAGAAACTGATGCCATAAGCCCTATCTTAAAATTTTTCAGTAATCCCTGATGACATCCCTGTAATAGTCTTACACACAGAAAAATTTTAATGATTGATAAAAGTAAAAGCCTCTCTACCTCCTCTCCTAGCCAACCAGTGCAATGGTTTACCGTGATAATAGCAGCTGTTTTGAAGTCCTAGAGTTGTACAACCTAGAATTTTCTGTAAAGTGGAATGAAGAACTGAAACATGCCCTTACAGCCACCATATCATGTTCCTAACAGGAGTTCTAAGCCAAAAATTCAAGAAGGCGTTCTTGAATCTTGAATCAAGAAAGCCTTCTACAGCCATAGGATACATATGACTAAATAGTATTTATACTAATAAAATTAATTAAAATTAAATGAAACTAAAAATACAGTTTTTCAATCACACACTCTACATTTCAGGTGCTCAGTAGCCAATATGTGCAGCATTATAGATAATTTCCATCACTGCAGAAAGTTTCACTCAACAGCTCTGTGGTAGATGAATAAGCTATAACACTTAAGATAAAACTCCTATTTCCTATTCACAGTATTCCGGAATGTTTGTCATTTCAGCACACCACCTGGAAGCGTTAAGTAGACAGTGATTCTAAACTATAAAACTGTCAACACAGTCGTATTCAAAACCTCTCCAGACCTTCCCATTCTTTAAAGTCCTTGACTATCTCCATCACTTTAGTATATCAATTGTCTTTTTCTGTGTGTTTACAAAGAAATTCACTTCCAAATGAACAATACTGAGAACCAGAACAAATAGGTTCCACTGCTTTGTTCAGGTCTCCCTGACCACCAAGTAAACACACAATGGTCACAGCTATTTCCTCTGACTGAGGGTCTACACTGATGCTCATGATAAAGGTCAAAAATCTTCCAAACCTAAGTTCTCCTACAAAAAGAAAAGTCCATCTAAAATACAGATGACGGTGCCATTTATATTATGACAATTATATATGAAGGACAAATTTGATCAAGACTAAACGACGTAGATTTGAACTATTGCCGAATCCTCTGGTCACGGCAGTAAGTAGATTCTACAAAGCATTCTATCTATGGTATTCCCTTGAAACCTATCATCTTCAAGTAGAAATCCAGACAAAACTGCTCAGGTACCCATTGTAAGATGACATCAGGAGACTACCTGCTTCCTGGCAATTTCATTTTGTGGGGTAAATAACCTTTATTACCTTGAAAGGTCTTAAAAGTTATAGAAAAACATGTCAAAGCATCCAAAGTTTACTTTCAATTTCAACATACTGGAATAGCTATAAAAATAAAAAAGTGGAACGATTTATAGATCTTGATGCCCAACACTTTACAGATTGGAGACTGTAACTCCCCTCTGTGGCTTAAAAGGTTGACACTATTCATTTTAAAAGGATTGTCTGCACAACTATAGGCCCCTAAGGATTCAGCTATAGCAGGAATCCCATTTAAATCACTGGAAAGGGAACAAATGAAAAAGGAAATTCAATGTTCAGAAGGAATAGCACAATCAATTAAAATTTTCATTTTCATACATTTGTTAAAATAAGAGTACCCTGAGAGTGAGAGAGGCCTTGAATTTGTTACATTTGGTTAATATTTTTATACTATTCTGTCCATGTTCAAAGGAAGAGAATGATCATTTTAAACCATGTACTGAAATTATTTTCCATATTTTCACCCAACAATCACAAAAGCAGTGTCTACCAACGTTAGAAGCACCATCAATAGCTTTTTTCTCCCCATTGAGTATTTCTGAATATGTAATACGCAGACCGTAAACACAGGAAAAACAATTACTCCTCAGAGAAGGAATAGACATAGCACATGCTATTGCTTCAATGAATCAGAGATATAGTGGGAAAACACAAATCAAATCTAAGTTTGATGGAATGCTTATAAGACTGGGAGTTGGAGTTGTGCTTTGTTTATCATCTATGGAGAAAACAAAGAGCTCTTTCTGAATGGAAACTGTTGCCTTGTTGGAAATTGTTCATCTAACAGGTTTCCTACTGTTTAACTGTTTTCAGAATGGTTTGAAAACTCTTCCTACTTGAAATAAGAGACCAAAGGTTCTATCACAACTAATTTCAGATTTTACAATGAAATCTGGTCTACAGTTAAATCCCAGTACAGCATTTTAAAACACCACATAATCAGTATATGCACACGTAGCTCTCAGAATAGTGACTACTCTAGACTATAAATTCTGAGCCAGAGAAAACTCTTCACAAATGTGGCAAGAAAATAAAAATCTCTGTAAAAGAATTCTCAGTAAATGACTTAAAAAATATATAAAACTTAATTTTAAAATACCTAAGAAGCTTATAAGTACTTACTCAAAACGTTGGCAATATGCTGTGCGCTACATTTTTTTAAATTTCCTTTTAAATATTTACTTAGATGTTCACGAGGAAATTTTCCATAACACCAGTGAATGGACATACATTTAAGAAATTAGATTGGAATATGAAGAACATTAGAAAGCAACAGATTACATTAAAAGGAAATACTAGTTATTTGGTAATGTGTGCATTTCCAAGTAAACTTTTCAAAATAAAAATAGTAATTAACAACGAGACAAAACATTCTGTGGGTGTTTTTCAGGAACATACTAAAATTTATTGTGGGAGAAATGTAGAATTATGAATATTGTATTAAACCGATAAAGCAAAAGTAAGGAGCTATTTTTCTCCTTAGACCAATAGGAAAAAAAAAAATCACAGGTTTCAGAGCAGTGCAAGGGGGAAAATGACAGATTTAGTTATAATTGTTGATAGTTTTTCTTCATTGTAAAGGGAACCATAAACGTTAAAATTTAAACAATTATTTACTGTTTATGTCCATAATGGACACCTGTGTTTGTAGAAGATTCCTCTGATTTAGTTGCCTATTTCTTGGCTACAAAGGCAGTGTCCAGAATAATATTATATGTTTGGAGAGTGAGAGAATGAAGTTAAGGCTTGATTGGACCCACAGGACAGTTTTCCAGAATCAGTCTAAAACAAGACAATATTTTGTTTCATTTCTTCATGGAAAGCAAAATGCCTCATTATATTTCAAAAATAATGAGCTTTCAGAATGAGTATCTCTTCATTTGTACTGTTCAAATAAACACTGTCAAGGAGTATTTTAGATCAGAGATAATTTCCATAGTTAAATACTATCTACTATGTCAAAAAGTTTAAACACTTCTGAATGTACAAAAGGTTTCAGGTAAGTCTGGCCCAGCTGGCTTGGCCCTTCGTTTGCTCTATAAAACTGAATAAGGCTCTCTTGTCTAGTGTTTAATCCTAGTGCTTTCTTTTATTGAACCAAAATATTAGTCACTGGGGCTTAAGCTACTTGTCCTTTACACTTTAATATTCTGTGACAGATAAAGGGAACCAGGCTTCATATTGTGTCTCGGGAAGTCAGCCTTTCTATGGTCTTAGTTTCTCTTCCTTCAACTCAATCAAGGGAACCTTTCTTATGTAAAATACAGATAATTCTACTTGTCCTATTTAACTTCATGGAAACAGTGAGAAAAGGTCACTGAAAGCATTCTGTAAATGGCAAAGTGCTAAATAAATGATCTAATTCTAACTGAAGTTCTGCTCAATTCAGTTACATCATGCCTCTGCCTCAGGTTCTTCATCAATGAGAGAGGTGACTTCAAATTCCAACTTCCTATGTTTGCATTACTCCAATGTTTTGGTAAATAATGTGAAAATGCACACTTCTGAAGGATTTTGATGTATCATACTTTACTTAAATAACATAAAAGGCAAACAGACATCCAACTGCAAAATCCATTACCCATTTTTACCTGAGATCCTGAAAAATCAGTAAAAGGAAGAGAAACAGTGGAGCCAACAAGCATTTCCATGAGCACAGTTGTTAAGAAATACAGCCAGATAGATGTAAGTACTGCACATAGGCTTTCGATGACTTCGTATACCTGATTTTAAACTGCCTTTATGTTTACAGTATAGGGAAAAATTACTCCTAACCAGTAATAAGAAAATAAACAGAAAGTTATTTCACATACCAGTATAAGTAATTAGCCAGTGTTGAGTTTTTGCAGGCTCTTGATATCAAGAAGGTACAGAGATCTTGCTGAAAGAATTAAAAGAAATGTATATTTATTACCATCTGCTAATAACAAGGGAAGAAGAGAGTCTACCCTTGTCTATCATTTTCATCTGCATAGCTCTTGTCACAAATCAGATTTTCACACATCCAACTATTCCCCCCCATACCTTCATCCAATATTTATTCTAAATGAAGCAATATATGAGAGGTTAACAACATCATGGTTCACAGAGTTACTAGTCCTACTAGAGTTTAGCATTTAGTGGAGAAGAGAGACATCAAAGAAAGTGAGAGGAATAATTCAGATCACAGGAGGTCAGAAAAGGCCACGATGCGGAGGTGTATTAGGCAAGACCAAAATGATACTATGTACAGAAGCCCTAGACTTGACTGTTAAAGAAATTTTAAAGAGGCCTGGTAGAGCTAAAATATGGTGAACATGGAAGTAAAGGAGGCTAAAAAAGCAGGCAAAGCCCAATTGTGCAAGACTTTTAAGGTCATACTATTCAGTAAGGATTTTGTCTGCAAAGCAATGGATACTGAACAAAAAGTCTTAAGCAGGAGAATGAGATGATCTGATTTCCGTTTTATTAAAATGATACCAGTTGCTCTGAGGAGTATAGGCCTGAGATCAGTTAGGATGCTATTAGAGTAGTCAACAAGAGTGACCCTTGAGAGTGAAGATTTAGAGAAAAAAACAGATTTTTAAAACATTTGGGAAGTATAATTAATAAGACTTGCTGATGGAAAAGAAGAAGGAAAGAAAAGAATGGACAGTAACTCCCATTAGCAAATGGGCTGATCTGCTACATGACAGATGGAAATTCCAGCCGAAGAACAGGCTGGAGTGTGGGGAGAGAAAATTGTATTTTAAAATACTAACTTTGAAATGTCTGCCAGATATACAATGAAGGGAGATTAAGTAGGTTTCTGGATATATGAATCTAAAACTCAGATGAGAGAAATGTACAAGATACATAAATTTGAGATTATCAGTACAACCTGGGGCAAGAGTATAAATTGAGACTAGAAGAGGACCTTGAGGAACATTAAGATGTCAGGCAGCAGACAAAGTGCTGAGAAAGAGAATTGAGAAGGCACAGCCAGAGAGGTGAGGAGGAAAACATGGGCTGTATGGTAGCATCTAAACCATGAGAAGAGTCATTCAAGAAGGGAGCCATTTACTTTGCTAAATACTGCAAAAAAGGAACTGAGAAATATATATAACCACAAACATTAAAGTCATTTCCAACTTTAGCAAAGTAAATTCTGATATAAAGATGGGAAGCAAAGGCAAGAATGATGTGAGTTAAAGAATGGAAAGAAAGGAAGAAGAGTCAGTTTGTATAAACAAATCCTTTTAGAAGCTTGATCATAAAGCTGTTTCAAAGGATGTGGTGCCAAGGAAGAGTTTTTGTTTTGTTTGTTTCATTTCTGAATTTTTCAGATGGGAGATACTGACATAAGAGAGCCTATCTTTAAAGGGTGTTATACTTCTGTGTAAGAAAACAGAAGGGAAGGATGGAAAAGGATTCTGTAAATTCTGGTGATAGGAAATTGAGACCATTCTTACTTAGTGACTTCTATTTGTTTCCAATAAGTGCAAGGCAGGGCATGAAGAATAGAAGAGAAAAAGTAGGAAGGAGCCATCACAGAGCAGGGAGAGCAACCCAGCCCACTGAGAGAAATGTATGATGGCAAACAGCATTGAGTATCCACCTGATGTCTGTGATCATGAATTTATAGTAATGCCAACATGCTAGGCTATGTGCTTTTCTTCAGCAATATTCAAGCATAAAGCAATTAGATAATTAATTAGGCTTATCAATAGTTGCAATTTCACTAGGGAAACTGAAGGTACTAACAAAAAAATGATTAAAATGTTAAAAATGATTAAAAAATTAAAATGTTGAGCCAAAGGAAAGCAAATATTGAAGGGGGCTGATGAACAAAAAAAAAAAAAAAAGGAATAGAGATCAATGGATTAGAAGTGTCTATACAGTAGGGGTATTCAGAAAGTAAGCTCTAGTAATAAAAGGCTGTTATCACAGAGCAGGTATGTCAGATGCTATCAGAGGTGGCAAGAATTTTATCTCTAATTTTAGAGATACAACCTCAGCAGTAGATTTTAAATGGGCAACATTTAAATGTCCAGTAAGGAAATGCCTCAATCAGAAAGCCATAATACTGAAACCATGAATTTAACAGGTAGAGTCTAAGCCTGAAGTTTATCTGACTTTCTGAGAAGGACATTATGCTCTTATATGGTTTTACATGTATACTTGAATAGAAAATATATATTTCTTTTGACAGTATGCTTTTTTCATTAAAAAAACAATTTATAGAGCATAAACAGGGAAGAATTAAATATAAAAATATCTGTGAAACAAATGTACTACTTGTTAGTATATATAAACATACTATAAATTTTTAAACTCAATTTGGGTAAACAATTTAAAAAATTTTTAAACTAGGAAAAAATATATTTTAGGGAAAAAAACGACCTCATATTAAAGGTCAAAGATACAAAAAGAAACAGTAAATAAAAACACAGGTAAATACCTCTAAGTACTTATTACTACTATGTATAACAATAATATCTAATTAGGGAATTAAATAATTAGGACAATACTTCTTATGCCAAAATTAAAAGATAGATGTTAAAATACCTAAAACAGCCAGTTAAAGAATTGATAGAGACAACATAACCTCCAAGCTGGGGGTAGAGACAAACGATAGGGAGGGGATCCAACCAAAGAGAGCAAAGAAAAAATATTTAAGGAGAGAAAAATACCACCACATGGAAATAAATCCATATAGAGCTGTAAACACAATAAAAATGGGATAAGAGTTTCAGTTAAAAGACAATAGTGTTAAACAGGATTGAAAAACAAACTCTAGCTGCATGTTTTCCAGAGAAAACCTGAAATAAAAAGACTGAAAAGTGTACCAGTGAACACTGATCAAGACAAAGTTCCATTACTATCAAACAAAACAGACTTTAAAGCAAAAATTATGATTAAATATAAAGGTTACTAATGAACAGTGATAAAACATTCAATTTACTTAAATGCACCTAATAAAACAGTTTCCAAATGTTTAAAGCAAACATCAACCAGGGCAGGGGGTGGGGGGGAAGGGATTGACAATTCTACCAGAATACAGAGGGAATTTTAACCTAATTCTTAAGATAGCAAACACAGAAAAGCTTCACGCTTGTTCTAGTCAAAAATGTATAATGGTGTACCCGACAATTGGGGAATATATCTTCTTTTCAAGAATCCAGGGAATTTACAGAAAATGACCATATGTGAGCAATGAGATTGAGTTCTATTTTATTTATATTTTTAAAATTATTTTTAATGTTTATTTTTAAGAGAGAGACAGAGCATGAGTGGGGGAGGAGCAGAGAGAAGGGAGACACAGAATCAGAAGCAGGTTCCAGGATCTGAGCTGTCAGCACAGAGCTCCATGTGGTGCTCAAACTCACAGACCTTGAGATCATGACCTGAGCCAAAGTCGGATGTTTATCTGACTGAGCCACTCATGCACCCCTGAGTTTCTATTTTATTTCTAACACTTGACCAGACATACATATCGGTTTCCTAAAACCCTAAGAACAGGGAAAGAAAAGATGGGAAAAGGCAAGGCACTCTTCAAGTGTCAGAGAGAAGACAAGAATGTAAGTTATCTGCAGTGATGAGAGAGGGAATTTCAGCTTAGTCAGATAATACCTTGACACCTCTAAACACTTAATCATTTAGAAGTACCTTAAAGGTGATGACTGTTTGTACAGTATTATTACACAGCTGGGGGCAATACATGAAAAGGGAGGGGAAAAGAACTCAAAATAAGTCCCAGTGCTTTCTGGGAAAGCTTGAATTACATAAACCCTTTAAGAAACTATTTAGCTGAGTAATAACAGACAAGTCAAAAAGACATGTACAATGGTGTATAACCAACAATTAGGGAATGTATCTTCTTTCACAACAGAAGTAATCAGAAATATATAAGAACTGTTTTTATTTTTAGCCTTAAGTTCGAGTGACAGTATGTAAAACTGTATTATGAATATAACATTCAGAATCCAATCACCTCACACACTCTTCACTGTAAACTGCCCTAGTTCAAGCCACCAACAAGTCTTATGTGGATTATTTCAAGTTTCCCAGTAAAAGTCATTTGGTAACATGGCCTACAAGGCCCTGCTGCATGACTATTCTCCCACTCTTTCCTGGACTCATTCTTCTCCCACGCTCCCCTCTGCTCACTCTCTGGAGCTAGGCATCCTCTGCTGTTCCTCACACACTTAAGCTCTGGCCTTTAAACTGGTTGTTCCCTCTGCTTCACATGCTCTTCTCCCCAGGCCACCCAGATGGTTATTCCCTCACCTCTATCACCTTTACAAAATAGGTTACTTTTCCAGGGAGGCTTTCCCTGACTGCTTTTCAAAACTGCACCTGTCTAACCCCACCTCAACACCCCTGTATCATCCTTCTCTGATTAATTTTTCCTTAAAAAGTAGATATTATCTTTTCTACTATATATAAGTATCATTATCATCAACCCGAATGCCAGAATACAAGCTCCATGAAGACAAAGATTTTGATTGTTTTGTTCTCTCCTGTACCATCCCCAGCACCTTGAATAGTTTCTGGTATGTACTAAGAGCTCAAAAAATATGTGTGAGAGGGCCACCTGGGTGGCTTAGTCGGTTAAGCGTCCGACTTTCGCTTAGGTCATGATCTCACGGTTCGTGGGTTTGGGCCCCGCGTCGGGCTCTGTGCTGACTGCCAGCTCAGAGCCTGGAGCCTGTTTCGGTCTGTGACTCCCTCTCTCTCTGACCCTCCCCTACTCACGCTGTCTCTCTCTCTCTCCTAGAAATAAATAAAATATTTAAAAATAAAAATGTGTGTGAGGGACGCCTTGTTGGTTGTCGATTAAGCATCTGACTCGGTTTCAGCTCAAGTCATGATCGCAGGGCTCCTGAGTTCAAACCTCACATCAGGCTCCGCATTGACAGTGCAGACCCTGCTTGGGATTCTTTCTCCCCTCCCTCTCTCTCAAAATAAATTAAAGTGCACCTGGGTGGCTCAGTTGGTTAAGTATACAACTTCAGCTCATGTCATGATCTCATGGTTCAAGAGTTCAAGCCCCGCATTGGGCTCTATACTGACAGCTCAGAGCACACAGCCTATTTCAGATTTTGTGTGTGTGTCTCTCTCTCTGTCTCTCCCCCACTAATACACACACACTCTCTCTCTCTCTCAAAAATAAACATAAAGAAAAATTTTAATATAAAATAATAAAAACTTTTAAAAAATAAACTTTTAAAAACGTGTGTGAAAGAATGAATTATTGAATCAATCTATATGTACCTTAGCTTTGAAAAGGCAAAACAATTAAACTGGAGCTAAATGGTTCCTTACAGGGCTCCCTTAAGGATTCTATGATCCCATAATGTAAAATTCTTTTTTTGGTACTTTCTATTCTAGCAAAAAGTAGGCAGATATCAAACTCTAGTTAACAGTAATAAAAGCAGGAAATAATTCATTCATCAACATTAACTCCTAAAATTTGACTAAAAGCAATATGCATATACATTTAAAAAATCAGCTGAACTTTCTAGTATCAAAGCATGCATTATTTGTTTTCAACATCAGAGATGTGAAAAGTTCTTTTCAAATCAGAAGAAGTCTTAGGGAGAAATTCAACAACATACTACATCAGCTTCTGCAAATATACTTCCAAAAGCACCTTTCAGAGTAGTACGAGCCTATTTGGTCTATTTTATCTCAAAAATCAGTCTACTTATTTAGAGGAATTTCACTTAATTTTTTGGTATGAGTTAAAAACAGCTACTAAGTATATAAGCCCCAGTGTCAAAGTCATACATTTCTACAATGTAATCACAAATACCAACAATTACAGTAATATTCATATAAATGTTAACAATAAATATTCTGAGTTTCCTTACTAAAATATTTAAACCCAGTTTATTTTCACATTGCTTACTAATCCATTTATATGCCCAAAGCACCAATAAAATGCCTTGAATTGAAGATTATCTGGCACCTTTTGTTGAGCTGAAATGTCATAAACATGCATCATAAAATAAGTTATTTAATAAGGTTGCAATATTTCATTTATTAATCAAAATCAATGTTTTAAAAGCCAACATAAAATAAGATTTCTCCTGTAGGAAACCTGAAAAGCATTGTACTCACCTCTAGATTTTCACCATCTGAACTGTCTTTTGTTTTAGATGCAGGAGGAGGGGAAGACACTGGTGGAAGAGGGCTGGTTATAATTTGTGAGCTGAAAAAGTAACAGGAGACATCACAGATAGCTAAAATACTCTGTTAGAGAAGATATACATTTTTAAGTACAGTTCACCTCAGTTGCATCTGATTAAAGTACTACTTCCTAAAGCATGTTCTGTGTAACACTGGAGTCACATTATCTCCTGGAAAAAGCCTATAGTCAAAAAATATGGGCAACAGACTTCTTGGAAGATTTTTGTGCAAGCTGGTGTATCAAGGTTTTTAATAAGTACTGTAGTTTTTTAAAAAGCCCATTTTAATTTAAACCACCATTTCCCAAGCATATCTGACAACAAGACCAGCCCATCTCTTTTTTTATCTTTTTAAAAAATATAGAAGTGGCAGCAGATCATAATTGGGAAATACTCAGTTACAGTTTACATTGTGTCATAAAATCTTAATAGACTTCTATGATAATATTCTAGGTGGCAGAAGAAAGGAAGAAGGTAAATAAGCATGACTGGAGATTGAAGGCCTCCAATGTATAATGGGAGACAAAGCCAATGGTCTGTTCTCTTAAAAACAAAAAATATAAAGCAGCATACGGAAGAAAAAAATGATCTTTCCCATTTTTCAGCTCTTCTTCAAATGAAACACAGAAGATAAAAACAGCAGTATCATAATCATAGTGAAAAATTCAGATATACAAACTGGAGCCCATGTGATAATTGTAATCCTTAAACTAATTCAGGAAATCTGAATTAGATCTCATCTGTCATTAACAAATCTCATGACCTTCACAGAATCACTGAACCTCAGGTTTCTCACCAAAAGGTTCCTATTTATATCTAATTTTTTAAGACTTCATGAAAAGCAAAATGGCGAAGTACAAAGAACATGAGCTTAGGAATCAACTCTACATTTGCAGGATGTAAGACCCTGCACTGTTTAGTCCCTCATTTCTAAATTACAGATATGAATACCTACTTCAGAGGATTATTAAAATGACTTAATGTCTGTGGACCCCTTCACAGTGTCTGCTACAGAGGTGAGAGTTCTTAACTGTTATTATTGTTAACAGCTTTTAATTCAAGTACTATGGTATTTCTTTTTTATTATGACTACTAAAAAAAGTGCAAAGCATAAAGGTGTAAAACATAAACTTTACAATAAAATATTTGAGTCCACTACCATGTCCCACCCTTTCTATTTTTGCATGAACAGTTTTGAACCCTTACCAAGCACTACCTTAAATGCTTTACGTATAATAACTCATTTAATCTTCCAACAACCCTCAAAGATCACTATTATTATATCCCCATTTTTAAGATGAGAAACTGGTGCCACACAGAGAATATGCACCTTACACAGCTAGTAAGTGGCAGAGTCAAGATCAAGAGTCAAGAATCAAGAGTGATAATGGATTTTCACTCAAGTATTCTGACTCCACAGCTTGCAAACCATTGCTCTGTAATATAATAATTTGTGTTCTATGAGTGCATATGCCACATTTAATGGTAAAACTTTAAACTCCGTACCAACGAGGTCTTGGTACATCTGGGGGAAAAGGAAAGGAGAAGTTTGAAAAGACGGGAGACTAAGATTTGAACATAAGTCCTCCCTGGATATCCATACCTATCTATTTCTGCAGAATTTATTCCAGAATTTGACACACTCTCTGACACTGAACCCTGACTATCCTTCTTGGTAGGTTCTAATCCATTCTTTATGTCATCAAAATTTTCATATTTGAGAGCTTGGACCAGCTGTAATAGGTACATCAACAAATCCTGGAAAACAAACAAAAAATAAGCTAATATTAGAAAAACAAATGCAACTGATTATAGACATCATTTATTCTTAAATATCAAGCTAACAGTTTAGTTTCATCTACCACTTATCAGCTGTGCTACCTTCGGCAAGTTACTAGGTTATTTAACCTCTTGGTGCCTCATGGGGTCCTCATCTGTAAAATGGACATAATCATATAGACCTTAAGGATGAGTTGTGACATTTAAATCAGTTAACAGAAGAAAGTCACAGAACAGTGACTGGCACAGAGTAAATGGCCAATAAATGCCTCATTTAAAGTAGTATCCAAAAAGAAAAGCAAAAACCAAAACAAGGATTAAGATGGTTCGTGTAAAACTAAAAAATTTAGGAAGTATCTTTTTTACATCAATAGATCAGATTACAACATTTTATGTCCTAAGATTTCAAAAGAAACTCCAAATTTTCAAGTTCTCAAAAAAATTTCTGTTTCATAAGCTTTTCTGGTTAGGATTTTTTTGAATCCTGAGATCTTCCTTCTTGTTTTCTCCTTGAAAGCTCAGGTTTTAGAGAATTTGGGTTGCTTCTTAAATGCAAAAATCTTATAAAACATTTTAATTTTTAACACTCTTGGTTAAGGGAAAAGCTTACTTTCCTGCCAACTAGCAATAATGGCTTGAAAAAACAAATGCCTAAGGTTAAATTTCCTATACTGCTATTGACAATTAATGGGATACTTAGGACTCAAAAGCACCAAAGTAGTTTTACTTTTCCTAGTTTTCCCTTAACGTAAAAAGACTCTTTCAGTTTAATGTTTAGGATGGATATGCTTCGTATCTTACTCTCTATAAATGTAGTTCTTAGCCCTTCCCCAATGACTACTAAGAAAAGTCCTGGGGCGCCTGCATGGCTCAGTCAGTTAAGTGTCCACATCGGTTCAGGTCATGATCTCACGGTTCATGGGTTCAAGCCCGGCGTCGGGCTCTGTGCCGACAGCTAGCTCAGAGCCTGGAGGCTGTCTTCGAATTCTGTGTCTTCCTCTCTCTCTCTCTCTGACCCCTGCTCACGGTCTCTCTCTCTCTCTCAAAAATAATAAAACATAAAAATAAATTTAAAAAAAGAAAGAAAAGTCCAAAAACCCTACTTTTAAAAATAATTATAAAATGAAGAAATCCACAAAACTCCCAACACTTTTTTAAAAGTACAATTATCTTCAAGTTCTAGTTGCTACTCACCTAATTAGCCCCTCAAAACTCATAATCTGACTACCACCTCAATCTTAGTCGCGTCTTTACGCTCATAAGCCAAGTGAAATCCCCAGTCAGAACTTCAGTCAGGGTCCACACTTTCCTTCCTTATTTGTAACAGCTATAGAATTTGTAGTTATTTCCTTATTTACTCTTGATCTTCTCCAGTTTATTGCAAACTCCATGAGGACAAAGACCACTCCCAACAACCTATTTTCATTTACTTAATACTCTACTGTATTTCTTTTTTTTCATAACTTTTTTCTTACATTGACATAGTGAATATTTTTATCATTATCTAAATAGTGACAGGGGAATAATACACAGGATTTCATGACTAACTATGATTTTGTCTCAAAAAATTAAATGAAAGTTTATATGGCTTATTCATTCATATTCAAATATATCAATGTCAGTGGCCAGAGAAATCAAATGCCTGTATCAGAGCACCTCTACAGTTTTTTGTTCTTTAAAAACCATTTTTTAAAATGTTTATTTATGTATTTTGAGAGAGAGAGTATGCAAGCAGGATGGGCAGAGAAGGAGAGAAAAAGAATCCCAAGCAGGCTGTCAGCACAGAGCCCCATGCAAAGCTCGATTTTACAAAGCATAAGACCACTACCTAACCCAAAATCAAGAGTTTAACTGACTGAGGGGCACCTGGATGGCTTAGTCGGTTAAGCATCCGACTTTCGCTTGGGTCATGATCTCGCGGTTCGTGGGTTCAAGCCCCGCGTCGGGCTCTGTGCTGACTGCCAGCTCAGAGCCTGAAGCCTATTTCAGAGTCTGTGTCTCCCTCTCTCTCTGACCCTCCCCTGCTCACGCTGTCTCTCTCTCTCCTAGAAATAAATAAAAATATTAAAAAAAAAAAATAGAGTTTAACTGACTGAGCCATCCAGGTGCCCCAAAACCATTTTTTAACTGAAGTCATAAACACTAATTTTCTACTATTCTTTTGAGACTTAGGACATCTAATAGCAATAGGTATGCTTTTTCTAAGGTAAAAAAAGTGAATTTCATAACAAAAAATTTATTAGTATATTTAAGGACAATTATCTTTCTCAGGAGAATTAAGTATTTGAGTTTCACCACTAGCCCTCATTACCAAGGCATGCTTCAAAAATGCTACTGAGTATATTACCTGTTATGTCTTCCCAATTATAGAAGACTTTCCACATGACATCAAAAAGGCTATATCATTA
Source organism: Crocuta crocuta (assembly GCF_008692635.1). Lineage (NCBI taxonomy): Eukaryota > Metazoa > Chordata > Mammalia > Carnivora > Hyaenidae > Crocuta > Crocuta crocuta. Next base: position 22,151,073 of record NW_027532203.1, read on the forward strand.
TTAAATTCCCCACAAAGGAAGAATTCAAAAGAAAACCTTCCTCTTTTTGTTACTCATCCCTATCTGATTTGTTAGTCTGGTATTCTTACATTCAAACTACACTTTTCATTTGTACAAAGTCTGTTTGCTCATAATATAGTCGCATCTTGAAAAACATAAAATTCCTCTGAGCATGAAGGGCATAAGCATCAGAGTAAAACAAAAGAAAAAAAAAATCAGGTTTCCATCTGAGGCAATTCAGTAAAAATTTCCTAGGAGCTATGGAATATTATCTAGATAGTGATCACCATTTCTCTCAATAACAAGTTAATTCTAATGCTTCATAGTACACAGGCAAAATTTCATGTCAAAAATCATTGACTTCCCATTTCTTACTGAATTAAGAGTAATTCTTCATATAGGCATTTATAGTTAGAAAGACACAGATTCTGATCTTATTTCCTGAACAGCTAGCTATATACATCCCACATTCCTGTTAAAGTGAAATACTTTCTATTTTCCTTGTACTTTTCATTCTCCTTGACTTTGCTCATTTTGGTCTCTCCACTTAAAATGTACACTCATGTCCAACTGTGAACATTTACTCTTTTCTTACATTTATTCTTTTTTTCAATGTGTATCTCAGATGCCACTTTCTCCTCAAACTCTAACGGGGAACCTCTCCTTTTGAACCACACAATAAGAAATATGGCTTTTAAAAAATTCCTGAAGGGCACCTGGGTGGCTCAGTCATTCAAGTATCCAACTTCAGCTCAGGTCCTGATCTCAATAGTTCATGAGTTTGAGCCCCACATAAGGCTCTGTGCTGACAGCTCAGAGCCTAGAGCCTGTTTCAAATTCTGTGTCTCCCTCTCTCTCTGCTCCTCCCCTGCTCATTCTCTCTCTCTCTCTCTCTCAAAATAAACATTAACGAAAAAATTTTAAATAAATAATTCCTAAACACAATATTAGCAAATCAAATTCAGAAAAGTATTCAAAGATTAAGATCTCTAAAACCTAAAAAAAAAAACTACCATACTTTGTAACTTAAAATGTACACAATGTTTCTATCATTATCCTCTACCTCATAACAAAAATTATAAAATGGTCTGGAAATTGTCCAGTACCTGCATGAAAACAACAATCTCCAGAGACAATCAAATACTCAGCCTAGAAGCTCATGACGGAATTGAAACAAGACAATCAAAGATTAGGACTTATAATTTTTCTATTTAAATTCTGAACCCACATCAAGGTACTGTCTTGACTATATAGCCCAGAGGCTAAACGCTATGACTCATGTCAAGCATAGAGAATTAATAACTTAAGTTAAATTTCTAATGAATTTCAAAGTAAAGTTTCAGTATTTCTACATTTCAAATAAATATGTAATAAATTTTACTTGTGATACAGTAAAACAGTTGAGGAAGAAGATAATATGCTGAATCACAGTGTTTAGTATTGCTTTTTGACAGGAGAGTAAAAAACACTATTCCAGTAAAATTATACAATAGCTGAGATTTGCCTCCAAATAATCTGGTGAGGGGTAGGAAATGGAGAAGAGAAAATAAGTGGTGTTACAGATGAAGCAAGACTAGCTGTGAGATGGCAGCTGCTAAAGATGTGTAAATTCCATGTGAGCATTCACTAGAATATTCGCTTTAGTGCTTATATTTTACTATAATTAAAGACATACATCAATCTTAGTAAATGCTATGTTTTGCCACTATAAATTCAAAATGACCTTTTTTAGAAAAAGATCTTCAGTATTAGTTATTCTATGGAATCAACATTCCTATACACATTGAGGCTTGAGAAAAGTTATCCTGTATCCCATAAGCCCTGCAGGCTAGCATAAATTATCAGGTATGTTTGGGAAAGGCATTCACTGTATAAAAATTAATAACTTAAAAAAATTGCTGGATTATTCTATTTTATTAGGAATAACTCCAATACAAAATCCAGCTATGCTTTGTGTCCGCAGAGTGTTCCTCCTTGCCTGGTGGTTTTATAAGTATATAAATAGCCAGCATAAAGTTTGTAGGCTTAGCTTTCCAGAGGATTCAAAACCACCTTCAGCAAATCTACATATACACATAATTGTCAGCAGCTGAAAGTTTAAGGGAGAAGTTTGAAGGAGAATAAGATGACCATGCATCTCTATGCTTTAAAGGCCCCAAGGGCTTTTCAAGGCTGCAATTAAATGTGGCTTGTTGTATACTGACTGATAGAGGGGATCTGAATTATTCCCTAGCTGGTGCTGCATTAAACCATTTTTCATTAGAATTCCTTTTTCCAGACAGAGCAATACAAGCTCTGCTGCCAGGTAAATGTCCTGGGAGAGATTGTCCTATCATGTAACAGATCAGGAAGTAAATTTTCATTTCACAGAAGAGTCCTTGGAGGAATATTTTAATTTTACTTCTGAAAACACACCTAGTATATCCTCTTCCCTTCTAAAAATCTCTCTTTCTCTCTCTCTCTCATCTGTCTCTCTCTTGCTCTTTCCCTCTCTCCCTCTCTCTCTCTCTCTCTCTCTCACACACACACACACACACACACACACACACACACACGCACATACACACATAGGGTGGAGCAGGAGGAGTAAATGAGCCTATAATCAGGCTATAGATTAAAGAATGGTAATGGGTAACAATGTACCTCGTCATCTGCCTGCCGCAAACGTGCAACGGCGTAACGCCTCACAGTTGGATTGGTGTAATGGGAAGATAACAGCTCCAAGGAGTCCTCTACATCCATTGGCTTCCATTTTCCTAAAAGTTCCAATGCCTGTTTGGCCTCCTGAGGTAGATCCCAATTAACACATTTCAAGAATTTTGTCAAAGCCTAAAATCAAAAAGATTTTAAAATTAGAAACAACAGCCTATTACCTGGGAAAAGGAAAGAGTGACTAGGCAGACTTTCCCACTTCGTCCTGATGACAAAGTCACAGAATCAATGACAGACTTCATGTGTAACCACTTAACATAGTTATACACATGTTCCTAGAAAAATACTGCAGGACAGAAAGTAGAGGAAAAAAAAAAACATGTTCCCTGTAACTTTACATTTTTCAGGTTATTTTTTTTTTTTTTAAGATTTATTTTTGAGAGAGAGACAGAGACAGAGACTGAGTGTGAGCAGGGGAAGGGCTGACACAGAGGGAGACACAGAATCTGAAACAGGCTCCAGGCTCTGAGCTGTCAGCGCAGAGCCCGATGTGGGGCTCGAGCCCTCAAGTCATGAGATCATGACCTGAGCCAAAATTGGACACTTAACCAACTAAGCCACCCAGGCACCCCTACATTTTTCAAGTTAAACCACTTACAGAGCACTATGAATTTTTAAGTTTTCTTTGGCTTTTCTTCATTTTCCTTTTTTATTTTAAAATAGTGCAGGCCTCAAGGGTACCTGGGTGCTGGCTCAGTCAGTTAAGTGTCCGACTTTGGCTCAGGTCATAATCTCGCGGTTCATGAGTTCAAGCCCCATGTCAGGACTTTGTACTCACAGTGTGGGGTCTGGGAGCCTGCTTCTGATTCTGTGTCTCCCTCTCTCTCTCTTTCTCTGACCCTTCCCCTACTCTCTCTCTCTCTCAAAGGTAAAAAAACATTTTAAAAAATTTAAATAACAAAATAGTGCAGACCTCAAGATATGGAAATAAAGAAGCATACATATTCTGAGATGCCTTAAAAACAACATTCATTTTACAGCATCAACATGTGACATAAAATACTGCAACCAATAAATAAAAAGAGTTCAAAGCCAAGTGAGGGTAGAATCCCTACCATGAACCTCATTTTCAAATCTCCCTAGGATCACTGGGTTTCCTAGATACTCACACATGAGGGCTCAAGATAAATTAAATAAGTACATCTCTTACACAGAGAAGGAACTACTTTAAAAGACAACAACCCTCAAGAAACAAGCATACAGAAAAACAGAGAAGCAGCAACAAATATTCTATGATTCAGCTGCCTGTTTGTAGTGTCTTTTTGGAACCTCACTTCTTTAGATAAGCAGTGTAACTATCTAAAGTTTTTATAAGATTGTCCAGGTAAGTAAATGACCTTGGAGCATATCACTCATGGCTGCATACATAATAAATGCTCTTTTAACAAGGTTGTATATTTGTTCTCCATAAAAAACTATCGCTATTGTCACATCTCCCTCCTGGGAACACTTTCCTGGCTGATCCCATTTTCTTCTTTCTCTTTCTCTATGAATTCATCTCTTGAACAAAGATAACTTTAAAATTTTAAATTCCTGCTCTAACCAACTAAAATCTTTACTTTAGTAAACTAATCCAGTTCTCAAGAAAATGTCCTCTTGGACAACAAAACAGTTATTGGTTAGTATGACATAAAATGAACCCTAATGCCCATGCCGTAACTTATTCATGATTTAAGTAAATTTTTTAAAAAGGCCCAATGGAGATTATCTAGTCCAATGCTCAAATTATATATAATCTCTACAAAGTTAGTGGCTTGCCTATCACCTCAAAATGGTGGACAAGCTACACCCAAAATTGGAGTCCACTCTCAGCTCATTCATCTTTCGCCAGATGGTCCCTCCTTACCATTAAGGCACTGCCATCTCCTAATTAGCTAAATCCATGCCCCATAGAGCCATTATTCCATCAACACAGACCTCCTAAATCTATTCACAATTCCTGCCCATCATTTCCCAAGCAATATTTTCCGCATTTTTCCCCTCAGCTTGATTCTCACTACACCACACATCTGGAGTTTGGCATAGCCTTCTAGCTAAGAGCCTTAATACCAGTTTCTCTCAAATGATATCATACGAACACTCAGAAGCTCAATTTTGAAGTAATGTTAGCATGAACCACCAACTGTCAAGAGAAATTTATCTTCTAACATTCCTGGCAAAAAGAGACTTAATATTTAAGTAATTCCAGTGACTAATTTCTAAAGTACCTACTGTGAAGCCATTTTTTGTTATTTTTTAACTATAATGAACCAAAAAACAAAAGCGTTTTCATGTAACTTCTTCCCAATGTCAGTTTCATTGGGGAAAATGAGAGCAAATTTAAGCCCTCACACACACACATATATAGACAGCTTTTCCAACAATGGATGATGACTATCATATTGTTATAGTGTAGTTTCCCATTAAATGACAGAATCACTCTAATTTACAAAACAGAAAAAACAAACAAAACGTGGCTTCAAAATACTTCAACGATACTTCTTACCACAATCTTCTCTCCTTAAGCTAACTCCCCCCATTCTCCTTCTATGTTTCAACCAACTTAACCTAAATAATACATGACTCTAACTCCTGTCTACAAGCCTTCCCTATGCTCATCACCCAAATAGTAGTGTCATCTTCACGGCCAGCTTGTCAAAGACTCAACTTTTCCAATAAGTTCTCAGCAGCTTTGAACTCTTCCTTTAGTAGTTACCTCTTTATGCTCTTCATTCAAATGATGCCCTTCTTAACTGCCAAACGTTTTTGTGGGCATTCTTCTCTCTACAACTGGAGTCTATGTTCTGCAGAATAGCTATCCATTTCTTCCATACCAACTGCAAACCATCTAGCACAGTGCTCCCTTTCATGTAAGAACAAAGACCACCCTTCTAACTTATTCCATGCATTTTATTTTTCACTTCTAAAATGTATTTCTATGTTGAATGCTGAAATAAAGCAATACTTCTTAAATAACTACAGCGAAAACTTTTCCATTTCACAGCACATCAACAGTCTTAATAGAAATGTGCAGATATGTACTTATAAGCAAATCTTGCAGCATGCTGATATACTCAACTCAATAACTGAAACAATCTAATACCCAGATTCACAGATTTACAGATTTACTAGTAAGATTTATAGAGCATGCTGCTGCCAAGGAACTTAAGACATGGCACAAAGAATTACACAACTTTCTAATGCTGAATGTTAAAAATGTAAGCAAAGAGGTAGTAGAATGAAGGAAACAAGGAGAAGAGAAATGAGAAAGATAGAAAATGTAAGAATTTGAAGCAATAATAATACTAGTTAATTCCTGGATCTTTAAAATGCTGTACTGATGCATGTATTCATGCATCAGGTACAGGATTCAAAAGCGTTTTAGCTTTAGAGTATCCACTGATAACTGGACAATACAGGCTTTCAAGCCAGGGTGTTTGAGGTCAAATCCTAATTCCCAGCTCCATTAATTATTAGCTAAGTCACCTCGAGCACATTATCTAACTTTAAGTGACTTATCCTATAAAGTTGCAGTAATGATTAAATAAGTTACTGAATGCAAATATTTAGAACAGTACTTTGTATATTACACATATTTGATGTTAATTATTTTATCATTTGATATTACTGTTATTCTATTTCTGATATTGGGTCCAATTTCAAATGTTAACAGTAACACATTTATTGCTATATTTTAAATAGTAGTATTTCATTAACCTCCCTTCTGATCTTAGAACCTGCTCACTGTCATCTCCTATTCTTAGAAACATTTTCACAATCAGTCCAGAGCTGAAAAAACTATTTTCATCATACATATTTCTATTTTTAATTTCTACCAACTAAGTTATTAGAAATTTCTAATTTTTTGCTAAAGGGAAACCTATTCCTCTACTCACAGGACACTTTTGACAACAAATGTGTGGTTTTCCACACCAAACATTTGCTTAATTCTCTGAGGACAACAACAAGGTATGCCAAAATCTAATTCAATTCTGAACTCCCTGGAGTTACTGAAGATTCCACAGGTTAAAGGGTCAGTCTCACAAAACTGCTTCCCATTTTTGAGACAATTACAAATTTTGGGTCCTCAGGTTGCCCAAACTTGTGTGTGACTTGTCTACAAATCAGAAGTTACCAATGACACCTTGCTCAGGCTCTGTAATTTGTTATAATAGCTCATAAAACTCAGAAAGACTTTACTTATTAATACTGGTTTATTATAAAGGATACAAAATGAGTAACCAGATGAAAAGGTACATTGTACAAGGTCTGGAAAGGTCCCAAGCAGAGGAGGTTCTGTCCCTATAGAGGTATGGGTGTGCCACTCTCCTGTCACATGGATGCATTCACCAACCCATTAGCTCTACAAACCCTGTCATTATAGGTTTTTTATGAAGGTTCCATTACATAGGCATGATTTATTAAATTACTGGCCAGCGATGACTAATGCAATTCCTAGTCCCTCTCCCAGAGGTCAAGGGGTGGGACTGAAAATTCCAACCTTCTAATCCCATTCACCTGGTTGGTTACTCTAGCAAGCAACCTCATCTTGCAAGAGTCACCTTATTAGCATAAACTCAGGTATGTCTGAGAAGGGCTTATTATGAATAACAAAAAGACACCACTCTCATCCCTACCACTCAGGAAAACCCCTGGGCTTTGGAAACTGCCAGAAACAAACCCAAGTATATATTTCTTATTATATCACAACATCACAGTTGTGCTTTAATTCTTTTGACTCAGACGTGAAAATATCTCCTCACCCTGCTCTTTCCATTTGCCCTATTTCATTATTTCAGGCACTCCAGCCTAACTCCTGGGAGTTGTCACCAAGTCATCTTACACATTCTCCTCTTCTTCCCCTGCCCTCCAAGGTCACTCTCAAAATCATAGATGAGCCTCCTAATTAGGTCTCTTTTTTCATTCTCAGATCTGCTCCAATCCATCCTGGTTCAACTTCCTTAAAACATCACTTAAGACACATTTTGTTCCTTTAGTGGTTTCTTATCACCAGTGAAATCCAACTCCCAAGCTAGAATTCAAGACTCAAACTGATTTCATCTTTTCTATTTCATAACCATTCACCCAAATTTTTCTGTCTCTGAACTTAACACTCTACCTTATTCATGCTTTTCTTCTCCATGAAAAATGATCACATAAAAAATATCATCGAAGCTTATTCAAACCTTAAGACCAATCTTTTGCTCTGTGAAACTTCCTTCATAACACAGCACACCGATTTTGTTATACTCTACATATCGATTATAGTAACTACCTAAATGTTTAAGAGAGTAACGTTTAATCAATTTACATGCCTGTTTCTCCATTTTGATTGTGTACAAATATCCCTTCCGTAAAAAAAATTTTAATTTATATGAAGACAGAAAAATGGTATCTTGAAGCCTAGAGTCTAAGTATGACTAGGCAACAGTGGTAACTTTGCTTGCTCAAGTGAATTCATTTCTCCTATGGCTCCTCATCAACATCTTGACAGGAAGCACAAATGTGATTGTTGTCCTGATGTTACCATCTCAGTAGCTACTTTAGGAAAAGCTTCATATAAACATTTAGTACATCACTATTACCTTCCCGTGGGACACTTCCCAAATGCTTTATTCCCCCCAAAGATAACAGAAAGGCATTAAGACAGTTATTTTCAATGAACTTTTTTATAAGAAGCCATTTGGTTCTTCAGTCATTACTGGTTTTGAAAAGTTACCAATATCCACATTTTGGATTTCATAAAAATAAGTCACTTTCTACATAGTATGGACAACAAATTTTAAAATTCTTCCTACATTTTACTGGTTTTGCTAGATTAGGTGATTACTGTGAACTTCAGAGGTACATCAAATCCAGAGTAGAGGGTTTTCATACAAAATACTTAAGACAGGTCATTTAGGAAAAAAACAGGTGGAAAGACCAAATTTAATTAAAAAGCAAGTAAGAAGTATAACTTTGTAAGAATTTCCACCAATTTCTGAGCACTGCTTTCTCTCCAGGTAATCTTTTCAGCTTCAGGGCCCAATGACAACCTAAATCAGTTTCAGAGAAACTGACACGGAAAGAATTTCTTTGTGTAAGTAAATTAAGGTACAGGGGTATAAGAGTATTTGTTTTCTACAAAACCCATTTTAAATTATTACAAAGACACAAATGTGGCTGTGTGAATAATTCCTCTGGTCACTTGAAGGCCAATATATATATATCTGGTCTACTGCAAAGTGCTTCCCAAACATTAAAAAATATTGTTTTTTCTCCTCTAGTGATCATAAGAATCCTATAATGTGTCCTGAGAACTGAAGTTTCATCACCCACCTTCCGAAAACTTGAAATCAACTAGTTAAATGAAACTTGTCACATACTTTATATCACTTGAGCATTTTATTTCTTTTGCACATATCTACTAGTAATTGAATTTCAGTGGGAAGTGACTACTTGTTTAAACAAACAATTTTTCTTGCAAGCCTTTCTATCGAAGGCAGTTCTGCTCTGTAAATCTTTTCTATGCTTCTTGAACTCATACATTCTAACAGGTTTAATTCAATATCTTGCTCTGTGTTTTAGAAAACACTCTGCTACATTCAAGATGCAATTTCTGTGACCAAGGTTATTCTTCATTTAACAGAGTATCATGTACTAACTCAATCTTTTTATGAAACACAGAATCACAACCTAAGTTTTTATTGATGAATAATTCTTTTTGCAGTCATGAAGAGAATAACACTCAAAGCTATAGGAAATTTAAAATTCTTCTTTCGCTCTTGTTAAAGATGTAAAGGAGAGTTAATATGATTCATCTACAAAGAATTTCCCAAGGCATCAATAAAAGATAAAGAAGAAAAGCTGGAGAGTTTAAGATGAGCTGCAATTGAATTTTTACCTTTACTTTAGAAATGAAAAGAAATGCAATTGTTTAAGAAAAACAAGTTAAAGTAGCTAAAGATTGTCTCATGAGACTGTAAAACATATCCATTCATTCTCATATAATTATGTAACAGCTTACTGACAGATATTAATTTTCCTGATGTTGCTATGTTTTGTGCCCAACACATTTCAGAATCCCTGTGGAGGCATGCATGTGATGTTGCAACATTTTCTTTACAATCCACTAAATTCTCTTCTAATTCACAGATGTTACCACATCAAGAGATAACATATGTAAGAGCTTTGTGCTTCTGGCACAGGTTCCTTAATGTCTCTAAGACTCAAGTTTCCTCATCTGTAGAACACTAACAATAATGGCAAGACTGTAGGATTGTTGTGGGATTTAAAAGATCCCTGGCATACTGTGGCTAATTAATCGACTGTGGTTATTATTCCCATATCTTAAGAGTTAGTCTCTGAACCTATGTTCTAAGAATTTACAGGCTATCTTAAAAACAAAAAGAAACTTCTAGTTCAAATGTAATCAATTCATGTAAAATATGAGAAACTAAGATTCAGACAGGTGAAATGATTTGCCAGTAGTCAAAAAGCTTCTTAGGGGCAACAGGAAGATTTAGAACCAAGTCCCCAGACTCTAATCTAGTGCTGACTACTTTATCCTAATTCTCTCCAGAAACGTGGCAACCCCATGGAACCATTAAGAAAAGCTAATGTCTGGTTCTGACCCTACCTCTATTCTGCATGCCAAGATAGATACCACTCCACGACTCAATTTATACATTTCAAATTACATTTCTCATACTCCCTTTCCAGCCACATCTCCTCCAAAATTCTATACTCCTTTTAATAACATAGTTTGCTAGCCATCCAAGTTCAAAGAGGTAAGAACAACGAAGACACAAGTTAAACATTTACTTTGCATCTACTATGTGCCAGGTACTTAGCCAGGTTATTCACCAGTATTGCCTCACCTATCAGACTGTTATCATCAGAAAAATGAGGAAACAAAGCTTCCAAAGCAATTTTCCTCACTTTACCTCATAAGAGTAAGTAGTGGTGCCAAACCTAAACCCAAGTCTCTCTGATTTAACCCATTCAAACCATGCATCTATGCATAATCTACACATCAACCAACTGGTATGTGTGTCTTTGTATACACCCTCTGCAACATTTAAAAAATGAACTAGTTTTTATTTTGACAAAAATATTTTATTTCCATGGCAGTTTTACCTCATCCTGTTCATCAGTAACACAGTTTGCAGAAAATATGTGATATATAAAAATATTCAAGATACTCACTTTTTCTTGATTAGTGAGATAATATCTAAACTTCCAAACAAGATCTTGTTCTTCATATGTAAGTTGCTTGGTTGGTGGATAACTCACAATAATCTACAATGAAGAACAAAAAGAAACTACTTTTGTTAAATTTATTCTTCCTATATATTTCCATTTTATTTAAAAATTTTCATTTATTTAAATATTTCTATTTATTTAAGTATTTCTATATTCTGTAATATTCTATTACAGAAATAGGGAAATGTACATGAAACAGAGTAAAACTTAAGTTTGCTGTACTTCTCAGTCCAAAAAGGATATTACAAGAGTGTAGGGGGGGGAAAGATGAAATAAGTCACACTCCACACAGAAATCAGTAACTACAGAGCTCATTTAATTCAACCAAAAATAAACTAAATCAAAATAACAATAACCCCCTTTCTTTCCAAAAGGAAAAAGGAAATAAACAATAAACACTTTCCCTGTCAAGTCAAAGCACAAAGCACATAACAGTGTTTATGTGCACACCAAGGCTTTCTCCCAGGCAATGTACCTTGGGGCCAGTTTCTAAGACCACTGTATCAAGAAAGTATGTATATCCCATATGTCACCATCTCCAGGGTTAATATATTTTCTTAAAACCACAAAAATGATTAAAAAAAATAAAGTACAGAAAATGCAAAATTGCTGAAATTACACAGATTTCATTAACCTGGAAAAAACATGCACTTGAATCACTTTTAAATGAAGTGGTTATCACATTAGTTGCAACTAAATTACACATTTCATTATTTTTATATACATAGTCTGTAAACTCTCTTACATTTAGTTGATCTCTTGTGGCAGCGTTAGGTTTGAGATCATGGTCAGAAGGTCCACTTCTTAAACTCCGGGCGAGCTTGTGGTGTTTGCTCTCAACTAAATTCTCCTATAAATTATTGGTAAATATTAATCAATAATGTAAACTTCATCAAAAGGAAGTTTCAATAGCCAATTAGAAATACAAAAGTAAGTGGTTGCTTACTTAAGACCATTTTATAATTAACATTTTATTCTTGTTACAGCTTTAGCCCCCAGCGTATGTTTTTTTTAAGTATCACCATATTGAGGCAGGAAAACTAAATATGCCTTATGCTTCACTAGTGCCATAATGTGCACATACCATTCCAGCTTCTTAATACATCTCATCATATCCCTCATTTTCCATATATTCAAGGCTTTCACACTCACTTAGGTATTACCTTTACTCTTAAATCTTCCCTGACAACTCAGACTAAAGCATTCCCTCTTCCTATGAGCTACAAATGGCCCTGGAACATCTGCTAGCGGTGACTGAGGGAAAGGATGGTGACCATAAGCTTGAACATATATATGCATATTTGGTGTGGACTATTCTATCTATGGCAAAAATCATTAGTTTTGAACATACATTCTTTGCTTAAGAGGTTTTTTATTTTATTTATTTTTGCACGTGTGAATTACCTGTTCATATCTTTTTCCTAATTCTCAATTGGCTTTCTGGACCTTTGATACAGGGTTTTGCCATGCAATTTTTTTAATGCAGTCAAATTTATCAATCATTTTTTTTACTGTCTCTAAATTTTGAGTCATAACATGATTACAAAGTTTTTCCCTACACTGACAATAAAGTACTAATAAGGTTTCATTTTAATACTTAAATCCCTGATCTATTTCGAGTTTTTTATTATGTATGATGTGAAGTATGGATCTGATTTTATCTTTTTCTAAATGGCTAATCATTTCCCCAACACTATGGTCCAATGATGAAATGCCACCTTTATCATACAGTAATTTGCATATGTCCTGGGATCTATTTCTGAGCTTTTTCTCTTGTCCTATCAATCTGTGTCTATCCATCTATGTACCAGTGCTAGTGCATGTACTTATAATCACATAAGTTTTATAGTGCTTTATTCTCTGATTCAGTAGTATATCAGTTGGGTTTTTTTTTTGTTAAAATATATTCCTCTATTTGGTAAATAATCATGACTACAAACTGAACTAAATTTTTGAGCATAGGGAATAATGAGGGTAGTCTAGTTTTGTTTTTGTTTTACCTTTTGTTTAGTGTTTGCTCACTTGCACTTAAATTTATTTATTTATTATTTATTTTTTAAATTTTTTATTTATTTCTAGGAGACAGAGAGAGAGAAAGAGACAGTGTGAGCAGGGGAGGGTCAGAGAGAGAGGGAGTCACAGACTTTGAAACAGGCTCCAGGCTCTGAGCTGGCAGTCAGCACAGAGCCCGACGCAGGGCTCGAACCCACGAACCGCGAGATCATGACCTAAGCGAAAGTCGGACGCTTAACCGACTAAGCCACCCAGGCGCCCCACTTGCACTTAAATTTAAAATTTTTTTTTAAATGTTCATTTTTGAGAGAAAGAGAGACAGAGCTCAAACAAGAGAGGGGCAAAGAAAGAGGGAGATACAGAATATGAAGCAGCCTCCAGACTCTTATCTGTCAGCACAGAGCACAGGGAGCTGGAATTCACCAGTAAGATCATGACCTAAGCCAAAGCTGGACACTTAAATGACTGAGCCATCCAGGTGCCCTTGTTTTATTCTCTGCGCCACGGGAAACTGTTCCACTGCTTTCCTGGCTCAAGCCCCGGCAGGGAAGCACCCGGACTGTGGGCCTATGGGATTATATTTTGGGTGGTATCAATAAAGTGTACAGACTACGACCTGGAAACGAGGCATAGGCGTGGGACATAGAACATGGCCCACCTTGGCTACGCCAGCAGCACAAGGAGATCAGACCCAAAAGAGTGAGTTGCAACGCTTGGTTCAAGAAGGGACTGGGGCGCAGCCATTTTTCTCCTCACAACCACCAAGATAGAAACTCAGAGAGCGGCCTGCAGGACCACAGTGGAGGCTAACACCCACCTACGCCAAACCATGCCCACCCCGCTAGAGAGCTGTTTTTTTTTTTTTTTTTTTTTTNCTTGTCGCATTTGTATCCCTCTTCTCTGCTGGACTGGGCACTCTGCTCATTGGTTAGCTTAAACAATCATATTTAATCCATTCTCTAGATGTATATTCTACATCTCCACCACTATCTTTCTATCTCTCTCTGGAGTAATCAGACTATACAGTTTCTCTGAGTAACATTATCGTCATTTTTTTCTCCTCACATCTTACCATATTCTCCTCTTTCTCTCTCTGAATTAAGCCTCTTAGTCTCTCTGCCTGTTCACTGTTCACTTTCACTTTCTCTCTGCCCCTGTCATTTCTCTCTTTGTATATGCTCTTCAATCAGCACTGAATACACCTTGCTCTTTATTTGTAGCTGGGAATTCTCATTTTATGTTTTTAGATTCTCCTTTGTCTTTTGGGTTTCTTTTTTCTTTTCTTTTCTTTTTTTTTTTTTTAATTTTACCCTTTCAGCTTGCTCATTTGTTGCATTTGTCTGTGCATTTCCATGCCTTTGTTCCCTGTTTGTCCGTTTTCCTTTCCAAGAAAAGAATCTACCTCAAGAAACAAGCCAAAGTACACATGGTAGAGAGTCCCAAATACCATTACGAATAGGGAAATAAAATAACCAGAGTCTCAACAAGAGAGACCAAGAGACATCATTAAAAGAACACTTTCTAAATGAACAGGCCCTGGACAGTCAATGAGCCTTCTTTAATATAGCAGTACTCACAGCTGCAGAGTGCTTAATAAGCTTTTAAAACTGACAAGAGACAGAAAGCTAGCCAAAATGATGAAATGGAAAAACTCTCCTCTAAAGAAATTACAGGAAGAAATGACAGCTAAAGAACTGCTCAAAACAGATATAAGCAATATAACTGAACAAGAGTTTAGAACAATCGTCATAAAATTAATCACTGGTCTTGAAAAAGGCATGAAGACATCAGAGAAGCTATTGCTACAAAGACCTATGGAGCTTAAAAATAGTGATAAATTAAAAAATGCTATAAATGAGGTGCGTAATAAAATGGAGGCGTCAAATGCACGGGTTGAAGAGGTAAAGAGGAGAATACGTTAATTAAAAGACACATTTATAGAAAAGGAGGAAACCGAGAAAAAGATAAAATGATTCAGGAGCACAAAACGAGAACTGAGTGATACAATCAAACAGAACAATATCTGTATCGTAGGAATTCCAAAAGAGGAGGAGAGAGGGAAAGTCACTGAAGGAGTACTTAAACAAATCATAGCTGAGAATTTCCCCAATCTGGGGAAGGAAACAGACATTGAAATCCAAGAGGCACAGAGAACTCCCCTCAGACATAACTTGAATCCATCTTCTGCATGATATGCCATAGTGAAATTGGCAAAATATAAGGACACAGAGAGAATTCTGAAAGCAGCTAGGAATAAAAAGGCCCTAACATACAAAGGGAGACCTATTAGAATAGTTACAAACCTATCTACTAAAACTTGGCAGGAAATCTTCAATGTAATGAACAGAAAAAAATATGCAGCTAAGAATCCTCTATCCAGCAAGCCTGTCATTCAGAATAGAAAGAGATCAAAGTCTTCCAAAATAAACAAAAATTGAAAGAATTGATCATCAGCACTAAGTCAGCCCTACAAGAACTCCTAAGGGGGACTCTATGAGGGAAATGTTGCAAGGAACACAAGGTAGCAGAGACACCACCACAAGCTTGAATCCTACAAAGAACACAATGACTCTAAACACATACTTTTCAATAATAATCCTGAATGTTAATGGAGTAAATGCTCTAATCAAAAGACATAGGATAGCAGAATGGATAAAAAAAAAAAAAAATCCAGAGGCACCTGGGTGGCTCAGTTGGTTAAAGTATCTGACTTCGGCTCTCATGATCTCACAGTCCGTGGGTTTGAGCCCCATGTCAGACTCTGTGCTGACAGCTCAAAGCCTGGAGCCTGCTTCAGACTCTGTGTCTGCCTCTCTCTCTGCCCCTCCCCCACACGCTCTTTGTCTCTTAAAATAAAAGAAAGACATACAAAAAACCAATTTAAATAAAAATCATATTTAAAAAAAACCAAAATCCATCTATTTGCTGTCTACAAGAAACTCATTTTAGACTTGAGGACACCTTCAGATTGAAAGTAAGGGGATGGAGAAATATCTATCATGCTACTGGAAGTCAAAAGAAAGCTGGAGTAGTTATATTTATACCAGACAAAACTGGACTTTATTTTTTTTTTAATCCATGGAACTGTAGACTTTTTTTAAATTTTTTTATTTATTTCCGAGAGAGAGAAAGAGAGAGAGAGAGAGACATGAGTAGGGGGAGGTCAGAGAGAGAGAGGGAGATATAGAATCTGAAACAGGCTCCAGGCTCTGAGCTGTCAGCACAGAGACCAATGTGGGGCTCGAACCCACGAACCATGAGATTGTGACCTGAGCCAAAGTCGGACACTTAACCCACTGAGCCACCCAGGCACCCAAAACTGGACTTTAAAGTAAAGGCAGTAACAAGGGATGAAGAAGGACATTATATAGTAATTACAGGGTCTATCCATCAGAAAGAGCTAACAATTATAAATGTCTACACACCAAATATGGGAGCACCCAAATACATAAAACAATCACAAACAGAAATAATCTTACTGACAAGAATGTGCTAATAGCAGGGAACTTTAATACACAACTTACAGCAATGAATAGATCAAATGAAGAGAAAATCACTAAAGAAACAATGGACTTGAATAACATGTTGGACCAGATGGATTTGACAGATATATTTAGAACTCTACATCCTGAGGTCATGGAATTCACTTTCTTCTCAAGTGTGCATGGCACATTCTCCAAGATAGAGCACATACTGGGACATAAAGCAGTCCTCAATACATATAAAAGAATAGAGATCATACCATGCACACTTTTCAGATCACAATGCTATGAAACTTGAAATCACCCACAGGAAAAAGTCTGGAAAACTTCCAAAAATATGGAGGTTAAAGAACACCCTTCTAAAAAAAAGAATGGGCCATTCAGGCAAGTAGAGAAGAAATTAAATAATATATGGAAACAAATGAAAATGAAAATACAAAAATCCAAACTCGATGGTATGTGGCAAAGGCAGTCCTAAGAGTTAAGTACATTGTACTCCAGGCCTATTTCAAGAAATTAGAAAAAGCGCGAATACAAAATCTAACAGCACATCTAAAGGAACTAGAAGGAGAGCAACAAGAGTACCCCAAACCTAGTAGAAAGAGAAATAATAAAAATTAAGGCAGAAATAAACAATATAGAATTAAAAAAAAAAAAACAGCTGAACAGATCAATGAAACCAAGAGTTGATTTTTTGAAAAAATAAACAATATTGATAAACCTCTAGTCAGCTTCCAGTCTTCTCAGAAAGAAAACAGAGAGCACCCAAATAGACAAAATAATGAATGAAAATGGATTTATTACAACCAATACCTCAGATATACAAGTAATTATCAGGGAATATGAAAAATTATATGGCAACAAATCGGACAATTTAGAAGAAATGAACAAATTCCTAAACACACATGCACTACCAAAATTTACATGGGAAGAGATAGAACATCTGAACAGACCCGTAACTAGTGAAGAAATTGAATCAGTTATCAAAAATCTCCCAACAGATAAGAGCCCTTGGCCAGATGTCCTTGGGAAATTCTATCAGACATTTGAAACAGAATTAATACCCATTCTTCTCAAGCTATACCAAAAAAAAAAAAAAAAAAAAAAAAAAAAGAGAACTACAGGCCAATATTCCTGATGAATACAGATGCAAAAATTCTATCAAGATACTTCCAAATCGAATGCAACAGCACATAAAAAGAATTATCCACCATGATCAAGTGGGATTCATTCCTGGGTTACAGTGCTGGTTCAATATTAGCAAATCAATCAATGTGATACATCACATTAACAAAAGAAAAGATAAAAACCATATGATACTGTTGATAAATGCAGAAGAAGCATCTGACAAAATATAGCATCCCTTCTTAATAAAGACCCTCGAGAAAATCGGGATAGAAGGAACTTACTTAAAGATTGTAAAAGCCATCTACGAGAAGCCCTCAGCTAACATCATCCTCAATGAGGAAAAACTGAGAGCTTTCCCCCTGAGATCAGGGACACGACGGGATGTCCACTCTCACCACTGTTATTTAACATAGTGTTGGAAGTCCTAGCATCAGCCATTAGACAACAAAAGGAAATAAAAGGTATGAGAATTGGCAAAGAAGTCAAACTTTCACTTTTCGCAGAAGACATGATACTCTACATAGAAAACCCAACAGACTCCACCAGAAGCCTACTAGAACTGATCCATGAATTCAGTAAAGTTGCAGGGTACAAAAATCAACATACAGAAAGTAGCTGTATGATAATAAAAAATCATTATTTTTATACACCAATAATGAAGCAACAGAAAGAGAAATCAAGAAACTGAGCCCATTCACATTGCACAAAAAACCATAAAATACCTACGAATAAACCTAACCAAAGATATAGAAGATCTGTATGATGTAAACTATAGAAAACTTCTAAAGGAAATTGAAGAAGACACAAAGAAATGGAAAAACATTCCATGCTCATGGATCGGAAGAATATATATCGTTAAAATGTCATTACTATCCAAAGCAATCTTCACATTCAATCCAATTACAATCAAAATTGCACCAGCATTCTTCTCAAAGCTAGAACAAACTATCCTAAAATTTGTATGGAGCCACAAAAGACCCCAAATAGCCAAAATAATATAGAAGAACAAAACCAAAACAGGAGGCATCACAATTCCAGACTTTAGCCTCTACTACAAAGCTGTGGTCACCAAGACAGTATTGTATTGGCCAAAAACAGACACACAGACCAATGGAATAGAATAGAGAACCCAGAATTGGACCCACAAATGTATGGCCAATTAATCTTTGACAAAGTAGGAAAGAGTATCCAATGGAAAAAAGACAGCCTCTTTAGCAGATGGTGCTGGGAGAACTAGTCAGCAATGTGCGAAAGAATGAAACTAGATCACTTTCTTACACCAATCACAAAAATAAACTCAAAATAGATGAAAGACCTGAATGTGAGACAGGAATCTATCAAAACCCTAGAGGAGAAAGCAGGAAACAACATCCTTGGCCTCAACCGCAGTAATTTCTTACTTGACACATCCCCAAAGGCAAGAGAATCAAGAGCAAAAATGAACTATTGGGACCTCATCAAGATAAAAAGCTTCTGCATGGCAAAGGAAACAATCAATAAAACTAACAGGCAACTGACGGAATGGGTAAAAATAGTTGCAAATTACATATCAGATAGAGGGCTAGTATCCAAAATTTATAAGGAACTCACCAAACTCCACACCCAAAAAACAAATAATCCAGTGAAGAAAGGGGAAGAAACATGAACAGACACTTCTCCAAAGAGGACATCCAGATGGCCAGCAGACACGTGAAATGATGCTCAGTGTCACTCATCAGCAGGAAAATGCAGACCAAAACCACACTGAGATACCACCTCATGCCGGTCAGAGTGGCTAAAATGAACAAATTAGGAGAGTCTAGATAC
Source organism: Crocuta crocuta (assembly GCF_008692635.1). Lineage (NCBI taxonomy): Eukaryota > Metazoa > Chordata > Mammalia > Carnivora > Hyaenidae > Crocuta > Crocuta crocuta. The sequence goes on from NW_027532203.1 coordinate 22,170,437, forward strand.
TGGTGAGGATGTGGAGAAACAGGCACCCTCCTACACTGTTGGTGGGAATGTAAACTGGTGCAGCCCCTCTGGAAATAGGTGTGGAGGTTCCTCAAAAAATTAACACTAGAAATCCCCTATGACCCAGCAATAGCCCTGCTAGGAATTTACCCAAGGGATACAGGAGTGCTGATGCATAGGGGCACATGTACCCCAATGTTCACAGCAGCACTTTTAACAATAGCCAAATCATGGAAAGAGCCTAAATGTCCATCAACTGATGAATGGATTGAGAAGATGTGATTTATCCATACAATGGAATACTACATGGCAATGAGAAAGAAGGAAATCTGGCCATGTGTAGCAACATGGATGGACCTTGAGGGTGTTATGCTGAGTGAAATAAGTCAGGCAGAGAAAGACAGATACTATATGTTTTCACTTATAGGTGGATCAGGAGAAACTTAACGGAGGACCATGGGGGAGGAGAAGGAGAAAAATAGTGGGGGAGAGGGAGAGAGGCAAACCATGAGAGACTCTTAAATGCTGAGAACAAACTGAGGACTGATGGGGGTGGGGAAAAGAAGAAGAGGGGTGATGGGCATGGAGGAGGGCACTTGTTGGGATGAGCACCAGGGTTATATGGAAACCAACTAGACAATAAACTATGAAAGAAAAACAAAAACAGAAACAGATTAAACAGTTCTTGTAGCTACAACGATCTTCCATATCTTTCAACAAAATCAGTCTCCCTATAACTATCATTCATTGAGTGTACAGTTTCATCCCAGTGTAAACAAACTCCCCTCCCACAGGATGACAACCTTTCAAATACCTGTTCCCTCTGTTCTCACCTCAAGACTACATTCTCTAGCTCTTCCAATAATTCAAATAAAATGGTTCCCCAATACTACATTATCCTGACCTTATTTTTAGGTGTTGATACTGTAAAAGTTCCACTGAACTTGACTCCAGATAGCTAAAATGGACTTATGAATTACTTTCAGCTAAGGGATTTAGTTACACTGTTTTTTTTAAAAAAAAAAAAAAAGTGTATCTGTGGATCCAAGTCATAATCACTGTGGAGAAAAGCACTTTCATAAGAAATTTGGCAATAACTCACCATAGACATCTGAGGGTCAGGAACCTTCACTATCTCAAAGCTTGTTAAAATTGGAGATGACTCATCACCATCCTGGGTTACAATGTAGTAAGTTAAGAAACAGGTTAAATGTAACCGGATGATAAAAAATAATACATGATAATGCACACTCCTATGTATTTTAATTCTATGTAATGAACATCATTCCTTCATTTAAAAAAAAAGAATCTTCTTTCAACTGTATTTTAAAATACATATCCATATTTTACCTGTTGTTGCTGATGAAATACTTCAGGAAAAATAAAATCTAACAATAAAAACTTGTTAATAGTTTTTAGATATATTAGATCTAGAATTAGCAAATTGTTTTTGTCAGCTATTTTTGACTGTTTATAATGATAATGGGTCAAAATTAGTATGCCCTAATTTTCCAACTTAGAACAAGAAACCACAAAGTATAATTGAAATATAGTAAGTATAAATATGAATAAAATACACAAGAGATGTGTTGCATCACCTGCAAAAACTACTGAGTAGATGTTGGCAACTTTTCAAATTATCACAATTAAGTTCCATTCAAAGAAGTCAAACTTTAGGTGTGGACTTAATGTTGCTGAACTTTATACACAGCTATAGAGTCAATAGCATTGCTTCTCAGAGGGACACCCCCTCAACGCAATGCAAACTTGAATAGTAAGAAGCCATCCATCAATTCTTAAGAAATCAACCTGTCTTATTTTGTTGGTATTATCATTTTTCAGGAGTATTGGCTTTTACTTTTATCCAAATCAGACGAGAGGTAAATCAGCATAACAAATGTTACTGCATACACAGTGGAGAAAGCTAAACTAATTAAGTCTAAAATTCATTTCCTCTTAACTGCACACCTTGCATCAAGTTCTTCTGTCAATTTCAAAATGCTAGTATTTCCTTTGTTTGATACTATGGAACAAAACCAGGAGAGACTGAAATAGGGGAAGTACTGTGTGACTTTCCTTTAGTTCAGTAATTGAGTCTTACAGAAAACCACAAATTCCCACAGCCGTTGTTTAACAGGCTGGTTCTCAGTCACAATACCAGAAAACACATTTATCAGCCCAACTGTGACAAGTAATCTTCACTAAGGCTATCTGTCACAAAAGACAGGTGACAAGAAAGTCTATTTCCATTAGATTCAATACACTGGCCCAGCAATCTTTACACTAAGTGGAAATATGACAGGGTAGGTGGACAGGCATTAATTTATGAGCAATTTTCAAGAAGCAGTAGAAAGGGGTCAAGAACCTTTTCAAAAATACTTGAAATTCTTCTAATTTTTATTCTGTTATTATTTCATCTATTATCAAAGCTGTCTTTCAAAAGATTCTTCACATCTCTTATGTTTGAAAGTACCATTTCCATTAGCATGTTTTGCAATATAAACTCCATTAGGGCAGGAAATACATAATGCTTTAAATTAAATTATACACAGTATAAAATGAAAAATGTGAGCTTATTAAAGTATATTGGTGACAAAATAATTTCACTCATCTGAATTTCTCATTGTTTTTAGTATAGTTTTTCTAATGAATTAATAAACAATGTTAAATAGTCTAACCTCCTAATGTCTTTTTACCAAAGATTATCATTTATAAAAGGCTGAAACAAGGTAACCTTTCCTAACCTTTTATTAAAGGGAAGGGATACAAGCTAAAGAGAAAAACATGTGTTAACTTGAAAAGTACCAGAAAAAATGACCATAAATTAACTATATAAACCTTAAAACTCCATTACAAAAACATCTTTCAAATAGTAATTTAGTTATAAAAAGATGTGTTTTCAAAGATCACTGTGACAGCTTTAATAAATAACACCAAAGCATAAATACAATTTAGAAGTATTAATACTAATAAACTACATATAACTATATACTAGAAGAAATACTATTCTATTATGCAATGTATCAAAAGTCTGTTCTCACCCCCAATGATTTAAGCACCTAAGTATTTCCACAATAATACCTGGTTTATATAGTTTTGAATTACGCATGCAATTATTTCTATAGTGCTTAAATTAAGATCCTTCAACAAGCATTTAAGGCACAGATATTTTTCATCTAGCTACATATCAAACATACAGCTACTTTCTTTTGCGTAATGAGCAGACCAGAACAAATCCAGAAGTGCATACTTGTTATCACTCAGCCTGATAACATGATTTTCTTAATTCAGCATTAATTATATAAATAAATACTTATTTAGAAAGGCTTTCATGAACATACTTATGTTAGGATCACATCTACAATCCAACACATTATGCTTATTCAAATAATATACCCTTAATTTTCAACCACTTATCACTTAAAAAACTATTCTTATTTTTCAAATGAATACTAATTCTTAATAAAGCTATTGTTTGAATGTCCTACTGTTAATTTATGAAACAATTAATCAAAAAGCTTTTAATCTGTTGCATATGTATTGAATTCTGGAACCCAGAACTCTATTACATGAATGAACGGCTGCTGTAATCTTGTTGTAGCTGTATGATCTGATTTGTGCATACACAGACAGCTGCTGCTGACAGCTGTCTGCTATCCTGCAACCAAATAATTCATCTCAGCAGGTATAACAGTAATTTTTTTTAATGTTTTCCCTCCCCTCTACTTTAGAGACTATAAACAGTTCAAAGACAAATACCTTTTCATAATAAACAATACCATATTCCTTATCATCACACTTGACACATCGAAATTCAACCATCAAATACATGAAATTAGAGCTTCGTTTTTCACTCTAAAAAAAAAAAGATTTTTAAGAAAAATAATGATCTTCAACATTCCCTTAAAGGATCAGTAATGCATCATTATTCCCAATTCAGTAATACATGATCTATCAAGTACAAATTAAAATGTAATAAATTTTTATTGCATTATTATAAACACAGTTGTATATAGTACTGCTATTTTATTTTATACAGCACCTATAAAGTAGTGTCTACCATTCACCTATAACTCCCTCCTCAAAATTAATGACATTTCTGGTTTATTCTAGTTTGGAATAAAATCTTGAAGGTATTTTATATATATTTCCATGAAAACTATTTTATTTCAGAAATAAAGATTTGTACTTCTAATAATTTTAAGAACTGTTTAGCCTTAAACCATATATCTAACTACAGAAATTAAGTATAACAAAAAACAAAGTATATAGTTAAAGACAGAAGCCATTTGAGCTTCAAAACCTTTACAAATTTTTCACAATTCACAAATGATCTTAAGATAACTGGCAATCATTTATACATTTTCATCAATATACTTTAAATATACTGGGGAAATAGTTACTTTTCTCCAAAATAAAAAAATCCTGCATGTATAAATGTGTCTTCGTAAGTAAAAAGCAAACACTAGGACAATAATAAAGTGAAAATAAAATGAAGTCTAAAAGCGTGATAAGTCTTAACCCAGTTTTAAAAATGGCTTTAAATCTATATGTATAATATCATAAAGGTCCAAAGAAGTCACTTAAATTGTTCGGCTCTATGAAGCATATTATAGTCTAATTACGGTAATGGCAATGCTCTCCTATCTTTTAAAGAAGGGAAGGTGAATAGGCTGGACAAGTGGTAACACTGCTTCTTCTACTCTCAAGGGTATCTAAATTGAAGAACAGAAAAATTAAACCACTTTGATTTAACTATTTTAGGAATGTGACTCTTATAAAAATTCAAAATATAAATTTTTCTTTCAGTTTCAATATGAAAATATATTATGAATAAATTTAGAAAAGATGCCCAGTTTATTCATACTGAATGTAAGTATTGTTAAACAAAACGCTCATTTTTTAAAAATAAATAGTAGAATTTAACTTTTAACATTGTAAATTAAAGGTTTCTCTCTTTCAACCTGCTAAAAAACATTCACAGAATATAAAATAAGTCAGTTGTGCTCTGTGGTAACCACAGTAAATTAGGTATATCACAAAAGCTGAAATTCCTATCTCCTAATTTGATTAAAATAACTGTTCTATTATCCAGACACAGAATGTGAGGCCAAAATCCAGTATGGCAGTGCAAATATATAAAAAAGAAAATAAAATTTTGTTCTAACTTTTGGAGTTTCATGGAAGCCATCTTTTAATTAAATGTATTTTGGAACGAATAAACAAGATCAAAAAACAAATAAATTACTTTGAACCATGTAACTTTACTAAGGGTGCAGAGTCCTCTAAGTAGTACATAATACACATAGTATCAAGTGTATACAATTAAAGCGGTAGCACTGTGTTGAAAGAATCCAGTACTGAACTGAATGTCTACATAAGCTGCCAAATGGAGAAAGAGAACACCCAAGAGAGGCATCAAGTCTAAGACAGGCTTCACTAGTTTAATACTCAGTACACTAAGGACACTCAATGCCTGCTTCATGGTTTGACAGAACATTGAAATTAAAGAAAAACAGATACCTCAAGTTTCCCACTTATTAGCATAGAACTCACAACTACAGGTTATCCTCAATGCTCTCACATTTGTGAGTTATCTGGCAATAAACAATGCTTCTCAAAAAGTTTGACTTAGAGGGGTGCCTGGTGGCTCAGTCACTTAAGCTGCTGACTCTTGATTTCGGCTCAGATCATGACCTCATGATTCTTGGGCTCAAGCCCCAGGTTGAACTCCATGCTGGCACCACATTTCCCTCTCTCTGCACCTCCACAACTTATGCACATATGCATGCTCTCTCTCTCATAATAAATAAGATAAACTTCAAAAAAAAAAAAAGTTTGACTTAGAAATCTGGAAAAATTATTTTGGAAAAAAAAAGAAAAAAAGGGATACAACCCACCTCATTTATCATTTCTATTTCTCTAAATGTCAATCTGTCCAGCCAGTCTACTTTCACCATGTGTCCTTGTCGATGAGCTTTGGTGAGCTGCAGAATAAATATAAAGAAGAAAATTTTAACATAGATTTCACAGAAAGGTGAATAAAAATGTTAATGATCATCAACATAATAGTGGGGGAAAATGCAGTAAGACAATAAAAAGGAAATAAATGGTATACAAATTTTGAAGAAAGAAATAAAACTGTCTTTATTTGCAGATGACATGATCATCTATGTAGAAAATAAAGAAAGATTAAGAAAAAAACTCCAGGAACTAATAAGCAATTTATATACTAAAATTGCAGAATTCAAGGTTAATATGTGAAAGTCAATCACTTTCCTATACACAATAAAAGAGTCAAATTTGAAATTAAAAACAGCATCATTTACATTAGCACCCCAAAAATGAGACTGGTATAAATCTAACAAAACATGTTCTACATGAAGAAAATTACAAAAATCTGTGGAACAAAACCAAGAACTAAATAAATGGAGACATATCATGTTCATGGGTAGAAAGGTTCAATATTGTCAAGACGTCAGTATCTCCCAAATTGATCTATAGATTCAGCATAGTCTCAGTCAAAATTCCAGCAAGACATTTTGTAGATATCAACAAATTGATTCTAAAGTTTATATGGAGTGGCAAAAGATCAAGAATAGCCAACATAATATTAAAGAGGAACAAAATTGAAGGACTGACACAACCCAACTTTAAGATTAATATAAAGCTACCATAAGCAAGACGGTTTGGTTTTGGCAAAAAAATAGACAAATAAATCATTGGAGGAAAACCCAGAACCCAGAACTAGACTCCATAAAGAAAGTCACATGATCTTTGGCAAAGGAACAGGGACAATATAATGGAGCAAAGACAGTTTTTTCAGCCAATGGTTCTGGAATAAATGGGCATCCACATGCAAAAAAAAAAAAAAAAATGCATCTAGGCACAGAACTTACCCACAAAAATTAAATCAGAAAAGATTATAAACCTAAATGCAAAATGCAAAATTATAAAATTCCTAGGAGATAACATAGGAGAAAACTAGATGAACTTGGGTATGGAGATTTTTTTTTTAATGCAATACAAAGGCACAATCCATGGAAGAGATCGCTGACAAGCTAGACTTCATTAAAATTAGAAAAAAAATCTGTTCTGGGAGAGACACTGTCAAGTAAATGAGAAACTAAGCCACAGATTATGAGAAAATATTTGCAAAAGACACCTGATAAAGGACTGTTATCCAAAATATACAAAGAACTCTTAAAATTCAATAAGAAAAACGGCAACTTGATTAAGAAAAATGTGCCAAAGAACCTTAACAGACAGCTCATCAAAGAAAACACATAAATGGCAAATGATCAAATGTCATAAAGGAAATGCAAATTAAACTGAGATACCACTTGGGGCGCCAGGTGGCTCAGTCTGTTGAACATCTGACACTTGATTTCAGCTCAGGTCATGATCTCAGGGTCATGAGAATGAGCCCTCAAGCGGGGCTCCATGCTGGGCATGAAATCTGCTTGAGACTGTGGGTGCTTGTTCTTTTAAAAAACAAAAACAAAACAAAACAAAAATAACAGGAAAACAAGATACCATCAAACACCTATGAGAATGGCCAAAATCTGTAAAATCCTACAACACCAAATGCAGATGAAGTTGTGGAACAGGAAGTCTCATTCTCTGCTGGGAATTTGTTGCTACACTGGAAATGTAAAATAGTACAGCCACTTTAGAAGACAGTGTGCCAGCTTCTTACAAATTAACCATAACCTGGGGCACCTGGGTGGCTCAGTTAAGGGTCTGGCTCTTGATTTTGGCTCATGGTTCGTGAGTTCAAGCTCTGCATTGGATGCTACACTGACAGCATGGAACCTGCTTGGGATTCTCTCTCCCCCTCTCTTTCTCTTCCTCACCCCTGCTCTCATTCTCTCTCTCAAAAAAAAAAAAAAAAAATTAAAAAAAAAATTAAGAAAATATGTGTACTCTTACCATATGATCCAGGAAATATACTCTTTGGTATTCACCCAAAGGAGTTGAAAATATGTCCATACAAAAGCCTGCATTTGGATGTTTATAGCAGCTTAATTCATAATTTCTAATACTTGGAAGAACTAAGATGCCATATCAAGAACATAGATAAATACATAAATGTTGTACATTCAGACAATGTAATATTACTCAGTGCTTTAAAAAAAAAAAAGGAGCTATCAAACCATAAAAAGATATGGAGGAGCCTGAAGTGCACATTACTAAATAAGAGAAAGCCAACCTAAAAAAACTACACACTGTTCTATATGACATCCAACTGTATGACATCCTGGAAAAGGTAGAACTATGAAGAAAATAGATCATTGGTTGCGGAGGAAAAGCAATAAATAGGTGGAACAGAGAATTTTTAGGGCAGTGATGCTACTCTGTACAATACTATAATAATGGATAAATGTCATTATTTATTTGTCCAAGTCCACAGAACAACACTAGAAGTGAACCCTGTGGAAAACTATGAACTTTGGGTGATTATGATGTGTCACTGCAGATTCATCAATTATAACAAATGTACCACTCTGGTAGGGGAAATGGATGATGGGGAAGGCTACACAGTAAGGGGGCAGAGGATATATAGGAACTCTCTGTACCTTCCTATTAATATTGTGAGGAACCTACTATTGCTCCTAAAAATAAAATCTTTAAAAAGTCTTCTTAAAAAATGGGTGGTAGAGGGGCGTCTGGGTGGCTCAGTCGGTTTAGCATCCAACTTTGGCTCAGGTCATGATCTCACGGTTCGTGGGTTCGAGCCCCACGTCGGGCTCTGTGCTCACAGCCAGCTCAGAGCCTGGAGCCTGTTTCGGATTCTGTGTCTCCCTCTTCTCTCTGACCCTCCCCCGCTCACGCTCTCTCTCTCTCTCAGAAATAAATCAAACATTAAAAAAAAAAATGGATGGTAGAGGCGCCTGGGTGGCTCAGTCAGTTAAGCCTCCAAATTTGGCTCACATCATGATCTCGCGGTCCGTGAGTTCAAGCCCTTCACCGGGCTCTCTACTGTCAGCTCGGAGACTGGAGCCTCCTTTGGATTCCGTGTCTCCTTCTCTCTCTGCCCCTCCCCTGCTCAAGCTCTGTCTCTGTCTCAAAAATAAATAACATTAAAAAAATTTTTTTTAAAAAGGGATGGTAATGTCACCTTCACATTTGACACATTCCTATCATAACAGAAACAATACACAACTATCAGAATAACAAATGGACTTGGCTAGAGACTAATCATTATATGATTTTTAGAGAAAAACAATTTTCAGACATTTTATTTAAAGGTGCATAATTTGCCAATATAAACATGTTAAAAAATAATGAAGCCTTTCCTAAAAGTATCTCCATGTTCTACATTTCTTATATTTTGATTACAGACAGGTTTATAATAACAACAGTTTCTCAAATGATAAATAAATTACCTTATCTATTTCCTTCCTGTCTCTCAATCTAAAAAAACTATCAAAAATAATTTACACACAGTAAGATATTTCTCTGAGGCCTATAATTAATACTCCAAGATTTCAGGGCATAGGTATACATGTGTGTTTTAATTTTAAAAGGCAGTGATAAAAGAGTTAACAATAATAAAGAATTAGCAGTAAGAAAATAATTTCTAGGGGCACCTGGGTGGCTCAGTTGGTTAAGCATCCAGCTCTGATCAGGTCATGATCTCGCTGTTCAAGGGTTCAAGCCCTGCATCAGGCTCTGTGCTGACAGCTCAGAGCATGGAGCCTGTTTCAGATTCTGTCTCTCCCTCTCTCCCTGCTCCTCCCAGGCTCTTGCTCTGTCGGTTCTTATCTCCAAGATAAACAAACATTTGGAGCACCTGGGTGGCTCAGTCAATTAAGCCTCCAACTTCAGCTCAGGTCACAATCTCGCCATTCATGAGTCTGAGCCCTGCACTGGGCTCTGTGCTGACAGCTCAGAGCCTGGAACCTGCTTGGGATTCTAGGTCTCCCTCTCTCTCTGCCCCTCCCCTGCTCAAGCTCTTTCTCTCAAAAATAAATAAACATTTAAAAAATAAAATAAACATTAAAAAAAATTTTTTTAAAGAAAAAATTTCTACAGTTGCAATTGGTAGAGTCCCCTGGAGGTCTTCTATACGTACCAATCTACCTTTGGTTTCAGAAATTAAATAATATACTGACACTTAAAATACATAGAGAATTCAAGACAATTTCCAAGGTCTTCAAATTGGAACAAGATTTTACCTTACAAAGTGTAATTTAAATACAGCATTATTCATGTAACAAAACCTCTCATTTCTAAACAAATTCATAGCATAAAGTAAAACTAGATAGCAAAGCCTTACACAGTACTGTGTTTACCATCTTCCTTTCCATTATATATGTTTTGATGGTATGCCTACAAGGATGCCAAACACTTCCACCAATTATTACGTCTCAAAGAACTAAAAATTTTCACCATCAATATTCTTTATCTTCTTCAACTAAGGGACTCTCATCACAACTACATGGTCATACTATTTCAGATTGAAAACAGTAACTTCATACAAAAAGTTTGAGGATCATTGTAACATAAAAATACCAGCTTAGCTTTCAAATTCCTTTTCACCTGAGTAACAATAGAACTCCCCTATGACCCAGCAATAGCACTGCTAGGAATTTACCCAAGGGATACAGAAATGCTGATGCATAGGAGCACATGTACCCCAATGTTCATAGCAGCACTCTCAACAATAGCCAAAACATGGAAAGAGCCTAAGTGTCCATCAACGGACGAATGGATCATGAAGATGTGGTTTATCTACACCATGGAATACTCCATGGCAATGAGAAACAATGAAATCTGGCCACGTGTAGCAACATGGATGGACCTTGAGGGTGTTATGCTTAGCGAATAAGTCAGGTAGAGAAGGACAAATACCACATGTTTGCACGTATAGGAGGCTTACGAGGAACTTAACTGAGGACCATGGGGGAGAAGAAGGGAGGAAATGGGGGAAAGGGAGAGAGGCAAACCATGAGAGACTCTTGAATGCTGAGAAACAAACTGAGGACTGATGGATGTCGGGGGGAGAGGGGAGATGGGCATGGAGGAGAGCACTCGTGGGGATGAGCACTGGGTGTTATATGGAAACCAATTTGACAATAAACTATTTGTAAAAAAAAAAAAAAAAAAAAATTCCTTTTCACCTGAGGTTATCTCTAAATGAAAAAGGAAAAGGCAACATAACTGCTTAGCACAATTCCTCACAAAGCAGGGACTAAGCATTTTGTTGGCTCTACTTGAATATTAAACAAATATGATACCATTGTGGAAAGAGACTAAGAATTAGTTACAAGGGAATCAAAGGACACTAGGCAATGTGACCTAGAGGAAAAAGTACTAGAGTAGGAGTCAGAGGACCTGGCATTATAATCCTAGCACTCCATTTTCCAACACTTGTTATTTTATTATCTTTTTTTTTTGACAGAGAGAAAGAGAGCATGTATGCATGAGTGGGGGGAGGGGAAGTGTAGGGGAGAGAGAAAGAGGGAGAGTGAGAGAGAATCTTAAGCAGGTTCCACACTCAGCGAAGAGCCCAACACGGGGCTTGATCCCACAACACTGAGCCGAAATCAAGAGTTGGACCCTTAACCTACTAAGCCACCCAACTGAGCCTCCTGGGTGACCCTCCAACTCTTGTCATTTTTTAATTGAAGTATACTTGACAAACAATGTTACATTAGTTTCAAGTGTACAACATAGTAATTCAATAATTCTACACATTATGCTATGCTCACCACAAATGTAGCTATCAATCTTTCATGTTTGAACCCACATCTACAAAATGAAAGTATTAACTTCTATTCTTACTCCCAAAATTCAAAGATAATGGATACAAACTATGACAGGTTATATTATTTCCTGTAGTCTATAAAGAATTGTATTCTTGCTCACTTTGCAGCACGTTCCAAACCAGTTTTTAAAATTAATGAAAATATAGGGGAACTTGGGTGGGTCAGTCGGTTAAGCGTCCAGCTTCAGCGCAGCTCAAGATCTCGTGGTTCATGGGTTCGAGCTCTGTGCTGACAGCCAACTGACAGCTGGCAGCTGCTGACAACCAGCTCAGAGCCTGGAGCCTGTTTCAGATTCTGTGCCTCCCTCTCTCTCTGACCCTCCCCTGCTCACACTGTGTCTCTCTCTCTCCTAGTAATAAATAAAACATTTTTTAAAAATTTAAATAAAATTAATGAAAATAAAAAAATTAATGAAAATATAAAGGGTCCTATTACATGCTTTGCCTTTATGAATAAAGTAAAGGTAAAAACCAGTAACTAGAGTTTATATTCCTAGACATACACAGCAAGAAGAAAGAGAAAATTAACATTTATTCACACACCAAATTTTTGGCACTTTTTATAACCTAACTATGCTATAAAGTAGATACTTCTAACCCCAATTTGCAGATGATTATCAAACAGTATAATAAAGTGGCAGAACAGGGGTCTGCCAGGTTATATGATCCTGAAGTCTATGCTTCTTCCACCAGGTTTTGCTGCCCCCTCTATGACATACTCTTAGGAAGACATTTAAGTTCAACTAATTTGTGTAACTTATTAAATACTAGTTTCATAGTATTGATATAGTGGTTAATTTTCCATTAGTTTCCTTTGAGGAAAGAATTAACAATAGCAAACTAAGTTTAGATATGGGAGAATGAGATGGGGGCTCCTTCTTTCCCTTAGTAAATTGTCAGACAAATCATAAATTTTCTGAGGTCATTTTCATTAGTTCCAGAATTCATGTCTGCTAATACATATTACTTCCCATATGGCATATTCTGGGTTTCTCCATGTGAATAGTAAAGATGACCATTCTCAATCTAATAAATAACTAACAAATAATGTCAATGGTCAAGATGGTAGTATCATAAACTTGTAAAGCACTTTGAGGACAAGTTTAAATTATCCTAGATAAATTCACTTTGTGCATCATTATTTGTAATATAGAAAATTTAGACATAGAAAAATATAAATATCCATCTTAAACTATTAAGTAAACTATGGTACATGTACACTACGGAATACTATGTACCCTGACAGGGAAAATTTACTGTTCCTATTGAATGCAAAAGTGATTGCAAAAAAGATACCACTTACACTATGACTGCTTACAAGCTTGTCTCCTGCATCCGACTCTGAAATTCCAAGAAATTCTAGATATTTCTGCTTGAACTAGTTTTATAATTTCTAACAAATTAGAAAATTGCCATTTAAAATGTCCACTAGCCATCTGTACTATTTATCTATTACTATGTAACAAAGTACTCAGTTTAAGGCACTGAGTGCCTTAAAACAATATTCAGTGGTTTTTCTTTTTTTGTTTTGTTTTGTATTTGTTTTTATTTCTGATTCTTGGAGAAGTCAAGATGCCAATGTTCTTGTGGGACACTTTTCCCCCTACTGGCCTAACAATCTCTCAAGAGTCTACTGCCATTTTGGTGGCTGGAGCTAGAATGTTCAAGATAGCTTGTTTCACTCACACATTTTTAATACATTTGTGAGAAAAGGTAGGCTCAACTGGGAAACCAGGATGGCTGGGCCTCTCTCTTTCTGCATCTACTCTCAGTGCTTTTTCCTCTCTAGGTAGTCTTTCAGTATAGTCAGTCCAACAGAATACCCAAACTTCTCACATATGGCTCACTGTCCCAAAAGTGCAAAAACAGAAGCTTATCAAACTGTCTTAAGGGTTAGGCCTGGAAGAGGCAGAGCATCACTTCAGCTGGACTGTATAGTTACCATAAGACACAGGCTAGTGCAGATCCCAATGTTGAACAGAAGGCTAGGAATATCAGGAGGCATCAGTGAGGGTCTTCTTTGGAGATGAGCTAGCAAAGCACTTACTTCCTGGAAAGCCCAAGCATACAATACAGTTGATTGCTGCAAAATCTTAGCTAGATTTCAAGCAATAGGGAAAGTCTAGAATTAGTTATTACAATTCCTAAATGATTAGTCCTGCTTTCCTCTCCAAAATGATCTTCTACAACTCTCCAACTGACACAATATACTCTAGTCACCCTTTTCATTCTTCAAACCATAAGGCATTTTACTTTGAAGACTCAACACAGATGAAATGATTAAACACCGGATGAAAAATTTTTACTACAAATTTTATAAAACTTTATAAAATTATACAGCACTATGCACAATATAAGCAACTATCATAATTAGACCATAATCTATGTTATTTCATTTCTAATGGAGTGCTGATAACAATGGAGACAGACTTCGGTGATTTTCACCAGTCCAAAGCTGCTATTTGTCTCCAGTCTAGTAACTTTCACAGTAACTAAAAAAAGAAAAATGAACTTTAACAGGGTGCCTAGGTGGCTCAGTCAGTTAAATGTCCAAGTCTTGACTTTGGCTCAGATCATGATCTCCCAGTTCCTGAGTTCGAGCTCCACATCAAGCTCCACATCAAGCCCCACATCGGGCCCCACATCAGGCTACGCACTGACAGCACAGAGCCTACTTAGGATTCTCTCTCTCTCTCAAAATACATAAACGTTAAAAAAAATGAACTTTTAAGAACTTACATTTCATTTTGGGTCTGAAATGCCAGTGACCTAGATCTTTCAAACAAGCAAATCTGCATTCTGTTAAACAGCAGGATAAAACCAGTACAATCTGTTTCAAATTGCTTGTGAAGAAATAACTCTCACTAGGGTGCCCATCCTAGGAAGCAGATAGGTTAACAAATCAATGAAAGTGTCATTCTCATTTTTAAGGAACACAGGTTTCCACTGAGAAACTCAGAACGCAGAGAAGCCCACTGTCATAGAAGTAATAGCATAATTACTAGCTAACTTCTCCAAAAATTACAAGCAACGGATTTTAAAGTCTCTTTAAATAAGACCAAATAACAACATGCCCAAGAAACTGCTTGGAGGACTAACCAACCATGTATTATCAGATTTAATAGGAAAACAGAAACAAGGTCTCAAATTAGTAGGTGTTCAATACAAGTACTAAGAACAGAACTAAAAGTAGGCCAATGTGCTGCCCTGTATATAAACTAAGAAGAGCTGAGAAAACAAATGTCAAACCTGATAGTTATCCCTGGGAATACAGACTTCCATGATCACCACAACTCACGGTTCATCTCTCCTTATCTGTCTTACTAGATATATTTCTATCTGCTCTATTAGACTATAAGCTAATAGTCCTGAGTGCTAGAACTATGATGGCTGACAGAACCTAGCACTTATTCAATGCATGTATCTGTTGAAAGTCTTTTAATGTAAAAGGGTGATAGATGGAAAACAAATGTTTGTATACTTCAGAATTCTGCTTAAGACCTGTGGGGAGTGGATGGGAAACATGGTATCGGGGGAAGGGTAACACTCAAAAGGAAACTTTTGCATCAAAGACGTCTTCAAGAATTCTTTCTTAGTCATTGGCTCTGGACCCCACGAGCCCAACCAACACACCAAACTTCATCAGAGGGGCACCTGGGCAGCTCAGTTGGTTAAGCTTCTGACCCGTGGTTTCACTCAGGTAATGATCTTACGGTTCTTGGATTCAGGTCCCACGTGAGGATCTATGCGGACAGTGTGGAGCCTGTTTGGGATTCTCTCTCACCCTCTCTCTCTCTCTCTCTGCCCCTCCTGTGCACACTCTCTCTCAAAATAAATAAATAACATAAAAAAATATTTTTTAAATCATGTTGTAGAGGGGTACTCAGGTGGTTCAGCTGATTGAAAATCTGACTCTTAATGTTGGCTCAGGTTGTGATCTCACAGTTCATTGAATTCAAGCCCCACACTGGGCTCTGTGCTAACAGTATGAAGCCTGCTTGGAATTCTCTCTCTCCCTCTCTCTCTACCCCTTCCCTGCTCAGGCTCTCTACCTCAAAATAAATATATAAACCTAAAAAAAATCATGTGGTAGAAGTATCTTAAATGACCTGGAACAATTCTGAAACATCATTAATTGCAAAAACAGGACTCAAACACACAGACAATATGATCCCAATTTAAGAGTAATGACAGAAGTATTTCTATAATACATATATTTATTTGATTACTGAAAACATATCAACTAAAATATTAATGATGGCTGGGCCACCTGGGTGGCTCAGTTGGTTAGGTGTCCAACTTTGGTTCAGGTCATGATCTCATGGTTTGTAGGTTCAAACCCCGAGTTCGGCTTTGGAACCTGCTCAGAGCCTGGAACATGCTTCAGATCCTGTGTCTCCCTCTATCTGTCCCCCACCTCCACTTGTGCACTGTCTCTCTCTCAAAACTAAATAAACATTAAAAATAATGTTTTTAATCTTATACTTCAAAAAATGTTATTTAAAAACTAAAGATGTTTTAAAAACAATTAATTGTGAGGAGATCTCAAGATTATCATTAATCAAGATGATGCTATGTAAAGTTTTTTCACCTCATAATAAAAACTCAAGGGGCGCCTGGGTGGCTTAGTCGGTTAAGCGTCCGACTTTCGCTTAGGTCATGATCTCGTGGTTTGTGGGTTTGAGCCCCGCATCGGGCTCTGTGCTGACTGCCAGCTCAGAGCCTAGAGCCTGTTTCAGAGTCTGTGACTCCCTCTCTTCTGAACCTCCCCTGCTCACGCTGTCTCTCTCTCTCTCTCTCCTAGAAATAAATAAAGCATTAAAATTTTTTAAAAATAAAATAAAATAAAATAATAAAAACTCAAAAAAAGACCTATCAGATTGGTTCCCTGGATGCCTCAGTTAAGTGTCCAAGTGTCCAAGTGTCCAACTTCATCTCAGTTCATGATCTCATAGCTCATGAGTTCAAGCCCCTGTTGAGCTCTATGCTAACAACTCAGATCCTGGAGCCTGCTTTGGATTCTGTGTCTCCCTCTCTCTCTGCCCTTCCCCTGCTCGTGCTCTGTATCTCTCTCTGTGTGTCTCTCTGAGTGTCTCTCTCTCTCTCTCAAAAAAATAAACATTTAAAAATAATGTTTTTTAGGGGCGCCCGGGTGGCTTAGTCGGTTGGGCGTCCGACTTTCGCTCAGGTCATGATCTCACGGTTTGTGGGTTCGAGCCCCGCGTCGGGCTCTGTGCTGACTGCCAGCTCAGAGCCTGGAGCCTGTTTCAGAGTCTGTCACTCCCTCTCTCTCTGACCCTCCCCTGCTCATGCTGTCTCTCTCTCCTCGAAATAAATAAATAAAACATTTTAAAAAAAAAAAAAAATAATAATGTTTTTTAAAGACCTATAAAATTAATTTAATTTCATCACCTAAAATGGAAACCAGGTGTTAACATAATTATTCTCTCTCAAATTTTCTTCCAAAAGCCTTTCAACTAAGTCCAACTAAAGAACTGTGGAAATTAAAAACTACTTTTCAATATGTAGTTTACTAAAAACTCCTATATAGAGAAATTTATAGGTTTTTATGTATCAAACCTTATACATGTCAAGAAACTTTACGAGGAGACTTACAAATAAATGGATTTCACACACACACACACACACACACACACACACACACACACAAACAAAAAAAAAAAAACAAAAAAACAGTAGCTATACAATAGATGATGCCTGGACCAGATACACATATGCTCTCTAGGGGATCTAAGAGGGAAAAATGGCAAAGTTGTGTTTTCTTCCCTGCCCTGGAATTTTAAACAAATTAAGAAAACCTACTCTGTGCTGTCACTACAGAGAAAATTTTCAGATCCACAGAACCTATGTGAAAAGTTCAAAATTTCTCTTTTGAAACAGTTATGAAAATATTGACCAATAAAAGTGCTTGCTACTATCATAAACAAGACTATTTTTCTCCAGCATGATTATATAAATGGTGTTTAATTCAACTCTCTCGTATCTTCTTCCTCTAAATTCCCTCAAAGTAAAGGCCAAAATATAACTCTTTCAACTCTAACAATTCCCTCAACCTAGATTGTAACTGAGCTAAATTAATAAATATTCATTGAACAGAATACCATTATAGGTCAGCTAATAAATTCACATGATGCACTATGGTTCATAAATTTCTATTGTTAAAATGTATAATTCTTCCATAAACATAAGACGATGAGTCCTATCTGTATCAAATCAAATACAAACCATACAGTAATTTATAATTCAAGATCAAATATAGTTGTATACATGAATTCATCTGAACTACTGAGATTAAAAAGGGAGCTGTGTATGTGTGTTAGAGATTCTGCACACACACTTATGTATTTTTTCTAAGGAAGCAAAGGAGTTTCTTCTATCTTCCTGATTAACAAAGTCTTAGCTACAAATCTTCAATTTTACTTTGAAACTTTACATCTAAGTCTAATTTAGGAAGAGCGGCTTCTGCATCATAAACGTTTCATTCAGTTAAACTCGTCAAAGATTAATCTACTCTTAAAAGCATGTTACTTCCTATTTTTCTGGCAAAAACTATGGCTGTAAAGACAGACAATAGATTTACAGAACATCAATCAATATTCTTTTAGGACTCAATCTTACACTGACAAAAACTAATTTAGTCTACTTGCTACCACTGCTTTCAAGACAAATCTAAAAGCTTTGACAGTCTTAGACAACAGTAAGCAAACCAAAGTGACTGATAAAGAAGATTCTACCATGTATCAATAGGAATAAATTTCTAAAAGATTCCCAAATCTTTCTTTTATGACAAAAAAGAGTAGCAACACAGGATCAAATCAAATAAGCTATGTTTATAAAAGTTACACATATTATTTATATAAAAACCTGTAGCTAAGGGGTATATTTGATGTCAATGGTGCCACTGAATACATATCATAGCCTTGAATAATTTCAGCAGCTGTCATCATAATTCTGTTGTTTATTACTGTCATTTACAAAAGATCTGAGGAAGGAAATAAGCCAAAATGAGATGCTTCTGCCTAACTGAAATTTTATAGCAGGATTCTGTTTTATCATTTTTAAAGTAACAAATTTTTCCATTAACACTTCTGATCACTGTTTTCCTTCCTCCAAAATGTAGACATTTAAAAACAGGAGTTTCTTGTTTTTGCTGGTTTCTTGTCAGTAAAGTACATTATTATAAACAAAATACATAAATGGGGTTCTCATTTTTTTTTTTGAGAGCATGACATTGCTTCTACTGTACTCATTATTCTGTGGTCAAGTTTCAATTGTTTTTCATTGTGATGATGATAACAATCACAAAAATAATGGTATTTTTATGACTCCTATAATAACAGAGAGAATGGAGTCCAACTGACCACTTTTTATTAATAAAAAAGATCCACAAATGCAGAAATAGCTGGTTATGCAATAAGCCACTGTGGGAGCTATAAATCAGGGGTTTTGACTGCCAGTCTCCCTACCTAGTTATATGTATCTCATTACTATTTAAATCTTCCATCAGTTTGATGGTTCTATTAATTTTAAAAGCCTAAATAAAAGGTAATGCCTTCATTTTTCAAAACATCTCCATGGATAATTCTGTTTCTCATGTTGCTAAAATCTAACCAGAAAATATCATTAGGCAAGTGCACATTTAAATCATCAGTTTGATAACCTGTCTTCGAATCTGTAACAAGAAATGATGTCCAGCCTATCACAAAACTCATTTCTTAAATCATATTTCTAAAAACCAAAACATTTGCCAATCTTAGTGCTCAATATAGTTCTTCTGTTCTCTAGATTCCTCCAACATCAACAGCAGATAAGCAAATAACATTGGGTTTGAGTTCCAATTTCAATAATGTGAAGACTAAGAAAAACTGATAATCCTCCCACAACAAACAGCTAAAACATGAAGTGACAGTAAAATAGGTATAACAACTTCGAAAGGTAAGCTTCATAAGAGATGAGTTTCCAATCTACAATTACAATCCAATGAAAGCTAAACTCAATAGTCATAGCAAACAAGTGGAATATACCCATATAAAATTCAGATAATACAAGAGTGAAAATAAAACAACTATTCAAAACTATTCATGTTTTAAAAAAACAATAACATAAAAACATGAAACATAAATCAAGAAATCAAAACACACAAAAAAAGAACAAGACATTATTTATTACTATAGGTATATGTCTGCCTTAATGTTGGGTAGAGTAATTCTTCCCCCTTTATTCCCCTTTTTCAAATTCAAGTGGTTTTATAATCTGGATCCACTAAGATCAATATGACCATGATTAGTAAAATTAGAGCAGTAAAGTCAAAGAAAGGAAAAGTTACAAGCAATTCTTACTTATACATATAGATGCAAGATTTCAGCATAAAATTACCAAACCAAATCAAGCAATTTAAAAACCCATATCATGATGAAACAGGATTTATTCTAAGAATGCAAGAACCGTTTAACCATTACATTACTGAGTATATCAACGGTTACCAAAATCAGGAGACAAACTCACAGGACTCAGAGGCAGCTGTAATCACAGCTAAGATTTATTATAGCAACACAGTAAGAATATACAGCCAGATGGTTCAGTAAGGGAAAAAGACAAGTCAGAGTCCGGAAAAATCCATACACAGGCTTCCTATACTTTCCTCTCCTTCCCCAAAAAGAAACATACTTTTTCTTTCTTTCTCTAGCAAGAAAAATGCAGCCTAAGAAAGCTCACTTGAGACTGAGAGTAGAAATTTTTATAGAGGGCTGGTCACACAGGCACTCTCTGCTATCACCTACCAAAGTTCTGGACTCCTAGGAACAAAGCAGGTGTTCACCATCAATCACAATGTACAGACAGCCTAGGCACAATCATACATCTATACCAGTTAGGTAATGTTTCAGAAGCCAAGTTCTCAAACATCAGCCCAGGGCCAATTTTGCAGGCAGGATCTCATAAAGATAGTAGCCTCAGGCCTTCTACACTAACTGCTCTGAAAAAAACATTTGGTAAAAGGATCTCAAAGATTTTTTGGTAAGTTTCAACACTCATGCATCATACAAAGCTTTGGTAATATAAAAGAGGACCTTATTAACCTGGTTAAAAATATATATATATACAAGGAAGTAGTTACCAACATCTTATCAAATGGTTAAATATAAGAAGCATTTTCACTAAAGTCAGGAAGGAACACAAGGATGCCTCTACTACTGTTTCTGTTAGACACTATACTGGAGCTTCATGTACCAGCCGTACAGGAAAAACATAAATGAAAAAAATTAAAAATGTTTACAGATGATTATCACATAGAAAAGTCAAAAGAACTATCAGACAAACTATTAGAAACAATTGAGTTAAGAACTGTCACTGAACTTAAGATTAATAAACAGAAATCAATGTTATTCCAATTTCCTTTTTACCAATCTAAAAATACACTCCTTAGAAGATATATAAAATGGCAACAAAAACTACCTGAAATTTAGAAATACACGGAACAGAAAATGTATGGGTGTTAATCTCTGAAATCCAACAATTTCACTCCTAGATTTCTATACTAAGGAAATCACTTGTGGGCATAAGTGACATTCACTTTAACCCTATTAATACAAAATGCTGAAATTGTTGGGAGAACAAATAAACTGATTTATTCACTCATTCCATTCATCAGTGGAATACTACACAGCAATTTAAATGAAATAATTCAAGCTACATATATTGACATGGATAAATTTCAAAAACAGCATTAAGTTTTAAAAGGCAAAAAAAAAAATTGAGGGAAGTTTTAATAAGTGTCTGTGATTTTTTAAGTCTTTTTTAAAAACAATGGGAGGGAGGGTGCCTGGGTCGCTCAGTCAGTTAAGCATCTGACTTCGGCCCAGGTCATGATCTCATGGTTCGTGAGTTTGAGCTCTGCGCCAGGCTCTGTGCTGACCACTCGGAGCCTGGAGCCTGCTTCAGATTCTGTGTCTCCCTCTCTCTCTCTGCTCCTCCCCTACTCAGGCTCTGTTTCTCTCTCCTTCAAAAATAAATAAACATTAAAAAATTTTTTAAAAAATGTGAAACAAGGCAAAATGTTATATGCTCAATCTTGACAATGAATACGTGGGTGTCTATTACAGTATTCTGTGTTTTTTGTTTTATGATAAAAATTAAAACCTTAACTGTACAAATATATAATTTTAAAACCCAGGTATTTAACTTGCCAGGACTGGGAAAATGAAATTAATCTACAGTCTGTGAGTGCCTTCTACTACTTCTTATCACTCTTGGGGTTCAATCACCAATTAACTTACTTGGTTAACTCCCTTAGGCTAAAGAACATTTTGATGAAGAAGATAAAACAACTAATTCAATTAGGCTGTCTCACATAGACCTGCTTCTTCATGTCCTTTTAGTGCCTTCAAAACAAAACAAAATTTATATTTAAAATATAAATATTGCAATCCTTAGGGATTTTTTTCTTTCAAATACCAAAACAGTTCCTGTCATAAAATTTTCTTATGCCTAGCCCAAATCACCTCTTGAGAATCACTGTTTTTCTGGGGCTGTCTTCCTTTTTAGATTCTGAAATCAACAGACTATCTTGTCTTTCTGCATTCTAGTTCAAACTGTTTTCTTACAGTCCAAGACTAACCCTACACTTGATCCATTATTCCATTCCTTGGCTATAACTGCAATCCCAAGGTATAATGGGACATCCTCAGTTTTTTCCAAACTTCTTATTATTCCCCTTTCACCAACTGGTTCCTTCATATTGATTATAACTCAGTGCTAGAGTAGCCACATCCCTTTTCCTTAATCTAAAAAATTACCCTGTGATCAAGCAATAATTTGACAAAAAGCCTGGGCTGCACAAATGAGACTTCATTACCACTAGTAACTTTCTAGCTGTATCATTTTTTATGATCATACAAAGAAATTATCAGCACCTTCCTCTCCACAACTCTGAAATGTTTCCACAATTTTATTAGCATGTTTACTTCCTTTTTCTTTAGCAAAGGATTCTCACATGCTTCTGCTCCTTGAAGTTCCTACCATATTGTTTCTTTGAACAACACTTATCCTCTTCACTGTCATGTGAAGCCTTAGCTGTTTGATGTCTATGGGTGAAAGAAATCTTGAGTGACTGTTACTTATTACTTCTAACTTATGCATTGGTAACAACTGAAGTCACAGTATTGTTTGTAAATCTATTCATTTATAGCACACATTAGCAATAGGTACTGACCACAGGCAAATTAGTTTACTAAGTTCTTGGGCACCACCTTTTTTTATGCCATACCTGATCAGATATATACACTGTTTCTCACTCCCTCTATCTTTTCTATTTTCAATTTTAATCTTCCTGATAAGAAAAACATTCTCCATACAAACAAATCCCTCACAAGCTTTACATCTTTAGAAAATAAGATAATTTTATTTGGAAAGACATTCACATGAAGAATTTAAAGACCTAATTTTAGGTCCTGATTCAACTTATTAACATGACACCTTAAATAAATCACTTAACTTCTCTAAACTTCCATCTTTTCATGAGTTTAAAAACAATGTACATTACATTGTCTAACATGTACAGTGTTTAATCGTTACACTCATTAGAATCAAATAAAAGGACATAAGATAAAGTAATAACAACAGTTAATATTTATTAGTGCTCAGTAATGCTGGCAATATGCTAAATCTTTCATTTTTTATCTCATTTAGATTTAGTCTTCACAATAAACGAGTAAAGTAGATGTAACTAATATTCCTATTATACAGATAAGGATTTCATGGCTTAGAAAAAGTTAAGTAGCTACTCTAAGATCACAACTATACGAAAGACAACTGAAATCTGAATGAAAAACGGTCTCCAAAGCCATGATTTTTACCACTTTTCCATTTCAGTTTTCATGAAAGCTGATTATCATTATTAGTTATTGTTACTCATAATGGCACTAATAATGACAGCATCATCAACCCAGTAATAACCTTTTTTTTTGTCTCCAACATACAGCAGTGTGCCTTCAGTACAGCATGTGATGGTGATGGAGATAAAGAGAGATAATGTTATAATAACTGTATGGTGACAGATGGTAACTACATTTACGATGGAGAGCATTTCATAAAGTATATAAATGCCAAATCACCATGTTGTACACCTGAAACCAATATAATATTGCATGTCAACTAAATTTTTTTTACAGTTATAGATGTTTCCAAATTTTATTTTGCCAAGATAGTCAGTTTTTAAATGCTACTGTGAAATGAGGGTCATTTTAATACTCAAAAGCACAGAAAGAACACAATCTTAATGTAATCCCTTACATTAAATAAATTTAGGTTTATAAAAACACTTAAAAAAGAGGACTTTTACACATACTTGAAATAAAAATCTCAGTGAGCTCCTCTAATTAATGCCTCTAGACTAGTACCCGTGCAATGTAATGCAGTCAATGTAAAATATTTTCTTTCAAGGGCAAATGTTTCAGCAGGTTAAAGAGTCCTATAAAAAAATTTAAATGGCCTCAATCCTACTTCACAAAATTATGTCACCAGAAAATTTGTTACCTTCATCTCAATTTTAAAAGATTATTTTGTAACCATAATTTGTCAACGTTTATTCAAAATAGGCAGTGTAGACAGCATATTCAAGTAATGCTGCAACTAAAAAGATAATGTTGAGAGAGAAAGTCCATTTAAGGTTTCCCCAAACTGGTATGTCTTTCAGAACATTCTAGTTCCTTCAGGCTTAGTTCCCTTATGGCTCACTAAGAAATCAAAATCTCCTAAAGACTAATTTAATTTCCAAGGTACCTTAAAAAACAGGGTGCTGGGTAGAAGACACAAGTTATATGGTTTCCAGAAAGATAATAATATGGTCACCAGCCCATTACAAATTAGTAAATTAGCACTCTACACCAGTGCTATCCAACAGACCATTTGGCAATGATGGAAATATTCCATAACAGCACTGTTCAATAGCTATTGGACACATGTGGCAATTGAGCACTTGAAATGTGATTATGGTAAAAGAGCAACTGAATTTTTAATCTTATTTAATTTTAATTAACTTAAATTGCTACCTGTGAATTATGGCTATTATTTTAAACAGTATAGCTCTAGATTATAACTCTTTAAATTGATTGGCATGAGCCTATTCTCAAGATACTAAGTGCTTCTGAATGAACTAAAAACATCCAGATCCTATTGCTACAGACCTTAAGTCTGGACCCTGGAACCAGAATAACCTCATGCAGACAACGTTAGGGTCAGCCTAAACCATCACCTTATGTAACTCAACTTCATGTCTCAATGCTCACCTATACACTCAACTTTCCCCAACCTATCTGTGTCACACAGATCACAAAGCATTTTTCATCTAGTTGGTTACTTTCTCTTTGCCTCCTCTTAATCAAATTGACAGAAACTAAAGCACATTCCAAAGGCATCAAGCAGAGCTGCTAAAATGAAAAGGAGACAGTGGAGAAGCATGCTTTTGCACTAACCTTTCATGTCTAAAGACATGGATTCAAATATAAATCAAACACTGAAGCTTGGTAGTCACATCCAAAACCCCAGGTGGATATGCATCCTAGTCATAAAACTCTTATAATATGACAAGCTGAAAAACGGAGCAGATGGGAACAATGGGCAAATTTGTTCAGGTAAGGCCCACAATCATTAAAAGGTTGGGTCATAGACAATGAAAGCAGAATTATTTCTGGCCTTTGATTATTTTCACAAATCAATTCAAACAGAAGGATACTATACTTGTAAATATTAAATAGCAAAATCTAGAGCTGGGATAGAAAAGATAATTAGGAAGAACTGGACTGGAGGGGAGTATATTTTAATGCATTCATTTCTCCCTATTCCTTATTAAGTCTAAGAAATTTAACTTATAAAAAATAAGAACTAAACTGAAGGCAGTTCCAATTTGTTTCCTTTTCTCAGAATCGTTTCCTCAAAGGAAAACTAAGCATGTTCACAAAATGATGTAAAATCATTAGAGAGGTTAATTCCCCTAAAATCCCTCTGAAAAGGTTTGACTTTAAAAAATATTCAACCTAAAAATCAGATTTTTAAACTTCAGTTATTCATACTGCAGTTATAATTCAACCTTCATAGCTAAGCAAGCAATAAGTGAGAATAAAAATATTTAGTCCAGCTTGAGTTTGAGGTTCTTTGCTTAATAATTATCGAACACCATCTTTTCACAAGCCATTTACGTAGTTCATCTTCATTTCACAGTCCTCTTGTCCCATTATCCCCAGGCAGCCCAGACTGAAGCATTTCTATAACTGAATAAACTTCCTTACACTGCATTTTGAAAATTGTCTCTGTGCTATTTATTTTGACTCATGGGTACAATGCATGGTAACTACGCTTTGCTATTATTAAGATTTATGCGCACCTATCTACTCTCAGTCCAAATGCCTTCTCAACAATTAGAAACAATCATGGTAAACTCACTGGCTGGAAAATCAAAGTACAAGAAATAAACCATTCAGTTCTAACCATTTAAATCTCTTCTAGTGGAATACTTATTTTCTTAAAATGGTAGCATGAGAAATTTGAGTATTGTATCTAAAATCTGTTCTTTTTGTATAAAAACGGAAAAATAATCACACACATTCTTTCCCAGTTCTTAAAAAGGTACTGTACCAAAGACTTCAAAATCTTTTGAGGAAAAGACTGCCAATCTAACTGAACAAACTTTTTAATGTGGAACCAGAAAAATGAGAGGGGGAGGAGAATGAGGGGGAAAGAGAGCTACTGTGGCACAGTTTTAAGAACAAAAGATATATGGAAGCTTAATTTTAAGTTCAGATATAACAAATACCAACATATACTTTCACTTGTATGAGACAAGAGACATAGACGCAGGAAGCCAGCCTGAAAAAGTTATACCTAAAGAAGCAGGCACTAATCAAACAACAAAAATAAAATCTAAGAGCACAGCCATATCATTCATATTAGGCAAGTCTGAATAATACTTTAGACACAGAGATGACAGAAGGAATGACATGAACACAGCACATTCACAACTACAAAGAGATGATCACATGTTTATTGTCTTCTAAAGTGAGAACTGTAAAATCCAGGTAGATAAATAATCTTGATCATTTACTATTTCAGTAGTTTTAGAATAACAGAGTATGAAGAGCTCCTGCATAGGACCTACATAGAAATCATCCATTCTAAACTTTTGATTTTATGGGCTCAAACTCTTTTCTGTGAGTCAGTGGGATGGCCAACTTTCTGACTCATACCACAGTGCTCTTCCCACTGGAAAGTGCTTCCAAGAAGTGCCCAAGCTTCCAATTTCATCAAACCTAAGATATCATTTTTTAAAACACGTTCTTCCTCCATAGCAGCAAGCTTTGGAAAGGTTTTGAAACCACAAACAGCATGACCAACTTTATACAGAAAAGAATGAAACACATTAGCCCAAAGTACCAAGAAACAAAAAGAGCTTCTTTCAAAGAGGCAATAGTTCCTTCAACAATGCTACAAACACAATGTATTTTCCATGTAAGAAAAGTAATTACTGGTTTTAATGGTTTCTCTTGTGTCTCTGGGAAACATGAGGTAACACTAAAAAAGCAAGAAGTCACAGCATACATAGCAAGTTCTGAAGCCTCCACTCCACTCAGAAGTAAAAAGTACAATTGTGTTAGGAGCAAAGAACTTTGAAAAGAGTTCATTTCCAATTAGCCTCAGAAAGGCTGTAAGACGGTTATTCTCATTAATTCTATTCACATTTTAAAGACTTAGAAATTAACAGCACGGGGTGTTATATGGAAACCAACTTGACAATAAACCATTAAAAATTTTTTTAAAAAAAATTAATAAAATAAAGAACAGCAAAAAAAAAAAGAAATTAATGGATAAAGATTTATTTGAAAACTGTTAAACACTCTGGGAAATACAGACAACATATAAATTTAGTATCTCTTAAAAAAGTAGGACCCAACTTGCCATACTCTTCAATATAAAGAATTTAGACAGTTAATGATTACTACCAATTACCAAACATGTTAAAGCTTCTTCGCAACATCTCATTTTGCTCTGCCTATGCTTAGTAATCATTTCCAATGCTGCAACTGTACACTAATAATCAAAAGAATATATATGAACTCATAAAACTCTTTAAGGGGTTATTATTTCAGTCATAAAAAAAAAAGTTGATTATCACGTCACATCTTTTTATCCTGCCATAAAATTCAAAAAATAAAAATGAGAAATACTTAACATCGTGCTACCTTACAAATCCAGAGAAGTACAGTTCAAACAAATTCCTATGCTGCATATACGGCTGTTTGCAAAATGGCAGAGTCACCTGTTATAAAAATTATTTCTGAATCTTCCAAAAAAAAATAATTGGAGAAAAAAATTAGGAACATATGGATAGAAGCACAAATAATTCATTTAAAAGAGAAACAAAGTGAATGAAATGTGCAACCATAGAGCTTTGTATTTCTTGATTCTCCGTATTATCCCTCAAATTGGAATTTCATCCGTAATATGAATCATATTGCTGTTCGCAAAGAACAAGCAAAAAAATTAAGAGCTTTCCTTCTTCCACACATGCTACCTTTCTCTGCATCTGAGATTTAACCTTCTGTGACCCATATGCTATAACTGAGCTGATTCTGATAAAATGTCTATAACTATGAAAGGTTTATAAAAGTCACAAAGTGCAGCATAAAGTTCATCACCAAGATCAACTCTTAAAATGAAGGTAGACATATGAAAAGCTTGAAAATTTTCCTGAATCCCATGTAAGAATATAAAAAAAACCTCAGAATGAGTGGCTGAATTAAAAATTAAATTCTAATTATGGGAAGAGGGAAGTTGACAACAGTAATTTGGTTAAAAAGCTTATGAGAAAACCATGACATCACTTTCCCATAAAAGAGCAATACAAAAAGACACAGAATGAACTTAACAAAAATTTTGTTGAGCAAAGCCAACCCAAAACAAGTTCTTATTCTTTGCAATTAAGATTTCTTCCATATGTAGGATGAAACAACAAGCTATAAAATGCTTGGCATCAAAATTTTCTCCAGATATTAAGGAGTCATCCATACAAATAAGACTGCAAAGGAAATTTACATGTAAGAATTAAAAGAGAGTCTCTTGGCAAACATGGCGGAGAAGTAGGGGGATCCATACTTCCTGTGCCTCTCAAACAAAGAGCCAAAGGACTCTGAACCCCAAGAGTCTGGGAGGAAAAGAGATGGAGTCTACTAAGGAGAAAATGGGAAAACCGGAGGGCCCCATAGGTGGGTGACTGCAAACTGGCGAAGATAAAAACGAGGCTCCAAGGGGAGCGATCCCCTTCTGTAGAGAGACAAAGGGAAGAGAAAGAGCAGCGGGGGAAGTGCAGGACTGTACCTGTACAAGAGAAAAAAACCTCGGTTTGGGACAGAGAGGGATCCCATCTCTAATTGCAGGGCTTTCTCCGGACTGGGGCCAGCTGCCCTGTCCACAAACCTGCGGAGGAGGGGAGCCAGCACGGGTTAGGTGGTAGATCAGGGGTTCAGTCTATAGCAGGAGAAACAGGTCCCCTCCCTGAAGTGCTGTGGCACAGCCGGGGGACCACGTCACCAAGTGGGAGTTTAAATCCCAGCTAAGCGGGGGACATTAGAGACAGTGGGGCGAGACAGTCCACCTCATCTGGGCCCGAGGCACAGGAGGACAGATCCAAAAGAGTGATTTGGGACACCTGGTCTGTGAAGAAGGGACTAGGGGGTCACCATTTTTCTCCCCACAACTATCAGGGCAGGGCCTGAGGGACCTATCCCTCAGGCCCACAGTGGGGGCAGGAACTGCCTATACCAAACCACACCCACCAGGTAGCTGCCTATCTACTAGAGGTGGTTAGACACTGTGGAATCAGATGGCCCCCTCCTCCGGACCAGCACTGCGGCATTGCCTGGATTAATATTAGGACAATTCTTGTTATTTGGTTATATTCTCCCTTTTCTCCTTCTCTTCCCTCCTCTACGCTGGTTACTCAGATTATTAGTTTGCTTAAACAGACATATTTAATCCATTCTCTTAATGCAGGTTCTATACCTTCTTCTTTACTTTCCTTTCTCTCTCTCCGGAATAATCAGGCCATATAGTTTCTCTGGGTAACTTTATCTTCATTTCTTTTTCCTCGCCTTCTTCCTCTCTCTCTAGATTAAGCCTTTAGTCTCTCTGCCTGGTCAATATTCATTTTTTTCTTTTTCCCCACCCCTGTCATTTCTCTCTCTGTATATGCTCTTCCATCAGCACCACCTCCATCCTATTTTCTACTCGTAGCTGGTGTTTCTGGTTTTTCCTTTTAGATTTTTTGGTTTTTGTTTTTGTTTATTTGCTTGTTTGTTTTCTTTGTGTGTTTGCATGTTTTTGTTTCCTGTTTGTTCGTCTGTTTGTTTTCCTCTCCAAAGCTACTTCAAGGAATAAATCAAAGCACACCTGGTGGAGGATCCAAAACACCACTATGAGTAGGGAAATAAAATAATCAAAGTCACAACAGAGAGCAATTAACCCTCTCCAAAAAACATCTCCTAATGACCAGGCCCTAGACAGTGTATAATGCCCCTAATATATACAGCGCTCGCAGGTGCAGAGCACATAACAAGACTTTAAAACTTACAAGGGAGAGAAAACTAGCCAAAATGATGAAACAGAAGAATTATCCTCAAAAGAAACTCCAGGAAAAACTAAAGAATTGAACAAAACATATATAAGCAAAATAACTGAACAAGAATTTAGAATAATAGTCAGAACACTAATCACTAGACTTGAAAAAGGCATAGAAGGCAGCAGAGACTCCACTGCTACGGAGATCAAGGATCTTAAAAACAGTTATAATGAATTAAAAAATGATCTAAATGAGGTGCAAAATAAAATGGAGGTGGCCATAGTGTGGATTGAAGAGGCAGAAGTGAGAATAGGCAAATTAGAAATTAAAGTTATGGAAAAAGAAGCAGAGAAAAAGATAAAATGATCCAGGGTCATGAAAGATTAGAGAACTGAATGATGCAATCAAATGGAACAATGTGATAAGAATTCCAGAAGAAGAGACAGAAAGGGGTTGAAGGAGTACTTGAACAAAAATCAGAGCTGAGACTTCCCCAATGTGGGGAAGGAAACAGACACTGAAATACAAAAGGCACAAGGAACTCCCCTCTGACGTAACTTGAATCGATCTTCTGCAGGACATAACACAATGAAACTGGCAAAATACAAAGATAAAGAGAGAATTCTGAGAACAGCTAGGAATAAACAGGTCTTAACATACAAAGGTAGACACATAAGGGTAAGTAGCAGACCCATCTACAAAAACTTGGCAGGCCAGAAATGAATGGCAGGAAATCTTCACTGTGATGAACAGGAAAAATATGCAGCCAAGAATCCTTTATCCAGCAAGCCTGCCATTAAGAACAGAAGAAGAGATAAAGGGATGGAAACTAATTTGACAATAAACTATTTGGAAAAAAAAAAAAAAAAAAAGAAGAGATAAAGGTTTTCCCAAACAAACAAAAACTGAAGGAATTCATGACCACTAAACCAGCCCTACCAGAGATTCTAAGGAGGACTCTGAAAGCGAAATGTTGCAAGGAACACAAAGTACCAGATACATCACTACATGCATGAAAACTACAGATAACACAATGACTCTAAACTCATATTTTTCAATAAAAACACTGAATGTAAATGGATTAAATGCTCCAATCAAAAGACATAGGGTAGCAGAATGAATTAAAAAAAAAACAAAAACAAAACAATACCCATCTATTTGCTGTCTTCATGAGGCTCATTTTAGACCAGAGGACACGTTCAGATTGAAAGTGAGAGGGTGGAGAATTATCTATAATGCTACCGGAAGTCGAAAGAAAACTGGAGTAGCCATACTTATATCAGACTTATACACTTAAATCAGACAAACTAGACTTTAATAGCTGTAACAAGAGATGAAGAAGGGCATTATACAATAATTACAGGGTCTATCCATCAGGAAGAGCTAACAATTATAAATGTCTATGTACCAAATTCAGAGCTTCCAAATATATAAAACAATCACAAACATAAGCAACTTATTGATAGGAATGTGCTAATTGCAGGGGACTTTAATACTCCACTTACAGCAATGGATGGATCATCTAGAGAATCAGTAAAGAAACAATGGCCCTGAATGATACATTGGACAAGAGGAAATTGACAGATATATTTAGAACTCTATATCCCAAAACACTTTCTTCTCAAGTGCACATGGGTCATTCTCCAAGACAGAGCACATACTGGGTCACAAAGCAGCCCTCAATAAATATAAAAGAAGTGAGATCATACCATTTACACTTTCAGAATACAATGCTATGAAACTGGAAATCAGCCACAGGAAAAAGTCTGCAAAACCTCCAAATGCATGGAGGTTAAGGAATATCCTACTAAAGAACAAATGAGTCAACCAGACAATTAGAGAAGAAATTTAAAAATATATGGAAACAAATGAAAATGAAAACCAAACCCTTTAGGATGCAGCAAAGGCAGTCCTAAGAGGAAAATACATCACAATCCAGGCCTACCTCAAGAAACAAGAAAAATTCCAAATATAAAATCTAACAGCGCACCCAAAGGAACTAGAAGCAAAAGAGCAAAGACACCCCAAACCCAGCAGGAGAAATAATAAAGATCAGGGTAGAAATAAACTATATAGACTCCAAAAAAAAAACCAAAACCAAAAACAAACAAAAAAAAAAACAGTTGAACAGATCTATGAAACCAAGAGTTGGTTTTTTGAAAAAATAAACAAAATTGATAAACCTCTAGCCAGGTTTCCAGGCTTCTCAAAAAGAAAAGAGAAAGCACCCAAATAGATAAAATCACAAATGAAAAGGGATTTATTACAACCAATCCCTCAGAAATACAAGCAATTATCAGGGAATATATGAAAAATTATGCACCAACAACTGGACAACCTGGAAGAAATGGAAAAATTCCTAAACAGTCACACACTACCAAAACTGAAATGGGAAGACATAGAAAAATTGAACAGACCCATAACTAGTGAAGAAACTGAAATCAGTTATCAAAAATCTCCCAACAATAAGAGTCCTGGACCAGATGGCTTCCCTGGGGAATTCTACCGTATCTTTGAAGCAGAGTTAATACTTCTCAAGCTGTTCCAAAAATAGATATGGAAGGAAAACTTCCGGACTCATTCTATGAAGTCAGCATCACTTTGATTCCCAAACCAGACAGAGACCCAACAATAAAAGAGAACTACAGGCCAATATCCCTGATGAACATGGATGCAAAAATTCTCAACAAGATACTAGAAAATCAAATTCAATAGCATATAAAAAGAATTATTCACCATGATCAAGTGGGATACATTCCTAGATTGCAGGGCTGGTTCAATATTTGCAAATCAATCAATGTGATACATTACATTAACAAAAGAAAAGAACCATATGATCCTGTCAATTAATGCAGAAAAAGCATCTGACAAAATACAGCATTCTTTCTTAATAAAAACCTTCAAGAAACTTGGAATAGAAGGAACATACTCAAACATCATAAAAGCCATTTCTGAAAAGCCCACAGCTTATTTCATCCTCAATGGGGAAAAACTGAAAGCTTTCCCCTTGAGATAAGGAGTATGACAGGGATGTCCACTCTCATCACTCTTGTTTAACATAGTGCTGGAAGTCCTAGCATCAGCAATCAGACAACGAAAGGAAATAAAAGGCATCCGAATTGGCAAAGAAGAAATCAAACTTTCACTTTTCCCTGATGATATGATACTCTACATGGAAAACCTGACAGACTCCCCCAAATGCCTGCTTGAACTGATCCATGAATTCAGCAAAGTCACATTGTACAAAATCAACGTACAGAAACTGGTTGCATTTTTATACACCAATAATGAAGCAAAAGAAAGAGAAATAAAGAAACTGATCCCATTCAAAATTGCACAAAAAATCATAAGATACCTAGGAATAAACCTAACCAAAGATGTAAAAAATCTGTATGCTGAAAACTTTAGAAAGCTTATGAAGGAAACTGAAGACACAAAGAAATGGAAAGACATTCCTGCTCATGGATTGGAAGAATAAATATTGTTAAGAATATTTACTACCCAAAGCAATCTACACAGTCAATGCATTCCCAATCAAAATTGCACCAGTATTCTTCTCAAAGCTGGAACAAACAATCCTAAAATTTGTATGGAGCCACAAAAGACCCTGAATAGCCAAAGTAATTTTGAAGAAGAAAACCAAAACAGGAGGCACAATCCCAGACTTTAGCCTCTACTACAAAGCTGTAATCATGAAGACAGTATGGTATTGGCACAAAAACAGACACATAGACCAGTGGAATAGAATAGGGAACCCAGAATTGGACCCACAAGTGTATGGCAAACTAATCTTTGAAAAAACAGGAAAGAGTATCCAGTGGAAAAAGACAGTGTTCTTCAACAAATGGTGCTGGGAGAACTGGACAGCAACATGCAGAAAAATGAAACTAGACCACTTTCTTGTATCATACATAAAAATAAACTCAAAATGGATGAAGGAGCTGAACAGGAAACAGGAAACCATCAAAACCGTTGATGAGAACGCAGGAAACAACCTCCTTGACTTCATCTGCAGCCAGCAAGTTCTTACTTGATGCATCTCCAAAGGCAAGGGAATTAAAAGCAAAAAGGAGCTGCTGGGACCTCATCAAGATAAAAAGCTTCTATACTGCAAAGAAAACAGTCAACAAAACTGACAGAATGGGAAAAGATAGTTGCAAATGACATATCGGATAAAGGGCTCGTATCCAAAATCTATAAGGAACTCACCAAACTCCACACTTGAAAAACAAATAATCCAGTGAAGAAATGGGCAGAGACATGAATAGACACTTTTCCAAAGAAGACATCCAGATGCCCAACAGACACATGAAACTATGCTCATCATCACTCATCGTCAGGGAAATACAAATCAAAACCACACTGAGAGAAGGACACTTGTTGGGATGAGCACTGCGTGTTATATGAAAATCAACTTGACAATAAACTATGAAAGAAAAAAAATAAACAGAAACTGAAAAAATAGTAATTAAGTGACCTTCTCCTCAAATAAACGAAAAAATAAATGAATAAATAAAACCACACTGAGATACCACCTCACACAGGTCAGAGTGGCTAAAATGAACAAATCAGAGACTACAGATGCTGGGGAGGATGTGGAGAAACAAAAACCCTCTTGCACTGTTGGTGGGAATGCAAATTGGTGCAGCCACTCTGGAAAACAGCGTTGAGGTACCTCAAAAAATTAACAATACAACTACCCTATGACCCAGCAATAGCACCGTTATGAATTTCCCCAAGGGATACAGGAGTGCTGATGCATAGGGGCACATGTACCCCAATGTTTATAGCAGCACTTGCAACAACAGCCAAATCATGGAAAGAGCCTAAATGTCCATTAACCGACTAATGGATCAAGAAGATGTGGTTTATCTATACAATGGAATACTACTTGGCAATGAGAAACAATGAAATCTGGCCATTTGCAGCAACTTGGATGCAACTGGAGGGTATTATGCTAAGTGAAATAAGTCAGTCAGAGAAAGATGGGTATCATATATTCTCACTCATATATGGATCTTGAGAAACTTAACAGAAGACCATGGGGGAAGGGAAGGGGAAAAGAAAAAAAAGTTACAGAGAGGGAGGTGGCAAACCATAAGGGACCCTTAAATACTGAGAACAAACTGAGGGTTGATAGGGGGTGGTGAAGAGAGGAAAGTGGGTGATGGGCATTGAGGAGGGCTTGGGATGAGTACTGGGTGAAAACCAATTTCATATTTAATTCTATTAAAAAAAGGGAGAGTCTCTTAATAAAAGAATTATAAAAGGATCTTTAAATGGTATCTAGCATAGTGCTGTGTGAAGAAATATTCATCAAATAAGTTATACTGTTGTGATTTAAACACAGAATTGAGCCTAGTTTTTTCCTAAATGATAACATTACATTAAAACAATTTTTTAAAAAAAGGTAATTAATTCATTCTGCTTACAAAAAATGAGATGGGGAAGATGCGTGAGCAATTTAAATTAGCTAGTAATACAAGGAATTTTTACCTCCAAGCAACGTAAGAATCTGAAGCATGTAACACCTGCATCTTTAAGACTATATCACCAAAAAAAAAAAGTGGTTATCTTGAAAATATCACTGAAAGCTCCACAGTTTCACATCTGACAGAATTACAAACACAAAGGGCTATGTATTATACAATTCTATTTTTTGATATGTCCAGAATAGGAAAATCCACAGAGATAAAAATAGATTAGTAGTTGCCAGGAACAAAAGAGCAGAGGGACCAGGGATTGACCACTAAGAGGTACAGTGCATGGTGACATATTTGATTTAAATGTTCTGAAATGAAATAGTGGTGTGAACTTTTAGTGAATTTACTAAAAACCACTGAACTGTACACTTTCTAAGGGTGAATTTTACAGTATGTGAATTATTATTTCAACACAATTCGTATTAAAAATTAAATTAGGGGTGCCTGGGTGGCTCAGTCAGTTAATCAAGAGTCAGTCAGACTCTTGATTTCAGCTCAGGCCATGTTCTCACAGTTCCTGAGTTCGAGTCCTGTGTCAGGCTCTGCACTGCCAGTCCTTGGGATCCGCTCTTTCCCTCTCTCTCTCTGCTCCTCCCATCTCTCCCTCCTTCCCTCCCTCCCTCTCCGTCTCTCAAAATAAAGAAAGAAACTTAAAAAAATGAAATTTAAATAAAAAAATAATCCAAGTCATAATGTCATTTATACTACAGTGGACATCACTCAGATTTCCACCTGATCCAAAGTCTCTTTTCTACCTTGGCAAGGCGGCTCATCTGATCTTCTGAGAGAGTACTGCTTGTTCTGCCAGGAGTTTTTGTGGGTTCTGATCCATCTGCTTCTACATTAGGCCAGACTTTCAAGTCGTGCATCCCTTGGCGAAACATGCTAGGCGAAAAGAGAGTGTTCAGGGTAGAAGTAAATTAATGCAGTTCATTATAGGACATTTAGGTTCCTAAACAAGAGAATTCAACACAGGAAAATGCATGTCCTCCTGCCAAGCCTGAGGTCTCCAGTGGGTTGTAAAGCAATTAACTAAGCAACTAAAATCCATGTTAACACTGTTTTTTTACATGCCATTCTTTTCCCCTCCACACAGAACTATTTTTTATTTTTAAATGTTTTATTTATTTCTGAGAGAGAGAAAGAGAGAGAGCGTGAGCAGGGGAGGGTCAGAGAGAGAGGGAGATACAGAATCTGAAGCAGGCTCCAGGCTCTGAGCTAGCTGTCAGCACAGAGCCCAACATGGGGCTCAAACCCACGAACCGTGAGATCATAACCTGAGCCAAAGTCAGACGCTTAACTGGCTGAGCCACCCAGGTGACCCCCTCTACAGAGAACTATTAAGAAATCCTAAAAGTAGAGTAGAAACAGAAAGTTCTGTAATGGCCCACACACACACTTCATCAGATCTGAGAATAATAGAGACCAAATTCCTATCTAATGAAAGAATATCACATTTATAATAACTGAAACCAAATTTAAATAATTACATAACTCTCTACTTTAAGTGACAATTCAACACAGCAGAAGGTGAATTCAAAATGCTGGGATCTGAATCCCAGTGGTGCCATCAACTACTACCTACGTGACCTTGGGTATATTATCTAACCTCTGTCTCAGTTTTCTCACCTATAAAATAAGATTATAAAGAGTACCTGTATCTCAGAGTTGTGAGAAAAATTAAATAGATCAGTAGAAGTAAAAAGTACTTAGAACTATGCCTGCCACACAGTAAGTATTCAATAAATGTTAGCTATTATCATCCTTTCACTAGGTACAGGCTGATTTTTCTCCTGTCTTCTTTTGCACAAGAGATAGATCTGAAACAGAATACAACTGAAGATTCATATAAGAAAAAAGTCCCATGTCTACGAATCAGAGATTTAACATACAGCCAAAATTCAGTCTGAGCATGGTGATCCTGCTTTAAAGTGAAAAACTATACATATGATTAGTGATTGTCAAATTTTGTTCTAAAAGCTACCAAGAAGATCTAGAGTAAAGGTTGAATAAAGTTATAAAGGAGCGTTAGACAACTGTGTTTTAAATACGCTGTTAAGTCTCTGAGTGCTTTTTCATGAGGGGATTAGAGATGTCCTTCTGTTAATGTGTTCTCTTTTTTTTAAGTGTTGTTTTTTTTAAACAAGACCTTTAAAACAACAGAAATTCTACTCAAAGAGCATCTTCCCAAAGCTCAAAGAGCAAGGTGATGATTGCAATGGAAAGAATAAGACTGGAAGTGAGTAGACAAGCCCAAAGCATTTTGCACACTCTCATATTTAATAATTTATTTTAAAATAAAGTACATTATGGGGTGCCTGGGTGTCGGTTAAGCGTCTGCCTTTGGCTCAGGTCATGATCTACAGTTCTTGAGTTCGAGCCTCACATCTGTCAGCATAGAGCCTGGAGCCTGCTTCAGATTCTGTGTCTCCCTCTCTCTCTGCCCCTCCCCAGCTTGTGCTCTGTCTCTCTCTGTCTCTCAAAAATGAATAAATATTTTTAAAAAATTAATAAAGTACATTAAATATATCGATACAGCATTTTGCCATCCTTAAAAACATTACACTTAACTGTAAAAGGCTTACATAAAATTTTCAAGCCATTATTATCATGTTCTGACTAATGGAAAATTTCTTCACGGATTTTCCCAGATAAAGATTCTCACTGATTATGTAATGTATATAAGCAATGATGCCATGAACAAGGAGAATGGAATGACAAATGATAGCTACAAGCTCATAAGCATAATAAGATTAAGGTATGAGCATACTTGTTATAAGCTCTCTAAGGCTGGCAATAAACAGGTAACATCCAACAACCACGCAAACCTTACCTTAGAGGCCCCCCAAAAAATGCACTGACTAGTTTTAAAGTATCAAAATTCTCAATATTTATCTACCATATTAAAGATCAAAAAGTTATATTACAAAAAAGCACATAGCCAGCCTTTTATAAAGTTCACTTTCCTTCAAATCAGGTATAGATTCAATATCAAGCAGACCTGCTTAGTCTCTAAGAAACTGGGTACAGTGAAGCAATAATGCCACTTTAAATGAATATCCTTACATGTACCTTGAGAAACAGCAGAAGGCCTGCCTTCCTTCTCTCTACCTCTGTATCCCCCAGTGAATACTGTGACTGGCTGACTGTAACTAAATCAAAAATAAGTACATTTGGCAGGAAGTCAGTTTACTAAATGATTTAGGTACCTTGGGATGGATCTGGAGAGAAGATTTAAGGATACGGGATGTGGAGGGAAGGGGTGATGCCAAGTGACTCAAATGATCAAGTGAACATATTACTTTCTTTTGACACTAATGGAACCTTTGCAGAGAGTTACACAGCCTCCAGGTGGCAAGCCAAAAGATGTTCAGAGCTTCATGTCCACTTGGGAAATTAAACCAAACAGGCAAGACAAAAGAAAAAGCAGAGTGGGATCTCCTTCAGACTCCAGCGGAGGGCCCAGCAACAGCTGCTGCTGACACTCCAGCTCCCAGTGCCAAGCCACTACCACA
Source organism: Crocuta crocuta (assembly GCF_008692635.1). Lineage (NCBI taxonomy): Eukaryota > Metazoa > Chordata > Mammalia > Carnivora > Hyaenidae > Crocuta > Crocuta crocuta. The sequence goes on from NW_027532203.1 coordinate 22,209,833, forward strand.
GCCACTGCCCTGACTTCTGAATTCACATGTGGAAAAACATCTGCAAGAGAAATCTGCAGCCTGCTTATAGTTCTTTGCCAACTCAATCTACTGATCAATCCTTTTTTTAGCTACTTAGAAACCTCACAAGCTAAACTTTCAAAATGAGGACAATTAGTTATTCTAGCTGTATCTTAAGAGATGAGTCTTTCAATTATTAATTATATATTCTCCAAGAAGCACTGCTTCAAACAGACTCAAGTATACAAAAAACAGACATTAGCAAATAGCAAGAGTTGACAGTCACAAGGTTCCCAATACTATAAGACAACTATCACCTTGCTTGAAGACCACTTCTTAAAAGCTACTGATAAGTCCTTATCAGGACTACTTAGGGGAAAAGGTGAGGAGCAACTGGGGTTACGTCATTGTTCAGGAAACATCTAAAGAAACTAGTCTAAAGCACAGCTTCCTTAAGTCACAAAAACTGTGGTGGCATGTGAAATGATTTTTAATGGTAGGAAGAAAAAAAAATCTGCAGCAGCTTCCGGCTGAGGTCACCCAGAATAGAGATGCTGCACTCCCTCCTGAAATGTCAGCAGCAGCATGCAGAGAAGCAGCTGTGACCCCGCAGTACCAGTGGAGGTGTGCACCCTGCCACAGCACTGGGACATCCCGAGCAGCCACACACAAAGCTGCACACAGTCTAGTACCATGCCAGGAAATGCCAGGGCTTATATGCGGCACAACCCGGTTCACCTCAAGGAAAGGCCCCTTGAGAAAAAGGAATTATTTCAATTTCATAAAGTTTCTTATGCTTCCTTTTTCTGAGGTGAAGGTCAGGATAAATGTCAGCCTAGAGGGAACAGGAATAGTGATCCAGCTTTTCTTCATTCATTCCCCACTGTTCAAAATATCCAGAAACCTCTACTGAAATCTGATGTTATCATTTGGCTAACTAACATACAACCACAAAGGAGGTGGACTGGTTAATAAAGAATACGTTGACGTAAAACCTTATCTTTTACCTTTAATTAAGTGACTGTGAGCTGAATATCCCCTTGTATTTAACTAGGCACAAAAAGAACCATTCCAATTAAAGAAGGACTTTTTCTATAGGCATTATTTACATATTTTGCAAATCAAATACATTTACTATAATTTATATTTCACTGCAGTTTTTCCTTCATTTCCAAAATTTCATAACAAATTCTCATTGTATTTATCACTGCCCATCAATGTTAAATAATACTTGCTTTCCATGCATATTAGAGATAATACCTTTCTTCTTTCAACCACATGAAAGTTAAAAAAAAAAAGAGCAAATTCAGATAATCAAGTAGAGACACTCAATACAGACATAAGGCAGGAATTCTAAATGTAGTAAATCAAGGAGTCCTATTTGAGAAACCCTGCTCTAAGCAAGGGAGTTTCACAGAGTCAGTACCGCTCTCCAGCACATTTCATTTGCACCTGACATCTCATGTGTTCAGGACATGGAGGGACAGCATGACCTAGTGTCCAATAAAGAGTTATGAAAAAATAGAGGGCTCTCCAAGATTCAAAGCCTTAATTTACTTAGTATCAGGAAAATGAATTGAAGTTTAACTCCCACCAATTGCTACCACTACCTTCATGGAAATATTTGGGGTTTAATTATTTCTTAAAGTACAACAAATATCACTGACTTATGTTCCAGGCACATTTCCATCATAATTTGGATGGGAGGTAAAGGAATGCTTCTCTTACTACTTTTCACATAGAACTACAAATCAAGCGGGCAACAGGATGAAAGAAAGAAAGAAACTTTGCAAACACCTGCTGGCATAAGACCTACAAGTAGACTATTATAAAAAAGTTAATGCAACGTTTCCTAAATGTGATCCACAGGCCACAGAATCACTCAGGATCCTGCTTACTAAAAATGCCAAATCTTGGGCCCCGCCACACCCTTACTAAATTAATGAGAACACAGGAAGATGTTTGTCTAGTGAGCTTACCAGATGCTTCGTATTCATAGGCTGATTACTACTGACTTCATGTACTTTTCAAAAACTTGCCAAAAGCCAAGTAAAACTGGGTCACAAATGTTGATTTGAGAATGAGTTTGTTTGGCTTTAGGCAGTTCATTTCACTGCACTTATGTGAAAACTTCGGTTGTTTCATACTTAACATCTACTTACATTGTCTCCTGAAACTATATCCTAAGGTCATCTAAAATGCAGAGGTGTACTAAAAGAGGTGCTTTTATGGCAAAACCTCCAACTGATATTCCAGAAGGTAAACCACTTATAAAGAGGTCAGGAGGAAAAACCAAGAGGTGTATCTGGTTGTCTCTCAAGAACCACAACCACACAGTAAGAGTAATCAACTGTTGTGCACTTTTTTACTCTGTGACAAGCAAACCTCACCCTAGTAGGGAACAGTGAAAAAAAAACACTCTAGAAAAGGAAGAATACTGACTGAGTGATATGTCCATTCTAACATAACATGCTATCTTACCCATATTGTATGTAATGTATCAGACTATGTCTAAATTTGTTCTTTCATGGATTTCAACAATAAATCCCTTTAGTAATTACATTAAACTAAAATATACTTTCACATTATAAGCAACCAAGGTATTCTAAATGAAATTACACCTAGATTTTATTCATGAGTTGAAGACTTTCTGACACACCCTATTCCTGGATGGCAAAATTCAATATTACAAAGGAGTCAATTCTCTCCTTTAATTAACATACCTAATTCAATACAATTTTCTAACAAAATAACAATGAACTTTTTTTATTTGAGGAAATATTAAAATTTATCTAACAAAACAGGGTATATCCATAGAAATTATAAAAAGAAGGCAAATAAGGAAAATGATCTCCATCTAGTATTAAAACATTTTATAATAATATTCAAAACTAACAGAATAGTTCAGAAATGTTATAGCTCATATTTACTGAACACTCTTTAATTATGTGTCTTCAGTAATTTATCATCATAAACTGTAAGATAAATAATATTGTTATATCATTTTAGAAATGAGGAAACTGAGGTATCAGGAGATTAAATAACTTGGCCAAGGTACAAAATTATTAAACAAAGGAGCCAGGATTTGAAACCAAATAACCTAGTTCTACATACTGCATCCCTAACCACCACCATATGATAGATTACACTGTTTCTCTTAGACTTCAACACATGACAAATTTAATATGTAAGGGTACCATTTCAAAATATTTAGAAACAATGGCTAATTTAATAAATAGTGTTAAGACATATAAGTTGCCATTTGTTGGTCTTCTGGTTTTTTTAAGTTGATTCTCAGTACATCACCTCTTTCAGAAAGTGATTTTAGACGAATCAAAAACTTAAATAAGGATTGAAATCATAAGAAGAAATCTTTTTTAAAAATAGAAAAGGACTGAGGTGCTTGGGTGCCTCAGCTGGTTGAGCATCTGATTTTGTCTAGGTCATGATCTCACAGCCTGTGGGTTCGAGACCCATGTCAGGCTCTGGGCTGACAGCTCAGAAGCTGGAGCCTGTTTCAGATTCTGTGTCTCCCTCTCTCTCTGTGCCCACTCAGTCTCTCTCTCTCTCTCAAAAAATAAACATTAAAAAAATTTTCTAAGTAAAAAAATAAATAAAAATTAAAAAGGACTTTCTAAAACAATTCATAAGCCATAAAGATAAAGGCTGATCAATTCAACATTATAATTTAAGACTCATAAGACTAAAAGTTCATGACAAAACTTAAAAACAAAAAGGAAAAAAAAACTTCAACGTCAAACAGACAAGTTATCAGAACACCAACTCATTCTTAAAACTGGTAAAGGGGAAAAACGTGAACATTCACCTGCCTTTCCTATATGCATTGTATACCAAGGTAACTCAATTAACTGATGAAAGACCATGTTGTTTAGAGGAAAATCCCAATTAATGAACACAAAAAGAATAATAGACTATTACCAATTCTCTAGAGATAGTGCTCCCTCTGTTCCAGGAAGAAAAAGAGAAAGAAAAAAATACCTTTTCACGATTATGCTTTTGTTACTGTTGTTGTTTTACAACAAACTTCTATTATCTGTAAACTTTTAAAAACTGAGTTGACAACTTTTCTATTATAATCACTATTATTATTAGTGAGTTTGTGCTTTTTAACTCTGCTTATTGCCCTGTCACTATTTTGAGAAAGCAAAAAAATGGTTTAACAATGCAGTTATAGTATATATCAAAGAACCTCTTATTCTAGCAAAATTCTAGTTTCTAATGACTATTTTCAAATAGAAATCGTATTACCAATCACGGATAGTATAGTAACATAAGTTGTACTTCTTAATTAATCTACCTGCATATCCCATAGGAAACATATGTCAAATTCAGTCGCAAGAATGAAGGAATCATGCGTACCAAATAGGTTTCTACTTCCTAGGACACAGAGAACCAGAGTGGGTACAAACTATTAAAGCTCTTCTGAAAAGAAAAGCTCTCCCAACATTCCTAAAAGATTAGAAGAGAAGAATGCTTACCCATATTTTCCAAAGAGCGAAACCGTTGTTCCTCCCACAGGCACTGCCTTCCCTGGTCCATATACATCCCATATAGTGAGGGCCACTTGCGCATTCCTGGGCAAGTCCGGGTATTTTACAGGCAGTTTGAGCCATTCATTCCAGCTATAAAAATAAAGTCAACATAAACATAAAGCTAAGGAAATAAAGTCTGTATGTGTGTGTTTGTGTGTGTGTGTGTGTGTGTGTGAGAGAGAGAGAGAGAGAGAACTTCCTTTTAAATTAACAAACCATACAAAAAGATTTGTCCAGAGAAAATGTTCCAAAGGATTAGGTTGGTACTACAAAAAATGTGACACTTACCTCAATTATGAAATAGGCAACTTCAATTTTAAATACAGAATAAATGAAAAAAAAATTGAAAACCCACGCTCATAAAAATTAACACTGATAAATTCTTTAATCAAGAAATTCAGATAATATCACTAAGACACAAGGAAGGTGATAATGGCTAATAAAAATCTGGTAAAACACAAACTTGTTTTGAACCAAAGTTTGATTACCTATAAGCATTTTCCAGAACACAGTTTTTTAAAGAGAAAAAACTCAGAATTAATTCAAAATGCTACTGAGGATAATATGGTCCTATATTATACAACAGTACCTCAACAAAGCAGAAAAAAAACAAAACAAAACCTTAAAGAGGTCAAAGTTAACTATCCACTACCTCCCTAACATGAAGTTACCAGACTGCTCTGGACAGACGTGTGACAATTGTTTATATACTTTTCTGTTCCTCAAGTTATTTCATCAATACTGATAATGCATAGCTATCAGGCTTCTTATGCTTTTAAAGCATAACTATATATATGATTATAAAGAATGTTCATTCTTAATGATTTAGTAATGATAGCACAGCTTTTTTTTTTTACTTTCTATTTATCCCTGCAAATTTTCTCGTGCATTCAAACTTCATACTGAATCTATTTGACAATTTCAACTCCCTTAAACAACAGATGGCTTTTAAAATCTCTAAAGAAAATTATGTAAACAATACACAAAGTAATACCCAGCAGACACATAGAACTGTTTCCCTCTGTTTACTCAAAATTATTCTGTTTACTCAAAATTATTATCAAAGGGGCATTTCCCAGTCTAGGTCAAACACATGTGCATCAGTAAGAAATTGAACAGAATTTTCAAAATCTTAAAGGACAAATAAATCATTTATACCCACCACATAAATTCAAGGATCTGCAGGAAAATTAGACATGACTATCAACTGAAAGGAGAATCAAGTCATTAAATCCTTTTCTTCTATGAAGAACTTAAAAAAAAAAAAATCACCTCTGAAAAAAGCCTTTCTTAAAAAAGCCATTCTTCACTAGATAAGCTTCAGAACTAAATGAATTTATTTAATTACTATATACAAGGTGGGACTAGCTGTAAATACTAAGTAGTGTCATCTTGTGCCAAGGGAAAAAAACACAAACCAACTTGACAATAAACTGAAAAAAAATTTCTTAAAAACTTTAAAAAAACCACAAAGATTAACCAACACAGGCTCAAGATAGAAAAATCAGCAACAATATCCAAAATGAACTATGAAAATTCTGACCTCTATATTCTGGCCTTTGACTAGAAGACGATATCCATGACCAAGCAATCATCAAACCTTTTGCCATCCAAAAACACCCCCCCAAACCTTTTTAAAATCAAACTACACTTTCACCTGCTTTATATACTGGACTTCTGCAGAAGAGTTCTTTTGAAGAAAATCAATCTGCAGATATAATACTGTTTCAAAACCCTAGATATTTAGAAATTATGGAAAGATCTGATCAGACATCAAAAAGATATGAATTCTGAACATGATTTTGTTCTCTCCCTCTTAGTGCATCATGCCTTCCACAGGCCCCAACCCTCACTGAGCCAGAGACTAAATCTACTTGGCAAACATTTCAAGATTGTAAAGCCTGATTCTGGATGGCTGGATTCTCACCACCCCACATACCACTGTACTAACCTTCTAGTCTGATCAGTGCACTCCTGAATCCTACTGTTGTCATTTCTGAATTATATTAGATTATCAGTCTATGTTTCTCTCTCTGAAGTCATGTTATATCCTTTGTGGGACAGGACAGAATGTAAATAAAAAAAAGAAAAAATATTTAAACCACTTGCCTACAGAATAATATTTACATATAAAACATGGATATCAGCAGTATTTCACACAAATGACAACCCTATTTAAATGCAACTAAAGTACAAGTATTCCTCACTATGGACATGATAGGAGAAGACAGAATAGACTTGGATAAATTTTGGATGAATCCTCACTATTTGAACTCTTACAACTCACTATCAGAATCTCAAAAATCAGATTCAGATCATTTGGAACCTCAACTAAACAAAACTGTTGTCCAAACTACGGGAATGCGAAATTTTACATTGCAAGAGATCCTTTTATAGCAAATTATTTTTCCTACAGTTTGCACATTATTTCTTTTATAAGTAAGTATATAGAAGATGACTGTGAAAAGTTTGCCCTCATGCATTTTAGGAGGACAACTTTTGGTTTGATAAACTGTAAAAAACTCAATTCTCAAATACCAAAGAACAGGATGTACAATATCTACAAATGTCTTTCCCGAGCCAAAAGAATATATTCAAAAGAAACAAACAAAACAAACAAAACGCCTATCCTATTAACCTAACATGGGTATTTTCTCAAGCTATTTCCTACACAGATGTTTTGAACATTGCAATTTAAAAAAAAAAAAAAGGAGCCACGGGTCACCTGGGTGGCTCAGTCAGTAAACTGTCCAACTTGACTCAGGTCATGATCTTGTGGTTCCTGAGTTTGAGCCCTGCGTCAAGCTCTGTGCTGATAGTTCTCAGAGCCTGGAGCCTGCTTCAGATTCCGTGTCTCCTTCTCTCCCTATTTCTCCCCCACTCACTCTCTCTCTCAAAAATAAATAAACATTAAAAAAAATTTTTTTAAAAGGAGCCACTTTAATTATTCTGCAGTACTTTATTAAGTAATCATAATTTTAAAAAATACAAAAAAAATTCAAACTTCAGGAGAGTGAATATGGCAGTTTTTATATCTTTCAACAATACATAACACCTAAAAAAGTGGAGAGAGGAGTTGACAAATGGGAAGAGAAGACTTTAATCTCCCTGTAAGTGGGAATTTGCTTTTTCTCTAATTTTCTTTATTGTCCTGGCATAACCACTATACAATTTCCCTCACAAAGAAAAGTAGAATTCACCATAAATGTTGATGGTCTAAACCTAATTTGTAGTTTTAAGTCTTTTTTGAAGTTACATGCCACCTCAAAAAACCTAATACAAGCTTTGAACTCTGTCCCTGTAAAAATGCACAAGATATAAAATTCTCCATACAATCTCAGGATTTTGTAGAATTTCTGATTCCAGTTTAAAAATCTGATATAATTAAGAAATCCTGGTCCATTGTTTTAGATGTAATTATGTACTATAATTATGTACTGTAGTTTTGTTTAAAAAAAAGAAATACACAAACGGGTGCCTGGGTGGCTCAGTCAGTTAAGCTTCTGACTCTTGATTTCAGCTCAAGTCATGATCTCAGTGAGATCAAGTCCTGAGTCCACGCTGGGCGTGGAGCCTGCTCGAGATTCTCCATCTCCCTCTGCCCTTCCCTTCCACGCACATTTTCTCTCTCTCAAAAAAACAAAAACAAACAAAAAAACACACACAGAAATACAGTTAAAATGATAAAATACCTGGAATATGCTTTAAAATAACTGTGGATATAGATGAAACACAATTGGCTTTGATTTTGTAATTATCAAAGCTAGATGATGGGGTCTTGGAAGTTCATTATATTATTTTCTCTACATTTGCAGGTTTCCAATTTTCCAACATAACAACTATATACATATATATACTTGAATGTGCTCATGTGTGTTTGTCCACAGAAGGACTACTACAGAAATTACGCTACTAAAATAGTTGGTTTCAATGAAGCCAGGTCACTAGAGCTCAGGCCTCTGCTCTGCTCTCTCTGAAAAACCCTTCTCAGCTGACTAGACCACACTTGGTAAACACAGGGTTGTACCCTCAACCTGGTATTCCATTTGGTCACATCTTGTCTTCATAAACACTGTGGGCATAAGCTTCTTCCTTAAGAGGTACACAACTTGTATATCCTGCATGGAGCCCACAAGGATGCTGAATAACCCTCATAGGCAGAACAACAAAACTGTACCATACAGTCTATCAAATAAGAGGCAAGAGTTTGAGTTCAGGACCCACAACAGTGTTCTGGAAAAACAGGAACTTCATGTTCACTATATTTACCTTGCAACCCAACAATGGTTTGCTAATGTATCATGCTCAGTAAACCATGAATTTTTTTAAGTTAGTTTCATATTTAAAATAATCATAAAAACCTGATCCAAATAGATGACAACAGATCTCTCTGAAAATCTGAGCTCCAAACATCAGGTTGGACTACATTTCAGACTATTCAGAGGTGTTCATGTATTTAGAGCATAGAGAGGCAGAATATTTAAAGGATGTTACACACGTATTTTTGATTTGGCTCATTTTGTGAATCAGTCAAGTAGTTATAAAAATATACCAATATACTGAATACAAACACACATTCACTTGTATCAAAATTGTACTTACAATATTATTATATATTTTATTCCATCTGAGGAGGCTACTGATTTAAACTATTAGATCAATGCTTATAGGTATTAAGTACAATTTTTTTTTTGAATTTCCTCTTTAATCCCTACCAAATCATACTTGGCACATCTATAACGAAATGGAAGAACAGTCTGGAACCCACCATATGCAAGACAACAACTTACTTCCATCTTGTACTAAATGCTTTGTAGGATGTTCTCACTGGCAAGGCCAGAGGCTTTCCTTCTGCAAAAACTTGACAAGTAACATAGAGATCAGAACACGTCTCCTGGTATAGTCCTGAAAACTTCAACATTGGGTCTTCTAGAACAGCTTTATAACTCTTTTGTTCTCTCTTCCCTTCCAAACTTCCTCTGAAAGTATAAGAATAATAATACTTATAGACATTTTATAAACATATACAGAACAAACACTAAAAATAGTTTATATTTATATCATAGTAACCTTCTGGTATCTCAACATTTTCCTGTATATAAAATTAAAGTCACTTTTACATCTTTTAAAAGACTCTTACAATCCCAACGTATCTAAGATCATTCTAATCTTCATCAACATATATCTCTATTTTAGGCTTTTACTTAATTTTAAATTCTGTCATCAACTCTTGATCTACCTTCTAGACATCAACAGTTTTCCAGGCCTTAATTTCACTTTATTAATTTCAAGCTAAGGACTTGTTCGTATATTCGTTCAACAAACATTCACTGTACTGGGCACAGACTTCCAGAAATGGTAGATGACATAAACAATACAGTGTTATAAAAAAAATGTTCTTTGCTTCCACTTACTTGTAACTGTATATTCTTTCATTACTCTTTCAATTTTTGTTACAACGTAACAAAACAAAAATTTTATATAACATATGTATAACACATATATAATATATATAAATACATTACCTGATCATATTAAATTAAAAAATATAGTTAGAAGTCATAAAAGAGGGGCACCTGGGTGGCTGAGTCCAACTGTGGCTCAGGTCACGATCTCACGGTCTGTGAGTTCGAGCCCCACATCAGGCTCTGTGCCAACAACTCAGAGCCTGGAGCCTGCTTCAGATTTTGTGTCTCCCACTCTCTCTCTGCCCTTTCCCTACATGCACTCTCTCTCAAAAATAAAATAAAAACATAAACAAAAAAATGTTTTAAAAAAGAAGTTATAAAAGAAACGCAGAGACATTAAAAAAGAGGGAGGGACATTTCTTGGACATCAAGATTATGTCAAATATTGTGCCTAGCATTTTATATACTCCTTATTACTTCTCACTCTTTTCTCATTTTGTAAATAATGAAGCAGAGACTCAGAGATCAAGCTCATTATTCAAGAAAACAAAGTAACACAGCTTAGAATAAAAACCAGGGCAGAAGAGGCCAAAGCCAGCCAATGTCCTTCCTACTACAGAAAGATAACTCAAAAAGTCTCAGGACCACCTAACCTTGCTTGGGAGCAAGAGCTTAGCATCCCAGACAGATGTCTGAAATGAGCCACCAAACAATATATAGGAGATGAGAACCAAAAGGTAAGGAGTCATCCCAGAAGAAAGAAATCACCATATACAGAGGCAAAGAGGCAAGATGGTATGTTTGGGGAACTACATATATAGTTTGGTATAGCTAAAGCATAAAGCTCACACGGCAAAGAAGGATCTGGAGATGAGAATGAAAAGTAGGTATAAAATGAAGCTAGGTGGGGGTCCCTGGGTGGCTCAGTCGGTTAAGTGTCTGACTTCAACTCAAGTCATGATCTCACCTTGTGGGTTTGAGCCCCATGTCAGGCTCTGTGCTGACAGCTCAGAGCCTGGAGCCTGCTTCGGATTCTGTGTCTCCCTCTCTCTCTGCACCTCCCCTGCTCACACTGTTTCTCTCTCTCTCAGAAATAAATAAAACATTAAAAAAAAATTTAATGATGCTAGGTAGACACCATATTCAGCACAGTGCCTGACATAAAGTGAACATTGAAAAATCTGTTAAATGAATGATCTGAAGTGAGGGTAAGTCAGTCAGATTTCAACTTTTGGCAGCAATATAAGAACATAATGGAGAGAAGGGACTGAAGTTTGGATCAAAGATATGAGGCAGGTAGATTTAAGACAATTTGTGAATGATTCAACAGAGACGGTAAGAGAGGGGTGTGTGCAGAACTCCAAAGTTTTCTGTCTTAACCAACTTGCTGAATGATGTCAGCAATCTCCAAAATATGGGAGACAATACAGGAAGAGTAGAGTTAGAGAAGGAGGCTAATGATGTGCCAGTTTCAGACAAGCTGCTTTTGAAGTGCTTTGGCGCATCCAAAGTGACCATGTCTCACAGGTGGTTTGATATCTAAATACAGCGCTAAGAAAGGAGACATCAAAGTGCAACTTGTTATTAAAACTGTAGCATTGAAATTAAAAGCCTGGGGAGAACAAAATTAAGAATTCACTATTCTCTGATTATATGATTCTAATTTGATACTTCCTGCCCCCCAATAACCAACAGTGGCAGTCTGAAAAGCTGAAAGACGGTACTGAACTTTGTCAAACTTCTAATTTATGATTTATCATTGTCTCAAAATACCCAGTGTGTGTCTGTTAATAACATGCCAGTTTTGTTTTCGTTTTGTTTTGTTTTTTACTTTTCTTCTTTCCTTCTAACATTCAAAAGTTTCAAAAAATTCATTCAGATGTCCAATAAATACTCAGACGTAGGAGACTGAAAGAACGCCCTTTACCAAATGATAATACAGTCCTGTATAAGCAACTAGTGCTACATGCTGTAGAAAATTCCTGAAATAGGTGTGCAAATTACTTTACAAAGTACAGTTTGGTTGCTGAATTGTTATTTTTATTACCACTACCAGATGGAGAGAAAAAGATCTGTCAGAGTCTGAAGTAACTTGTGAAAATAAAAAGGAACAATTCTTCAAAGGTGCATCTGACAGCTGAGAAAATGTACTCATTGCATGTATGCAGCCCTTTCCCAGAGGCACATTAGATGAATACTGAATAAACATATTATGAATGATGATATGATTCATAATTTATGATAGCTTTCACATATGAAAATACATCTATAAGACTGCCTTAAAATGGACATAATTTCCAACTCAGTGCTTCCAGTCCCCAGTCTCGGTTCCACTAATCTCATCTCAGGCTGTTAACGCCCTTGGCCTTTACTTCAACTGTGATGCCCCAAGATTTTCCTGCAAGGCTCTTTTCTCATATCTTCTAGTCCCTTTGCAACTGCCACCATCACCTCTGAATGACTTCCAACTTCCCTGGTTAAATAATGTCAGATGGTCCAAAGATTCAACCTAAGTCTCTATCACCTCCTGTGCTTCTAATAATACTGTATCCATGTACTCATCAACTACCAGATCTGCCTGTGTCTATTTTTCCATAATTTCTGTAGTCTCTCTTCCGCCGGCCAGCCCCATTCTAAACTAAAGACCGTCCAACTATTAACGGCGAGACGACGACTTTACTGAAACTCGATTCCTACATGCGTAAAACGTAAAACCCCTAAAGAGGTTGCTGCCAGCAGCAAAATGCTTCAAAGAAAGTCGTGGGACTTGAGGGCATATTCCTACCCCTCTCCTTCTCCCAGAGACCAGTCTTCAATCGGTCTTTGACATCGCCCCTTTCCACGCTCCCGTTCTCCTCTGCTTCCCTGGCTGCAGCCAGGCAGCCCCCAGGCTGGCCTTCTGGCTAATAAGCATCATTCCCCCCCAAGCCAGAGGCCCCCGCCTCAGCGTCCCTAAACCCCAGCAATCCCAGTCACTGTCCCGACTCTCTTACATCTTAAGCTGCACGTTGATGTCCAGGTCACAACTGTAGATGTAGTGAAACTTCTCCGCTTCCCCCATGACACCCCCGGCAAAAGCAGCACCAACCGCTGGGAACAAGGCGCTGGAAAGACGCCGGGACCGAACAGGCTGAGGCTCACAACACAGGCGCTCTTCCGGTTCCGCCTCCCACGTCCGCAGCCACCAATCCCTGCCCGGAGCGCAACCCGACGCAGCGGAACTCCCCGCCCAAGTTTTCCTTCTGCGCAAGTGCAAAAGTAGCTCACCATATTGCTTAAGGGTAAATGGGACTCTGGAAACGACCTATCTGGTTACTTTCCAGGCTTCCTGTGTTTTTCCTGTCTAAAGAACTTTTTTTTTTTTTTAAAAAATTTTTTTTTTTTTTTTTTTTTTTTGGTTAAGAAAGGAAGCCGTCTTTTGCGCTTGAGCTCTGCCTAAAATCCAAAGAAAATACGATTCAAAAAGAATGATAACAGTCTTTACTTGCTGTAGGCTAAACAAGGAGCAATCACAAGAATTAAGAGTTTTGCCACGTTTAATTTCTAGTGGCCTTTCCAAAAATTATTAACTTAATCCCTAAATTGCTATCTCAAACAAAGATTTCCTCTTCGTGCTGTGAAGAGTGGAGAAAGGACGAAAGAGCAAAGAAACCTGGGTTCCAGTTTGGCACTACCGATATCTATGTTACTTTGCTCAAATCACTTGGTACTTGTTTGCAATGGTAATATTCAGACCCAATTTGGATTTCAAGACAAGAGTAGTTGGAACGTGGAAACATCAAGTAACAAGCTAGAACTAAGTTTTCTGAACCCTATGAAGTCCTACAATGAGTATTTTTATAATATTTAACATCTAAACTAGTGATTTTTATTTTCAACTAGATTCAAAACTCCTGGAAGTCAAGAATAGTGTGCATTTACTTCAGTATCTGCCCCTAGTAATGCTCAATACATTACCGAGTTTAATAATTCCTATTTATTACTACTGGCTATATTGAATAAAGTTTCCATTTTGTATATGTTTATTTTTAGGTGCCACATTGCAATAGGAACATGGCTAGAGTTGTATAAATTACAGTAATTAGGGGAAAATGTTTCAAGGAAAAGTCAGGAGTGTAGCTGTTTAAGCTTGGAAGAGCAAAGAGCTTATGCACAATGTTTTGGCCAAAGTAAGTTCTCAAAAACATTTATGAAAGCAAGACTCTGGAAAAAAACATGATAGTTATCCTCCTATAACTTAAAGGTCCCAAAAAAGAGAAAAGAATTGAATTGTTCTTAAGTATAACTCCTACCAGCGGTTGGAACTTACAGGAAATGTAATAACAGCAAAAAATAAAAAACTTTCTAATCGTCAGAGCTGTCCAACAGTAAAACAAATACCTACAAGTGCCCTATGGGATAATTACAGGAATGGTTGTGAAGTTTGATGTGAAACAAGTTTATCAAAACTGAATAAAATAGTACAATTTATGAAGAATAAATTCTCTGCTCCCAGTACTAACTTAAATTACTTTTATTATAATGTTATTTAATGTATAAACCTAAGTAAAAACACCATAAACCTACATATATATAATTTATAATTCTTATAAATTATTTTTAAATTTTATAAATTAAATATANATAACATAGAGTCTTTTGGCTGAAACTCTATTGTCTACAACATGGATTGTCTAATCTTACAGGACTGTTTCTTTGAAATTCAGCATGTCTGTATTGCTGCATATCACATAGCAATAAATTTTTCTTGCCTCTTTTTTTATTCAAGTTACTATCAAATTTTCATAACTATAAGTACCATAATGGCATTTGGCCTTTAGATGGTGCCAAAAAAAATTTTTTTTTACCTTAAGTCTATCTCTGTCCATTTCTCCTTAGCTCATGACAGCTAAAGTAATACTAATTGACCCTAACATAGTTACAAACACAACACAGGTAAAGGCATAAAAATGAAGTGTCAGCACTTAGTTCTAAGAAAGTATTCATTCATAGAATCCAGGATAGACATATATTAACCTTTTAAAAAATAATCATCAAGAAAAAATAACATTAAAATTTTATTATGGGAAATATTAGAGGGTTGGACTATAATTGGTAGAGACACTACTACAGCAGCAGCAACAACACTAGTGTGACAGTTAAGGAGAAGGATTTTGGTAAGTCATAAAAGCACGGTAAAAGTCACAGAAACCAAAACAGCAATGCTTTTCCCAGACCAATTTTGAGTCAGGAGAATGTTGTTTAGTAAATCTGAGTACCACAGTCCTGTTGGCATGGCCATGGTCATACAGGAAATGGAAGCTTTCAGCATTATACTCTGAATGGAGAAGAGTGATTATTTTTTTCCATGTGATCTTCCACAATTCATAAATATAACACATACTTACAATTATGGAACACAATTTGTACTTCAAGCATCCACAGTTCTATATATCACTGTCTACTGGCCTATCTGTAGGGAACTATTTTTTATGCATAAGTATTGTCTTTATATGGTAGGCTGCTTCATGGCTACTTGGTCCTGCATTTAATTCACCTTAGCAGTTGCAGTTTGGATTTTATGTTTCTTTTGCCATCTTTTTCAATCTCATGTTTATTCAAATAACAGATTTTAGTAACAATGGTTCATTCCTTCAAATTGCCCAAGACTCAGGTAGTGGTAATCAGGTTTGTTTTTCTCAGTTCCTGTCTTCCAATTTCTTCTCTTTTGCTTATAATAAATTTTACATTTATAGCTTTAAAAAGGCAACCATCTGTTATTAAGCTTCTATTAAGAAAGAAATGATCATGATATCATGATATTAAAATGATCTCATGCCTCCTTTTTCTCCAGTTAAAAAAAAATAGCTTTACAGGTTTTCCATTAACTCAAAGTGTTTTAGAACCTAATTAAATAATAGAACAGTGTTAGGTAACTTGAAAACTCCTACCTCATAAGCCAAGACTCTTGGCCTGTTATCAAGTTACTTACAATGGGGGGAAATACGGACTTGAGAAAGTCTGCTGGTGATTCTGAGCAGGAACTCACAAGGCCTGAGCAGTTCTATTCAAAAATGCAATTTCTATCAGCTACAAAAGGGAAAAAAAGTCAAAAGCATGAGACATCCTGGGAAATAATAAACATATCTTGCATCTGTGTGACTTTGTGATATTTTTATTATGTAGTAGAAGAAGCTTCTCTCCCTGTGTCACAATTGAGGAAAGAAAACTTGCAGTTGGATGACATCCCTGTCAAAAACCTCAGCTATGAAAGAAGGATACAGTCCTATCTCCCCTAGGAAGTATAATTAAGTCATGGGCAAGGAACTTTGTTGTGGCAGGAGCTTTGTGTCTCTTCAACTCTCTCACTCAATATGGGAGTGATTTCTAGTATGCAACCTTAGAAAGAAGAGCTAAAACACAGTGTGAGAAATATCTGATTGTCATATTCTTTTTTTTTTTAATTTTGTTTAATGTTTTACTTATTTCTGAAAGAGAGACAGCATGAGCAGGGAAGGGTCAGAGAGAGAGGGAGACACAGAATCTGAAACAACTCCAAGCTCTGAGGTGGCAGTCAGCACAGAGCCTGATGTGGGGCTCGAACCCACAAACTGTGAGATCATGACCTGAGCCAAAGTCGGACGCTTAACCGACTGAGCCACCCAGGTGCCCCTGATTGTCATATTCTTTTAAGTCAAGTTTGTAAAAGATTTTTTAAAAATCTAAGCTCCATCGACTCTGGGATTTTACAAAATTATACTAGACCAGGGAAGAGTCTCCACCCCCTCTTTACCACCCCTGCCAAAGGAATTTCTGTTAGATCTTTTCACTGCAAGCCAAACTTGCACCCTCAGAGAGAAGCCTCCTCTGACCTCACCTTCTTCCCCAACACCAATGAAATCATCTAACTCAAAAATCTATCTCTTTGCATTCTTCTCTCACAGTATTTTCAAGAGTTTCTATGATAATAATTTGGTTAATGGCTGTCTCCCTACTAAATTACAAGCTCTTTAAAGGAAGAGTTGTATATATCTTATCCAGCGCTGCATCCTACTTTACTTCTTGACACAAGGCAAATATTGTGTCTAAGCAAAGTAGAGAAGAAACCAGCACTGGAAAAACTACTATAAGTCAGATATCATGTTAGGCAATTTCACGTGTATTCTTTTATTAATTATTTCAACAATTAATTTCTGTTATCCTATTATACAGAAAAGTAACTATAAGATAGATTAAGTGATTTCTATATAATTAATCACTAACACATAGCAGAGCTAAGTGTATCTGGCTTCAAAAGTCATGATATTTTTACCAAACCGCAAGGAAATATTGCAGAACAATTCCTGAACTTAACTTTTTGCAACAGAAAATAAATCATTCAGGCAGTATCTTTAGCATCCTCGATGCTAGTTATTTAGCACTGCCATTGATTCCTCTTCCTCTCTATAGATTATATTTTCAGGTAAACATCCTGATTTATTACAGATTAACCCCATGGTGGGAGGAGATTTTGGCCTGGTTAGCATCTTTTCAGGTCACCCATTTACATAACAAATATTTACTGAATGCTTAAAACGTGCCATGAGCTACTCCAAGCATTATATTGGATGTCGGCCCCTCCAATCTCACCAGGGAAAAATTGATAGTCCCCATCTGCATATTATGCCACCCCTGACATCCCTCACTGTGTATTCCCTATGTCATCATGCAACCTGTCCTGTAAGATCATAGGCCACAAAGATCATTATTTCATTTCTTCTATGGATATTGTGGGATGACAAATGACTTTAGATTTTCCTGAGAACTCACTGTTGTTAGGAAGCCCATGGCAATGAGTACATTCTCAGCCCACATTATGTTTGATCTGCAATTCTGGTCTGTGTTCATTCTTTACTTGTGCTTCTACAAGCTCCACAGGACAGAGATGCTGCTGTTATTTTTGGCACTTCTTATTGCCTTGCCTCTGTGCATTTGTGTTTGCATGAATATTTAATCACAGAGAGGTTGCTGACCCAACACTCAGGCTTGCTTCTCTGAGACAGAAGGAAGAGGAGCAATCAGGATCTGAGTCCATAGACAATAATTAGTGACACAAGAAATTCCTCGTGATCTCTTGAGTCATTTTAAGTCACTTTGCCACCTACCCAGATGCTGTAAATGCACAGGGAAAGAGTAACAGAGACTCTAAAAAAAGGAAAGACTCTCACTGTGTTGTAGGAATTTATCTTTTAATAAGAAACAAAGCAAAAAACCTTATGTAAATACTAAAAGAAGCCCTGGAATGAAAAAAGAAAGGAGGAAAGGAGAATTGTTCACTTGAGGGTCTACTTGGATTTAAGCCATACATTAGTGTAAGAGCTCCAGAAGTTAATACTCTTTCCAGAATGAGAAGGATCTTTATCAAGCTGGAGGGGGGATTTGATAAAGGAACAGACTTAAGGCTCAAAGGTGGGAATATGAGAAATAAAACAATGGGATGTCCATCTTCTCAGAGAAACCAAGTCTAACTAAGGTTCAGGGGTAAAACAGTTTCTTTTTCTGTCTCAAAAATTATAGGAGGAGGTCATAGAGAGGACGTGACCACTGGTTGACCCAGTAGCTGTCTCCAGGCAGTCATAGGCTTCTCACCTCTCCCTGTCCTGTATTGTACATTCTGTCCGCCATTCCCAGAGGGGGAACCGTTTTGAAGGATGCAGCTTTAAGAGAGTGATGTGGTGTTGAGACTCTAGACAGTACATGTGACTGAGCTCCACTTAATGCCTCAGAATAACTGTCAAGATTCTAATGAGCAAGTGCAGGGATCTACTATGCTTAAGGCACCTAAGACAACCCTGTTGGTAATTCCCTTGCTTACAAAACCACAACTTCCCAAAATGGAGGAGCTAGCCTCTTTCTTCACATTTCTCCTGGCTCTCTGTTTTGGGAGAGAGGGAAGCAGTTTCATATTTCCCCTGGGAACTCCCCAATTTGGGAACCAACAAAGACAAAACAACACAAAAGTGCTCTTAAATCCTGGGGCTCTTTACAGCAGTTAAAAGGAAACAGAGGCTTTCCAGACTTCATAGACTAGAATTGGAGCTAAGTTTTAGCTGTTTTATGAAATTGTTATTTTCTATTTGTCTCTCAATGTTTGCTTGAAGATATCAGTTTTGAATAAAATATTTTTCTATTATTCTGTATTCAGATGTTACCCTTATCTTCAACCAGTAGGGGTGTACTGATTCTTGTTATTCATAGTAATCATGTTCTATAGTGTCACAGAGCACTGAATTAGTGAATTTTGAAATATTGCTCTTAGGGGAAATAAAGGGTTATGTTCCTGCAGGCCTCTGATCATAACACTTTCATCAAACAATGAATATATAACCTTGTTTGATTTATGTTTCTGTTTAAAGACACCTTATTTGGGGCACCTGGGTGGCTTAGTCGGTTAAGCGACCGATTTTCGCTTAGGTCATGATCTCACGGTTCGTGGGTTCGAGCCCCGCGTCGGGCTCTGTGCTGACGGCCAGCTCAGAGCCTGGAGCCTGTTTCAGTCTGTGACTCCCTCTCTCTCTGACCCTCCCCCGCTCACGCTGTCTCTCTCTCTCCTAGAAATAAATAAAACATTAAAAAAATTTTAAAAAAAGAATGTAAACATTTAAAAAATATTAAAAAAAATAAATAAAAACACCTTATTTAACATACATACTATTGATTTGTTAACATTGAACTCATGACCAAAGCACTAAAACTCATGCATGAATGAAGCTTACCTACCACGTGTATTTTCTCTATGAGGCACATTACATTCTTGTGTTAGAAACACCAGAGGGCACTTCAGCACTGCACTTGGGGGCCATTTTAAACAGTGAAATCATCATTGCAAAAAAAACAAAAAAAAAACAAACCAACCACAGCATGGCACTAAGAAGCTGTAAAAAGACCACTTGTTTACAGTAGGAACAGTGAAAACAGGAAGTCAGAGGATTGCCTTGTTTGATCTCAGCTGGGAATGTGTACACTGAGTGACTCACTTTTTACTTCCCTGTGCATGTCTATAATGGCTGCAAATATTGATTTGGGGGTTACAGAAAAATCTTAGTGAGCAAGAAAATTCGTAAATATGGAATCCATGAATAATGAGAATTGATCTTATTTGTTCCCCAAAGAGAATGAAGAGCCTCATACTAAAATGAGGATTCTGATTCAGTGAATGTGGGCCATAGGGCCTGAGAGCCTTTATTTCTTTTAGTTTTGATGAGGGAGCACAAGGCAAGCTAACACCCCTCCCCACTAGCAACCCCACTGTGGCCCCAGGTAGGATATGTGTGGCATTTCTCAGGCACTCCTGACTGCCAAAGAACAAAGAAAAGGGAAAAACAAATGGTTAACTGATAAGAGATCACAGTCATGCAATATATGAGTCTCCATCAGTTTACAAATATCTTAGTAAATTACAAGAAAAAGGCAATCTTATCAATAGCCTAATCTCCAGGAAGCTTTACTGTCTTCCTGATAATGCTTTGCTAGAGGGAAAAACCACCTTAGCTTGACAATAGCTAGGCCTCCAGTAATCTGCAAGTCTTCTTTAGCAAATGGAAATCTCTTTAAGAAACTTCCTATTGACTTTATCTTCCCCAACTTCACAGTATATAACCAGTCACTCTTCACAGCCCCCGTGCAGCTGTTTCTGCCCATGGGTCCTACCTGGCCCCATG
This sequence comes from Crocuta crocuta, assembly GCF_008692635.1. Classification (NCBI taxonomy): domain Eukaryota; kingdom Metazoa; phylum Chordata; class Mammalia; order Carnivora; family Hyaenidae; genus Crocuta; species Crocuta crocuta. The sequence goes on from NW_027532203.1 coordinate 22,230,473, forward strand.
CTTTAATAAAATTGTAAGGACACAAGTCTAAACCAGACTGACTCCATAATAGGCTTTAAGTTTCCCCTTTAAACTAGAAGGCCTAAGTTTCAGTTTCCCTGGAACTATCAGGCAGCTACACATTGCCCAAGGCCGAAGAAACTGCCCACCACATCACTCCACCACACTACCTTGGCAACACCCAATCAAAAAAGGCCAACAACTATAGATAAAACTCTGTTACCTAATGTTAAAGTTAACCCATTAGGTGCCGAACAAGACCCTAGGCTCGCTCTGTAATTGGTTGAATTTAAAAGTACTCTAAATGTTGTAATTGGGTCTCGTCAAAAGTAACAAATACTCTAGACAATGTGTATGGTTGAACCCGCTGTCAATAATGTTGTATAATTATGATTGGATCACTGTTCCTATGTCAACAACTTCTGTAACTCCCCCATCACAAACCCCATAAAAACCCTACTCTGCCTTTGTTCGGGGCTCACAGCATGGATCCACTGCGCTGGTAAAGTCTGTGAGCCCGAGCTCGAGCCCGTAATAAAGCCCTTTGCCTTTGCATGCATGACTCGGTCTCCCCGGTGGTCTCTGGTCGTTGAGGATACTGTAATCTGGGTATAACAAAATCACCTTTTTGTACTAAAGACATCTCACGAATTCTTTCTTGGCCATCAGCTCTGAACCCCTATCACTCTAGGACCCATCAGTTTCATTTTTGTTTTGTTTTGTTTTGTTTTTGTTTTTGTTTTGAGAGAGGAGTGCCAAGTGGGGGAGGGACAGTGAGAGTTGGGAAGAGAGTATCCCAAGCAGGCTCCACACCACTTGCACAGAGCCTGATGCAGGGCTTAAACTCACAAACCAGGAGATCATGGCTGGAACCAAAGTCAGACACTTAACCAACTCAGCCACCCAAGTGCCCTGGAGAGCCTTAATTTCTAATGAGTGACACTAAGACTCTCGTGAGTAGTACTAATCTGCACTATCCATTCCTCTTCATTTAGAAACACAGAAATTTAGTCCTGTAGGGATTAAAGCAAATTGTTGAGGTCATATTGATAATTATAGAGTTGGAACTGGAGGATAGTGTGCCAGAAGATTTCACAGGGGAGATGGATCTCTGTGATGCTAACAGGCTCCATATTAAATTTATGGCTAGGGCTTCTTAGGAAGCTATGATCTACACTGGCTGCTCTCTGCTTCTCCCTTTCTCCATTCCTTCCTTAAATCTTTTTGCATTTCTTGAAGGACAACTCTCTATAGAGGATCTTCTCTGATGCTTCTTAAGAAGAACAGAAGTTTTCTAATAGGATCCAATAATCCCAGATAAGAATCCATTCCATTTCCCCCCACCATGCCTACATTATATATCAGTTTGTCCCTCTCCTGCTCAAAACCCTTTCATGGTTCATCATATTTAATGGAATAAAAATCAAGTCTACCAGGGCCTGCTTTATCTTCCAGATTCTTACTTCAGCCTCCTTTTGGTATGTTGCTTTCTACAGTTTCTTAAGTTGGAGTGTCTCTTACTCTCTACCCAACTGCAGTCTTCTGCACAACCCATGCTTGCCACGTATCTTTTGCTTATACTATATCCTTTAGGTACTATACCTAAAGAGTTTCCTTCTTTTCTTATTGTCCCACTTACTTCAGGAACTAACTTCATTACATTTTGCCTCCTTTTTAAAAAAAAATTTAAATGTTTTTTTATTTCTGAGAGAGAGACAGCATGAGCAGGGGAGGGTCAGAGAGAGAGGGAGTCACAGAATCCAAAGCAGCAGAGCCCCAGTTTTTAAAACCACAAATCAGAGGAGTGAAATGATTAGATTTCAAAAAGATTCCCTCCAGCAGCTGTGGAAGGAGTGGATGGGAGAAGGAAAGCAGTAATCCTCTAATCAGAACAATTAATGAGGTTGTCTAAATACCAAGGATCAGCAATAGGGCAGAGGCTGCTGGGATCGGAGTGGTTATTTTTGAGAAATACTTGGATAATTTTCAGTGCTTGGTATGGATCAGATGTGATCCGCTGTGGACGGCAACAGGACGCTGTTCTGGGCCTGGAGCGCAAGACGCACAGGGGCCCCTCACAGAGATCCAGATTAACTGAAGAACTCGGATTTGGAGACCATTGCGTTCAGCTCTCAGCCCCAACCATAGGTGGCAGGGAGGGGTATCCGTACCCTCCATGCCCTAGCCTACCCACAATGACAGAAAGTGCTCACATTTTGCCTCCTTAATCTTCAGAAACAAGTTTTCCAAGCTCCTAAACATCTTTGAAATTCCTAGTAATTGGTATGCATAAGTACGTACAAATTGTTATCTTGGGTCAGCATCCTGTAACCAAAATTAATTTCTTTGTATTTTCTACAGTACAATTGCATGAAAATTTATTATTACACCTGTTATTCATTCATTCTTTCAACAAATATCTATTAAATATTTTCTATGGGCCTGGCGTAGCAATTAGAGAGAAAATAGACATAGGTAATGTAGCCTCTGCTTTCTCTGAGTTACGGTGTAATAGGGAAGGTATAAAACTAAATAAGTACAATCATTCTCATTATTCATGGATTCCTTATTTACAAATTTACCTACTGTCATTGAAATGTATCTCTAACATTTACAGTACTTTTGTGATCATTCACAGACATGTGCAGAACAGCAAAAAAAAAAAAAGGTTGTCCAATGTGTACATTCCCAGTGGAGATAGAAAAAGGCAGTGCTCGGAGCGCCTCGGTGGCTCAGTCAGTTAAGCCTCCAACTTCGGTCATAATCTCATGTTTGTGGGTTCGAGCTCTTGGCCAGGCTCTGTGCTGACAGCTCAGAGCCTGGAGCCTGCTTCAGATTCTGTGTCTCTGTCTCTCTCTGCCCCTCCCCCTCTCATGCTCTGTCTCTCTCTGTCTCAAAAATAAATTAAAAAAAAAAAGAAAAGGCAATGCTCTGCATTCATGTTTCAGCTCTTATATTGTAAACTACTGTCCCTTTTGTATTTTCTTTAGGGTTATGTTGTTTTGAATGTTTGTCCTACTTATCAGTGACTTCACTGTTTAAAATGGCCCTTATGTGTCATGTTGAAGTGCAGTCTAGTGTTTCTAAATATAAGAAGGTTGTGATGTAACTTACAAAGAAAATACATATGTTTGGTAAGCTTCATTCAGGCATGAGTTATAGTGCTGTTGGCCATGAATTCAATGTAAATGAATCAATAATACATATTAAATAAGGTGTCTTCAAACAGAAACACACATAAAACAAGATTATGTATTGAGTGATGAAAATGTTGTGACCAGAGACAAACAGTAACTTAACCCTACGTTTCCCCTGGGACCAATAGTTCAGAATTCACTAATTCAGCATTCATGGCTACCTTATAGAAGAACACAGTTACTGTAAATAACCAGAATGGACTATAATTAGTTATGATAAGTATGAAAAGGGATATAATGTTCCATGGGAGCACATCAGAATAGTTCTTTACATTTTGGGAGTGCAGGTGAGACAAAGAAGGGTTTACAGAAGAGGAAAGGATGAAGCAGAAATCTTCTGCATAGGATGCATAGGAGTTGGCCTGGTGGCTGAGGAGAAGCATAGATGAAAGGAAGGAAAGAAAAGAGTTGGAGGCAGTGGAAACAGTGTGGGTTTTCTCAGGAGAGGATGACTTGAAAGAAACCCAGAACACAGTAGGAAGGGAGTATACTGGTTTGCTAGGGCAGCCATAACAAAGTGCCATAAACTGGGTGACAAAAATAACAGAAATGTATTGTCTCACAGTTCTGGGGGGCTAGAAGTCCAAGATCAAAGTGTCAGCAAGTTGGTCTTTTCTGGGGGCTCTGTGAGGCTAGTGGTTTTCTGACCACATTTTGTGTTCTTTGATTTATAGAAGTATCCTTGTTTTCATCTTCACATGGCCTTCTTCCTGTATGCATGTAAGTGTCCAAATTTCCCCTTTTAATGGGGACACCAGTCATAATCAATTAAGGTACGCTCTGACTTGGTGTAAGCTCATCTTAACCAATTACTTCTGCAGTGACCCTATTTCCAAATAAGGTCACATTCTTTAATGGAACAATTTTGAGGGGACACAATTCAATCCATAACAGAGAGGAAAGGCAATGAAAGACAGTGAGAGGTAGGAGGAAACAAAGCCTAGAAAAGAACACTTAAAAGTTCAGGCTTCATCATAAAAGCAATGCAGAAAATAATTATACTTCAGTGAAGAACCAGGCATATTCCAGTGACACTCCTACAGGTTACATGAATCTAGTTGAAATACTAAAATGTCTGAGCTATTTTATCACCTTGTAAACTGTAGGCAACCAATAGCATATTCATGTCAATATTCCTGATGAAACTATCTGAATTCTTCTTTGAACTGGTTATGGTAACTGCTTGCTTCCCTCATTGATTAATGAGTAGAACAAAATGGTTAACATGTGTCCATTTTTACATCTGTATGACAGTCATCATTTTACCTTTCTCTGGAAAGTACCTTTTATAGGAATGTGAAGCCCTCATTGGGGCTTGGATGGATGATACATCAATTAATGAACTACCACGTGAATAAGGTTGCCTCATAGGTGAACTCTCAGGAGGCAAGACAGTTTAGTTCTAGTTAGTGGCCAGATTGAGAATGGCAGTGGTGAACTGTATTTGAGCTCTGTGTTCCTAGAAAACAGGCATGATTAAAACAAACAAACAAACAACCCTACTCTTCATAATCAGAGAAAATAGTTTACCACAAAGAACCATGTTTCTCCCTAGGACTTAGATAAAATTCACTAATGAACCTCTTTTTTATCTACAACAAGACCAGACACAGACCCTTCAAATTTCCATTCTTTGTTTCATAAATCATTAACTGAATTTTCTGTTGTCCAAAAATTGCTACATACACAGAGAAAATTGACTGAGAATCCGTCTGCTTATAAAAACAACCCCTACTATAAAATCACCTAACCTATAACTTGTCTCCTTCTCCCTGTGAAAGTCTAAGATGAAACCATCCTGCTGAGAAACTCTGATCTTCCCACCTGGGGTGTTCTCCCTATGGTAATAGCCTGAATAAAAGTAATTTCCTTCCTTGTTTGGTTTTTGTCTTTGACAGGAACCAATCTCAGATTCCAAGTGCCTCCAAACAGCCCTGAAATTGGAATGAAATCCAGAATTTAATAGACAACTTGTAGGTTCAGTGAAATTATTATTTCCTCTTCAACCTGAGTTCCAATGTCAGGTCTATTTGCTTTTCCTTTTCCCGTTCCATAGCTGGAGTCTCATCCTGCAGTTTTGGCATCTATTGTTTGAACATACTGCTGTTGAGACCCTCTGTGAGAGGGCTGACTTCTCTCTACACAATAACCTCTTGATTAAAATTTTAAAAAAATCTTACTGGATTAAATTATTTATAATTAAACCAAAACTATTAAATTTTTTATGAAAAAAGAGAAAGAAAAATTCTGAAGATAAAATTATATAACATGCTATTTTGTCGTTACTGACATGTGATGCATGAAGTTATTCAGTACCATGTGAACTTTTGATGTTATGAGTTTTGGTTCTCACATTCCCAGCTGACTTGAGGATTACTGAAAGTGTTTTTCAGTGCATGGCATAGAAGCAATCCCCTTTCTATAGAAGTCACCCTTATAAAACACAGGTTTTTCTTATACTGATTTAAAAAGTTCTGCCAGGACTTAGAATCTTTCTGAGGTTTGTTGTTTTTTGTTATGTTTTAGCCTCACAAAGGATCTCAGCTAAAAAGGAAAAAAGACCTCACCTTTTAAATTTCCATTTGAACCAGATTATTTGCATATTATATGAATGAGGTGACCAACATGCTTTATTTATTTAATACCTGTGTGGAAAACCTAGAATGTGTAAGGTATATTGTATTGCCGGTTCATACTTTTTTAGTTAACTTTTTTTTTGTTTTTGCTATTATTTCACATGTTTGCTTCTTCACCCACATTGACCAATACGACCTTTATTTTCTTATGCTTATGAATGGTCCTGGAAACTGCCAGTCAGATATTGGCAGTCAAAAAAAAAAAAAGTGTTGATGTTAAATTGATTATCTTTTGAGTAATTGCTTCTAGGTGAGTGACAAGCATTTGAAAATCACTGTTTTTATTAATATACTAAAATTTTAAATACTGAGGGGTGTCTGGGTGGCTCAGTGTTAAGCATCCATCTCTCAGTTTCAGCTCAGCTCATGATCTCACAGTTTTGTGAGTTCGAGCCCCTCACTGGTCTTTGCGCTGACAGTGAGGAGAATCCTGCGTGGGATTCTCTCTTTCTCTCTCTCTCTCTCTCTCTCTCCCTGCCACTCACCTACTCATGTTGTCTCTGTCTCTCTCAAAATAAATGAGTAAACTTAAAAAAAAATTTAAATATCGGGACAAATAGTAGACTTAATAACCTTAGGGCATTGCACTGGAAGTAACTTAGATAAAACTTTATTTAAAAGTGAACTAGTATGTTCAGTTACTCTGCTGAAGTCCCCAGAGATGAGTAGTGATTAAAAAAAGCACTCCTGTTTTGCTTTATATAAGGAGTGGTGGGGCTCCTCCATTCTGCAAGTTCAGTAGGTTGTTAAGTGAGTAAATGGAGATGTAGAGAAAAGGGGGAGCAAGCAGTGTTAATCTCTGCCTTGCCTGATTTTATGCCTAAGGAGACTGGCAGTGCCCCTGACATGATTTGAATCTTACAGTGAATTCATAAACTCTCTTTGGTCTTTTTCCTTCCCTCCCAACCCCTCATCAATCAGAGATTATATCGGCACAGAGGCAGTCTCCATCATTATTAAGCTGGCTGTTTTCCTGATGTAAATCTGTATCTTAACAAAGGAAGGGAGACAGAAAAGGAAGGAGAGAGAGATGCCTGGGGCAGGGTCATTCTCTGACCCCAAGCAATCACCCTTCCCAACAGAGCAGTTCCAGGATCCGGCCTAGGCTAAAGCAAACACTTCTGCCTTATCAGCTGCTACCTTTCCTCCTGTCTTTTGAAGAGCCTTTCTCCTTCACCTGCCTAATGAATGCTGCCTGCCACTCTCAGGCTGGCTTTTACAGCTTGAAGAGCCCTCTGCACACACATTGAGCTCTTCTCTCTACTTTGCACTTCAAGAACTTAGCAAGCTTCAGGGGAAATAAGGATTCAGGATTTTTTTTCTCCCTCCATTGTGATGAGCATTTGCTTTTCCTACAGGATACATTGAAGCACCTTGAAAACGCATTGAGGCTCTCAGAACACTGGCACTCAGAGGCTGAAGGCACGTGGTCTGCAGAGCAAGGACTGGAGCACAAGGGGATCCTTCAGAGCACTGGGCCATAAACATACCCACTAGACATCCCTCCCTTGGCTCACCCAGCCCTGCTACAGTATAGAGTAGATATAGGAGAATGGCTGAGGCTACAGTGAGGGAGGGAGTAATTGCTGAAAGACCCATAGTGGTTGTACTGTCTTCAGCCTCAATTGCTACCCTTCTCTCTGCCTTCCCCATTTCTTCTCATCAAGTCTGCCAAGGCCCTCTGTTTGCAGATTCAATCCCTCCCCAATGTTTGAAATGATCTGGACTGAGTGGGAAATATGCCTAATGAACAAGAGTTTCAGTCCTCAGCCCTATCCCTATCCTTGTCTTCATACTGGTACCCACCAAAATACACACATACTTTATCCAGTCCAGTGGGGAGGCTGATCTAGAAGTGTAGCCTCTTGCATTAATGCCTCACTATATACTTGGGCCAACTCCAGATATTACAGTCTGGATGGAGAGGAAAAGTCAGCTGGATCTCAGGTCTTTGGTAAATAAGGACAGAACCCTGGTCGTTAGTGGATTTGCAGGAGAGTAGAAGTGACAGATCTTGACAGTAGGAGCTTGGAAAGAGCTGAAAGCAGGATCATGTTATGACTTTTCTGGGCCCTGGGCATATTAGCCCCTTCCTTCATAAAAAAAAAAATACTAAAAAGTTTATTTTACAACTGTGTGTGTGTGTTTTTAAAGTAAAAGATGAGTACAATTCAGGTTGGATTATATCCACTTTTTTCCTAATTTTAAAATAAATTAAAATATTTTTCTAATCCTCTCAAAGCATCACAGGGACTGTGTCTACTGTGCCTACTATGCCCTATGGATAAGTTAACCTTAGTGTGAAGGAGGATGAAGGAGAAATGTCTGGAAGCAGTGGCAGGGATCATGTGAGTATCTAACCTACCTCCTGGTCCTGAAGGAGGTGGTGTAGAAGAGGAAAAAAAGAAACAACAGTCTCCATTTGAGAGGGGGCATCATGCCCCCACAAGACAGACACACTTTGCATAGGCATAGAGGTGAAGGTATTTTCCAGAAATAGAGTTGAGGACACTCTCTGGTTGCAAAAGATTGTTCCAAAAGGTCCAAGGAAAGGATTCAGAAAGAAGAGATGGAAGTGAGTCAGATTAGGGATGGCATGACCAAATCAGAATGAGAATTCAGGTGATAACAGAGAGCCTGGACTTCTAGTCATGAGGGGCAACCCAGGCAAGGCTTAATGTGCTCACAGTGTTCCTGAGTTGTTCAGAAGTGGGTGGACAGACGGTCCATGACAGTTCTACTCTGGAGAGTCATCTCACTGGAATGCTAATTTTAACCTTAGAGGGATAGTTCCCTCTGTTATGGTCATCTATGAAATGACTGTCAGGTTACAGATTGCATTCAAAGCACTTTTTATGCTTTATCTCATTTACTTCTCACAACAACAGCTCTCCATTTTATAGAAGAGAGAACGGAAAAACAGAGAGGTAGATTCTTGCATAGGGACACTCCTCAATAATGACTCCCTATGCTATGTGTATGTATGCATGTGTAGGGGTGTGTGTGTGTCTATGTTTTATACATAAACTTGCATATGCATAAGCATATCTGTATATATATACATACAGAGGTATATATGTAATTATATGTGTATATGTATGAAGTATGTATATATATACACTCACACACACATATATAAATACTGATGTGTGTCAGATGTTCCTGCTGTAGTTTTAAGTGTAACTTGAAAAGTGAGGCCCTCTAAGTTGTAGTTTATGGTCCATTAATGTATAGGGTAATGCTTTTATTCTTTAGGCTCTATGTCTTTCATGTATCTATGCCTCCCCTAATGTGATTGCCCTAGATTCCAGCTTCCTAGAGGCAGGAACCATTTCTAATGTAATCTCAGTATATAGATGTGCTAAATAGTGTTTTGATGCTAGTGAAAAGATAGATTTTTCAGTTTCCTTACATTAAAATATTGGCTATCTATAGTCACAGTTAGGTATCACAATGGGGAGAAGAAAGAGACCTTCCCATATTCATTTAACAAACGTGTGAGACATTCCTACTTATCAGAAGCCTAACTCCTGGGGCTAAACTTGCTCTTATTAGCTGGGAGCCCTGGATGATTTCCCTAATTCCTTTAAACTTGTTTATTATCCATGTAAAATTACTGAACTTAATTTCTGAAAGTCAGTACTTGCTCAATAAAAATCTATTACTGTCATATGCCTACTACATGTCCGGTACTTTGCAATGTTTTAGGGATTCAAGGGTACTCTCAAGGAATTCATAATCAAGAGGTGAGACTTTGAACTTAAAAAAACTACACCTTACCTCTCTCTCTCACACACACACATGTACACACACACACACACACACACACACTTAGAATTGTGCATGCTAAAACAGAAATAGGCACAATGGACTTTTCAAGTAGAGTGGAAGTAGCCAAATGTCAAAAGGAACCAGAGATCTCATGAGGAGATAGTAGAATTTGGTTTAATTTGTGTGCTGGGTTGGGGACAGGCAGTCATAGTGATTCTGAGGACATCTGCTTTTTTAGCTTGAGCTGCCTGAGGTTCCCTGCTCAGTCCCACGTCCACTGGGAAGACGTAGTGGAGTAAAACTGGTGTTTGCCATTTATATTCTTCTCTGTATGAACAAAGCAGCACGGAGGAGGAAGAAACACCCCAGAAACTTGAAGCTCCTGTTCTGTCCTTGCTTCTTTCTGCTCTCTCCTCTCCACCTCTCTCTTATAGTAATAATCATCCTGTGAGTATATGACAGGCTCTTTGGTCATGAGGTACCCAGGTGAATGCCAAGAAGTTTCCTCTCTGTGGCTCTCTTTTTCTTCTTTCTTTCTTTCTTTCTTCTTTTAGTTTTATTTTTGCTTAAATGAGCAGCAAGAACCCCAAACTTACTGTTTCTCAGAATCAACAGTAAAGAGCCCTGCATTGCTGATAATGTTTGGAGTTTTTCTCTCTCTGGGATTATAGGCCTTTTCACAATGCTGATGCACGGTTTTTAGCTATGTTAGCTCTGTAATGTTAGTTCTGAATGTTTTCATAATATTCCCCTGGTAGTTCGAAGCAGGGAAAGATTTATTTTAAAGGGAAAAAAAAGAGATCATTATTTCAGCCCCAGAGTCATGAGTTAAGAAAGGAACCTTGGAATGTATAAATGTAACACTCCTGGCTCAAACTCCAAACCACCTCAGGTTTTGCCCAGCTCCATTTATTTATCATGTCAATTACAGAAGCGATCTGTTGCCACAAAGAGCCAGACTGTGTCTGTAAGAAAAACCAATTTAAGGCAATTTAATCTTTAAATTCTTTTATGTGAATATTTTTTCTGCTGTTGAGCATTTTAGGAAAGGAAGAACTTTACCTATAACCGGTTTCCTTTCATACTCAAATCATCTGAACTCAATTTGTTTTTTTTCTTTTGAGATATTCCTTATATCCTTTTCTACTGAAGGTTAATTATATGTTTTACAATAAACAGATTTCACTTCTTATAAAAACAGGATTCTTAGACACTAAGGGTCTTTAAAAATTTCACTAATGTACATGCTACTTATGGTTATTCTCAACGGTGTGTTCAACAATGTTTTTCCTACACAACATTCAAGAAAAATTAATATGATATATTTTTTCATGATACCGTAAAGACCTAAGAAGTCCATGTATTTAGGTATACTTTAAATACATGTTTCCTGTTTCAGAGTAAAATGCAGTCTTCACACTTCAATGGGAAAATTGTGTCACATAAGGACCACTCATCACTAACTCAGTGTGATTAAGAGACCATTGAAAATACAAACTCTATTAAAGAATCTAATAACAAAAGATGTAAATGTGTACCAGAAACACAGAGCTCTCACTTTCCATATATAGGTACATGTGCTATGTTCATTTTTTAAAATTGTAGTTGACATCCAATGTTACATTAGTTTCAAGCGTACAACATAGTGATTCACAGCTCGATACATTATGCTATGCTCACTGCAAGTATAGCTCCCATCTGTCACTATACAACACTATTACAATACTATAGACTATATTCTCTATGCTGTAACTTTCATCCCTGTGACTTGTTCATTCGGTAACTGGAAACCTGTACCTCCCACTTTGCCCACCACTCCACTCCCCTCCTCTCTGGCAATCACCAAATTATTCTCCATATTTAAGGGTCTGTTTCTGTTTTGTTTGTTCATTTATTTTGTTTCTTTTTAGACACCACATAAAGTGAGATCATACAGTTTTTCTATCTTTTCTCTGTCTGACTTATTTCACCTAGCAGAATACCCTCTAAGTCCATCCACGCTGTCACAAGTGGCAAGATTTCCTTCTTTTTAAGGCTAATATTTCATAATATATATATACCACATCTTTCTTATCCATTAATCTATTGTGGACACTTAGATTGCTTCCACATCTTGACTGTTGTAAATAATGCTTCAATAAACATAGAGGTGCATATATCTTTTTGAATGACTATTTTCATATTCTTTGGATAAATATCCAGTAGTGGAATTACTGGATCATACTGCATTTCTATTTTTAATGTTTTGAGGAACCTCCATACTGTTTTCCACAGTGGCAGTACTACTTTGCATTACCACCAACAGTGCACAAATGTTCCTTTGTTTTTCTTCCTTGCCACTTATTATAACACTTGTTATTTCTTATCTTTTTGATACTAGTCATTCTGTCTGCTGTAAGGTGATATATTACTGTGGCTTTCATTTGGATTTCCCTGATAATTAGTGATGTTGAGCATCATTTTATGTGTCTGTTAGCCATTGTATGTTTTCTTTGGAAAAGTGTATATTCAGGTCCTCTGACCATTTTTTAAAATTGGATTCTTTTTTTGGTATTGAGTACTATGTACATTCTTTTATTTATTTAGAGAGAGCATGCACAAGCAGAGGAGGAACAGAGAGAGAGAGGTGGAGAAAATCCTAAGCAGGTCCCACACTGTCATCAGGGAGCCCAGCGCGGGGCTCAAACCCACAAACCGTGAGATCATAAGATGTTTAACTGACTGAAAGCCCCATACTATGTACATTTTTATAGAATATTGCAAAGTTCAAAACTAGGATCTTAACTATTTCTCCAGCTTTAATGAATGGACCAAAGTACTATTATTAAGTTTATGGCATGGATTTGCCCTTCAAAATAAAGATTGAAGGCAACAAATTTGCCCTAAGGAAACCATCACAATTATGTAAAGATAAACATTTATTTAAAAAAATTATATTTTGCAGCACAATTTTTAGTATCAAAAATAAACACTCTAAAATTCAATAAAAGGAAATTATCTGAATAAATTCAGATTTATCCCTTAGATGGTAAACTCTATTGCCATTAATATAACCTTTCCCAATAGTATTAGTATCACAAGAAAATGGCCAAGATGGTGTTAGAGGAAAAAAGGGGGGATTTTAAACTATATGTACCATGTAAATTCAATGAATGCATCTAAATAGACATACAAACAAAAAGACTGAAAAGAAATAATTCAAGATATTAAAACTTAGTAAGATTAAAGGTATGTTTAGTTTCTTCCTTAAACTTTTCCATACTTTGAGGTTTTCCATAATAAGCATGCACTACTTTTCTAATAAAAATAAAAATGAGCTTTTTAAAAGTTAAAAAGTTTCAAAAATCATATTTGGAGACAAGCTCACCATTAGATTAAAAATTAAGTATTTGTTATTTAAAATCTTGAAATAGAGGGACACCTGGGTGGCTCAGTTGGTTAAGCATCTGACTTCGGCTCAGGTCATGATCTCATGGTTTGTGGGTTTGAGCCACGCATCAGGCTCTGTGCTGACAGCTCAGAGTCTGGAGCCTGCTTTGGATTCTATGTCTCTCTTTGCTCCTCCCCCACTCTCCCTCTGTCTCTCTCTCTCTCAAAAATAAATAAACATTAAAAACAATTTTTAACCTTGAAATACACATATCACAGTAGTGTTTTTATGCTAATTTGTCTAATTGTTTTCATAAATTGTCTTTTTTGTGTTCAAGTAAAAATAAAGGGTGGTTATGTTACATTACATGAAACTAGATGACAGTGGAATGGACCTTTTCTTCAAATCACATGGCAATGACTAAAATTTCAGAATATATAGCATTCATTCATTCATTCATTCATTCATTCATTCCTCCAATGTATTTTTGCGTAGGAAGATTTCTGGTTGGGCTGGCTCCTGCCTGAGATTCCGAGGTGTGTCTCAATTATATGAAAAAAGTATCATACCCCAAATTTTTTGTCTGACCAAATTAGAAGTCACCTCAAAAGCCTTGGACATAAAAGAACAAATTAGCATAAGAAGACTCTGAAAGGTGGAAAGCAATGGATGGACTGTTTAGAGACTGTGGGTCTTGAGCAGCCAGAGGGCAGTGGGTGCCCTGGGTTTCCTTATTGGTACTCATATATCCCCAGATTGGATACAGCTGGCAGGAGCTTCCAACAGGAAGGTGCTGGAACCATCAATAGGCACAGACAAAACTGGAAGCAAGGACTGTTTCTTTCTCCAAGCCAAAGAGTACGGAAAAGGGTGGCCCAGGGGCGCCCGGGTGGCTCAGTTGGTTGAGCGTCCGACTTTGGCTCAGGTCATGATCTCATGGTTCATGGGTTCAAACCCTGCTTCGGGCTTTGTGCTGACAGCTGGCTCAGGGCCTGGAGTCTGCTTCAGATTCTGTGTCTCCCTCTCTCTCTCTCTGACCCTCCTCTGCTCACACTGTCTCTCTCTCTCAAAAATAAATAAAATATTAAAAAAAAAAAAAAAAAGGAAAAGGGTGGCCCAGCAGACAACCTAGCACATGCTCTCACTGTGGTCTCAGCAGGGTGAATGGGGAACTAATCTTCCATCCCTTCCTTCCCCAGAGGAGCACACCCCCCCTGACCAGGCAGTGGCAGCAGGGCCCTATATGGAGCTGAGCCTCAACCCTCAGCAGACAGCACAAGACTTAAAGATAGGGTGCAAGGTAAGCAGGTCCTTAAAGACCCCCAAATAGGGGAGAGAATGGAACTCAAAAGGTATTCAAAGAAGTAATAGCTGAAATATTCCCAAATGTGGTGAAAGATATAAAGCCTGTAGATTAAAGAGCTGTGTGAATATCAAATATAATAAATCCAAAGAATCACACCCCCTTTAATTGTAGATATTAGCTAAGGACAAAAATATCTGGGCTATAGAGAAAGGGCATATCATATTGCTTAATGATTCCTACTATTCTTTTTGCAATAAAAAAAACAACACTCCCTAGGGTAGGTGAAATTCCACTTGGTACTTTATTAAGGTCTCAAGTTACTCATTTGCATCTTCACAAATTTTTGCTTTTCTTCCTCCCTCCATTTATTTCTTTTGGATTTTTAAAAAAGGAAATATTTTTTTTCTTTGCCCAAAATATTTACTGAACATCTACTATATTCTGTTCTATTCTGTTCTACACATGAGACATGAAAAGAAAGAAGGCAAATTATCTTCACCTTGGGGTTTCAGAGTTTGATGTGGAACACTAACATTGATATGACCATGTGATAAGAGGTGTCAGTAGAAGTGTGCCAATTGGAGTCATGCTTACACTAATGTAGGTTTGGTTGTTATGGGAGAACATATATTTATTTGAAACTATGAATGCTATACCTATTATCAAGTGATGACAGCAAAGACTGCTTAGATCATGCGTGCCTTTCTATTTGCTGGTAGGTAGTGACAGACACTACCAGGAATAGGAATCTTAGGTCAATAAATAATTAATGGTTGGCTCTATGAAAAGATCAACTTCCCACAAGATGGCCTTGTGCAGAGCTGTGAGTATTCAGTATCCCAGAACAGCTGTACCCAAGTTCAGACTCTGGTGTCTATGCTCAGACTATGCCCCCATACTCCACAGTGCAAACCACCACAGGAAGGAGTAGCAGCAGAAGGCAAGATCCTTCTCTTGGAGCCCAGCCTCATGGTGATGGCAGTGCTACCCAGCCAGTTACATTGCTCCACAGGATGGCATGAGAGTAGGGGAGACGTACATGTGCCACTCTTCTGTCTTTGGTGTCCAGCCTGAAAAAAATGATGCTTTCTGGTGTTACTCAAAACACTGTTTGTTAAATAGGTTTAAAGATCAGTACCTGTACGAGAAAACAAAGGTTCAGATTTTCTAAATTCTTTGTTCAAGGGCTCCAATCCGGAGAGGAGGAATTATGATTTCAGGGCAGGTCTTCTAACAATCAGGTCCTTTCTACCTCATCAAACTATCATTTCTTGTAGGATTGAATCAAAAGAGGATATAAATTCTGAATGAAAAAATATATGAGAAAATATATTATTCATAGCTTGAAAAGTTAAACAGGAAACTCTTCTGACTTAAATGTTTAAAGATGTGGGAGATTACCATTATTGACCAGATAGAAGGCATCAATGTTTCATTTACTAATGTTATGAGGTCTATGTGTATTTATCCTTAAAATTTGAGGAACTGACTTGATTGGCTCCATTAAAAATTTTTTTCATGTTACATATACCTCTAACTGAATAAGAAATAGATCATGTAAACAGTATTGAAGTCCTATAATTTAAAACAAGAAGAAATCATTATTGTTGATATGATTTAATTGATTTTTTCTGCATATTTACTTGTGTTTTAATGACAGTTAATTTTATTAGGATACATGTTTACCTGCATGTTTCTTGATTTATTCTGTCTCTGATCTATGTTGATCTTGATCTAATCTGTTCAATATTATCAAGATAATTTTCCTAAAGTGGCTTTTATCATATAATCTACATTCTTGTTATTGCATAATGTATCGTATGTTAATTCATCTACATTCTGTAGCAGGCAACTTCTGGGGGCAAGTCCAGCCTACAAGGCCATAACCTTTCTGGAGGATCTTGATTCACAGAGTGAGCTCCTAGTATCCCTGTATATATATGATGTGATCTTTCCTCCTGGCTACAGCTGATTGAGTCAGTGGGGGACACATGACTTGTAGAGCACCCAAAGATCATCTTTCTTGGGATGTGATATTACTATCTATAAATGACCAGTCTGTGTCTGAAACTATAACATGTAAACAGAAGCTGAGAAAGCCAGTCTGCAGAGAGTGTAAAAAAGAAGAGAATGAAAAAGACATATCAAAAGAAGTAGAGGTGAGATGGTCAGCAAAAGTACTTTGTCAGCTTTCCCATATCTGGTTCTCAGCCTTTTCTGAGCCTTGGAAGCATTCATACATTTGGGTTCCCTTAATCTCCTCCATATCGTTTTGGTTATTTCCCTTATTTGACTTAGGCTAACTGAAATCAGTTTGTTTCTTGCCGTTGAAGTACCTTATGTAATGCATGGGGTTCAACGAGTGTGAGATCCGGTCCTATGTTATATAGCTAGCCATATTGCCCAATATTTTCTAATGCTTTCTATATACTTGTTATTTACCTTTTTTATTCACATAGACCTCACATCACTCCTATTGCTCAAATTGCATATCCTGGCCTAGAATGCTTTTCTTTCCAAATAACACCATTCTTGACAAATCTCAAGCTGAACACCCTTTTCATACAGATTTGTTCCATCATAGTCTATATTAGTCGGGATTGGCATGTTATGGTGATGGATATTAGACTTGAAATATTAGTCATTTAACGAATCTTTATTTCTTGTTCATGCTACATTTCTAAAAAAGGTCATCAAGGATTTCTCTTCCACACAATCACTTAGAGACCAATGCCTGAAACAAATAGCTGTACCATTTGGAACACACAATACCTTGATTACTGAAATTAGATTTGTTCCTTCCAAATAATTTCTGGAATATGATATCCCATTTATTTAGAAATAAGACTTCAGATATACTCAACCCTGTGGCATATCTGTGGACCAACAAATAAGTGACTAGGTACCCTGAGATTCCAAAGTATCTCTTGTAATATTCTAGTGTTCAGCAATCTGAACACTATTTTCTACCCATGCAGATGCAAAGGCTATTAAAGTTTTGTTTGTAATTATGTAACACTGAAGTGTTAGGGAGACAAAAGAAGGAAAACAGGTGGCAGCCAGTTTGGGAGAAAATTTTCTCTGCAGATATTTTTTTCCTTTCTCTAGGAAAAAAATAGAAGCCAAGACTATGTCAATACTCAAGGTTCAAAGATGAAAAATTGTACATGAATAAAAACTAATCCTGTTTGGTCAATATTATGCAGCCAGAGGAATGTGTTCATTTAGTTAAGTTGTATCTTTAAGTAAGATTAAGAAGCTAATACTATGATAAATAATTCCTATTCTTCTGCTAATGTCTTAAAAGGAACTAAGTCCATGTAAGAACCCTGTTCTTGCCTTCTTTGTGCCTTTTCTTCTTATAAAATTCCCCCCACATTCTCCTACCTTACCATCTTTACGGAAAGGACATTAGTGAGAAGGGAAACGTGAGGAAGGATCCTGGTGACAAAATGGGGCTGCTAGGAGTAATGACACATCTATTTCATGAGGATGAAGTCCTGATACCCATCCCAACCCCACTGGCTCTCCTTGGAATTAAAAACATGAAGATCCATCCATTCTCTTTTTTGTTATGTTTATTTGAGAGAGAGAGAGAGAGCGAGAGAGGAGGAGAGAGGGAGACAGAGAACCCGAAGCAGGCTCCAGGCTCTGAGCTGTCAGCACACAGCCATACATGGGGCTCCAACTCACAAACTACATGATCGTGACCAGAGCTGAAATCAGACGCTTAACCAACTGAGCCACCCAGGCGCCCCTCCATCCATTCTGTAACAGAGTCTACGTTAGCCATCAGTGCTTAAAGGAAGAATGGCTGAACTTAAGAGCCTTCCAATCTATTAGTCAAACTGAGATTCAATTGAGTTATGGGAGTGCAGGACAACTGTCCTTCATCTTCATCTTCTCTTTATGAGAAGGTCCATATTTTCCCTCTAAAAATGACTGATGTTAAAATATGAGGGAAGGCTTGGGAGAAATGAAATAATCTCTCTGTAAATGCATGAAAAGTCTTTGTGGAAGGCATTCTGGAATGACAACAGAAGTGACCTGACAGTTTGCAAGGACAGGAGACTCAAACCACCATGCAGAGCCAGATGGTGCGTTATAGTGTATTACAGGGAATGGACACTCATAATGCTGACCCCACTTCATGAAGAAAAGGTGGGTATACTCACTATTCTTTGCCTCAGAAGTGAGGGAAACAAAGCATTTTTGAGATATTTCTATCAAGTGTGATTAATGAAAACACAATATGATACTTGGCTGTAGATAAACTTCAGTTATTTTCTGATATTTATGTATATGGAACAACTTTTCCTTAATGATGACAGGTAAATACAGTATCACTGGATTTTGATTTCCATAAATGGTTTTCCTCAAATCTAATGAGAAAGAGAATGTATTTTGTATTTAGAAATAAAACCCAAGAGAGAAACAGGAGAAAAGTCAATATTTGGTAACAGGAGTCTTAGGTTCGTTATTGAATAAAACTGGAAGAAATCTCATAAAATTTCTCTGAATCAACCTCATGTCTACAGATTTAAAAGTGTCTAAAAGCATCATGATAGTTTATAACATATTATCTTCTGGGACCCCCCTGCCCTAACAATGCCCACATATTTTCTCAGAGCTTTCTAAAGAATTCTAAGAATTTTGGTAATTATGATAAGATATTCTTTGAAAACCTAGCCCCAAATTTTCCCCTTAAACTTTTTAATAATAATGTTATTGAGATATAAATAATACAACATCCTTTTAGAGTGTACAATTCAGTACATATTCTGAGTTGGGCATCCATCACCACTAATTTTAACACATTTTTTTCATCTCAAAGAGAAACCCTGCATTAGCAGTCACTTGCCATTTCCCCTTTCTTTATCCTTTGGCAAAAAACTAATCTACTTTCTGTTTCTATGAGGTTGCCTATTCTGGGCATTGCATATAATTGGAATCATACAATATGTGAGCTTTCAAGTTTGATTTCTTTCACTCATATAATGTTTTCAAGGTTTATCCATGTTGTAGCATGTATCATTACTTTATTCCTTTTTAAGGCCAAATAATATTGCACTGTAAGGCTATACCACATTTATCTATTCATTAGTTGATAGACATTTAGAATTTTTTCTACTCTTTGGGCTATTATGGCTAATACTGCTATGAACATTTGTGTATAAGTTTTTGTATGGATATATCCTTTCAATTCTTTTGGGTATATACCTAAGAGTAGAATTGCTGGGTAATATGGTAATTCTATCTTTAACACTTTGGGGAACTTCCAAACTGTTTTCCAAATTGGTTGCACCAATTTACATCTCTACTAGCAATGAATAAGGGATCCAATTTCTCCACATTCTTGACAACACTTAATATCATCTCTCTTTTTGATGATAGATATCAGAGTGGGTGTGAAGGGCTATCTCACTATAGTTTTATTTGAATTTCTCTAATAGTGTTGAACATCTTTTTACTTGTTTATTGCTCCTTTGTATATCATTGGTATATTTGTGCGTGTAGAAGTATCTATTCAAATCCTTTGCTTACTTAAAAAAATTGGATATGTCTTTTGTAATTGTAAAGACTTTTGTCTTATAATTTGTAAGACTTCTTTATATATTCTTGACATTAATCTCTTATCATAATATGATTGAAGATATTTTCTCCTGTCCCATGCATTATCTTTTCACCTTCTTGATGGTATCCTTCAAAACACAAAAATTATTAATTTTGATGAAATCCAAATTACCTATTTTTCTTTCATCTCTTGTGCTTTTGCTTTTGTATCTAAGAAAACATTGCCTGATCCAAAGTCACAAAGATTCCTATGTTTTTTCCTAAAAATTTTATAGTTTTTAGCTCTGATATTTAGGTCTATGAAATATTTTGAGTTAATTTTTGTGTATGGTGCAATGATCCATTTCATTCTTTTGCGAGTGAATATCTAATTGTCTTACTACTGTTTGTTGAAAAGACTGTTCTTGTTTGCTTTGAATGGTCCTGACACCCGTTTTGAAAACCAACTGACCATGACAGTAAGGGTTTACTTGTGGACTCTCAGTTCTATTCCACTGATCTCTGTTTACCCTTATGCCAATACTACAATATTTTGATTTCTATAGTTTTCTAGTATTTTCCCTTAAATTTGTTTGTTTATTTTTAATGTTTATTTATTTTGAGAGAGACAAAGACCGTGTGAGTGGGGCAGGGGCAGAGAGAGAGAGGGAGAGAGAGAATCCCAAGCAGGCTCCACACTGTAATCACAGAGCCCAATGTGGGGCTCTAAGTCACAAACTGTAAGACCATGACCTGAGCCAAAATCAAGAATTGGATGCTTAACGAACTGAGCCACCCAGGCGCCCCTTCCCTTAAATTTAAAACAATTTCCTTTAGTTATGCCAGAGAGAACAACTTGGCTGGCCCACCCTGTCATTATAGGCCCTTCTTTTCAGTTATGAAATATCTTAGCTGGAAGAGAACTTACAATTAGCTGGCCCAGTCACTTCATTTTATAGATGATGACTCTAAGCCCCAAAGGTTTGTCAACAGGATGTGACTATATGGGCCTTCCTGCATACATAGTACAAAGTTTAAGAAGTCTCATCTATTTGTCTATTTGCTACAGACTTTTTAAAAAAGAAATCAAACATCACACACTCTGTACTCCTACCTGATTCTATTCTTCCCACTCTCATCCCTGGAAAAATTACCACCCTGAATCTAATGCATATCATTTCATGTTTCTGTACTTTTCTAGGACAAAGACAAGGTAGCATATTTTTTAATCATTCAGCAACATTCTTTTCTCATCTGAGCATTTTTTAAAAGATTGTATTTTTAAGTAATCTCTATACCCAGCCTGGTGCTCGAACTCACAACCTTGAGATTGAGAGTCACATGTTCCACTGACTGAGCCAGCCAGGTGCCCCTCATTTTAACATTGTTTTGTAATGTGTATCCAGGTTGATAGACACAGCTTTGATTCGGTCATCTTAAATGGTCTATAATATTCCATCTAACAAATATCTTTTATATATCCATTGTCCTGTTGAGAGGCATTTATGTTTTCTTCTTTTATTTTTCTCTCTATTGTAAGCAATGCTTGTGTATCTGGCTTTATGTTCAGATATGAGAATGTCTCCAGTGGAGAAATACCCCCGGAGAGCAGCAAAAGGCCTGCAGCTTTTTAACTAGATATTACAAATTGCTTTCCAAAGTGCTTCTCATAGCTCCTTTTTCTTACATCCTCACTCGTATTTAATATTGTCACACTTTTTAATTTTTGCCAATCTGATGTGTGCATAAGAGTATCTCATTATTTAATTTGCATTTCCCTGATCCCTAGTAAAACTGAACTTTTTTTCATATGTTTATTGGCCATTTGTTTTTCCCCTTCCATTACATGCTTAAAAAATACATTTCAGAATACTGTTTTTTCCCCCTCCAGAATGATATCGCTGCTTTGTATTTAGCCTGTAGTTAAAAATGACTCCCCAAAGCCTAGTCTATTGCTACTGCTAGTGCCGTCTTACTTCTGCTGCTGCTGTTGCCACCGCCAATATCTCGCTACTGCTATTCACGGAGTGGCTACTCTGAGCCTAGAATATTTATTATTCTAATTCTCACATGAAGCTTGCAGATACATATGGTAATTTCGATTTTGAAGATAAGAAAACTGAGGTTTAGAGAGGCTAAGTGATGTATGTAAGGTATTATAGCTAAGATATGACGGAGTTTTAGTCACATTTGAATTCATCTTCAAAAGTCCCTTTTCTTGCCCAAAGATTTTTCTTCCATCTAGTTCTTTCTTTTTATTCCCTCTAAATATGTCTCCTTGTCCCACTGATTTCTGTACTGTTTAAAGGCAATTTTCCCAATTTCTCAGGAACACTTAAAATTTTCTTTCTATCTTCCAACACTTACTTGGTGATACATTGAAATTTCCTAACTATAGTGTTGACTTTTGAAAGGAATTAGTCATTGTTTTCAACAGAGAGATTGAAAAGAATGGATGCTAAGGATGCGTCATTCGGACCAGCATTGGAAATAGCCAGGTGAAGAGTGAGTCATTTCTAACTCCGTGAAACATGTATCTTTTATCTGTGTGATCTATTCTTTATCATGGGAGGAAACTGAACTAGTCTAAAATGTTATGTTCTTCTGGAGAACATGTTGATGCTTGCATATTTTATGCACAAAATAACTGCTACTTGATTGATGACTTGTTCTGATATTTCAGGTGCAGATGGCAATCTGGCCTAATCTGTCTTTATTCATTCATTCTATTCAACAAGCAGGCATCTAGTTCCAATTATGTGGCAGGTACTGTGCTTGGCTGCGGGGATAATAATTCTCTATCTAATGCTCATTGAGTGTCTCCTATGTGCAAGACACTAGGATAGGTGCTTTATATGCTGTTCATCTCATTTAATTTTCCCCAGACCCTTACAGGGTTATTGACCCAGTTTTACAAATGAGAAAACTGAGGCTTAAGAAATTAAGCAGCATGCCCAAGGCCACCAAACTTGTAAATAGTAAACACTTGGTCAGTCACACATATTACTTGGTTGACTTATACATTGGGCAATTGCCAGCCAGACCAAATCCTTGTGTTTGATGACCTATGTCAGAGTCTTGAGAGAAAGGAATGAGAAAAGTACTGGCAAGGAGGGAAGAGTCAAATGCTAAGGTATAACTTGAAGCATCTGAGTGTGGGTTCCAGATAGGTATGAAATATCATGAGGACATTGGGACACGGAAGCCAAGCAAGTACAAGGTAAGCATAGATAGCTTATTTAAAATGTTGCATGTTAAAAGAGTAGTTGTACCTTTAGTTGTTGCAGGTGAGTAAAGTAGAGAACAAAGGCCTGTCTCCTGAAATGAAATTGAGTAACATATGTATTTCTCTTTAGTTATTTATTTTTGCCATTAATTAACCAGAGACTTTATTTATAGCTGATTTTCACAAAGAGCAGCATAGTGGTCAATAAACAATTATTTTCAGGCTTACTTGTTGGAAGCCATACCCTGACCTACATTGCTTTGCAGTGGGTTCTGAATGTGGTACAGATGGATTTAATCATTATTAGGATCACTATTTTTATGAAAGGTGAAATATGACAAAGAAGATTCATGCTTGTCAACAAGCCTACTTAGCACTTCATGGTTTTCTTTTTCAAATGTGCTTTTGCAAATATTAAACAGACAAATGATTTTACTGTGATGTGAATAGAAGCCACACAGCTGTAACTCCATGGACTCTGTGAATATGTTCCCTGCAATGTCAATTAATTTTGCTTCCTGAAGCATATTCTTTCATGTATAGTTTCATCCATGCTGTGTGTTCTGCCTGAAATGATTAGAGGCTTGCTAAAGTGGATAAAAATAACAAATTAAAAACAGAAAAACAACAAAACATAATAGCTTTTCAGGAGTGAGGCCAGAACTCGGAGTCTGTTTTCTTTCCATTTTCTATGTTTTAATTTATAGTGTAAATTAATCGCCTTTCTCCCACCCCTTGATAAGAATGGTCTTTTGCACTCTATTAACCCCAGGTTCTACAGAGAGGCAATTTCCTAACAGGTGAATTAACACTAGATAACATTACCTCAAATGCCAAGTCATTTAATGTGTAATTGAAAAAAAATTTTTTAGGAGGAAGTAAAGCAGTGTCTTAACTTAAAACACACACACACACACACACACACACACACACACACACCATTATAAAGAGTCTTTACAAACTAACTATAGACTCCCTACCCCCTGCGAGTGATTTGCCTATTAACAAAGCACAAGAACAACTCCCACTACCAGTACACGAAGAAATACCCCCTATTTCCAATTACTTTTGCCGCTGACAGTTCACTGGACTGTTAAGACGCACTCGGCACTATTGTGTGGATGTGGTGAAGCCAGGCAGCCGTGTGTGCCTCTCTTTTTGATTATGCAGTAATTAGACTGTTCCACTAATGGAAGGAGGGAAAAAAGTTTCCAGAGAAAATGACATCTAGTGAAGCTCGCCTTGAAAAAATCACTGGCACAAAAGAATAAAGAGTAACCTTTTTGTCACGAATGCTGTGAAAGGCTTTATGCGTTAACTAAGCTGCATTAAAAATGAAAAGTTGGAATCTCAAATTAGCTCAGGCATAATTGTATGTTTGCTTGCAAATAATAAAGCAAATAGGTGATTCAGACAAGCTCATTAGTCAATAATAAGGCCTTTCAAAGATGTACACAAGAGACTTTCTGGACGCAGACAAGCATCTCTAAGAATTGCGGATTCTGTGTCTCTGCTCCGTGAATTCATTGAAGATCCCTTGACAGTGTTCCGAGACTGGGAGCTTGCCCTTTTGTCCTTGAACTGGCTTCACCTGAGAGCTCAGCGCTTCCTGTAGGTTATTAATGTATTAGTCAACCTATAAAAGTTCCCTTGATTTACTTTTCTCATGGAGAATTTAATTCCTTTTCCACTTAAAATTAAAAACTCAATTCAGTCCCTGCTCTTTCAGTCTGCCCCCAACACCCACAGCCTTCTTTTCCTCTTTTCTCTTTTTCTTCCCACTTTTTTCCTCACTCAACTTTGTATTTTTAGTATTTTGTGTGAATGTGACATTTTCCTTTTTACCTATAGAATTTCCCTATTCTCTGTCCCCAGTGTGAATTGAAAACGGCAATTCTTTATTCAGTGCACTGCAAATGATTGGCAATCTCTTGTAGGTACGAATATAACCAAATGTCTCCCTTTTTGGTCTTATAAATTCTTAGAAGCTTGGATGCCCTTTACAGTTTCTTCTCTCTCTCTGTCTCTCTGTCTCTCTCTGTTAACAGACATAGTAAAAAGAATTTGGAGATGAACAATGTTGAAATTATCAGTTAAATGCATTGCTTTGATGAAAGAGAATTTTTATTTATAGGGGTTTACATGTATTATTGGCTTATACCTGATTAAATGTCTGTATAATGGTTCTCTGGTTCTGTTTCTCTTTTATATGGCAATTAACAAACATTTTTAGCAGATTGCCATGGTGACCATATTTTTTAAACAAAAATCCAGGATTTAGAATCTGACAAAAAATTTTGTGCCAATTCTGCCATTGAGAAACACATTGTTAGATTTAGATTGTGAGATGGTGACAGACTTGAACGCTAGGATCTTTCCTTGTTTATGGGATGCCAGGACATTTAAAATGAGGATCCATGAAGCTTTTCAGCATAGGGCTTGGTATGATCAAAATAGAAGGGCTTTATGGGTACCTGGGTGGCTCATTTGGTTATGTGGCTGACTCTTCATTTTGGCTCAGGCATGATCTCACAGTGGTGGTTGAGTTCGAGCCCCAAATGGGGCTCTGTGCTAAGAGCCTGGAGTCGGCTTCAGATCCTCTGTCTCTCTCTCTTTGCCCCTTCCCCACTCATGCTTGCATTCTCTCTCTCTCTCTCAAAAACAAATATTAAAAACTTTGTAAAATAGGGCACCTGGGTGGCTCAGTCGGTTAAGCGTCCGACTTTGGCTCAGGTCATGATCTCAGGTTCGTGGGTTCGAGCCCCGCATCAGGCTCTGTGCTGACCGATCAGAGCCTGGAGCCTGTTTCAGATTCTGTGTCTCCCTCTCTCTCTGACTCTCCCCTGCTCTCTCTCTCTCTCTCTCTCTCTCTCTCCCTCTCTCTCAGAAATAAATAAAAACATTTTTAAAAATTTTGTAAAATAAATAGAAGGGCTTTATATACAAGTTTTAAATACTAGTTATATCATCATTTCCTCCTCTCTCAGGAAAGCATATTTGAAAGAAAATGTGTGAAAGTGAAATTGTTCATGGTAGAACCTCAAAGATACTGTTTTGTTAAAAAATCACATTTTAAAGTATATTCCCTATTAATATCTCATTACTTATATCACACACGAAGATTGATTTTAAAGTACTCCACAGCTGTTATGAACAAATGAGTATGTCATGACACCTTGGTTGAGAACTGGTGATTTAAGATATGGTTCCCTGTGTCAAGGAACATAATGTATTTGAAATTATTTGTGATTCTCTACCTATTATTGCCAATGGAGAAAGCGGAAGAAATAAAAGGAAGAAATGACAATTTAAAAGGGCCCATTTCAAATATGAGATTTTTCATTTTGGCAGTCTTCACTACCTCTCTCGTCAACATTATTCCTGTCATTAACATCATTAATGTGATCACCACCTTCATTAGACTCTGAAAATCTGGGAATAACAAAAAAGGACTCCATGTGTCTCTGCTCTTGAGGGCTTTTGTTGGTGCCCAGCATTAAAGAAATACCCTAAAAATTAAAAAAAAAAAAAGAAATTTTTCAGCAAATACTTGGAAAATATATTTTTAATTAGTTAAATTATCCTTAAAATAAATGTTCTCAGACTTCTCTAGCATGTATTTTATACTGCATACTTATTTCATTATTAAGTCACATAATATATAAGCCGAAGTTGGAAAAGCAGGGTTTCAACAATAACAACAAAATATAAAGCTGCTTCTCTTTATGAAATACTGGTGTGGATTATATTTTACAAGTAGAAGAACATTTTAATTGAAACACGCTTTTACATGCACTGGACTGCTCATTTTTAAATTAACCTTGCAGCAAGTTATCTGTTAAATAGAACACATTTTTTTTGGCAATACAAATAATTGCTTCCCCATTTTTTAAATACATATTTCAGAATTTTTTAATCCACATTTTCTTATATTGGATTTTCTTAAAGTTTGACATTAATTCAATGTACAATCTTTTTGTTTCATTGTTTTATTGTATAAACAGAGTATGCATAAGAAAACATATACTTGGAGAGGTATTATGATTATAATTCCTAAAACTGTTGAGGGATCTTGTAATACTTGTGGACCCATAATGTGAGTATATATTTATGAATTTATTTAAGTTCCCAGATGAGGAAGGTTGATTTTCTTTTTTATCTTCCTTAGTTTACACCACACCATCAGCCTTACTTCATGCAAGGCCTTTCCATCATTGTACCCTATTCCTGTAATTATGCCCTTCTTCCAAAGCCACTTTATTCTGTTTAATATACACTGTTTTGTTTATATAGATTTTTATAAGATGCATGTTTTATTTGTCTGTGAGTATATTAAATGTCTACAAATGTTGCTATAACATTGTATTTTTCCACTTTTCCACTAAGCAGTATCTATTAAAGCCCCATTCATTTTGCTGTGAACATGGATTGGATTTAAAAGTTCGGAAGGAGCTGGCAAGCAAGCAGCCTTCACTCTGTTATAGAGTAAGAGAAATCTTGGGACTGGAATGTTGAAGCAGGTGTGGATTAGAAACCCAGAGTGATACATAAAACATACAAAAGTATCATTACAGAATATTATTAAGTACCCAAATATGAAGTACATGGTAACTGGTAAAATTTCAGAGGAGGGGATCAGTAAGGGATGGAGAACTATAAGAAATTTAGGAATGGAAGGACTCAAGATTTGAAAATGCAGCAGGAAGGGGCGCCTGGGTGGCTTAGTCGGTTAAGCGTCCGACTTTCGACTTTGGCTTAGGTCATGATCTCGCTGTTCGTGGGTTCGAGCCCCGCGTCGGGCTCTGTGCTGACTGCCAGCTCAGAGCCTGGAGCCTGTTTCAGTCTGTGACTCCCTCTCTCTCTCTGACCCTCCCCTGCTCACGCTGTCTCTCTCTCTCCTAGAAATAAAAAAAAAAAAAATTAAAAAAAAAAAAGAAAATGCAGCAGGAAAAGAGATTTAGGTGTTGCAAGTAGGGTGAGGGGAGAGGAGTCAAAAAAGAGCAATGGAAGTGGAGGCATGAACTTGGAGGCTGCAGGATATAGGGAAGGGAGAAATAATTTACGTGATGCATTCTAGATTTCAAGCAAGATCGGAAACATAGTTTTTCTATGGACTTGCTCTGTCTTTGTGCATATCTACTTCTTTTTACTGGTTGCCTTTTGTCTCTGCTATTACAGACACCTTCCCTTATGTGGTTGGGGCAGATGGTAGCAATAGCCCCAGCCCACAACCTCCATACAAACGGTAATCCAAGAAGAGGATATTCTTTCGCCAAGAGTCTGTTTATATCTAAATTCATGAATAGATTAATCCTAGTTCTTGGATATCTATTCCTTGAATCCATTGCTGAAGGCATGCGAATGGAATACCACAAATGATCGGGCCTCTACCACATACCCCTGAGATAAGAAGCAAGTGGGCCCCTATGATGGAATATCCCACAGGTGATAAGCAGATGCAGAGAGGTCACAGTTCCTCTAAGAAAAGAGAGAGTCAGGCAGCCAAGAGCGACAGATATAAAGTTTCCCATTGGTTCCTGGCAACAGTTCCAAGAGGCAGGTAGGACAGGAATTCCCATCCTCATTAACAGATGAGGACACACTGGCTGACCCAAAATCAAATAATTTGTAAGTGGTTGAGCAAGAACCTGATCAAAATCCACTGAAGATTTTAGGGCAGGGAAGTGAAAAGATCAAAGTGATATTTATGAAAGGTTAACAGTATAGAGAAAAGCCCTAACAGTTATGTTTTATTTTTGAACAGAATTTCTTTCTACCTTTTAAGTTTGCTTTTTTCCTATAATCTATAACCTGTAAATCATACATTAGTTCTTTAAGCATAAAATTCAGAAAATCAATGCCAAAAGCTTTTCATTATTTAGAAAAATGTATCTAGGTCTTAAGTGCATGAACACACAACACTCACACACACACTCTCTTTCACACAGACACAGTCCCGTTATGTTTATTGTGAGTTTATGTTATAAAAGGCACCTCTCACATGTCTTACCCATAATATATCACTTAACCCTCACACAATGACCTTATGATGGAGGCTCTACCTTCATTTACATTTTATAGAGTCACAGAGGGGTTAAATAATGTGCTCATGTTCAGGGCACCTGGGTGGCTCAGTCAGTTGAATGTCTGACTCTTGATTTTGGCTTAGATCATGATCTCACAGTTCATGGGACTTAGCTCCATGTTGGTCTCTGTGCTGACAGCCTGCTTGGGATTCTCTCTCTCTCTCTCTCTTTCTGCCCCTCCACTGCTTGTTCGTTCTCTCTCTCTCTCTCTCAATAAATAAATGAACATAAAAAATAATTTGCCCAAGTTCATGTAGATAGTAGATAGTAAAGCCAAATTCATATGCAACCTGATTGCCAAACGATGCTTTCATCCACTAACCCATACAGCTACATGATGTATGCATATACAAGAAAAATGTGTATATATTTTACTATATAGGTATATTTTACATGATTTGAAATTGCTAATGACAAATAATCTGTAATGAATGTAAACCACATGCTTATTCTTTTAGAACTCAAAAAATTCTTTGATTTAGTTTTCCACTGTTCTAGAATGAGTGGATGTGTAAGTCTGGACCAATATAAGTTTAATCGCCATTAGATGACCAATTCCAATTCTTCCTGTATACATAAAGCCCAAATTAGTCATAAGAGAAAATGTCAGATGTCAAATAGTCTGATATTCACAAATACATTGCCCTATATATCATTCTGTGACTTTATCTGTTATTCAGACACCTCTACCAGGACTGAAATCTTACTAAATATATTTTTTCATGTTTAATCCTAAATATAATTATTCTTGAGTTATAATATGAAAGACCAGCACTTAGCAGCTGGAAAATAACATTTTGATGGTAGCTGAGACTTGGGAAAAACTCTGCTACGGATCTTGTCAATATTCAGCTGACAGAGGCTACTCCTGTGTGTTTCAGGAGAAGATTTTCAATCTGTCTGCAACTAGCTGCCAAAACTTGTGGATGAATAGGGAGGAATACAGTCAACCACCCAGATGTTCCACCTGCAGGAGGCCATGCACCCAGCCATTTAGAAACAATCAGGTGCCTGGAACATGAAGACAACACATCTGGAGGGTGTGTGTGTGTTTGTGTGTGCATGTGTGGTGATATGAACTTTTTGAGGAGATATATTGATGTCATGTAGAAACAAATATTAACCCCTCTTGTACTCAACTTTGAGATAAAGTATGTAAACTATAGAGAAATGCTTAAGTATAGTCCATATTATATTTTGGTCTTATTAACCAGATGTGGATAATTCTATCTCAACATATGTCTGTATGCTGATTATCTAATGTCTAACCCTATTTGGATATTACATATTGAATACTTCATCTGAGTAATGGTTAATTAAATAATATAACCACTTCTAGTTTTTCTTTACTTCCCCCATCTCCATCTAACTTCCAATACTTTATCAAGGTCACCTAGTCCTAAATGAATTCGAATGACCAATAAATATAAGAAAACATGCCCAACCTCCTTACTAACTCAGGAAATGTGAATTTAAATAATAAGATACACTGTAGGGATTTTAAACATAGGGAGGATATGTTCAGAATTCTTTTTAAAGGTTTAGCTCAAGATATAAATCATACAGATCAGAGATTTTGAAAAACACAAACAAAATATAGTAATTTAGAGCTTGGAAATATCACAATATTCTGGAATAGTGAAATACTGAAAGCTGGTATTATAGCACTAATCTCAGATGCATTGGGATATCAGAGTCCCAGTCTTAGATGAATAGAGTTAATTAATGGGCAGGTTGTGAAGACAGAAATATAGGATCAGGGAACAAGAAGGGTACACTATTACCAAAGTCGGACATAAAGAGAGGGGAGTGGAGGAGTATCGACTGGGCTTGGGATCTAGGCTGAAACATACTCCGCACTGTACAGGCCAGTGATACACCTCGCGGTAAGGAGCCAATTGGGAGCCAAGGGGTCCAGAGGTAGGGCCATACTCTGCAGCTGATGTACTTATGCCTTTGGACAAGTCTCTATACAAAATGACTGAGGTCCAGATAACAGGAGTCTCTCTCCCTCACTCAGAATGAGTTTGTAATGGCCTTGGAGACAGAATTCCATTTAGAAAAATAGTGTAATTATTTAGGAAAGTGCCTTGGTAAGATTCAGAGATAAATCTGAGATCCTCACTGGATCTGCAGGAACCCAACACAAGAATGAAATAACTACACGGCTCAGAATTAGAAAGAAAAGGGAATTGAGACAAGAGAAGAGATATAAAAGGTGGAAGAAGGAGAAGAGCCAGTGAGAAGACACAGGGCTGAGGCATCACAGATGAAGTAGCCAGTTGGAAAAAAAATCCCTGATGTGGATTAAAGGAAATTGAGAAAACAAGGCTAACATTCATTTTGAAGTTTGCAATTCTATAATGTGAGTTTGACTTTCCCCTAAATCACTGATAACATCTGATGGGATTTTTAGTGGGAAAGGGGTTTAGCTTCATACCTGGGTTGATGTGATGTAGAATGCAGTGTATACCTGACAAGGTGAGTAGGAAGACCCCCAAGCAGGAGGTCATTGTTAGGATATATCCCATCCATCCCCATAGTCCCCAGAATTTGGAGAAAATCTGGTAATGATTTTGGATTTGCACAGGACATTGAATGGAATTTGAGCCAATCAAATAAATTCTAGACAAAGATTCTAAAGAGCAGGGAGCCATAAGCTGACATCTAGGCTACTTTGTAGGTCTGGAGTCCTATTCTTTTCTTGTTGAAATAATAAATGATTTTTCTCCTTTAAGAAATAGATTTAATGCAACAGCTGAGCACTGTGATAAATTGTCTGAAACTAGTGTGGACCATCTGGCTGTCAGGAATAGTCTTAAATAAAACGAACCCAAAGTAAGAAATCTAAGGAGACAGTAGATTCCATCTAAAGAGAACGTGCAAGGTTTGAAAAACATGATTTGGTTTTCAGAGCTTGTTCATAGTAATGTGGAATGTTGCCTAGTCATAGGTGACAATGACACCATGACTAGTTCTAGATAGTTGAAGCAGAAATAGAGTTATGAAAGGACTCACAGATCTCAGAATACAGGAGACTCTCCAGATAACTAATTACTCTGTCCCTATAAATTTTTACTCAGAGACTCAGTGCTTATTTGGCATTAATCAAAACAGTAATGTTAGAACCAATGTCTCCTGATGGTTTCTTTTTCTTATAGTCTCGAATTTAAAAGTATCCATTAATTCAGTTATTCATCCATTCTCAAGCATTTATTGAGTATTCACTTTGTGTCACACACTGTGACACAGCACTGAGAATACATAGATCAATAAAATGTGGTCCCTATTCTTGGGAACACATAGTCTAATGAATGGATAGCAGGTAACAATTTTAATGGAATTACAAGTCATGAAGCCTGGACAGGGTTTCACTGGGATCATAGAAGAGAGAGGTACAGGCTGGCTGGGGAAAATGGAAGGGGCTTCAAAGAGGTTACACAATAAAACACGATATGACCAGAATCAGGGACTTCAGGTATCTCCTAGGAAATGAAATAGGTTTCTTGAGGCCAAGTGAATCACAGGCAAATTTTATTAAGCCTCATTTTATTAGTGGCCATTATATTTCTCCCCATTACTCTAACCACAGAAAAACAATAAATTTGGATGAAGACACATATCTTAAAATCATATCTACAATCAATATGTTGCAATTGTATTAGTTAATGTAAACTAAGTTGTTGTAATAGGTAGACTCCAAATTCAGTGGCTTAAGGAATATTTTATTTCTTGCTCATGTAATTTCAGGGACGGTATTCTAAGGTTAGAAGTCAGCTCTTCTCTGCACAGAGATCCAGGGAAACTGGTTCCTTATGTTTATGGCTCTGTCATACCCCAAGATCTTTTTGTCAGCAGTATAGTTAAGTATGGTCAACAGTTAAGGTGAGTCATCTATTTCAGGTTAAAGAGTAGAAAGAGTGAAAGAGAATGCAGTAGGCATGCTGCCGCCTGAAAGCCTCCCTAAAATAGTATAAACTCTGTTTACTCACATTGAGTTGGCTAGAAATCCATCTCAGAGATGCATCTAACATAAAGAGGGCTGGGAAATGTAATCCAGTCACGTTAGCAGGAAGGAGAGATTAGATTTTGGTGGCCTAAAGTATTCTCTGTTACATAAATAAAATTAAAGTTGATAAAAATTTTAAATCTAGATCATTCTAAATTGGTATAAACCCATAACATACATTTTTTTCAGTATTGTAGGTAAATTCCTTCATTTAGGCAAAAAAAAAATAGTTGCACATGTACAAAATAGGAAAGGCAAATTAGCAATGTTCACATAGGAAAATATTAGAGATGCTTCTTGAAGACTAATTCAATAGAAGGCTGCAGTTTGATGTGGTTCCTAAAAAACAAGCAAACACAATTAAAAACAAAAAAGAGAATACCATTGTAGGCTGCATCAAAACAAGTGTACAGGAAAGAAATGAATTCTGATCCAAAAAGATTTAAATCAGTATCTTTCAATAGCATTGTGGTGCTATTTTTAAGAGGCACAAATAGTGAACAGAAAGAGTCTAGGATGATAAGGTAACATTGACCTAGAAACTATGTTATTTGAGGATGAGTAGTGAAAAATCAGTTTTTGCCCTAGAGAAGAAATAGCATGATGAGGGAAGGATGTGTTTGTGTGTGTGTGTGTGTGTGTGTGTGGTGTAGGAAAGGGCATGTATTAAACTGGTCTTTTATTTATTTTTTTAATGTTTTATTTTTATTTTTGAGAAAGAGACAGAGAGCACACAAATTGGGGGAGGGGCACTAAGAGGGAGAGAGGATCCAAGTGGGCTCTGTGCTGACAGCAGAGATCCCAATGTGGGGCTCAAATTCATGAACCAATCTGAGCCAAAGTCGGTAACTCAACCAACTGAGCCACCCAGGAGGTCCTAAAGTGGTCCTTTAAACTCAAAAAACTTAAATATTTTGAAGGTTCGATGCTTGAAGGTTAGCCATATGGAAGAGAAATTAGATTCATTCTCTTTTGCATCTTGAAATTTTGGCTCAGTATGATAAAGATCTGAATAATAATCGAAGCTATCTAAAAATGGTGGAATGGGCTGCTTAAAGAACTGATTAGATTCATGTCAGTGAAAGTGCTTGATCAGAAGCTGACTGACCTTGTGTCAAGCCTGCTGTAGAGAGTGTTCTCTTAGAGTGGACTACATGTTGTCTAAAACTTTTTCTAGTTCTACGATTCCCTAAATTTGGCATTATTACTATGGCTCTTCTGGATAATTCAAGCCAAAATAAAATTCATGTTGAAACACATGACTGAAGGCTATCACTGTTAACTTGGCCAAGAAACACAGACAATGTGGCCAACATCATAGACACTCTCTTTCCCATTTGAATAGTACTTTTGAAATTGTTGAACTAGCAGCTTTTTTCATGAGACACCATTTTGCTTGAAATCAAACACTGACAGACAAATTATGGTTATTCAGGCTTGAGAATTTGGCAGACATTTTTTGAAAATGAACAATGCAAATCTGTCACTTCAAGGAAAACAATGAATAATATTTATTGCCAAAGAAAACATTTGAACTTTTCACCAAAAATTGGCAGTGTAGATCTCTTGTATTTGCCACATGACCATGACAGCTACGCAATACTTAAGGAATTTTCTGATGATGTCAGTGGTGATATTATTAACAAATGTGGGGGTTTTATATAATGAAATTGTTAGCATATAATGTTATTGTATAATGAAATATGTCAACATTTGGATGATATTTATAATTCAGTGAGCCAGTAATTTCCAAATAATAACAACATAATGCTAAACAACCATGCATGGATAAAAGACCTACTTAAAGTATGCAACAAACCAATAGATTTTTATGTAAAACAGTACAAATATCATTGATATGGTTTGGATTAGACGTAACTAACTTTAAAGAAATTACCACTTGCTGAGTTTTGGTGTAGTATTAAAGAACAAGAACCACATGATCTAAAATTGCTAGTAGGAGCACATGAGTGGCCCAGCCAGTTAAACCATTGGACTTCAGACCAGGTCATGATCACGTGGTTCATGATTTAGAGCCCTGCAACAGGCTCTAAGTCAGCAGGGAGCCTACTTCCAATCCTCTGTCTCCCTCTATTTCTGCCTCTACCCTCCCCCCACCTCTCTTTCTCTCTCAAAAACAAACATTAAAATTTTTTTAATTGCTACTAAAATATTCCTCCTCTTTTCAACTATATACCTGTTTGACACCAAATTTTCTTCCTGAACTATAACCAAGATCACAGATTGCAATATTGAATGCAGAAGCTGATATTGGAATCCAGCTATATTCTATTAGGGCAGACATGAAAAAAAAGATTTGCAAAAATGAAAAATA
Source organism: Crocuta crocuta (assembly GCF_008692635.1). Classification (NCBI taxonomy): domain Eukaryota; kingdom Metazoa; phylum Chordata; class Mammalia; order Carnivora; family Hyaenidae; genus Crocuta; species Crocuta crocuta. The sequence goes on from NW_027532203.1 coordinate 22,265,962, forward strand.
ATGCCACTCATCTCCCTGAATTATTTTGCTTTGGAAAATATGGCTATTTTTCATATAAATATATCATGTATGTAAACATGTAGTGGGTTTATTATTGTTATTATAGGTGAATTATTAAGTGTTTTTAAAATATTTTAATTTCTAAAAGAATAAATATTAATTTTTTTCATTTGCTCTATCTCACCTAATATTTTCAATCACCATGGGCCTACATATTATTATCATATTTTACTTTTAGTGAAAGAAAGAAAATAGAGGACCAGAGAGGTTGTGGGACAAACTCAATGTCATAGAATAAATTATAGAATCCAATTTAGATTCTTTAGCTCTAGATAGGCTTTTTGATTTCTTTTAAGAAAAACCCAAATCAACCCAGAGATGGAAGAAAGGACAATAGCTGAAGAATTAGTTGGGATATCTGCACTAAGCAGAAAATTTGCTGAAGTTGCAACACCCAAGAGGTGTAATCAAAAAACAACTTGATTTATTTTTCCACCACCCATTCAAACATCTGCTGCAGGACTAGTAGTTGCCTTAATTTTTGAGTGAAAACTAAGGCATGGTCCATGTTTCTTGGTAAATCTGAGGCTATAAAAGTGATTCACATCCAGGAATTAGTGTGTCCAGTGTAATAATAAAAAGGTCCAACTTCTCTTGAAATTATAGCTTCTCTGTCTCCCTAACTTACTATCAGGTCTTGTGAAGAAGGAAGGAGCTATGGATCTTTTCCCCTCACTTAGTACTACTGCCCTCTGTCTATCTTTCTTAATATGAATGATCGTGTGCATTGAGGGTTGGGTAGGGGACAAAGGAGAGTTAGTGGCAGCAGGAAAGATTTTACTTTGACTAGTGGTTTCACTGCAATCTGGGTTTCCTATATCAAAGGCTAATTCTTTGTCCATGGAGGGTGTATCTGTTTTTCTTTAGAACCCTAATTCCTCCTTCCTCCCAATCGAAGCATCCCTGATCATCAGTTCTTCAAAATGGGTAATTGTCCTTCTTTTCTAAATGGTCACTTAACTTTCAGGCATCCCACGGTACACATTCTGCTTCCTTTTGCTTGAATCCTCATGGCCTTTAGACAGGGATGCAAGACAACCTTGTCTCATCTCTCTAAAACTCTTAGTTCACATCTATTCCACAGGAAGACTTGCACTTGTGGCCTATCATTGGTGGGAGTGCAGTGATTTCACAAATTGCACTGCTTTATCCAGCTTCCCTTACTTTATATTTATCCAGTTTGAGTCAGATAGCAGTTTCACAGCATCCTTCAGATTTTAGGAGACATATTTCAAGCTCTTTAAGAAGTCTCACTGAATTACTTCTTTGTAGACTTCGTTTAAGGCTGGCGCAAGATAAAGGGCACACACCTTTATCTTGGTGTGTGTGTAGGAGGGAATGTTACTTAAATTCAAAGCACAGCACCCCCATCTGATCTCCATTCTTGATGAGAACAAGGAGTTTGGAACTTCAAACCTGGTTTCAGACAGTCCTTTTAAAGTTCTATAGAGTTCTATAGGTTGATTGCTAAAATAGACATTTTTCTTCACTTCCCCTGTATCTGCATCCTGTGCAAAGTGACATTGTGGTTCATCCTATCAAGAGGTGGGGTCTATTTCTTTATAATTTGAACTAGTATTGCGATGTTCTTTGGCCAATTAATTATGGTGGAAGTAACAGAGTGTTTAGTTCCATGCCCAGGCCTCAAGAAGTCATGGGTGGTCTGCTCGCTCTGGATACCTTGTTCTACCATGTGAGCAAACCCAGGCTAGCCTACTGAAGTATGGAAGAGCACAGGGAGAACAGTCCACTTGTCACAGCTATAACCATCTTAACAACCTACAGTCGACCTACACCCAGCTAGTAACTACGTAAACAGGAAACTGTTTTCCTATAATCTTCTCACAAGAAATCTGACATAAAATGTTTGGGGTTTTTTCCCCCTAATCAGTTCTCCAAATCCCTGAATACCACCTGGGTATCCTATAATATAACTATGACATTGAGTACCTAGAATTAGTGCAGACCCTATAGGTTAGTGGTTTAGTTCCACAAGATTGCTCTCTACTTCAGACACCAGTTTCAAGTCCCAGCCTGTCATCTGTACTTCTGACCAACTGGCTATAAACTGGCAGTTCTCACAATCTTCTTCTCAGTTTTGACAATTTATTTTAAGGGCTCCAATAATTCAGGGAGACACTTATATTCACTGGTTTATTATAAAAGACATAGATAAATAGTCACATGAAGAGATACATAGGGCAAGGTCTGGAAGGATCCTGAGCGTAGAAGTTTCTTTCCCTATAGAGCGGAGGTGCGCCATTCTCCCAGCACATGGATATTTATACCAACCCAACTCTCTGAACCTGGTAGTTCAGGGATTTTGATGGAGGCTTTGTCATATAAGCATGATTGATTATCAATTAAATCTCCAGGCAGAAAGTGCCAAGCATCTAATCATGGCTTGGTCTTTCTGGTGACCATCCCACATCCTGATCCTGAAGCTATCCAGGAGCCCACCAAGTGTTGTCTCCTGAAAATAAACGACTCTCCTATCACCCCAGAAATTCCAGTGGGTTTAGGAGTTTTATGTCAAGAACCAAGGCCAAAGACCAAATATTAGAACAAAAGATGCTTCTCTCACTTATGTAATTCCAAGAGTTTTAGGAGCTCTGTGTCTGGAACCAGGAAAAATAACCAAATAAATATTTCTTGTTATGTCACATCATCATACATGTAAAAGAGCTGGACTAAGAAGAGCAGAGCCATCCAATTGGCCCACCACTGAGCACAGATGCGTTAATAAGCCTAAGTGAGGCTGCAACTACTCAGCTAACTCATAGACTTGAGAACAATAATTAATGTTCTAGTCTAAAGCCACTACAATTTGAAGTTTTTGTTATGCAGCAATAACTGATACAGATCTCAATGGGAAACAATACTAAAAATAATTTCATTTTGATATCCTATTACATATAACTTGAAGGATTAATAGGGTTGAGTAAGTAGGAAGAAGAGGGGAAGAATATCACAGACTAGGGAGAAGGGACAAAAGTAAGAAAATGACGAGAGGCTAAAATATATATTTATTCAGGAGTCAATGGATCGGCTAAAGTAAAGATCAAACTTTATACCAGGGCACAGAAAGAGACTAGAACATCGAGTTTGAGTCAGACTTTAGAAATTTTGATTTTGGGGTGGGAGCTTTTGCTGCTATCCTAAATGCAATGGGAAACTGAAGGTGATGACTGTCACTGGCTCCAGCCTCATTTCAGCTTTTCTCTTTCATTCTAGCCACCATTCAATCCTAAAGTGTTTGTTGAAGTAGAGTACAGTGTCAATGCCTCGATTTTATTCCACAGAGTAGTGACATGATAAAGGAGACATTCTCAATGTGTTTCCTTGTGAATAAACCCCAGCCTACATTTATGGCTCAAAGCACATTTTGACAAAAAATGAGCCAAGATGCTTCTATCACAACCAAAGAGAAACAGATGGAAGAAATAATTTCTTTAAGAAAGAAGGCAAATACAGAAAACTCATCCTGTTTAAGTAAAAAAGAAAAAAAAACACGTTTGGTTATTCATGAAAAGCTTTTAAGTGTTTCCTTTTATGAAGAGCCATGTAAGTTTATAGATGGCCACTAGATGGCACTTATGTACAGCAGTTGAAATTTATTCCAGTCAAAACAAGAGAAACCTGTGGTGTGGCCAGAATAGAATCTCAGGCTTTGCTCTTATGCAGCCCGCTTCCTCTTGTAGCAGCCGCCGCCATCCCCTCCTCCCCTGCCCCCAACCCTGAGTCAACAGGGTGTAGAAGAGAGGGCCTAAATCTCTTCTGCGGTTTTTCGACTTATAAAGAAAAATGAACATGGCAGAAGTGTTCCTGATTAGATCAGGAGAAAAAGGATGATGCATTCTTGCTGGATGAATCAGGAGAGATGATGTTCTGTCATTCTTTAGATATAGACCTGAAACACTAACTTTAAATTTATGGTTGCTGGTAGGAGCCACGGTTCTGTTTACCCGGTCAGTGCATTTGGGTGAAGCATGAATAGTGTGTCTTCCAATTGGTTACTTTATCACACTGACGATTTTAGAAAATATAATAACTCTTACCCTTTTGGGTGAAAAACATGGATCTCACAAGCCTTCTTATCAGATCACCATAGTTTGATTCATCTTTATGAGAGCAGGCTGCCTGGTTGTTCCTTGCTGCCTCCAACTCATCTGGACATTTTCAGATGATGTGGAGGGTGATAGCAACTGTGAACATCATCCACAACTGTATGAAGACCAGTATAGGACATGCCTTCAAAAAAAAAAAGGAAAAGAAAGACAGACAGAAAGACAGACAGAAAGAAAGAAAGAAAGAAAGAAAGAAAGAAAGAAAGAAAGAAAGAAGGCAAGCAAGCAGGCAGACAAGCAAAACTCCCAATAATTCAAAACATCCCAGTGAAGGACCAGCGGAATTGACAATCCTGCTTGATCTGTGACCGTCATTTCTCTGGGCCTGGGGCTATTACCAACATTTAGAACGACCTAGCAAGCATGACTCCTTTTCTGGAAGGTAAGATGCTGGCGATCTGCCAGTTACAGCTCCGCCGGCCCGTTAGCTTGTCACCACTGTGCTGATGCTGATCTCTTCTGGGTCTTGTCTAATCTGGCCTTTAAGTAGCCTCAGCTTTCTACTGTTTAGCCTAAGCTGCTGTCAGTGCATGTTTTGAAACATCACCAGATCTGATATAAAAGAGATGTCTGTCCTAAAGAAGATTAGGGTAGGGTCAGGGTGTCCCAATAAGGCAAAAAGAAAGCAGCAGAGGGGCGCCTGGGTGGCTTAGTCGGTTGAGCGTCAGACTTTCGCTTAGGTCATGATCTCGCGGTTCGTGGGTTCGAGCCCCGCGTCGGGCTCTGTGCTGACTGCCAGCTCAGAGCCTGGAGCCTGTTTCAGTCTGTGGCTCCCTCTCTCTCTGACCCTCCCCTGCTCACGCTGTCTCTCTCTCTCTCTCCCCTAGAAATAAATTAAAAAAAAAAAAAAAAGAAAGAAAGCAGCAGATTGGGTCATATGAATCAGAAATGTAGGCAGAGACAGGGGCGCTCTTTAATGTCTGCAGTCCTGTGCTTTTGACCTCGAGGATGGCATCTCTTGGTCCTCGTTTTGGTTACTTGTATCTTTTATACTTTCTTCCAAATGTCTTTATCAAATCATCTTGTGAAGAGTATTGGTAAACTAATTCCAAGCAAAGACTGGCATTTTAACAGGAGACAAGAATGTAATAAAGTAATGGAATCAGATTCTAATGGTAGAAATGCAACTTTTGGCAAGCAATGTCAGAGATACCTCCCTCTTGTTTGTGAAGCCACCATTAAAGCTTATTCTTTTTGTGTTTTTTACAAAACTATCCCTGACCACATACATGAATGTATGACCAGGAGCCTAGTTAGCTTCTGGTTTTGAGAGCACCAAATATGCCCAATTTGATTAGGAAATAAATAGGGGCTGAATTATTGGTGAAGTGCAAAAGTTGTAGCTTAAAGAGGGACACATATAAGAACATGAAAAAGCAAATACAAAGAAAATTATGCATAAGAAGCTCAAGGATCTTGTGGAGATAGAGAGAGCAAAGGGCTTTGGAGGCTGGTTGAGTTGAAGGAATATGAAAGGTACCAAAACTCTATGAAGGAAAGAGAGCTCATGGAGGGTTATGGCAGGAAGCCATGGGTCCAAAAGGTATTCAGGTTCCAGAGCCGACAAAGTCTGAATAAGACAGAGCCCCAGTGATGGCAGGCATTGTCAGGTATGATGAACTGGCCTGAGAGCAGAGGCTGGTTTGCTCACTGCTCTGTTAGTCTTTCTTGTTTTCACAGTGCCCTGAACCAGTAAGCATTAATCATTGCCAGAAGAAAGTTTGAGGATTTGGGTGATGCTTGCTACTATTGTCTGGGGCAACAAAAAGATAACCAGAAGATTTTAAGTTGAGTGAAGTGGATTTTTATCATACAAAAAGGAATGTTCATATGCAGGGCCAATGGCTTCTAGTGCTAGACATTTTTTTTAAAAATCTGCTCAGTATGCCTTTCCTCTTTCTTCTAGTATAAATATGTCCCTTCTTTTGTGCAACTGACCACAAAACTGATTCTTTAGAATCTGCCAAACACAGTATCTCAATCTTCTGGTTACAGGTTAAGCATGTTATCAGACCTCATTAATCATAGTATCTGATATATAACTGGCTTGTGATTCAAAACCAGCCAATCAAACTTCTTTGCTGGGATTTTATATATGAGAAAAATGTTATCTCTGTCCCTTGAATAGCAGAGCTGGGATGATGCAACTGGAACTTTGATGGTTTTACTTCCTCCTTTCTTCAATATGTAGAGTAAGACTGTCTGAAGTCACAGAAAATGAGGCTGATGTGTAGAGAGAAACAGAGGTATGAGTTGAGCAAAGGGAGAGAGATGTAAAATGCTTGTGTTTTATATTCTCCCAGTTAAATGACCCAATGTAGTCCCCTTAGCTTAAACTATTTGAGTTGGGTTTCTGTCCTGGCTACCGTGAGAATCTTGACAAATATATCATCCCAACAAGTCCAAGTAAGTCTTCTAATATGGCATGTATGTTGCTACTTGGAGTTTCATTAATTAAATTATTTTATATCTCTAGCTCAGCTTGCCATCTGATTCTAGGAGAGACAATAAACAATATCTTAAGAATAAAATATAACTATAATTCAAAGTTTTGTCATCTTGACTCATAATCATTTTATGACTTGGAGCATAAGTAGTTAGCTATCCCCACAAGAAGTATTATTTAGGACTGAACAAATAATATTTGCAACAATTTACAACATTTTCATAGGTGAAGTTTGAATGAATGTATTCTTCATCAACTCCTGGGCTTAAAAAAAATTCTGTGATGACTGGCAGTGTGCTGAGCTGGCCAGCATTTTTCTCTTATGTTTTCTCCTATCCAGGGCCACAAGTAGAATGCAAGAAAGATTTGTTGAGGTTCTGAGGTAGTTTAAGCCTGATAGCAACAAGGTTAGAAGAAGGAGAAACACACATCAGCAGGAACTAGAATATAACTTATTGCTTTTTGATTCCCTAGACTATTCTCCTTTACCCCCACCCCTCCAGAGTAGAAATGCAGGGACCTCAGTCCAACTCCATTATTTTATAGAAGAAAAGACCTAGGACATTAATGGAATCACTTACCCAATGTCACAAAGCAAGTTCACGAAGAATTGGGATTCCCCATTCTCTTGATATATTAAACCACACATAAATACTTGCTTTAAAAGAATTTATTTTATTTTATGGTGATTATTCCCCCAATTAATGAGCCCCAGAAAATAGATAAAGAAAAGAGTTAGATGATCTCTAAGCAAACATAAAAACAAAAAAGGTGTATTCATAGCTTATCTTTTTCCAAAGTACCATCATACCATCTCTTTATCCCTCCTTTACCCTAGACATGTCTTAGTTTTTGGAGTCTTTGCTACTACTTTCGTTGCTTGCATGCCTTAGAATAGCCTTCCTATCTTGCAATCTGGTTCAATACGCAAGTGGTGAGCACCTTCTTTGTGCCTGACACTAACATTGGTGTAGTATAGAAACAGAATGCAAGCCACATATGAAATTTAAAATTTCTAGTAGCCACCTTAAAAAGATGAGTCAGTAAAAATTAGTTTTAATAATATATCCTATTTAACCCAATATACCCAAAATACTATCATTTCAACATGTAATTGACATAGAAAATTGTTAATGGGATATTTTAAATTCTTTTCCTGTATTAAGTCATCTAAATATGGCACACATTTTACACTTTGGCGTATTTCAGTTTGGACTAGCCACATCTCAAGTGCTTAACTGCCACATGCAGCCATAGGCTATATCACACAGTGTAGATGAAGAGTCTTGGAATAGACTCATAGTACAGCTAAGTATTACCAGTTTCTCAAGATCAAAATCAAGCTTCATTTTCCACTGTAATTTTTCCTTTCTTTTTCAGGTTGAAAGAATTGCTTACTCTTTCTTTTTAATGTTTTTTTAAACATTTATTTCTGACGGGGAGAGAGAGAGAGAGAGAGAGCATGAGCAGGGGAGGGTCAGAGAGAGAGGGAGATACAGAATCTGAAACAGGCTCCAGGCTCTGAGCTAGCTGTCAGTACAGAGCCCGACACGGGCCTTAAACCCACAAACCATGAGATCATGACCTGAGCTGAAGTTGGATGCTTAACCGACTGAGCCACCCAGGCGCCCTAAGAATTTCTTACTCTTAATTAGTATGTCTGTAATTGTGAAACTTCCCTTTTGCCATGAGTAGCAATGAAGAGCCAGGTATCATGCTAAATCTTAGGAAGGTCTTCCAGTATTCCTTGAGTCCCTGGAACACTTAGCCTTTATTAGTTAGAACACTAACATACTGTTATATCTCAGCTTATGTGTTTTCTTCACTAATGTACTTTACTAGAGTGGAAGCAATCTGCCTGGGGGTGCTATCTCTTCCTTATCCCTGTCTATCCCACCATCTCTCACCTGTGGTAGACCATTAATACAAAAGTGTTGAATTGTAGGGGTCCCTGGCTGGCTCAGTCAGAAGAGTATGAAACTCTTGATCTTGGTATCATCAGTTTGAGCCCCACATTGGGTGAAGAGATTACTAAAACAAAAACAAAACCCAGGATATTGAATTCTGTAGATGGGTTGAAAAAGAAAGGTCCCTATCTTATTTTTCTCTGTGTGTACTCAGAAACTAGTAAGAAAAATATTTGTGCAAAGGATATACTTGCCAAATATTTACTGATTGTTTTTGATTTCCACCTAGGGTAAAGACAAGTATTTTCCTGTCCTGAAGCATGGTATAGGTGAAGGCACAATTTTCACTAAATGTTTGCCAAATAGGTTTGGTTACCAACCACCCCTATGCTTCTGGGTAAGACAATTAATTTCCTGGAAAACTTTTTTTTTAAGCCCGAATTTATTTCTATTTAAAATGTTTTTGTCTGGATATAATATAATATTGGCGTGATGTCTGTTTGTTCCTTCATTGCTGAGTTTTTAAAATTTTCTGTCTTATAAAACCAGATTTGTATGGAATACAGATTTAGTGAAAAGAACATGAGCTTTAAATTCAGAAAGACCTATTTTCTAATGTAGGCTTTTGCTATCTTCTACTTATGTAGTTTGATTCAGTTATTTCATTTTTTAAACCTTCATTTTCACATCTGTAAAATGAGGTTCATGATATTTATGTAAGTTGTTCAAATAATGACATGAATTCATTGGTTCAAAATTTCTTACTGGTATCTGACATATGACCATAAGTTCACAATTTATGCTGTATTTTTTCCTTATTTGTTGTCAGAAGAAACACAATTAGTAAATAATAATCTGGGGTTACAAAGTGGGTCTAAGCTTTCATGGTATATTATTTCTCTTTCTTGTGACTTCTCATGTGAACTCAGGCAATAGTGCAGCTACAAGGTAAATGACCATTAATCTGGAGGTGAATCTTTTGGAGCAAGTCTCAGGGCTCTGTCTATGACTTTGCTCAGCTACTTACTGAAGACCTGGGTAAGGAAGTGAGAGAATGCTGATAAAATTTATAAGTGGCACAAAGCTAGGTTGAATATCTAATATGTCAGAGGTCAGAATCAAGGCTCAAAGAGGTCTTTAGATGATGGTATAATGGCCTAAATCCAATAACACAAAATTTACAGGGAATAATGTGAGGTCTTGCACTTCAGTCTAAAAACTCAGTTGGGGGAGATGTAGCTTAACAATAGATCTGTGAAAAAAATCTCAGGGGGGTCTTAGCTGTCTATAAACTTGATATGAATCCATAGTAACAGGATTGTTCAAAAAGAGAAGTCAGTCTTGGGTTGAAGTTCTCAATGTTTAGCATTCAGGATGAGAGTAGTGATCACTCTGGTTCTCCATTCTTGCTGGACAATACCCAGAGTTTTACATTCTGTCTTGGGTGCTGCAATTGAAGGACAGAGATAAATGAGGACACACCCCTCTTAAGGCAAATACATTTGGAATCATTTGTTCACTCACATACTCATCCAGTACGTCTTTGCCAAGTGTCTACTATGTTCTAGGCACTTCCCTTAGCTCTTGGGATACATGAACAAACAAAGCACACAAGTGATTCCTAAGGGAACTCAGGAAATTTAGCCTGTAAAAGGGAAAGCTTAGCAAATAGGTGTCATCTATTTTCCAATATTTGATGGACATAGCATCCTTCTGGATGATCACAGAGCTAGTACTAACATGTATGCTAGAATACAGTCATGTCTGGGCCATGAATTTCCACCAGTTATAAGCATCTGCTGATGGAATGGGTTGCTTTGCAACTGAGCTATCCAGCTTTAAGTTGATTGATCTCTTAGAAACCCTAAGAGGGAATCAAATATAGTAAAATCCTGTGACAATGAACCCATGCTAATAGGAATTCTAATATAATGCCACTGCCAACTGGCCCCTTTGTCCATTCTCTTCTAGAGAGACTGGCTAAGTTTTTTATCTTCTTTCAGGTGAAGGGAAAGGAGAGCTCACTGAGTTGTAAACAGGAGAGGGAGTTTAAGTAGGGAAATAGCAGGCAACCCCATCTAGAAACCTATATTCTCCTAACCCAATCTCTTCTGACCAGACCTACAGAACAGGTGCCATTTCATTAAATGATTCCTAGAATTGCTAAAGGAATCTTGGAAGTCCCAGCCAGCCCCAAAGCCCTGAATGGTCTGCATTGATATTGATCTGAATTAGGTAACCACCATTAGGTGGCATCAAACTGTAACTGGGATCTGGATAGATCCAGATTATACAACCAAATGAAATGCCACACTTGTCATTTCATTAACTTCATAATAATCAACCTAGACATTTTATGGGATTGAAAATTATAATTTTCAAATTATGGAGGGATTTTACGGTATCAAAAACACTGTTAGATCACATCACCACTAAACTTACATCCTGTTTATCTAACTGCCCTAATTCTATAGTTATCCACTCATCATTTGGGGCTCAGTTTGAAAGTTATCTTGTAATGTCTAGCCTGATTCCCCCAGTCAGAAATAATTTTTCTTTATTTGTATTTCTTTTGAATTCTTTCGTGTTTACCCTCAAACAGTTATTAAATTGCATTACAATTCTCCAGTCCCAATACATTCATCAGTAAATATTTGCCAAACACCCGCTCTCGCCTAAGCACAAGGAGAAGAAATTGCTCCTGATTTTAAAGGGCTTTCAGGACTTTGGGGTAAATCAGATCAGAATAGATGGGCCCTCAGACAGCATTGCTGGGCCAGACTTCATGGTATGGCGTTCAGATTGTGCATTGTTCAGAGATGGGAGAGGTTTCTGGGGATGGAGGAGACAGGAAGGCTCCCGAATGAGCCAGGCAGGCTCCCAAATGAGCCAGGCAGGACACATCATCACTCAGATTATGCCCGAGTCTTCCACAACATTATTCTGACTTCTCCCAGGTTCACAAACTAAAATGGTGTTAGATGAGAATATATATTTCAATATTTCAGGCTATGGATCAGATTTTCAGGGCAATGCTACTAAGTTATCATATGTTACATCTTAGCAACTATAATTCCATTATAAAACAAAACTCACAGTGCGCCTGGGTGGCTCAGTCGGTTAAGTGTCGGGCTTTGGCTCAGGTCATGATCTCACTGTTCGTGGGTTTGAGCCCCATGTCAGGCTCTGTGCTGACGGCTAGCTCAGAGCCTGGAGCCTGTCTTTGGATTCTGTATCTCCCTCTCTCTCTGACCCTCCCCTGATCACATTGTCTCTATCTCTCTCTCTCTCAAAAAAAAAACCAAAAACAAAAATAAAAACACCTGCAATCTATAAGTATTATTATCTTGATAGTTGGAGAAAAGTGCCAGAAAATCATTGTCAATATAGCTGCCTTTAAACACAGAAATTGGAAACAGGATCATTTCCCTAAACATTCTGCTCTTTAAAAAAAATAAGATTTTGGCTTTATCTTTTAATATTAATTTATTAATTATGCACCTCTAAGCCATTTTGTCTCTCTGAGTCTCAGAATTATCATATGTAGAAATATTATCCTACCTTTCAGGGCTATGAAGAGCATCAAATGGGATGCCTAATATAAAATTAAAGAATATATGCTCTTCTACGGTATTAGATACCATAGAAACTACGGCAGTTTGCCTCAGTTCCCCATTTTCTCAGTGCTTATTTCCTTGCTTTCTGCCTGCCATTGACTTTGCTTGATGAAGTTTAATTGCTGTTTTTCAGGATCAATTGCTGTTGGCAAATCTCTCCAAATACCTCACTTTTTCCCATCAATAACTAAGGGATTAAAATTATTTCATTGAGTGCAGAGCAATGTATTGGTCTTTGGGAGGTTTTAGATGATCTAAAGAAGATTCGGTCCTTGCCCTCTAGAAGTCAATAGTCTTAAGGATGTATTAACCAAGACACAAAATATTCTATAAATACATAAATTAAGCTCTGTGTTTCATCCACCTAAAATTTATTCTAGCAAGGCATAAAAGAAGAGGTTGTGGAAACCCTCGGCTCTTCTTGGAGTTAAGGACTTAGGAACATTTTCCAAATACTCTGATTCTTTTCAAGAACACCTTTAGATTTATTATCTAGGAATTCATATCGACTGCTTTTGAGCTATTTTTAACTTTCTAGCTGGTGTTACAACTTGTGAGATACCAATGACAATTGTGAAAATGTATTATTTATTATGTTTTACTATGCTATGTGCTTCACAGGCATTGTCTTGTTTTATCCTTATAGCAACCTTGAGAGGGATGATATTCTGATAACCCCCATTTCACAGACAATCACATTGAGATTTTTTACAAGGTTATTTGCCTTAGAACACACTTAGAGTAAGTGAAAGAGCAGGAATTCTAATTCACGTATTCTGATGGCAGAATTTGTCTGCATGATAGGTTTACTAACTTGCCTTAATAACAACTTTATTCATCTTAAAATTGCTTCTTTCAATTTTTAAATGTCTCTTCACTCCGCCTTACCCAATTCTGATATTCTGCAATGTCATAAACCCTCTCTCTTTCACTGTTCCAAACCTTTCATGAAAAAGGATTTGTAGTGTAATGGGTGTAACAGAAGCACCTTGGGTTAAGGATTAGAAGGCTCTCTAATTTTGGCTCCACCAGCATTTATCTGGATAAATATGAGAAATTCACAATGTCTCTGACTTTATGTCTGCCTCTGAGAAATAGAGATGAATGATATCTTCTGTGCAGCTGTGAAAAGCAATTACTTAACATATATGAAACTATATGGTAAACTGTAATAGATAAAACTAAGGTAAAATGTAATTAAAACCATAATTGATTTCAGCTCTGTCTTGTCAGTTTTTGCACTTCCTTTGGATCTTTGTAGTTTGACGTTAAAGAGGAACTCTCCATTTTGTTAAATATCTTCAGTGTCTTTTCTGGATCTTTCAGAATAACATGAAGAACAGAAGCACATGTACCAAGGGAAAGATTTTCTTATTTTTCACTTCCTGTTTTAAAAATATGCTTCTTTTTGACTCCCTCAGAAGTTTCTGAGATGGAATGAATAAGTGCTAAGATACAGAGGGTCATATTTACATAGCAGTGAAAGATGGGAGTTATTTGGGTTGCTTTATAAATGGCTGTTGAGTGTTTCATAGGCAGTGCTAGAAGCAAGAATCAACTGGCTCTTTGTGAGATGTAGGGTGGTGATGACCCAGTAAAACCATTTCTTCCTTTTCTTGTGTACAACTATTGTGCTGTGTAGGGAGAATGCCAAAGGGTATTATGGTTGGACAATATGGTCTCCTGTTACGCCTGGACCTTCAGGGATACTTTTGTATGAGGACTAAATGAATCTTTCAGAAACAGTAGCAATCATAATCTAGCCCTAGTGCTGAAATTCCCAAGCAAGCAGTATATAAATGGCCATTCTTACATGGGGAGTTGGGGGGTTCACTGATTTTGTCTGGGACAGGATAATGATTTGGTTCAGTGACAAAGAATGATTTTTTAACACTGTATCCTTTTAAACTTACATATATTGCTGTCTGCCCCAGAATCTTTGTCCTACAGCCATTCTTTGCCAGCTAGACATAGCGCCTGTGGGATCAAGAGTGAAGAGGGAGGGAAGGGTGTAGAGCAAGGAGTAGGAGGGGTTTTACAATCTTTTTGTTGACAAGAGTTCCAAATCTGAGATTTTATGATTGCATTTCCATGGTTTATGACATCTGGGAAATGTGGACTTATTCTTGATTTTTCTGTTTGATAAGAAAGACAGACCCAGATCATGGGATACTATGTTACTGTGTTACTGTTCTTACTTCATGCACCCTCCCCCACAATGAGCACATACTTTTTACTACCCACAGCATCATCTTGGAGAGTACTGAAAACATTGTTTGTGAGACTAAATTACCGTGAGGAAAAATTATAAAGTAGGAAGTCACTTGTATTAGTCAGACTATAAAATCAGTGCATCGTAAAGCATAAGTCTCCCTGTATACTATAAACTGCTGAAAATTATGGCAGAGGCAGGTATTAGCAAAAATGTGAAGAGTAAGTTGAGGACTGATATGGTAACCCAGAGAAAACTCATCCATAACACTAATGAACCATTTAGCAAGGCAGGGTTCATTCCTTTTGAATATATGAGGGGAGGCTGACTGATGAGGAGGAAATGACCCACTCTCCGCTGCTTTCAGATGGGGGATACAACTTGACCCAAAGTTCCGTATTTCAGATAATTACTTATTAGAAAAGACCCAACTGAAAAGACAGGAATATGAAACAAACTTCTCAAAGATGGAGCAGCTTCCATGTCAAAATTCTGAGAGGAGCACCTCTGCTATTTGACCAGTTGCCCAAGGGCACCATGGTCTTTCCTATCATCCATGGGAGGGAAAGAATGCCTTATTTTATCAGCAGAAGAGAACCAAGGGCTGGTGAAGGAACTATAGATATCAACATACCATCCTTCTCCTCTTTGCAGTTTTTGTTTCTCTCTCTCTCTCTCTCTCTCTCTGTCTCTCTCTCTCTTTCTTTCTTTCCTCCCTTCCTCCCTCCTTCCCTCCTTTCCTCCCTTCCTTTTTCTTTCTTTCTTTTTTATTCCCTCTTCTTTCTTTCTTTCTTTCTTGTTACCTTCTTTTTCCTGAGTGGAGAACAAACACTTATAAAGTTAAGGAGCTTTATTTAAAGCTTTGAAATTCAAACCCAAGTCCTATGCTATGGGAATACACAGGAGGTAGTTTGGAAAGTTGGGATGGGGGTAAGGAATTGATTCTCTCAGAGTAGATCAGGCTTGAACAGGGTCTAGCAAGATGACTTCTGTGTTTAGTGCATCATATTAGCAGCTTAAAATTAGCCATGATGGGTGTATTTTCACCATTGAAATCAGCAAACACTACAAACCAGGGCTTGATTTATTGTTCTGTTGGTTGTCTAGACTCCAAAAGTGATGGAGAAGATGCTAATATTGCAGATAAAACCCAAAAGTGTGTTGTCTCTATAGTTGTTACATTGTGACTATGATAAAATTTGAGAAAGTGTTCTTCTAGGATTAAAAAACTATTATTAATTGAGCAAAGAAGTCTCTCATGTCATTGGCTGAGTGAACTTCCAGCATCTTCATTGTTTCAGTTTCATCTTACTCTCTGACATTTAATTAATTTTTTCCCTAGAGAACCAGTTGGTTAACCTTTATCAGAACTTTGCTGCTCTCAGGCTATCATTCACCAAGAAAAACATCAAAGGACATAGAGTTTGGGGGGTGAGGAATGTTGATGAGTCAGTTTTATACTTTGGACATAGAAAGTAGGCAGTTAGAAATGTGATGCTTGAACACATGACATGATAGGTTTCATAAGGGAGATAGAGCATGATTGGAGGTCAATGTAAAAAACGATCATTGTTAATAAACAAGTAGGGCAAAATTTATGGATTAGGAAACATTTTTGTTGAGGCACATGAAAAAGGGTGGCCTTTTGATGCAGATAATAGGTAAGGGCACTTCAGATTGAAAGAGCAGTGATAGCAAAGGCATTTTGTTGACAGAATGTGGGATGATTTTAGGACATAGTTAAATGCCAAATTGGTCTGAAAATTAGGGTAAGTACAATAGGTAAATTGTGGGAGATCTTATTAGAAAGGCAGAATAGGGTAATAATAAGGAGGACATTGATCACCAATCTGAAGAGACTACTGAAGAAATATAGATGAGATAAATCACAAGTGAGGTATTTTTCTGTGAAATGGAGCATGGAGAGTTTCAAGGGATCTTAGATAGATTTTTAAATTTATTATTTTAGAGATGGAAGGAACATTATCCATTTGGTCCTGTTCTCTAATTTTTTATATGAAAAATAAAAATTTACACAAATTTTTAAAGGCAGGTTCAAATTCAGACCTCAGACCCCTGGCTTAGTATACCAGACTGCCTTAACCAAGGTGTTCATGTTTCTAAACTGTTTTCTGGCCTTTATGTTGACTGATTGTTTCCATGGAATGCCTACAATCTTACGGCATCTAGCATGGGCCTAGCACATAGTAGGGGCTCCGTAACTATATTTGGTGAATAAATGCATGAATATCATGGAAATGAGTGAAGACATATTGGATATACATTGGAGAGACAGGGAAATCACACACAAAGAACTTTTGGAGAAATGATAAGACTAAATCAAAAGTTTATTCCTTTAGGGGTGCCTGGGTGGCTCAGTTGGTTAAGTGTAAGGCTCTTGATCGCAGCTCAGGTCTTGATCTCAAAGTTGTGAGTTCAAGATCCATATTGAGCTCCACACTGGGCTCTGTACTGGGCATGGAGCCTACTTTAAAAAAACAGAGAAGAAGAAAAAAAGCTTAGTCCTCTAGCCTGATGATTGGTTAAAAGTGAAAGAAACACAAGAAAAAATTTAAGGAAGGAAGAAATGAGCTTGCCAACATTAAAAATGGTGGTTTGGACACTAGAAAGAAGCCATCAAAATAAATAATACATACATACATAGCCTGATACAAACTTACTGTTGGTTGGGTGAGATTACTCCATTGGACAAGTCTGTGAGAAGTCAAGGAATATTCAAGAAAGCCTTGACTGGGGGGAGTTTATTCAGGACTCTCATGGTAGCATGACTTGACTCTTCATAGTAAAGGCTATCAAATAAATCTAATATACATAAGACTCAGCAGCCTGATGCAAGTGTCAACCAGAAGCCACTTCATGAATTTGGTTCAGGGTGAGCATAGAAATGGTGATTTAGTGTCAAATACTCTATAAAAGGCTTTCCAAATTGAGATTAGAATTTCCCTGTAGACTAGTAGAACAGATTTGGTAGAAAAACTTGACTTGTACTGGGATCTCACAGAGGATCTATATATCTATATCTATATCTATCTATATATGTGTATACACACACACAAACACACACACACACACACATATATTTTTTTGGTCAGTGAGAATTTCCCTCGTTGCTGACACAGGCATACAAATAGAGGGACAGAACTCCTCTTAAGAGATTTCTCCATGAGTCATAATTCATGATATTGGTTAGGAATTATTTCAATAAATTTTGACTAAGTTTCATTAAATATATTATTTCTTGATCTATAACAAGCAGGCCTTCCATGTTATGCTATTACATTATCCCTTTTTTTTAAAAATTTTAAATTTATTTTTGAGAGAGAGACAGAGCATGAGCAGGGGAGGGACAGAGAGAGAGGGAAACACAGAATCTGAAGCAGCTCCAGGCTCTGAGCTGTCAGCACAGAGTCCGACGCGGGGCTCGAACCCATGAACTGTGACATCATGACCTGAGCCAAAGTTGGATGCTTAACCAACTGAGCCAGCCGGGCATCCCTACAGTATCCCTTTCTTAATAGATTTTAAAGTATTTGCTTACTATATGTTAGATGTTGTGTTTAGGTGCTGGGGAATTGAAGACAAATACTACTTTCTTTATGATGTTGGCTAAAACTTTTTTCTTTTTCTTTAGTGTCCTGAGTTGGGTAGTGGAAGACAGGGTCTTAGAATCAGGTATGGTATGTCCTTAGGAAAGTCATTTGATTTACCTGTCACTACTCTTCTCTCTTCCTTTGCCTCTAACAATCTGGACTACTTGATGGTGGTGAAGATGTTCCTTCCACCTCTATGGCTTTGCTCATATAGCTTTTCTCCCTTCCACATATACAGGTGATCTCTGTCCTCCCAAACTAGGCTCCATGCCACTTGATTTCCTGATTTTCCTGTAGGAAGAAATTTCTTACTTCTCCCTGAATTTCCACAGTAAAGTACTTGAAAGTCTGTAAGGCATTTAAATGTTTGTTTATGGAATTGGACTAGTTTATTTACCTGTAAACTGATCTTCCAGATGGTCATATTAAGCTAAGGGGTCTGAAGTGGAGAGATCAGGCTTGAGATATGTTAATGAATTAATATTCCTCAGGATAATATTATATTAACCTATTTATTTTTATCCCTGTTTCACTTACTCACATTTCTAGGCACTTATCTGGTTTTACATTTTAAGGTAGGACAGACAGACAAATAATAGGACAGACAAATAATAATGAAAGTAGTCAACAGTTTCTGAGCATTTAGCATGTACAGTCAGGCACTATTTAAATGCTTTTCTTTTATCTCATTTAATCCTCAAGACAACTTTGTGAGGGAGGTGCTATTATTGTTTTCATTTTATATTTGACATTACTTATTCAAGTAATAAGGGTCCAAGTCTCCTTTTGCTTCTGCCACTTTTGACACATTGATTTTGAGAAAAAACAAACTTCCTATCGTCCCCTCCTCCCCAATTTCTTCTTATCCTTATAATTACATAGCACATGTGACCTGTCTCTCTAGTTGGTTCTCTGGTCAATAGTTCTTGCTTCAAGTGCTTTGTGAAATGTCTTGATCTTTTGTCTTTGTATGCATTTTATAATCCTAAATCCAGTGATTGGTATCATTGTTGCTTTCTCTGGTTGGTGAGTTAATCAATCATTAAGTATTTATTGGATTAGTACATACCTTTTGACCTTGGTCTCTGCTGAAGGTAACTCAGGTTTTGTTTAGTTTTTTGTTTGTTTGAGGGAAGAAGTTACATTTAATTTCCAAGCGGTCATAGGCAGTTGTGTTAGCAGAATTCTACAGTGAAATAGAATCAGTAGAGAAAGAGAGAGAGAGAGAGTGTGTGTGTGTGTATGAAGAGATTTAACATTAGGAATTGACTCATGAAGTTATGGAATTATGGAGGTTGGCAAGTCCTGAGATCTGCAAGGTGGGCCAGCAAGTTGGAGACCCAGGAGAGACAGTGTTCCAGTTCGAGTCTGAAGGCCATCTGCTATAGAACCAGTAAGAGCCAATGTTGCAGATGAAGTTCAGAGACAGTCTGCTGGAGAATTCTTTTTTACTCAAGGGAGGCTGGTCTTTTTGTTCTATTCAGGCATTCAACTGATGGATGAAGCCCATTCACATCATGGATGGCAATCTGCTTTACTTGAAGGTCACTGATGTAAAAGTTAATCTCATCCTCACAGAAATACCCAGAATAATGTTTGACCAAATGTCTGGGCATCCTTTGGCTCAGACAAGTTGACACATTAAAATAACCATCACAGGAGTGTTGTAAATAGTTTGAACCAAATTTTGTAGAATGTTAGGGGCTCCCAGCAGAAAGAAATGAGGGATACTGATCCAGTAGTTGTATAGGGAATGCTGACTATGGTAGCTGCATTGGCCCCCATCTTTCTGGGGGGAGCCAGGTGTAAAAGGAAGAGCTCAATCCAAGCTGATGTCAGTACATAAACAAGATCATTTAATACCAGCTGAAAAATGACATTACGTCTTTATGTACTTATTTATTATCTGCCTCCCATACTGTGAGAATTAAATTTTGTTTGTATGAATGTTATAGTATCATCAGTGACTGGTACACTGTAGTGCTCGATAATTTTTTATTGCTGTTGAAAGAGAGGGGTTATGGAGGAAAGAGTGGCAGGGGATTGCAGTTTCTTTCTCAGGGCTGTAGTTCAAAGAGGACTGTCCAAGATAAGACAAGGGATACTAGACACAGGGGACAGTCCTGGGAGAAAGGACTAAGCAGAGTGGGGAAGAGACATTCAGGACCCTAGCTGACCACTTGTGAGTTTACAGCAAGGTTTCATTCTTGCTGTAGGCAAGAGTGCAAGCAAGAAACCAGGCTTGAAGGCCAATCAGATGAATAAAGAATTGGTTGTACACAGTGAGTGTTAACCAAGGGAAACTACAATGTGATACACTAGGCATTGCTAGTTCCTTAACAACAGAGCCCCTGATCTGGGGCAGCAGCCTATGTCCTGACTTATTAATTTGACATGTTTGCCTATTGGGCACTTTACAACTTCTCAAACCCTGGAATCAGATTGGATACCTCCACCCTTGTTTCTCGTTTGCCATTGATTTCCATGCAGCACTGCTTTTCTTATCACAGCGATCACTGAAAACAGCACCACAAAGATATGATATCATTGAAATAAATGTAGTGTGATTTAATGTTGAAATTGCAGTGTCTGGTGGAGTATTGCTGCTTCCTTCAAAAATTAAAAATGTACCAGAACGTTCTCATGAGTTTCTAATGGAGTACATTTTGAGAATAGTGAAAAGAAGGGTCTTAAGCAGGGCATTCACATAGCGAGCCTATTTTGAAGAAACTAGTGGCCTATGGATTGGTAAGAACCAAAAGTAGAATTGGAGGAGATGAGTTTAGAAGTTAGTGGAGCAGAGAAGGTAAAATGATGGAGGCTTAATCTAGCATAGTGTTACTAGAAATGAAGAGGTATGTGTGAATATTATTTAAGAGAAAAGCCATCAATATGCAAGGTTTGGAACTACAGTAAGGGCAGGGAAAATAAAGTATTTGATCTAGGGTTATTTATTTGGGATATAAAGTTTTTGAAAATGTATTATGTTGTAACAAATTCTGCTTGACGCAGGTATAGAGATATATTCCTTAGAAGTCTCATGTTTCAGACAAATAGTTTGCTAATCTTTTGCATAGAAAAATGTCTGTGGCTCTTGGTTTCCCCAGACCCCTGCAGTGGGATAAGTCAGGATTCATGGGTTACATAGAGAGGCCTCTGGGTAGTGTCCAGCTCCATGGTGGCTACATGTGTGACACTCAATACTAGAGGAATGGACTACATTTTCTTCTTGCCTTTCTTCCCAGCATCAGTAAGAAGGCAGTTAAGGTTATAGAAAAGACCAGAGAATTTCAAAGCTTCAAGGCCTTTTATCCTGACTACCTGGACTCACTTTTCTGAACCTCAAATCTGTGCTGGTATTCTCCTCTATTTCCTTGTTGGGCTGAAGCTCTTGCCAAAAAATCTGAGCTTCAGTAACAGGGCTGCAGATTATTCTCAGTGTGACAGGTTTTCAGTCAGCAATGGTCAATGAAGGTTCTAATTCCAGCTCCTTTGATCCTTAGAAGTTGGTTTTGATCTTCAAGGTTATTGCTCTCTCTCTCAAGGCATGTAGGAAGGAAGAGATGGATCCTCATTGGGAACCTCTCCTGGTGTCCTGGGGTAGCTAAGAGAGATGTCACCTTAAGAATTCTGACAATGACTGGGCCTCAGGCAGGGCCATGCTCTATAATATCTTTCCTTGGGCCATGGGGCTGCATTCCTGGGCATTCATGCCTGTGGTTGGGGACCTTTATATCCTTGCTTTTTGTGCAAATGTTTAAGTACTGTGGTCCAACAACCTAATTATAAAATCTGGAGTCCTCTTCGTGGCTTTCTCCAGAGGGTCTGAAGGCCAATCTCAGTGTCTTACAAGCCCCATAGGAGGATAGGTACTACACTATTCTACCACAATCCTTCCTAAAAGTGTAAGGAAAGTACAAATTTACTTCACCTCTCCTAGAAGACAGATTTCCTAAGTCCTGTGCTGTATACACCCAGGTGCTTTTATATCTTTCTTTATTCCTACTTAGGGACTTATTTTCTTTGGATGTTTGGGGCTAGAAGTTAGAATGTCACAAGCACAGCTATCTTCTAAATAGAATGAAATATTTAGGGACTGATAGTACCTATCCCCAAATACCAAATCACCTTAAATGAAAAAAGCTTCTTAATTTATCTTAAATCCATAGTGCTAACATGATCTGGACCTGTACCCCAATTTATGGGGTTATGTTTATATGAGGAAGTTATACAACAGATATTTAGACATGTATATGACAACTTCCCTACAAATGTGTGTCTATGTGCAACCTTTTAAGTGTGATAGCTTTTCTTTCTTTCATTTAACATCAGAGTAGGGATGGCAATCTCATTGTGTGGTGTGGCTTTGTAAAAGTCTGCTTGTGGTCAAACATAGCTCTTTGAGAGATCCTTGGCTCTGAAGCATAAGGCATCTGAAATGGTATTTGCAAGATGGAAGCAACCAACAGATCAGCATTTGTGAGGTGCAGGAAAGATGACTTCAAGCTGCAAAGCTGGGCCTTGACAGACGGATTTAGCACCATTAGCAGTGGCTTGTTGAAAAACAAAAATGACTTCAAAACTCTTCCCTCTGAACCAGAATGTTACATTCATCTCTTCGTTAAAACATCCGTTATTTGCTGACTTGTTTTCTGTCGCTCCCCCGCTCACNTTTGTGTCAGAGCTAATGTTCCCAGCGTCTACACTGTGTAGGCCCTGATTATTTGTGAGACAGAGTGAGTTAATGCAGATTTGCAAGCTGTTCCCATTTGTTAAATGTCAGAAAAACACATGCAAGTCACTGGCTTTAGCACTTAGCTGCCAGCTGGCTCTTCTGGAGGCAGGGGACAAATGACAGTCTATCACACAGCATGCTTTCAAAGAAAGAGGGGACCTATTCCAGAACCGCAGCATCGGAGCAGCTTTTAACAACATAAGCAAAATAAGAAGCCAACATCAGTTTTTTCCTCCCTTATTTCTCCCCCTGTTGTTGAATGAATGGCAGCACAACATTTGGGAGCTTTTTAAAGCCTTGGGAATATCGATTCCACTGCCCACCATCTGAGAGAGTGATGGGATAATGGGAGCTTGCCAGAAGTGCCGCATGCTCTCTGGTGAGTGACGGCAGAGATACCCTTCATGCCTTGAGGGAGAGGGTGCACCCCTCCTCACTCTGTCCTTCAGGTGGTTGTAGCTCCCACCTTCCCACTGCCAACCTCTCTGCAGGTATCTGGATTAGAGTTGAATTTCTGCCTTGCTCTTCTTATTGACATCATGCTACAGTCCTTGTCTGGTCCTAGACTTTGTCACTTGGAGGCCCCCACCCCAATCCCTTAAGAAGGTATAAGTTATAGGAAGGGGATAGTGCAGGAATTTTTCTTTAATTCATTCACTCATCTATCCATCAGTTATTTACCGAGTAGTTAGTATACATCAGGTATTGTGGGGATGAAAAGAAGTAGGAAGAATGGATAGTTCTTGTATGCAAGGATCCAATAGGGTTGTTGGCAATTAAAAAAAAATCATTCCTGAAAGTACAAATAATTGCAAGTGATTACAAAAGAGGATGAAGTCATAATTCTCTGGTATCAGAGGAAGAATTCATGAGATGAGCAAGTAATGGACTGGGCTGGGAAAGACATGAAATATTTTAGCAGCCAGAAAAAAACAAAGGGCACCTGAGCTGGGGATGGTGTGGGAGGGAAGAATGTGCATGAAGAGGTGGGAATAAGTGTTGGCTGTGAACACATCAGACAGTTGAGGGCAGAAAGTTAGTGGGGGGGTATGGTGGGAGAAAATGAAAAACCAAATTGAAGCCAGGCTATGGAATATGGACTTTCAATGGGAGGTTTTGAATCTGAGAGTGCCATTTTGCAGTGGTATTTCAGATGATTTTTACTTACTCATCCATGTGAGATCAAATTCAGTGCTCTGATAAACTTCATTGATTAATGCACAAAAACAAACCATGTTTTCTCCATGGTAATCCCACACAGGGCATGCTACAGAGAACAATTCCATGGTTTGGTTAGAGCACCTTTTTGGGGACATCAAACAATGTTTTTGGCAGAAATCTGATTTCACCCTAAAGCTACGATCACCCTTGTTCTAGCAGGACTGCTTGTCTTCTGATAGTTTGCCAGCATTTTGTTAATTTCTCATTGCTATTCCCAGATCATTACTCTTACTTAAGCTATCATGGAAAATAATCCCTCCTTTTTCAGGTTGATGCAGCTGGGTGGCTACCCTTTACCACCTCTTTTCATTTAGGACTTTGATTCCTGCCTTATCTTACTTGCTCTTCTCTCTAAACCTCTAGGTGACTTTAATATCTATGTAGACAGTCTGGCAAGAAGTGGCAAAAACTTGCCATATGTTTCTACTTTTACCCTTTCAGGATAGTTGTTACTTATTGTCTGTGGTACCATCTTCTATTAAGCCTAGGTGAACCCCTAGAATCCTTGTCAACACAACACTTCATGAGAGAAAAAATATTTGACCTTCTTGCTTCAGCCTTAATACTTAAAACAATGTTTATCCTCTATCTCATGTTCATACTTCCAAGATCATACCTTGAGTTTTTATTTCTTTTAAGTAACTAAAATCTTAGGCTGAAAGCAAAAGAATCAAGAGCAAAAATAAACTGTTGGGACCTTATCAAGATCAAAAGCTTCTGCACCGCAAAGAAAACAATCCATAAAATGAATAGGCAACCAACGGAATGGGAAAAGATAGTTGTAAACATATCAGATAAAGGGTTAATATCCAAAGTCTATAAGGAACTCACNAAATAAAATAAAATGAAAAATTTAAAAAGAAAAAAATGGAAAAAAAATCTTAGGCTGGCTCAATGGTCTCTGCCCTTTTTCCATCCTTCCTAAGGTGATAGACATCCACTTCCCTCCTTTTTTAAAAATTTATTTCCAGGCTGCTACCTGGCATGATTTTGCCTCCTTTCCTGGTCAGCCTACATCTATGGTGAGGGTTGGCATCTCTACAAAGGTAAGTTCTAGTCCTGGCATTCTCAAAGCTCTAATGCCCTGGAAGGGTCACTTTCATCATGTCCCCAAAGTCCCCAGCTTCAAATCTGCTCCTGTCATAGCAGAGACCTTGTCTTTTTCTTCTTCTTTTTTAAACATTTTATTTTTGACAAAGAGAGAGAGAGAGAACAAGCTGGTAAGGGGCAGAGAGGGGGACAGAGGATCTGAGGCAGGCTCTGTGCTGAGAGTGGAGAGCTCAATGCAGGGCTCAAACTCACCAACGATGAAATCATGGCCTGAGCCAAAAACAAATGCTTGACTGACTGAGACACCCAAGTGCCCCTTGCCTTTTTCTTTCTGAGGAATGTATACCTTTACCTAGGCTCCTCTCCTGAGAAACAGGTGAATCCCACCAGAGCTGCTCATAATCCATCCCATACTTCTCCACTAAGACATTGTCATTTTCTGTTCTTCTTGTCATTTTCAACCTTTCTCTCACTATTGGTTCTTTTTCTTTATCCTATAAATATGCTCAAGCCTCTTCTACCTTAAAAAAAATATCCTCAAAATAGTCTCTCTGTATTCCACACTCCCCTCTGGGAATCATTTCCTCTCTCCTTTGGATGAGAGTCAAGCTTCTTGACCTCACATTCAGGCTTCACCTCACTGCCTTCTGATTTCCATGCCTGCACTTCTCTTCAGCATTTCTGGCAGAGAGCATGAAGGAACATCTGAGACTCAGTCCGTAAAGACTTTTCTGGCCCTTCTTACATGACCTCTTAGAAATGTTTAACCTTATTGAATATGCCTGAGGACAAATGACCAGGTTTCATCAATTTTCTTATAATGCTGATGATTATGGTCTTGAGTTGTTATGGTAATAGGAATGACTTGCAAAAGCTGCTTCAGTGTGAAGATAGGCTTAGTTTATATAACTTTTTGGAAAGCCTACTCTTTGGGCTGTATTTGACTTGTGATATTACTTACTCCCTAGGTGTTTGTGTACATCACAAAGTAGGTGTTCAGTAAATATAGGCTCAATAAATGAATGAGGTCAGCAGAGAATCTAAATAATGAATAACGTCTTCAGACTTGTTCTCCTTTTATGATCTTAACTCTAGTGGTTTCCAGAGGCTATAAACACTGAATGTGGGCTGGTGGCTGTAAAGTCTGGCACAACTAGAAAAGAAGAGTGTGTGACCCAGACTGGTGGTTCCTGGCACTGAAACGGAATCTTGAAGGATGAGTAGAAGTCAGTCAGGCAAAAGGGGTTATGAGGGCATTCCACAGAGGACAAATATGATGTGTAGAAGTGATGGCTTATCCTACATCACTGTTTCCTGATTCCCTTCTTATTTCATCCTTCTCAATATTTTCAGGTTCTTCTATCTGTTATTTAAATGTAATAAAAACAGTAACATTGATGGATTACTTATTCTATAATCTGCATGCATTATATCATATAATCATCAAACCATTAATCTGTTGAAAAATATTGACCATCCAGCACATATCTGACGTTGTTTTAGGTTCTACAATAAAAAATGGAAAGACATAGGGTAAACCATTCAGTAAGCTCATGGTCTAGAACTCAGGCACATATACACATGTGTCATATGATGCAGCTAATTTGATGCTTAGAACATAGTAGGTACTCAATATTAGTTACCTAAATTATTAATATAACTCAATTATTTAGATATTATAAGACTGGGCTTCCAATTTTCATCCCAATCCCTGCCCACACTAAAGATTCACTTCTCTCTGGATATTAGATATGTATAAAAATGAGCTGTAAATGAATAGATAAAAATTGAAACTTATGGAAGGAGGTTTTACCTCACCTTTTTTCTTAGTCAAACATAGCTGAACCTTTATTTTCTCCAGCCAGCACTCCAGTGATGGTGTAAATTATTCTACCTTTTCTACCAATTTTTGTCTAACATACAGAAAATACACACCACCTTGAATAATCTCATTCTAGTGAAATATGCAGGTTATTTAATAGCTCTTATAGAACTAAGAAAGGGTATAGTTTGACCAGAAGTCATTGGGAAAGAGGAGATCAGATCAAGATAGTATAAATGGTTTTGGTAATCTCAGATTACAGAAACTCTATCTCTACTTCTCTACTTCTACTTATACCTTGATCTACATCTATCTATATATATCTACACATATATATGTATATATCTAACTCTATATTCATATGTATGTAACTAGATATTCATATTTAAGTGGGTTACAAAATTTGTCTTCATAAATTACTCCAAATGCCTCGTCTCAACTCCAAAAGAATCAGGATGGCTTGATAATTTTTTTGACATATGACATATGTTTTCTAGGCTCTATATAAGTACAAAAGAGCTTTTCAAATGCAGCTGAAAAAAAACATTATAAGCTTTTCTATTCTGTGTCATGCATGCAACAGCACAATAGGCAAAGACAATGTTGTGGTATGGAATAGAAAAAATAGACAAATAAAAGCTCAGGATGGTATGAGAGAGGCGAGTATCTAATTGAATTATTTTCCAGAGATAAGAGACCAGGAGAGTAGAAAAATTGCAATCTATACATGCAGTCGATTCTATTGGTCTTTCCAAAAAGGATTTTGTCATCATGACAAATGCAGGGTAGATGGCCCTGGACACTCAAGTCTGTAGGTGAGCAGGAGTACATGCACAATGCTGGTTACCACTGGGCCACTTTCTCTGTGCTTGTACCCAGGCTAATCTCCAGGGGAACAGTGTCCATGGAGAAGCTCGTTTATGAGGGAAGCTAATTTGTGATGGTTTTTAACAATGATGACAATGATATTTGGCCAGCATTTTATTCTTTTCAAAGCTTATTTTAAAACATAGAATTTTTTTAGATTACAAATTATATTCCACATTTATCAAGCATATTCCTATTTTTGTACTTTACCTCCTAATTTAATTCTCTAAATTAAATAGCTTCCATTTCACCCAAAATTGTCCTGTTCTGACCCTTGAAACTGGCTTAGACTTTTCAACATTTTTACATACCATCTTAACATGCAGCACCTCTCTTCTCCTTTATATCCTCCCCAATTCTTACAAGCATGGCTCAAGCCCCATCTTCTCTGGAATGTCTTCCCTTGACCTTTGACTCTCAGCTCCCATAATTCTCATTATCTGTATATCTCACTTGGCAGGTGTCTCTACATATTAGTTAGATCTCTTTCAGTTATAAGTGGTAGAAACCCAACTCAAACTATCTTAACTAAAGAAGGAGATCTTTTGTGGGAGGTCATAGAGCAGATAAATTAAACATGTGGATGTAGCTTTAGGTATAGCTGAATTTAGAGGTTCAATGATATTACCAGGACGCTTGAAGTCTCTCTGCTTCTCTCATCCTGGCCTCTTTCTCAGACAGACTCTCTCCATGTGTTGGGTAAACTGCCATTGGTAGCCCTTGACCCTCATTCTCCAAGTTTAGGGAGTTTAGGACTTCCTGGTGATAGAGGGGCTTTTCTTAGGGAGACCTTTAGCATAAAATTCCTGGAAAGGACCCTAATTTGCAAGCTTAAATCACAGAACATTTCTGCATTAATGGCTGTGGCTGCTGATAGAGTTACTGTGAGGTCAGTTCTATCTGAACTACAGTGAGAATATTCCTTATTGGAACAAAATAATGAAGGGACAAAGGCAAAAACAAAGGACATCCCAGCATCTAGTAGGATAATGTTATCATGTATATAATGGTTTTCCTTCTACCCAAGAATGTAAAACATTAAGGATTGAGGCTGTGCCTCAAAGTCTTTTGTTTCCCTAACCATTCTTTACCCATACATGGTATTCAAAAACATATTGAAATGATTTTGAAGTAATCATGTAATATGTCTGCAGCTGGTTATTTTAATTGGTCATAATACATTTTTAAAGAGACTAAACTACTATCCTTTACATTTTTCCTGGGCCATGGAATACTCCTAAGACCTCAGAAAGCTGTCTTACAAATACAGCCATTAGACTGGGGTGGGGGTGGGGTGCAGATGAGAGCCTGGAAATGGATCACTGCAAATCTAATCCCTTTGTTGGAAAAGCAATTCCGTGTGCACATTCTGATGGTGTATTATCTTCACAAGAGAAAAACATGATTAATAGTAGAACATAATATATGACGCTAGGGTGGCTAGAAAAAAAAAAAAGCCAATTTTCTGTTCAGCACTTGGACCCCCTTGGAAGTAAGTTGTATTGTAAATTCAAAAGAGTCTTGTATAAATCTGGTAAAATTTCTATTGGAATAGATGACCTATTTAGTCTATTACATCTCTAGTTTCTACAATTCTGAGATTCCTTGGGGCGTGTGCAGAATGGAGCAATCGAAGAACAGCAAATTTCACAGTATGGTCTACCATCTGTATAGGAACAGCAAGAAAACTGATGGGATTTCTCTCCCTGGCAGATATTTATTTCTCAAGTGCCTTTAAAACAGGAGGTCTGCAAAATTCTTCATGAGCGGTTAAAACATGAAGATTGATTTACAAATGTATATTTACTAGGAAGAAATATTTCACAATGTGCCTGAAATTTCCATTAAAAAATCTAACCAAATATTTCTAGCTTTTCCCCAGACTCCTTAGCTCCCACAATTTTAATAAATCAAGGAACATTTGTAAGTGCTAAATGTTAAATGGTTATTCACAGTTAATTTTTAATCAACTAACAACAGTTATGTGTTAATTGAATGCCATTAACAAACCATAACTTGATGCATTAGCTCTTTTGTTATGCAAAGAAACTTTTCCCTACAGCTTTATATATTGTCTGACTTTCTTCTAAATAGAACATCAATATATACAGACTGTGAATTTAACAAAGTGTGTTTGTTGGCAGCTAGGTGTGTGTAAGTGTATGTGTGTCCCTGTACCCATTTAAAACAAATCAGAATGTGCTGAAGTACTGAAAATAAAAAAGAAATCCAAATTTAGTCCCATAAAAGGAATTAGATAAGTAGCAGCCAAACTAGAAGCCAATTTGACATTTTGGAATTTTAATCTTAACTCATTGTTTTTACTCTGAATATCTGAGTAAGTTGCTTAATATTTCTTTGACTTATAATTTTGTTTTTGCTACTATTTTTTAAGTTTTTATTTATTTATTTCAAGGTAGAGCAGGATGGAGGGGAAGTGGGGCAGAGTGAGAGAATCCCAAGCACAGAGCCTGGTGTGGGGCTCCATCTCATGACTATGAGATCATGACCTGAGCCAATATCAAGAGTTAGATGCTTAACTGACTGAACCACCCTAGCATCTCTTGTTTGCTCTATTTTAAGAACTACTTTGAAAATACAGATTATTTTTTAAAGTTTACTTCTTTATTTTGATAGAGAGAGAGAGAGAGAGAGCAAACGAGCATGAGAAGGGGAGAGGTAGAAAGAGGGAGAGAGAGAATCCCAAGCAGGCTCTATGCTGTCAGTGAGGAGCCCAATGCTAGGCTCCATTTCCTGAACTATGAGATCATGACCTGAGCCAAAATCAAGAGTTGGATGCTTTACCAACTGAGCCACCCAGATGCCCTTGGTTGGCCAAACTTCTAAACCATAGCCATTGTGTTTCTTCTGTTAAGGTTTCTGTCAATCTTGTCTCTTTTCATTTGCTGTCTCTTTAAGGAAAGAAACACATACCTTAAGTTCACTTCTGCATTTCTTTGCAGAATTTAACACAGAGTAGTTAATGGTTGCTGAAGAGTTTTTAAACTTATGTGAGCCTATACTTTTCTTGGGGACCATCCAAAGTCAACCATAGTTCAAAAGTTAAATAAGGCAGCTCATTTTGGGTTTCCTTTTTTATTTTTTTTTCTCCTCAGTAATTAAGCTACTTGTTCTCCTCAAGTTCTAATCTAGCTTTATTAGGACTCACCTTTATGCTACCTTTATGTTTGCCTTCCCTAGGCAGCACCCATGGCTTCAGACTACTCTTTCAAGGATGGAATGTACGTCCCATCTCTTCAGGGTCCT
The DNA here is from genome assembly GCF_008692635.1 of Crocuta crocuta. NCBI lineage: Eukaryota > Metazoa > Chordata > Mammalia > Carnivora > Hyaenidae > Crocuta > Crocuta crocuta. Next base: position 22,296,904 of record NW_027532203.1, read on the forward strand.
GCTATGCCAGTGCAGTAATGACTGCTATTGGATTCATGTGAAGCCTTCCTAGAAGTAGTAGCTTTATACTGGAGTTTTCTGAACCAAATGCTTTATGTTTTAGTAGTTTTGGAACAATTTTTTAATGGCGAGAACTTCTGACACCATGATAGGCAAATGATAGAGAGATTTCAAGGCACAAAAGTAGTTTTTTAGTTTTCATATATTGCATATCACAGGCATTTGCCAAAGTATGAATGTGGCACTACCATCATTATTTCCTTTTGACAAAAAATCGGAGGATGTAGAAGAAGAGATTGCCTGTAGCCAAGTTTACCATGGGAAATGTGGCTTTCATATCTAATTGAAATTCTCTGTGGAGACAGACTGCTTCTTTTTCTAAGTTGGCTGGAACGTGGGGAGTAGAGTTTTTCCCAGGAAGCAGTAAGAGGGAGTGGGAGGAGATTAGCCTGAGAGACTGGGGTCTGGCTGTATGACTCTGGATTGCTGTTTGCCCAAGTTCTCACAGTTATAAAGTATACTGTCTATTTAAGGATTCTAAGAGTCCCTGTCATTAACATTTTGCCTAATCCTTGTAACAAAATCTTCCCTCAGCTTGGTCCCAGAAGGGGTAGGATTGCAGATCTTTAAGACCTCTTCTAGCAATAAACTTATATTTATTTGAAACAATTATTAACTTTCAACGTTCCCTGCCTTTATCATTTGGGGATTAATTGTACAGATTAAAAAATTTTTCTTCATTTCTTTCTTTAAAATATCTATGAAAATATTTCTAATGGGGTACTTTTCAAGCTATTAATTACTAAAGTAAAGATGAAATATTTAGGCCCCTCAAACTTGACAATGTCTCTTTTAAATTGCTTTTTTCTCCTGCACAGCTAGATCCACATCTGTAATGTCTGAGTCCTATTGCCAGCCAATCTTGCCTACAGCTACTTGATTCTGGGAGAGCCTTCCATAAAACTGATTATAGCATTTCCCTGCCACACAGTGAAAAAACAATGTAGTGTGATATGATAAAGCAAGGATTGAATACGGGGAATATGAAAGTGTCTGTCATCAGATTGGAAGGGGCAACAAGAGTGGCTTTCTTCTTTCTCTGGGGTGAGGTGGGGAGGAGGTTTGCATAGATATTCATAGAGATAAACTCCCTGGTCTTTCTTGAGAAATCTCTCTGTTATCAGAGCTTTGCCCCCTCTCAGCTATCAGTGGATATTGTCAGCTTCCTAGAAGTGTGTGTGTGTGTGTGTGTGTGTTATGATAGAGAAGACAAAAAATGAAAGAGGATTGCTAAGTATTAATTTACTGATTATTTCTATATATGCTAATTGACAGCCTAGAGTCAATTGATAAGTGTCTGGCATCTAGTAGGTACTCAATTAAGTTATTGAATGAATCAAAACAGATTTTTAATTCAGGGAGACAAAATTTAAAACAAAGGGAATGTTTCATTTTGGGGTGAAGCGACAATGCATTGTCTGGGATTGAGTTTCTGTGAACGGAAGGAGCAAGGGGACGGGTCATTTTCCTAAGGGAGATTACAATCCAATTAAATAAGGGGGTTTGTACAAGGTTTAATAACAATTTAAGAAAGTAATTAAAATGACAATAAAAAAGCTGTTTTAAGACAATGAATTGTACATGTTGACAGGGTGGTTGTGGCAGGCAGGTGGGAATTCAGAGCAGAGGGCTGTTCCTGGAAGGGCAGGGTGGGTGGAGCCAAGACTACACAAGCAAAGAGGGATATATTTAAATAAAAATATTTATTCATTTCATAGCTGCTAGAACCCAAGCACTCTGTTTGGTGCTGGGCACACAATAATGAAATTTAGGTCATGGAAAAACTCAGAATTTAAATTAGTGATTCTGGAACTTTCACAGACTTAAAATTCATTTGGGATATTTATGACAATGCAGGGTCCCAGAACCCATCCAAAGAGAAGCATATTCAGTAAGTCCAGAGAGTGACTTTGGAAGTTACATTTTGATTTTCCTTTAACACGACTGTGTATAGACTGTCTGGGGACTGTGCCTTGGGAAACACGGAAGTAGGGCAGTCAGTACTTAAGGTATGGTCTCCAGACTAGCAGCAACACCTGAGGATTTGTTAGAAATGCAGATTCTGAGAATTCACCTTAGACCTACTGAATCAGAATCTACAAGGTGGGCTCAGCAATTTGTGATTTGATGCTTACTGAGGTATGTGAACTAGATCTAGGGGCTGTACTAGGACTGGAGACGAATTTTGCCTCCTTCATTTAAGTCCTCTGGGCATATCAGTGAATAATGTTTATCCCTTGAATACATGTTTGTATTATTCAGCTCAATCCAAAAGCACAGCATGATGTCAAAAATCCAAGTCTGCATGACATTAAAATATATATATAAAAAAAAACTGGCCTAGACTATAAAAACTAAGCTTAACTGAGAAGAACTTCATAATACCAAGTATGTGTTCATCTGTTGGTAAGTAGCAGATCAGATGTTGATTAAAGCACAGGAAAGCTCAGCCAACAAGGACAGTCATTCTTCCCTCAACTGCCTTCCATGTTTGTACTTTTCCTCTTGTTGGTATGATTTTCCCTCCATCCCTACCATCAGAGGGAGAGTACGATAGGGGTGAGCACAGGACTTGAGAGGGAATGCCTGAAGTCCATTGCCTTTACTAGCTCTGTCATCCTTTGCAACTAACATAATTTTTCTCCCCCCTAGTTTTCTCTTTAATGTATAAATAATGTGCGCCTTATCTACCTCACAGGGTGATTGTAAAGATGATAATAGGAATAGCTAACATTTACGGAGGGTTTACTCTGTGCCAGATACTGTGCTAAGTACTTTACATGAATTATCTCTTTTAATCTTCCTAAGAACCCTATTATCATTGTTGTACAAATGAGGAAATTGAGGCTTGGCAAGATTAAGCAAATTGCCTGAGGTCACACAGCTGGAAAGTGGTAGAGCCGGATTTAAATTTAGACTGGCCCAGAGCTCAAGCACATAACAGCCAAACTGGACTATAAAGTTCCAAATGAGATAATATATATAAATTGTAAAGTACAGTTCACATTGAGGAAAAAGAAAGTGTCCATGCACTTTGCTCTTATTTTTTTCATAATGTCATACAAAATATTATGCACATACCAGGATCTCAATAAAAAACCGTTGATAGATCATAATTTTGTGTTAACATTTCTTTTTAAAACAGAAGGTCTTATCTGATTGTTTTCAATGTTATGTAACAGGCTATAATTAGGAATGAAACCAAAAATCAGAATAGTAACATAGGCATGGAGAATGTTCTTTGAAGTTTCGGACCAGCTCTTGGGTTTTACCATCTTCAACACATGTCTGGGGCAGATTGGGACATATGTGGTATGGTTATATCTCCTTATCACAATTAGAGCTCTGTAGTTTAATCTTTAGTATCTAGACTTTTATACTTACTGAATAATCACCTGTAAATCTGTTAGGCAACACTGATAGTGTCCATATACCCAGAACTATGCTAAGCCCCATGGGATATGAAAGAAGTTTATTTTTTTAATTTAATTTAATTTTTTCTTTCATAGTTTATTGTCAAGTTGGATTCCATATAACACCCAGTGCTCATCACAACAAGCGCCCTCCTCCATGCCCATCACCTCCCTTCCCCTCTCCCTGCCCCATCAGCTCTCAGTTTGTTCTCAGTATTCAAGAATCTCTCATGGTTTGCCTACCTCCCTCTCCCCAACAATTTTCCCCTTCTTCTCCCCCATGGTCCTTGGAACTAAGAACTACCTTAGGACTTTATAATTTATTGGGCAGATGACGTAAAGGATCAGGTTTGCAAAATGGAGCTATAATGAATAATGCAGACTATAATGGTATTTCATAGTGAGAGAATAAAGAGTTAGGGAAACAGTTACCAGAGGCACCGAAAACAATTCTAAGAAAGAGTCTATTTAATAGGAGCTTAATAAATGCTTGTTGAATGAGTAAATAGATGGACAGCTAAGAATTAGACCTGAACTGGGGCGCCTGGGTGACTTAGTTGGTTAAGCGTCCGACTTTCGCTTAGGTCATGATCTCATGGTTCGTGGGTTCGAGCCCCATGTCAGGTTCTGTGCTGACTGCCAGCTCAGAGCCTCGAGCCTGTTTCAGTCTGTGACTCCCCCTCTCTCTGACCTGCTCACGCTCTCTCTCTGTCTCTCTCCTAGAAATAAATAAAACATTAAAAAAAAAAAAAGAATTAGACCTGAACTCTAGTTACGGTCCTTATTGCTATTGGTATGATTTAGAAATTACTTCCTCCTTTGAAGCCTTAGTTTTCTCATCTGCAAAACAGTAAAATGATACAAATCCTAGAACCTTTTATAAAATATATGATGATAATTAAATAATATGTAGCAGTACTTTATAACTGGGGAATGAAATACAATTTTCAATTCTGTTTACAATTTTAAATGTTTATATAAACATTCAAGAATATTTTAGATCACTGTTTTAAAATGTGTTACGTGACAATAATGATAAAAAATATAAAAATAAAATAAGGTGGAGCTCTGTGATAAATTCAAGCCAATGGGCTTCTTGGCTGAGGATGGACTTAAAGTAGCAGCAATGTTTCCTTGCATAGAACCTGACTTCTGCTGCCTTGCTGCCTGATTCAGGGAAACAAGGCTCAGACCTGTTTTTGTATCAAAACTTAGGAACCATTTCGATATAATCTCACATCAGGAGTCCATTATCTTTTGTCCAAGAGCTGTTCTTAAAAAGTCACCTTCCAATGCAAAGTAGATAGAAACAATAACCATCTATCTGATTTCAACTCCTTGTTTTAACTTTAGGAATTCCAAAAAGATAGAAGGTAACATTGATTTCTCTTTGTTCTCTATACATAATTATATAAGTAGTTTATGAATTTTAATTCTTCTTTTCAAAGAGAAAAAAGAGAATGGTCAGAGAAAGCTTCTTGGTCCACATTTTCAATTCTGGTCCTTTGTCTTCCTTACCATATGGAATCACTATTATGAGTTTGATGTGTGTATCTTCAGTTCATTTTAAAAAGAATTTGTTTGCCTGTCTTTAACATCCCCATAAATAGCAAATAGTACATATTGTTCTATAATTTTTTTTTCACTCACTGATTTATTTTTGATTTCTAGTCAGTGGAAATAAAAACAGTTAGCTAATTTTCCTTAACTAGATAATGATCTATTAAAAGTTCATTTTAAAACCATGTCTGATTTCTGTCCCCAAACCTCCCCAGCCCAGCCTCCAAACAGGCTCATTGCATTTAAGAAAAGTACACAGTTAGCAGAGCTCCAGGACATATTGCATCCCATTTCCAATAGGACAGGCAGAGCCTGACCAAAAAGGTGAAGAACTACTAAGGATGATTCATAATCAATATCATGAAACAGAATTCAAACAATGGCCTGCTTCTGAAAGCCACTGCTCAGTTGACCTGAAAATAATCTCTCTGCCACTCTACGCCTGTGTTCTGTTCTCTGCCCTATCATCCCCTCCCCAGAGACTTTGTGTGCTGAATCCAAATGAGTTGAGTTTGAGCTTTAACTGCTCTCTCAAGAGTATTATTATTTTTCCCCCTTTAAACTTAAGGGTGCTAATTAATGTTGGAGAAGTTATATGCCAAGTTCGCTTTGCCTGTGGTTTCCTTAGATTAAAGGCTACTGGCAACTTCAGCTCTGTCAGAAGGGCCAGTGCTGTATTCTTATCCCCTGAAGGAGGCTTCAGCTCTGCTGACTCAAGAAGACTTCAGCTTTTGATTTGGAGTTATTGGATATTGACCCATCACTCACAGCAGAGTTATGGGCCTGCTGCCCTGGATCCAGATATCTGGGCTCTGGCTTTGCCTACAGCGTCCTCCACCCCTCCCTTTTCAGTTTCTGTTGAACCTAAGCCTGCAAATGTCAATTTCATTTTGTAAAGGCCAGGCAGTTGTCAGTTCTTCCAGGGGATTGAGGGAGAAGGAGCTCAGGATGATGCCTTCAGCAACATTTTATAGTATTTTACAGCAGCTACCAACTACTGCCTCTCTCTCTTTCTCCTTCCTTCCCTGCCCTAGCCTCACCCAACCCACCACCATATTCCCTCACCTTGGAGACCATTAGTGAACCAGCTTTTCATTTGGCCTGACTACAGATATAACCAGTTTCAAACAATGCTAATGTGTGGCAGATCTATTGTGATACAATTTCAACACAAAGTAGGTTTTAATTCAAAGAAGGTTAAATTGTTTAGAGACATCTTCTTCCTTGTAAGAGACCACTTTTGATTAAAAAAAAAAAATCCTAGTTGACCATACATGGACCAGACAATGAGATTCACCAAGAACAATAATTCTGATAATCTCAAATAAAAGAAAATCCTTTTAAATTAAACTTTAGCTTTACAACTAATTCACAGCTATTTCTCTTTAATTCTAATTGTGGTAGCATCCAAGCTCAAGAGGAGATTCCTAAATGTCTATGCCTATCAAACAACTGGATTTGAGGATATGCTACCATGAATTTTATGAAAGCTAAGTGGTCTCTTAGTAGAAAACTCATGTTAGGGGATGGGAAAAAAACAGGCATTAAAATTTTAAACCATTGGCAAAGACTTGTGTTTTGAATAATGCTGAGGGTCACAAATAAAAGACAGAAAGGGGTTATACCTAAATCTCTGTAATACAGATGGTATGAATCCCCACTAATAGACTTTGACACAAGAATGAAATAGAAATCTAGAAGCCTTCTTTCCCTTTCTAGTATCCTTATTCCTTTAAAAAAATTTTTAATGTGTACTTATTTTTGAGAAAGAGAGAGAGACAGAGAGAGAGAGAGACAGCACAAGTGGGGGAGGGGCAGAGAGAGAGGGAGACAAAGAATCAGAAGCAGGTTCAATGTAGGGCTCAAACTCATAAGCTGTGAGATCATGACCCAAGCTGAAGTTGGACCCATAACCGACTGAGCCACCCAGGTACCCCTAGTCCCTATATTTCTATCACCCCCAAGTATCTTGGCTCTTTAAATAATCCATGTATTAGTAAAGGTACTTGGTAGGAAGTGCAGGCAATAGAAGGACAGCTGTAGAGACAATGAGCTCTGAACAATGGCACAGCCTTGTGGAAGGTACTTCTGAGACTTGTCCACAATGTGCAACAGAGGAGTGATGGAACCTTTCAGCCAAAGTTGCCTCAGTGCCTAATGGAGGTGGTGAGACTCTGCAGAAGGGCTATGTCTTCTAGTGGGGACAGGGAGGCATAGCAGAAGCAGCAGCATTGTCCAGTGTAGGAAGATAACAGAGTGAACCAAGTATCAAACCCCATGTGCAATTAATTGTCTTCTCTGGCATGAAAAGCATGGGAAAGAGCCATGTCAATAGCATGGCCTAATGGTGCTGTTTAGGCTATGGGTGGCTCAGTGGAAGATACCACCTAATGGGATTGGAATAAGAGTAGAGGCCAAAGCTGAAGACCACCCTCCCATGTGAAGTGGACACTTTTGGAGCATCCAGCTCAGAGTGTCCTGCTATTCTCCAAATTTTGGTCAACACACGAACTAGGCTAGACTAATTAGTCTTCATTATCTGTGAATTTGCAATTGGGCTCCAATTGGTTTATTCTTTCCTAGTAGCTAGATCTGTGTACTACACTCTCCAAGGCTGTCAGTTTTCGGGTGGACCGAGGAAGCAAAGGGGCCCAAGAGGTGTGGGTGGAGAGGAGCTCAGCACAATTTAAGCCTTGGGTTCTGTGAGGCACTCCTGTGTTCTCCTAGTATATCCTTCTAATTTTTTTATTTCATAAGGTAGATTGAGTTAGCTCTTGTTATTCTCAAGTCCTGGAAGATTTGAGGTCATGTATGTAGTAAGGAGTCCTTTGAATGGATAGGAAAGCTCCCTGGACATCAGTGAGGAAGGGCTCAAGAACCAAGAGCAAGGTAGAATCCCAGAGAACTTTAGCTAGAAGACTGGCAATTTATGCCTAAGGAAGGCTAGCAGCAAAGGTTGAGTGCTTGGTTATTACCTTTCTCAGGTCCAGATGGCTCTGGGAACTAGGGGCAGGAGCAACAGAGTGTATGGAAAGGAAGAGTGGAGAGTGGCAAGAGGCTAGCAGTGGAAGTGAGGAGTAAGGCCAAGACTGACTGGCACACCATGAATAGTTGAAATCTGATAGTAAGTGTCTGTGTTTCACATGTTTACAAGCAAGACTTTCACCTAATTTTGATACGGTAAAATTTCCAAGTCTTTATTTATCTTATGCATAGACCAAGCCACCAGTAATCTTTTGTCCCAGGTCTGAGAGCAAACCTTATTCTCAAGACACACGATTATACCAGCTTTAGCACCATCAGAGCGTTGTGGCCTTTATCTATGTGTGATTAAAAGGCATCGTATTTTTAGATGCGACTAGTTAATTGTGGATAATATTTTAAAATGTACAATTTCAAGAATTTAAAGATAATAAGAGTAAGCATCAGCATAATAGTAATGCCTTATTTCTTGGCAGCACTTCTTTTTACATTGTAGAAATTTCTGTTTTAATGAATATTTCATTTAATCCTTATAATAATCCTGCAGGGAAGGCAGGATAGAGGTTTTTCTCTTCCTCATTTTGAAGATGAACTCATGGAGAATTTGAATGACTTGCCACAAGTTACTTAGCAAGTTAGTGTTAGAGGCAGACTAGATTGCAATCCCCTGAGAGACGGGAGACATGATCCAACTTCTGTCCTCTATGGAGCACACATCTACATGTGACTTGACTTGGTTCCTGCAGCAGTGCTGCAAGGCAAGGTTTATTATTCTTTTTCGCAGGTGAGGAAACTGACTGTCAATGAGATAAAGCAATTTATGATTACCCAACTATTTAGGGTGCAACAATGATTTAAACCTATGCAGAGCCTGGGTGCTTCAGTCACTTAGGCATCTGACTCTTGGTTTCTGCCCAGGTCATGATCTCATGGTTTGTGAGTTTGAGTCCCACATTGGGCTGTTAGCGTGGATCCTGCTTGGGGTTCTCTATCTCCCTTTCTTTTTTGCCCCTCCTCTGCCCTTCTCTATCTCTCAAAATAAATAAACTTAAAAAAATAGATAAGTTAAATCTGGATGGAACTTTCTAGCTTGAAAGCTGCCCTCTTTCTCCTGTCCCAAGGTTTCTCTGTCCTCTTGATTTTCAGCTGTCCCCAGTGCTGAGGAAACACTCATGCTTTATAGCTCTAACACTATAGAGGATTCCCTTAAAGGGTCATGGATCCTGGTGAAGCAGAACTGGAAATCAGTGGAGCAGAGCTTTCTATAAAAAAATACCAATAGATTTTAAGTCTGTAGGAGAAGCTGAGAGGAGCAGGGATGTAAAGCATGGTTTGTGAACAAATTTAGGAGCTGAGGGGATATGGGGGCACCCCTGAGATGGTGACCTCAGACCATGCCTGGATGGGGACAGAAGGGTTGTTAGCACTAAGCACTTACCCAGTTGTACAATTCGGAGCCTGGAAAAGTTCCCTACTGATCTAGGATCAGCTTAAGCCCCGAAGCATGAAATGTGAATACCTTTTGCTCAGCATCCATTAAATAAATGTTATTCTTCTTCCTGGCAGAAAACACAAATTTCTCTGTTCAGAGCCACAGTGTAGCAGAAGGAACAGAATTTACAATATCCCTCTTTACGATAATGGCTCTCACCTTCCAAGGAAATGAGCTTGGAGGAAAGGAGCACCATTGAGTGCCCAGTGACAAGTTGGCTGTGCTTGCTGCTGCTGCTAATTATCTGGCAGGGAGGAAAGGCTGTGTCCCTGGAATACGGAGAAGGGTCTGTGAACTTTGGAGAATGGGCAAGGTACTTTGGTGTCTGTGTCATGCAAACTGGAGAATTGCCCCCACAGGGTCGTGTCTGACCTTTACCTCTGTTTCACTACTGAGCAGACATTTTTGCCAATTATGATCCCAAACACACTGAAAAGTACCCTTGGCCACTGACAGTTTGCAAGGGAGAAGCAATGCCTCTAGAATAATACCATGCCCAGGACAAAGAGGAAGGGTAAACAAAGCATTACTTTGTGTTGCAAATAGATGGCTTTGTTAAATACTGGAGAAATCCCCTCGGGTCCACCTTATACAGCTCTGATAAAAATGCATTTGCAATATGCCCAGTGTCAAGAAATCACATCTTACTGGGCCAGGGAGGTTAAGAGCATCTCCCCATCTACAGAATAAAACTCATTAAAGGAGTCTTTCCAGCAGGAGAAGGCCCAGTTTGCTGCCTTCTCTACACCCTCCCCCTTTTTTCTTTTCAACTAATGTATTGCAGAAATAGATACATGATCAAAATAGTATAATCCATATTTGTATTAAAAATAATAAGATTGATAACAATGGGAAAAATAATGGTAAACAGCATCAGAAAACACAGCAGATTCAGAAGTTAACAGAACATATTTGACCGGCAGGTAACACATTAAAATGCTATTTCAGCAGACAGAATTGATAGCAGACTTGCTGAAAGAAAATCCGCTCGGAAAAGTCGACAAATACAATCCTAATCCCTTTCTTTTCCTGCCACATGCTGCAGATGAGTGAAACCCGGGGGTGGGGAGGGAATTCTTATTACAGCAAATAGGTGTGAGTCCAGAGGAAAAATTAAGTCAAGTTGACAATTTACAAATTTGCTTTCAAGCATGAAGGGGAGCTGAAAACCAGGGTATTTACTTGTTTTTTTAAAATCCCAAGCCCCGTGTTTGGTACCTGTTAATATGGCTGCTGAGAATAGGGGTATAGGAATCCCTCATAAATAAAGCCAGAATGAAATAACCTTTGTTAGACAAGTGATATTAGAAAACCTAATGTTGGGAAGAGACATTTTTCTGCTGCCTGGTGGGTATTGACAGAACGGTTGCTTGGGTTTAGTTAAGGTACCACTTATGGGAATCAGAGGGGGAATGCACAGTCTCTGGACAGTTAATACAGGACTGTCAGAGTTATGCAACAGCCTCAAGAGCATTTGTCTTCAGATGGGGATGTTACTAAGGATCTGGGTATAGTTTCTTTTTTTTTAATTTTTTTTTTTTTTTTAATTTCTGAGAGAGAGAGATAGCGTGAGCAGGGGAGGGTCAGAAAGAGAGGGAGACACAGAATCTGAAGCAGGCTCTGAGCTAGCTGTCAGCACAGAACCCGATGCGGGGATCAAACCCACGAACCATGAGATCATGACCTGAGCCGAAGTTGGACGCTTAACCGACTGGGCCACCCGGGTGCCCCATAATTTCTGATATTCACATGGGCTTCTGTTGATCCTGCATAGCAGACACCTTTGCTTATCCAAAGAAAAGCCACCTTCAACTGTTAGTCAATAGAATGTTACAGGTGTGATGGAGACTGAGTCCCAAAAGGAGCCAGCTAGAATATAGACATAAGAAAAAGTAGAAAAGAAAGGTATATATTCTTAGCTTGTTTCTGAGAAATAAGGGTGAACATGGACCCAAAGTGAAATGAATTTGAATCACACAGGCTGTGGCATGGGTCATTGAAAAACTCTAAAGGCTGAAATTCTAGTCCCATTCTTTGATACTTCTAGTTCTTCTTTCTTAAATATTAACTTCCTTTGTGATGTAGACAAGTCCTTTGAGTAAGGATGAACATATTCTAGTATGCCGTGGTTTATGCCTAATGTAACTACTAATGATCCCCCTTTTACTTTCATTTTGGATGAAAATTACATCATCACTCTACTTATAAGCTCTCTGGGGATCAGTTACCATATTTGAAAATAAAGATGTTATTCTAGAAAATTCTCCCCTCAGACATACACAGGCATTACTTGTGTTCCACTGTTTACGTATGCTCTTAATCAGTACAGCTGACCAGGGCCAACAAATAAGCTGCCGTGGATGAGGATATTGGCCCAATGAAGGATATTTTTTTTTTTTTTTTACAAATAGTTTATTGTCAAATTAGTTTCCACATAACACTCAGTGCTCATCCCCAAAGTGCCCTCCTCCATGCCCCTCCCCCCCTCNTCCCCAATGAAGGATATTTACCTTTTAATAGGGATCCTTTGAAAATAAAGTTCTTCCAACTCAAAATACTGAATCTTTAATGGTGAAATTACAGGCAAACTTGTTAGCTCATTGTATTAGCTATTTTGTCTTCTTTGAGAATCACAAAACATTGAACTGCTGATTAGTGGGTAGTTTAGGAGATCCAAAAACCAGTTCCAGGAAGGCTTATTCAAATAATGTGGTTATAAAACCAGGTTATAAAAACATGTTCTTGGGCCCTAACCTTTTAGCAAAGCCCCCAATTTGGACTTTTTAAAAGCTCCCTAGGTGTTTCAGATACACAGCTGACTTTGGGGGCATAGTTCTATCTTCATTTTACAGACTGAGGGACTGACACTCCGAAAGAAGGCAGAGAGACAACAATGGCGATTTGTTTGGTTTCTTTTGTTTATTAAGTGCATCTGTGAGCAGTATTTCACTTAATTCTTATGGGGTTTGAAATATTAACCCCATTTTATAAGGGACAAAATAAAAGCAAGTGCTGAAAATCACACAGCTAGTTAGTGGTCAGGACCGGAATTAGTGTTCATGTCTCTGATACCCATCTGGATCTATTATTCCATGGCAACTCAGGTGGTTTGGGAAAAGGTTGCCTTTCCTTGACTGAAGTGCTCAGCTCACTCTCTTTCCTTGTTTTTTGTTATTTTCTTCCTGGTCTTGCTTTTTTTTTTTTTTCTGTTTTGTTTTTGGATGAACAGTTAATTCTGCTCTCCCTTCTCCCTATGTGTATAGTGGGATGCCTGGCAGAGATGGCAGGAGATGTTTTCATGCGCAATCAAGGGCGTAGATGCATTGGCTGCCAGCCTCAGGCAGGGACACAGACTTGTCTCCCACCAGCAGAGCGATGATGCGTTTCCCCAAAATGTTCCAAGAATGGCCTGGAATGTGACTAGACAAGGTCCATGCGGCCCCATGAATGGCTTCACACTGCACCAGCTAGAAAACAAACACAACAGTAATTCTTGGATTAGCATGAAAACACTTCCAAAGGGGGCTAAAAGACAGCCTTTTGTCCCTTTTATAAAAGAGAAGAGATGAGGTGTGACAAATGGCCTGTTGGATGGCTTTCTGTGCCAGGCAGAGGTCATCTTGGAAGGGCACTACAGACACAATCGGTTTAATAGAGAAGAAACGGACGCAAAGATAAAGGACAAAGAACATTTCAGAAGAGACAAGGTGGCATCTACAGAAGACAGTTTAAATTAAAATAGGAAAAGGAGATAGCATGACTCATTTTTTTTAACCCACTGTCTTTTGACACATGCACTGAGACAGGGCATATAGCGCGAACAACGTGGGAGTTTATTGTCAGGAGATGTAGGTATTCCAATCGTAGTCTAGATGGCTAAGATACTCTGAAGTTCTGGACTTTAGTTTTTGCATCTGTATAATAAGACTAATATTATCTACTTTGCCTGGTCACTGTGAGGATGACCTGAGATTGGTGGTAAGAAGTCAGGAGGATGTGGATTGCTGACGAGATGGGTGCTGGGACATGAATGACTTGGACTGGGACCCTTGTTTTGCAGGGACTATGTATTATGGTTCAAATCAAGTCATTTTGTCTGAATGGCTCTCAGATTTTTCAGTTTTTTTGGTGTGTCTTTGGAATCAGAATTTCACATGTTAATTCTTATGTAAAATCCCAACACATTAAAACAGATGCATGGAGCTGCGCCGTTTAAAGCATTGGTGGGTTGGTCTAGTCTTATCCACACCCTAGTCTTCTTCTCCCATCTCCTCCTGTGACAATGCCTAAAACAGCTCTTCCATTTCCCTGCTCTAGGAATTGGCTGCTGCTGGCTTCTGCTGCCTTTCTGGATCTTTCCAGCATGAATCAGGAAGTGATTCAAAGCCTTTCACTAAATCTTATGAAACTTTGGTGGAGTGGCCAAATTTCCTCATCACTGATGATTGTAAAAACAAATGGAAAAAGCAGATCCAGGTAAATGAATATCTGGATGACAGAGTTAACTGCCTCTGATGGACTTAGTGCTGCTTCTCAGAGCACAGGATTTAAAAAGCACCTCCAGATTCACAAACACAATATCATTGTCATTGTCCAAAATGCTTATTTATTTATTTTTAGTTGAAAGAGGAATAAGAATCTGAGTATAAATATCATAGCTAAGGAATCAACTTTGAATGTCAGAGGACCTAGGTGGCTGTGTAAATGATGAATCCCAATCTAAAGTCAATAGTGCCATGTAAAAACTAAATGCAATTTTCAGCCTTTCATTTTCCTAGCATGGTCTGTCTCAGGTTGCCCTTCTGTTATTTTACACTGATGTGTGCATATGTACACATGTGTTTGCATGTGCAAACACACACACACACACACACACACACACACATACACTGTAGTAGCAAGCCCTCTATCAAAATCAAGAGCACCAAGCCAGAGTTTCATGAAATTTGAATGAACCTGTCAGAAGTTCTCACAATGTCAGGCTACTTCAAAAGCATCTTCTTTGTGTCTGCTTTAGGATTTCTCTGTGTCTTTATGGAGATTAGATACACCTTCAAAGCTTTGAAGACAGACAAGGAGAATTATATATTTGGAGCCATTATAAGAAAAAGAAAAGGTCCCTAGTCTTTGCATTATATTAAATAAATGTGTCTTAATCCTATGTCAAGAGTCCTGGTTCTACCATTCTTTTACTGTGTAATACTCGGTAATAATTTTGAACCCGTGGCTCAGTTTTATTGTCTATAAAATGGAAATAAATAATGCCTTGTGAGGATAAATGAGACAATATATGTTAGAGTTTTTTAAAAAAATTAATTTAAGTGTAGTTGGCATATAATATTAGTTTCAAGTGTACAACATAGTGATTCAGTGTTCATATACATTAGGAAGTAAACATGATGATAAATTTGCTGCCATGTGCCACCATACAAAGTTGTTAAAACAGTATTGACTGTATTCCCAATGATGTACAGTGCATTTCCATGTTTTATTTATTTTATAACTGGAAGTTTGTACCTTTTAATCTCTTTCCCCTATATCACCCATTCTCTCATTCCCCTCCCTTTTCTTGCAACTATCAGATTATTCTCCATATCTGAGTCTGTTTGTTTTGTTCATTCATTTATTTTGTATTTTAGATTCCACATATAAGGGAAATCATATGGTATTTGTCTTTCTCTGTTATACTAGGCTTTGAAAAGTATAAAATGCTAGTCAAATATTATCTTTAGGTTAAAAATATAAAATATAATTGTTATTACTTGGGTAATATACATTTTTTAATAAAGATATAAAGGGAGACCTATCCCTCCTTCTGGTAATAACTCAAGCAGCATAAACTCGTAACTAGTATTAAAAGGAGTCGCTGATTTTAAGCACATGTGGTTTTTCATTTAAAATTAGAGTGTTTACCCCAAGTGGCTTGGAATGTAAGCACAGTGTTCCATTGTTTGGCAGAGTTCTCTAAGACCTCTCTTGTTTATTCCCAGTTGGATCCAGGAGACTTTGAGTTAGTCAGTTGGAGTTATGTTCTGTAGCAGTTGCCCTGTGATGTCTGGTGGGAAGTTTTGGGACTCTCTAGTCATGAGCTCTCCCAAGCCTCTTGGGTGATAAAATAATAGAAGCTTCTTAGTGTCAGCTTTAAACAAACAAAAAGGTGTATATTTGGGGTTCCTAGTCCCAAGCCTACCTTCAGTGTACCTGTCTTCCCAATGATCCTAGTTCTTTTCACTGGGAGGAGAGCAATCTGATAAATTTATTTACTGTGCAGTGTTTGTAGCTAAATATGAATCTTAAAAAAGGATGCATAGAGCTGACAGGGAGGCCAAATCCACCCAAACCACATGGCTGAGAATTGGAGACACAGTGATGTCTCAAAGGGAATCAGGGTGATACTAGGAAGCAGAATGGCTGCTGGGCAGCTTTATAAAACCAGACACCATCTCTGATTTATTTCGTTTATGAGAACTTGAGAACTCCTCTTTTCTTTTCTTTCTCTCTCTTTCTTTCTTTTTCTTTTTCTTTTTTTTTTTTTTTTTTTTTTTGTCTTTGGGGTTTCTGGTGCCAGTGTAAACTGGGGTTTCTGTCATTGCTCCTGAGAATCAGAATTACTGTCATAGAGCATTCCACTGAGTCAGGAGGCGGAGGCTCTGGTTTTCTCCGGTCATGATGAACCAAATGACCTTGAGCAGTGTTATTTTACCTCTCTGGCTTTGCCTTTTTGTAAAATGAGTTTGGAAATAGAGATGTTTCAAGGTGTCTTCCAGCTCTAAATACTGTAATTATTTTATTTTCTATCTACGGAGTTCTGTAGATGGTGTGCAGCTTAATTGTGATATGCAGGTTACTACCCACAATAATGGGGAGAGGAAGAGTGCCACCATGGAAGTGGACCAGTGTGTGAGTGTCCTTCATCTGTTTCTTTTCACCCCCAACATAGGAGGGCAGGAGTGATATATATTTTCTGTGTGCTGCACAGATGAATATCTAGCATCTGATTCTTGATTGTTTTAGGTGATGTTCAGGTCAGGAGCACTAAGAGGAACACAGGGTATAACTGGGAGAGGAACATTATTGCTCTGGGATCTATCTTTACTCTCTTTAATTGCGTGAAATGAGAAAACAACTCCACTCTGGAAATGTAAATGGAGGGAGTTGACTCCTCTCCTTCTTAAATGGCTTAGGTGGCAGCCTCAAGCAGAGGATGGAAGGGTTGACCTCTGGGAGTCCTGTCTTAGTCCCTCCATTCTCCAAAATGCTGGCCCTGAAGGAAAAGTGTCACACATCCTCTCACATGTCCTGTCTCACACTGAGTAATGTTGCCCCTCTGCCCCCAGCAGAGCGTTTTAATGATAACGGCTGTCTTCAGGGACAGATTGTGACTTGTCTTTTAAAGGAAGATGAAATCTATTAAGACAGTGAGGACAGAAAGGAAAAGTGATGTCCCTGAGAGGAGAGCTCTAAAGGAGAGCACAGTTGGTTCCTTTCTTGCCCCCTCCCTCCATCTCTTTCTCTCTTTGTTAAAGTGTACCCTTCAACTGCTCTGTTTTGTGCCTGGATTATTGTGGTTGTTGGTGTATAAAATTGCTGCTGGTGTGTATAATTTATAAGCTCTAAAAAATGATAAATAGTCTCAAGTAAGAAGAGTGATTTGTGTTAAAGTCCTCAGGGTACTTTTGTAAAGGAATTTAATTTCTTGGGGGAAATTGTCTATAACTTCATGTGGAATGTTAGTTAACTGGTTCATAGCTGGGATTTATTTTCTGTCATCCTTTTTCTTTTTTTTCCTTCTCATTATTGGTTTGGATAGGTTTACCTGGGCAAATGAGATTATATAGCAAAATCTTGATGCACTGGGAAGCTTAGGGAAATAGAGAGACTAGTTCATTTATTTTCTTAGTTGTTTTTTGTTTTTTTTTTTCCAAACCTATTATTAAATCCTGAGTTTTTTGTGTTGTGGTAAAGTGCTTCTCAACCAGGGGCAATTTGCTATCTAGAGGGTATTTGGCACTATCCAGAGACATCTTTGGTTTTCACAACTAGGGGGTTAATGGTGGCATCCAGTAGGTAGAGACCATGGACACTGCTATATGTCCTCTAATGTACAGAACAGCCACTTACCCCAGCCCCAACAAAGAATTATTAGGCCCAAAATGCTAATAGTGTCAAGGTAGAGAAATTCTGATGTTGTCAGTAGGCTCTAGGGAACATAATTCAGTATTCTGTTACCAAGTATTCTATTATTTTTCTTGACTGGGATTCTCATCACCAACAATGGAGATAGGCAACAAGATGTTGGACCTGGGCTAAATGTAATGAATCCCACAGTATATAGAGTCTAGGGCTTTTTCTTTATTTAAAGAAACATATGACTTCATATAGTATACTATTATTGTTTTGCATTTCCTTAATATTTAAGTTCAATTGCTTGATTGCAATAAAAAATAATGACCATTTGATGTTAACTAGTGAAATGGATTTCAGTTACTTGAAGTATTACAATGATAGGCTTCTTGCAAATACTTCTCAACAAAAAATGGTAAAGCATTGAGACTTGTGACCTCAACCTTGCACTGTATGTGTACAAATACTGTGATTCAGATCAAAGGTTGGGCAAGGAGTTTTTGGTAGTGGGGTTAGGACCTAAGGTGGAAATATCACAAGGCCAAACACCTTTAGTAATTGGCTCAGCATTAAGCCTAGTGGTTATTGATGAGATTAATGGACTGACTTAAAAAGCTATGCACCATCTATATGTTAGTATCAACTATGCAAATATGAATAGTCTTAAACTACTTAGGCTGGTATTCAAGACTCTTACCACCTGATCTCTACTTACATTTTTTGTTTATTTGTTTTGTTTTTAAGTAGGCTTCATGCCCAATGTGGAGTTTAACATGGAGCTTGAACTCATGATCCTGAGATCAAGACCTTGAGCTGAGATCAAGAGTTGGACACTTAACCAATAGAGCCACCCAGGTTCCCCTGATCTCCACTTACTTCTTACTAACTTTTCCTACTTAACTCTCCTGCACTAGTCATATTTTTGTACCCAATGCTTCATAAACTCACCGTGCTTATCCCTAGATGGTCATATATCCACACTGCTGCTTATGCCAATTCCTTCTCCTAATGGTCATTAACATTTCAGCTATCCTTCAAGAGCGAGATAAAATTCTATCTCCTTTGTGAACCAACAAGCCAGAAATACTATTTCCTCCTTCCATGACAAAATAACATTTATTAAATGTTGGTGGTTGGCCCAAGTTTTATTTTGTTTTGCATTTTTCTCTACTAAAAAAAGGTACAATGAGTTAGGGAAACCCAAGTTCCAAACTCACACTGATAAAACTTCTTGTCCAACCCAGAACAAATCACTCACACTGACAAAATTTCTTGTCCAACCCATAACAAATCACTTAATCTCTATGACACTCAATTTTTTTAATTTATAAAATAGAATAATATTTATTTTAGTTCTCCTGCAAGGTAGTTTTGGATCAAATGAGATAAGGAACACAAAAAGCCCTTTGAAAGATATAAAGAACTACATGAATGTAACATATATTTTTGTCATCAATATACAAAAACACAATGAGTCCTACAAAGTGCTAATGGTGTATACATTCTGGAAAGTATTTAGCTGTAGTCTACACTGAATAAATGAGAACTCACACAAGCGAATTGTTCCACAGTTAAGACAGACTGGCAGGAATAGCAGTTAGAGACGAGAGGCTGGTTAAGAGGTTACTACCTGTATTGACAGAAACGCTATTAAAAGCAGAAGGTGATTTTTAATATCTCCAGGACCATGATAGAAATGAATAAAATTTTGTGTGCTTTATCATTTGTGACCCAGAAAAGAGAACCCTGAAGGCATGAAAAGTCTTAAAATAAATTATTTGTGTGCAAAAGGAGGCAACATATTCCACTGATTTGACAATTTCAGTATCTCCATTAAGGGTACAAATGGGAGATGAGGTCACCTAAGCAAAATGCTCCCTGATTTGTTAAAGCCTTTCCTGCCTACAAATTAATAAGCCTGAATTCATTTTTGTGGCTCATAGCTGGCTCAATGTCTGAACTTTCCCTCTTTCCCTCTTGATTGGTGGAGGAGGGTAAAATTTGCCTGGATGGGTCTAGGAGTATAATTTGGGAAGAGGCCAGAGCTGGCCTTCAGTGTTCATTGTGGAGCCAAAGGAAGAGTTTCAGAGCCAGTAGAATCTCCAGGGTCGCAAGTAGAGAGACAGGAGTAGGGGAAAAAGAATAGATGACGGTTCAAGACTAGTGGGTGGTAGTGAGCTACATAGAGGTCTGACAATTTAACTAGTAGACATGCCCTGAGGACACACAGGGAGTACTTTTATAAATCGCCTGCCTGTATCTCACCCTTTCCCAATGGTTGGGAAAGAGCTCTTAAGGATTTCCAGGTGTAAGGACATTACATGAACAATAGATTAATCTACTGCCTTAGAACCAAATGTGGTTATGTTTGCTCAGTAAGTACAGCATGAAAGAGCAGGGCAGTGAATGTGAAGAGTTTGGACTGTAAGCTAGAGTGTTTGTGTTCAGTTCCCATCTCTGCCATGGATCAGCTAGTTGATATGACCTTGAACACATTATTCAGCTTCTTCTAGCCTCAGTTTTCTCATCTTTAAAACAAATAATAATTCCTACTTCACAGGGTCATTGTAAAGCCTAAATGAAATAATGAATTCAGTGCACACTGCACAATGCCTGGCAAAATGAGAGTCCTCAGGAATTGTTAACCATTATTATTGGATGGTCAGCAAATAGAAGCAGGAAGAGATCCCTCTTGTATTTCTTGCCTCCCCAGTTATGTCTAGCAGTTGAAAGAATGCTTAGAATTGAAGCATTGTAAGGGGTTTTCCCCCCTGGTTTTATTGAGATAAAACTGATGTGTAACATTGTGTAAATTTAAGGTATACAATGTAATGACTTGATACATGTATATATTGTGAAATATCTACCAAAATAATGTTAGTTAACATATCCTTTACCATGCATAATTACCATTTTGCTGCTACAGTGAGAACATTAAAGCTCTACTCTTACAACAACTTTCAAATACATAATATAGTATTGTTAACTATACTTACCATGGTGTAAAGGATTTTTAAGAACTAGTGATTGCTACTCAAAGTATGGTCCATAGACCAGCAACACTGGCACTACTTGGGAGCTTACTAGAAATGCAGAGTTTTAGCTTCACCATCCAGACTTACTGAAATCAGAAGGTGCATTTATACAAGGGTCTCTGGTGATTCCTATATTGATTGAAGTTTGTAAAGCACCACCCTAGAGTAATGACAGAAACAGGATTTTTTGGAAGAAAGAGAGGAAGGGAGGAAGGAAGAAAGAGAGAGAGAAAGAAAGAAAGAAAGAAAGAAAGAAAGAAAGAAAGAAATGGAGGAAAGGAAGAAATGGAGGAAAGGAAGAAAGGAGGAAAGGAAGGAAGGGAGGGAGGAAGGAAAGAAGAAAGGAAGGAAGGAAGAAAAAACGAGGAAAGAAGGAAAGACAAGAAAGAGAAGCCACATACTGTTGAGCATTTTGAGATTGCTGAAAAGACTAAGATAAGGATGAGATGTAGCACAAGCATAGTCATGACTATAGTATATTTTAATAAGACTTGGTTAAAATTGATATAATACATGATCCCCAAAGAGGATATGGCATGCTAGAAAAAATATTTTTGAAGTCCACTTTCTTTAATATACAAAAAATGTAGGACAAAAAGTAAGTTAAATATTTTCACATCTGGTTACACCACTGTCTATTTTTTTTTATATTAACTTTATTATTCAAATAGTGGATAGTAGCTGGCATTTTGGGGACTGGGGAAAAGATAAAACAGAAACCCAAAACACTTCTCTACCATGTTTATTCTACACTGTGTACAGCTGTGCTCACAGAACAGCTTTCTGCATCATTCAGATATTCAGTTGTATATAAAATTGAACTTGCCCCAAAGCTGAGGGAGACTAGAAATGATGGGTCCTCATCCCAGGGCATCATCATACAATTCAAACAATGATGCAGCTACCAGCTGCAGTTTTAAGGACTGCAGATAAGGCTGCTTCTTGAAGTTGAACCAAAAACAAATTCTTATGCTTCTTAGGTCGTGTAACATGTGCAGAAAGGTCTGGATATTGATGAGGTTCAAAATTTGGTCTATGCCAGTTACCAAAATGCAGGGCCTGGCTTCTCTGTCATTAAGCATTTTAGTCCTTCAGCCTCTTCTGAGTTGTTTAACACTTAATTTGGTAATTTGAAGAAAGTTGTTCCCAGCTGTAGCAGTAATGCATGGGCCAGCTGGTACTCAGGCACAATCAGAACCCCTTCTATGACCCTCCTCTTTCCAAATGTACTAAATTCCTTGCTCATGCAGTGAAACCTAGCTACAACAGAGCTATCCTTCTCATAGAGATACTCTTTAATACCAAAAGTATAATTAGTAAGAGGGTACAGGTGGACGGGGCACTCCAGGGTGAGCGGCTTGGTTGGCTAGATATACTTGTTGCCAAACTGGTTGACAGCCCCCACCCCTTTCTGCTCCCTCCTCTCCCTTTGTAGACAGGCAGTCTGCAAATAGGTAGCACCATGAACATACTGGTAATCTCAAACTGGTGGTGAGCTAAGAGGGAGAGGCCCAGAAACTTTCCCTGTGCTGGCAGTGCCACCACCATTCTGCTCAGCAGTGCCACCACCATTAACCTGAGAGCATCAATAATCTTTGATTATAGTAGATGCTTATTAAATATTTATTGATTTATTGATGGACCTTTGCCTGACCCAATAACAGAGTGTCGAAATATTGAACTAAATAGCTACTAAGTTGGCATGACGAATACATTTTTTTCTGCTGTTCTGAAAAAATATTTTTTCTGATAATCTTTCCTCTTTTTCAGAGAAACAGTGAAATCTCCCTACTGTGGTATA
Organism: Crocuta crocuta; assembly: GCF_008692635.1. Lineage (NCBI taxonomy): Eukaryota > Metazoa > Chordata > Mammalia > Carnivora > Hyaenidae > Crocuta > Crocuta crocuta. The sequence continues at coordinate 22,319,371 of NW_027532203.1, forward strand.
TGCCATTTACTCCCTTTGGCATTTAATGACATTTATTTGTATTAAAGAAAATTATGTGGTGTGTATGGAAAATTCTTAGAAGGTGGAAAAGTTACATTTTTGGTAGTTCCTCTAACATCTAGTATAATACAATTGAGTTCAAATATTTGTAAAACTGAATGAATATACATCAAAAAGGAAATAAATTTTCATTGGAGTGGATTATGATAGGAATTCCTATTGATAGAAATAGATCCAGTTTATTTAACATTTACTGTGTGTTAGTTACTGTGCTAAGTGCTTTACCTATGAGGTCTCATAATTCTCATAACGACCTTATGAAGTAGCTGCCTTCATCCTTAGTTTACAGATGGTATTATTGGAGCTCAGAAGAGTCAAATGACTTTCTCAAAGTCATTCCATTAGACATGTCAGAAGTGAGATCCAAAGACATCTGACAACTAGGCTATTCCCCTTCTCACATAAGCATAAGAAGTAAGTGGGATTCTAAGTTCACATTCTTTATTTCTTATGTCGGGAATTCATAGTAAAGACACTACTAGTATCAGACCCTTGCTGAAAAGATGAAAGAAAACTAGAACTCTCCTGGGAGACCCTTTGAAGAAATTTTATTTTCTTCAGTTTTTTCAATTTGGGTTACATATGACCAATCCCTGTGGGCTTTGAGTATCTGTACAAAACCTTTGAAGCCAAGATACAGCTTCCCAAGTGACACTGCATTAACATTATAATGAAGTGGCCATATTTTACGTCAGCAAGGGAGATCAGGTCAAGGCTTATGCTTTGAACTCTACTCTTTCTAAAATCTACTTTCTAAAATCTACTCTTTCCTAGCTCTCTGCCTGCTTTTACCTCTACTTTCTCTCTAGCATATTCTGGTATTTATTACATATTTGACACAGACATACACTAGCCTCATGTGACTAGTTACACGGAGAACCCAGATGTCAGCTTTAGTCTCCTTTTTTCTTAAAATCTAGGTTGGCCTGTATTCCTGTTCCATGCCCTTCCCAAGATTTTCAACAGTTCAAAGGCAGGTTATATCATTGAGGTCAATATCTGGCTCCAGCTTCTTGCCTTCTCTAAATTCCAGATTTACCATCTTGTGTGTTTTCTCCTTGTTTATTTCCACAGTGGCCTCTATCTAAGCATGTATCTTAGTCCATTTTCCTCATTTCCACAAAAATACCATTTGTGTGTGTGTGTGTGTGTGTGTGTGTGTGTGTTTTGCATTTTGCAGAATTTGCTGAAAGTTTGAGGAGAGGAAGTTCATCTATATCCTAGCAAAGCAAAATCTTATATTCAAATACTATGCTATCTCTCATCAAAAGTCCTTCTAACACTTCTGCAAATTGCTGGTCCATTCTCTCTTTTTTCCTTTTTCCTTTATTCTCTACCCCCATCCCAATAAAATCCAATATCTTCCCTCATTTTCTTATGCAAAAAAATTCAGCTCTTGTCTGTTCCTGTTTCTAAATTCAGGTCTTGGCCCTTCTTTGCAAAGCTAAACACTCTCTGTAGAGCTTCTTAATTATCAAATTCTTTTGGAAAAAGCAAGGACTTCTATTTTCAGTTACTTATATTTTTAGTTACTTATTAATACAAATATAAATTTTCACTCCCCATCTACAGGCAAATTTCCTTAGGTATAAAGACAGAATTCTCCTTCTTTGCTACTCCTATAGGAAATTTAGACGTTGGTTCATTCATAACTCGTTTAGCTGAATAGATAGATAAGAAGGAAAAACAGGTATAGACATAAAGTGGGGAAGGAAATAGAGAAACAAGATAGTCTCTTCACTTAACCTGTCACTTGGGTGAGCCCAGAAAAACCAGGACTGGAGGCCCTATCCAATGGTCCTTTGTGTTTGGGTAAGGGTTGATAGACAGTAGCTTAATTCTTTTTTTTGCCTCAAAATACGTCTTGCTATCTATGTTTCTTATTGGATTCCTACCTTTCCAGGTTAGTTTCTGTCATCTTTCTTGCTAACTGCTTTGCCCTTTAGATATGAATTTCTCTTTTTCTTTTTTAAAATAATAAAAAATAATAACAATAATTATTATAATTGGGCTCCAAGCAATTTTTAGAACAACTATTGTTTTTCATAGGTTTGTTTTGTTTTGTTTTGGTCATAAGCAGGCTCAAGGGCATTTATGTTCTAGCTGAAAGAGTAGGATAGATATTGGTCACTCTTTCTTTTGAAGATGATAGACAGAAGAATGTTTATTAAAAGCAAAATATGGCCTAGAAATTATGTGAGATTTTTGCTTTTTAACTTCTTAACATGCAAAATTCTGCACACTTATTTAAAAACTTTAAATATATCATAGAGATTATATGTGCATACACATGTACACACACATGCACAACAGAAACATGAAGTAAAAAGTTCTTTATCTCAGTACTCTTCTATTCCAGTCAGTTTCCACTATGAAAGCCTTCACTGTGAACAACAAAGTCACTTTGCTAAGAATCAGAATATTCCATTTATTTAATGCTAGAAGGGACACATTTCTCTTTTCTGATCTTTAGATGGGACTTGTCTTTTGTTCTCCCATGAAATAATCTTCTCAAAGCTTCCTTTACTCATGAACTTTGTTTTCAGACTAAAATGTATTCAGATTCACATCTTTGGATAGTCCTCAATATATGAAACGTGTGCACAGTCTTCTGTGCTATTTTGTTTATTGTGACATTGCAGGCCCTATATAGGCGTACTGTTCCAAAAAGGAAATACTAGGATCATGGAAAGTTGTTTACAGGTCAGCCAAGTCATAACATATAAGCACTACTCTACTGGTGCCTTATTATGAGTTACTGACATAGAATAAGAGGAGTGATTCTTTTAATGAAGATGGAATTCATGGTTTATGAAGGAAGAAGAAATGTCATTTGCTACTTTCAAAATTGGACCATTTGTTTGAACATTTGTGTTGCTTTATTTGCTGCTTATGAAAATATTTAGATAGGTCTTGCAAAGTCCTTATTGAATTTGGGAATGTAACCATAGAAAAAGAAAGAAAAAACAAACAAAAATACGGTAACATTTAAGAGGCAAATTTGTATCTAGAAGTCTTTGTGATTTCCTAAAGAATGGTCAAGCAGGCCACATAGTTGTTGGGGGAACCAAGTAAACCTGGACTAAGAGACAAAGAAGAGCTGATTACACAGAACCCCAAGTCATAAAGCTGATATTCAAGCTCTACAATCTTCAGGTACTACTCTCTGGCTTCCTCCAAGTTGTTTGTTAATTCCTAATCAGGAAGCTTTGGACTTAAGCATTTCTTGTATGCAGTCAAGAAGCTATGGATAAAATAATTGCATTCCCCCGCCCCCCCGCCATTTTCCCTAGAAATAAAACAAATGGACTTATATTCATATGAGTGAATTAGGTCTATTAGGTGCTAAACTTCTTAAGATAAGGATTTGGGCTTTATATATTTTTAAATTCCCCTCACACTTAGCCCAGTGATGGACATCAGATAGATAATAATATATATTTTATGTTTGTTTTCATTTGTTGTTGTTAAACATAAAGAGAACTGACTGACAGTTTGATTAACATGGACGGAGAACTACCAACAAGTAGGTAGATTCTCATTAATTTGAGATTGTTTAGGTAGGTGCTATATGAAGTCTGTGGAAAGAGCCAAATGACCATTCAAATGCTTTTCTCATCTAAAGAGTCTGCTAGTCAATCTAAATACTTATGATAAACTGTGTAATAGGAGGAAACAATCATAAAATGACCCTTTTCCAATTGCTTCAGAGACAAGCAAATTAACACTTTGTCACAGACCCATTTGTTTTAATTGTTCTCTCCTAGGTAATATCAAAAAGTCAACATGGGTAGAGGAAACAGAAAAACAAAACAAAACAAAACAATTTGTTCCTCATTAAATGTTAGAAAAGTCCAAGATAAACCTATTTAAAATTGATCTGATAAGCCCTGAGAACTGTGATGCACTGATGTGTTTTCCTCGGCTAATGGTCTTCAGCTAATATTTATCCATTGCTTTGAGTAACCATTAATCTCTTGTGTTGAGAAACTCCACAAATGCAATTTCTAGGGCATTTAACCTTTCCACGTTTGCTGTCTCCTGAGTTTGGGTGACTCAGTTGTGTATACTCAATTTCATTTAGTTTTCTTGGGTCCCAATTGCCAAGATAATAGCACCAACTCCATTTAAAATTAGTCTTTCTTCTTCCACAACACAGTGATATGTTCCTGAGGTATAATGAAGTTAAATTCATTTTGCCTTCCCATACTTACATTCTTACCCATTACTACTTTCTCTTCCCTGCAATGCATTCCCTGTTATTTTTCTCTTCTGTAATTTGACATCAGGAATGGCCACACAGGAAACAGCTGAGCAGTGTAAATGCCTTTCTAATGATCTCAAAGCTTCACCACAAGCTTAATAATATTAATGTCCTTGGTTGGTTCAATCTTTATTGGTTTTATTTTTATTCTTTTTTTTTTTTTTGTAGTTTGTTGCTGTTGAAAAATTCCCATAAGCTTAAATAAGCAGTGAACTTAAGTTCACTTTTTAACCTAAGGATGTCAGATCCACCCTTTTCCTCCTCCTTCTTCTCTTTTCTGTCTCCAGTTACCCTAGTCTGGGCCTGACAAGTAAAGCTTTTGAAAAAATGACCACGGTTCTGAACAAAGCCTGTTGTTGCAGGTAATTGTTGAAATATCAAGGGTATTGCGTCCTCCATTACTTAAGCTCTCATTTGTGGTTTTCATGGTTTTGAGGAATGTTTATGGCTGACAGTCCTTTCTTTACAGCTCTATCCTTCAAGCTCCGGCTGATACTGCTGAGAATGACCGCTTGAGTGACTGATAAAATGTCAAGATGCCATTATTTCCAAGAGAGTGTTTGGGAGCAATAAGATCTGTTTCAATTTATCTCATCCACCTGAATTTAAGTCTTCAGGTTTAACTTCGTTGGCTGCTACAACCAAATTGTCTCCGGGTTTTTGAGAGAACAGCCATCATGGAATGCAGAGAGGGTTATAATGATGGTCACGCCATGACATTTGTGTTGTATTTCACTGTGCACATTGGTGCAATATTTTGGACTTAATTAATACTCTCCAGGAACCTCAGTTTATGGATGGCAATAACCATATTTTAGATCATGTGAAATACTGCAACAAAAATTCAATTCATAAGGCAGATGGCAAAGCCTAGTTTGAAGAACAACAAAACAGGAAGATTTACAGTGAGTTTCAGAACTCTTCAACTGGAATCCAGCCGCTGCCAAAGCTCTGTTATTTCACTGGAGGGTAACAATCTGTGAGGGTCATTAGTGTCCTCATAAAAACTGAGATTAAAAAGTAGTCAAATGAAATGAATAAATAGTTGAGGCTTTTTCTGTGCAATAGAAGTAGAGTTGTTTAAAAAGCAAGGTTTCTAAATGTTAAAAGAAATCATTCTGTAGTCATTTGTTTTCAACGTGGAATTTACTAAAATAGTAATTTTTAATGGAATGACAAGGATCTTGTTACATTCTCAAGTGTGCAGTATAGAAGAAAACATTTCATAAGCAGGTATATTTTCTTTCTGTCCCTCTCTTTCAGAGCTAAGAACTCATTGTGGAAACAGTTATGATGAAGAAGAAAGGCTAATGAACAGAATGTTAATAACACTACTGCCCAGTTACCTTGGTGTTTTTGATTTTGGCACTGCCACAAGAACCATGTAACATAAAGTATGTTCATATAAGTTTTAATCAGATGAAGCACAAAGTTTATAAATAGTTTAGATGCCCTTTAAGGTTTCTGAGACTACCTAGGGAAGGCTACTGAGGTGGAGATTTGACCATCCACAGACCCAGCAAGCACCTTGCCTCTGTGTAAGTGCTAAAGAAAATGGGACTGTGAGATGGATTTTTAAAAATTAAAGTGAAAGCCATGAAAAATCATAGGATGTTAATTATTTCAGTATAGACTTCATTAGTGCTCGTGTGTGTGTGTGCGCACGTGTGCATGTGTGTGTATACATGCACACATGCATGTATGGAACTTGTAGCAGTTATTCACATTTATATTTCTTCTATTCTAAAAATCACAACTCGGGGCGCCTGGGTGGCTCAGTTGGTTAAGCGTCCGACTTCAGCTCAGGTCATGCTCTCACGGTTCGTGGGTTTGAGCCCCTCATCGGGCTCTGTACTGACAGCTAGCTCAGAGCCTGGAGCCTGTCTTCAGATTCTGTGTTTCCCTCTCTCTCTGACCCTCCCCTGCTCATGCTGTCTACATCTCTCTCTCAAAAATAAATAAAACATTAAAAAATTTTTAAAAAATCACAACTCTAGTTATTATAAAACTTAGTGAGTGGGGAGGAAAGAGTGGGATAGTGCAATGATTTACATTTCCATTTTCTAAGACCAGAGATCTTGGAAGGATCTGAAAAGTAGAGACATTAAGTGGTTATACATAAGACAGATAGAAATTCCTTAGGCAACTACGATTTACATTCAGCAACTCTACTGTGGATCATCCTACTTCTAACCTTTGTCTCTGGCCAATTGGCCAAGACAATACAAGTAACTTATGGAGAATTAGAAATTCAGATGTTACTCTTATAAATCTGCTGTTTGAGTATATGTACTGTAGACCAGAGTTCCCCCTTGATGTGTACCTTAGCAACCTGTAGTACTGTGAATGGATTATAGGTGTGCCAAGATACTGATCCCATAGCCTTCTTGGTGGCAGAGCAGGCCTGAGGTGCCCTCAGATGGTTGCCTTTAGCTATGATTGGCCTTTATAAATTTTCCTATTGTTCCATAAAAATGTGTCCACTTTCTCTGTGTCATCACATGTACATAGGTGCAAAGAACTGCTTTAGACCTCAATTTCCTATGAAATGAGGGAGACTGGACAAATTGATTCTCATGGTCCATTCCATCTATGTAATTCTGTGAGCATATATCAGCCTGCAGTTAAAATACCCAGCATTCTCTGTTCCTTTAGCCATAGTTCCTTCAGCCACAGAGGCTCATAAAAATTGAATTAAAAAAACATGGAAAAATGTAGTAGAGTATATTTCATGTACCGGAAATCTACTACCTGATTTTTATTGGACTCTGTGCACAAGAGGCAATCCTTGTTTTTGTGGTAGCAAAGAAACCCAAGGAACTATAACATGATCTATTATTTAAAAATATTGTTATATTAAAAGACCTATGGCATATCTCTGTGATCTATCTAGTCTTTTGCCTCTTCCATCTGATTTGTTGTTTTTGGCCATCCCTAGTGGTTTGCTAGATAAGTTCCCAAATGCTATGCAGAGACGGACTTTGAAGGGGAAAAATAATTATTGGTCCATTTCATTAGTGACTATGAGTGAGCATGTGAGGAAAAAGAGGAAGACAATGGAACTGGCTGACTCCTACATGTTCTATAGCAGTTCCTTTATAAGAAATAACATTTAATTGTTTTATGAAAATGATGCAATGATTTTCTTCTAGATTCAGGGTAGTGGAGAAAATCATTTTTTTCTTTATTTTACTTCCAGTTGCATTTCAGAATTCCACATGAGGTTTGCAATCATCTTCTGACATCTTCGAGATCCTGCATATTCCCCTGGAGAAACACTGTTCTTTATAGATCTCATAGACAAAGACCAAGTTGAATGATATTTCACTCTACAAAACTTCACATTGGCACACAGTTACTTCTGAAGCATTCCTTGACTGATTAGAATAAAGTTGGTAATTCTTTCCTTGATATATATCTCCAATATGTTTCAATTACTCTGTTCCTTAGTATATCTTTTTCTAAGATAAATGACATAATGTTTATGAAAGGGCTTTATAAACCATATGATACCTTATAGACAAAAGACTGTTATTATTATCATTTTGTTAACTAGAATATAAATACAAGAAAATACTATATTAATTTGTTCAATATTTTTCCTCATTTTGCCATCATGCCTATTTCCTTTAAATGTGATTTTATAATTATTTTATGTGTCTTTGTTTATAAATATAGTAAAGGCAGGGCAAGCTCAAGACTCTTATAAACTGCCTTGTCAAGTATTTCTAACTATGTTCTGTTTCCTTACCATATGCAATGAAGAAGAAAAGGAAGTGTGTTCACTGCCCTTCTAACCCACAATTGTACATTTGAGAAAACAGGATCAACATTTATAAAACAATCTTAGAAAAACATGAGAAATAATTGATAAAGTTATAAAGTACCCTAAACGCTTGGTATCATGGAAACTTGAGAAGACCTGATGACTTGCAGATAGCTGTGAGTTTAGGGGATCAGGGGAGATCTCTCTGAAGTTGGTGGTAAGCTGGTCTTTAGCAGAGGAATAGGATTCATGTTTACAGAAGGGGAAAGCATGCATGAGTAAATACTTTTCTTTCTTTTTTAAAATAATGTTTTTTAAGTTTATTTCTGAGAGAGAGAGACACAGCATGAGCAGGGGAGGGGCAGAGAGGGAGATACAGAATCTGAAGCAGTCTCTAGGCTCTGAGCTAGACGTGAGGCTCGAACCCACAAACTGAGATCATGACCTGAGCTGAAGTCAGATGCTTAACCAACTGAGACACCCAGGTGTCCCGAGTAAATACTTTTCTTAAAAATACCTTTACACAGGGTGACTGGGTGACTCAGTGAGGTATCCAACTCTTGATTCCAGCTCAGGTCATGATCCCAGGGTCATGGGATCAACCCCCCACCTCAGGCTCTGTGCAGAGAATGGAGCCTGCTTAAGATTCTCTCCCCTGCCCCTCTACCTCTATCCCTCTTCCCTGCTAATACTCTCTCTCTATCAAATAAAAAAAAATACCATGACACATTTTTGCTACTGAAATGTCCACTCTTTATTTCAAAACCATGTCTTTGCAAATTGCTACACACTCATAACTTTTTTGGAAAATAATATTAATAACAGTAGTATGGTATACATGAATATATTACTGCCATCAGAATGTGAATTAAGCACCAGTTAAAGTCAGCAAATACTTTCAAGCACTCACTATATATAAGGGTCAGCACAACATGTTATGAAAAATATAAAGATATAAATATAAGAATGGAATACTTGATCACTTTATTAAAGAACAAGTAATCTAGGAGGGTGGAAATATCATTTTAATATAATGGAGAAAGTGAGGAATCAGTTAACTTGAATTTTACCTCAAAATTTCCCCTGATTTGTTGTTAGAACATAGGGCATAGGTGATATCTCTTATCCTTCTGAGGTTTTAGTTTTCCTTCCTAGAAGTGCAGTAGTTGGGTTAGACTAATTCTCTTTCCCATGATATTGGCCACTGCCCTTGGGCAGTTTCTTGCCATCTCTAGGATGGACTATTATCACAGATGCCTAATTCAACTCTGTTCTCCAGACTTGCTCTCCTCTTGTCTACCATCTATATATATGCCAAGAAAATAATTACAGCTCTGATCTGACCATGGCATTCACCATACCATTCTTAAGGCTCTCTTTAGGGTCTCTGTGGGGCAAAATCTTAGTTCTTTAATATGGTACAGGAGGTTGTCTGTAATCTGTCTCTAATCTATGCATTTTTTCTTCAGTCTTCTAGCCACTCTAAAATTTATGGTTTACATCTAGGTAATATTAAATTACTGGTAGCTTCCAAGAAATACCAATGTGCCTCTCACAACTGGGAAATTTTTTTGTGCATGTGGTCCTTTTTATAGGAAACATCCTTCCTTTTTTCTTCACACTGAGTTTACTTATTGTTTAATTCCTTGTGTTCTGGCCATCCCTTCTCAGTGTTTCCACGAAGCTCCACAATCACAAAGCCTCTATTTTATCTATATCTGTCACCCTCTTCAGTCATTAATTTCTTTCAGGTTGGGCACTGTCTTGCATTCACTTTTGTTGGGAACATAGGAAGCACTCAATAAATACTTTGGAATGAATGAATCCATGGATGAAGAGTGTATGTTCTATACCTTATGATAGTGGAAACTAATAGAATACAAATATGGAAAAATTATTATGAGCCTAGAATGGAGACAGCAGTTAAATCATGACCTGAGCCGAAGTCGGACAATGAACTGACTGAGTCACCCAGGCACCCCATGAATGAAATTTTTAAAAGGTAAAAATAGGGAGGAATAAAATTCCAAGCAGTTGGTGGTGTGCCTGGGTGGCTCAGTTCGTTGAGCATCCAACTCTTGATTTTGGCTCAAGTCATCATCCCAGGGTTGTTGACTCAAGCCCCACATTGGTCCCAGGCTCAGTATGGAGTTTGCTTGGGATTTTCTTTCTCCTTCTCTCCCTCTCTCTCCCTGTTTCTCCTGCTCTCTCTCTCTCTTAAAAAAAAAAAAAAGAAAGAAAGAAAGAAAGAAAGAAAGAAAGAAAGAAAGAAATCCAAGCAGCTGGAACAGAAATGAGAGTAAGGATATTTAGGGAGTTTGACTTATTCTGAATCATCCCCAAACTTAGTGGTTTAAAAAAACAATTTATTGTTTTCTATCATGGTTCTGTGGGTTAACCAGGCTCTCCTAAGGAGTTTTTGCTAGGGTATCTAAAGCAGTTGTCTTCGGAGAATAGCTGGGGCCAGATCATCTGAAGGCTTAACTGAACTGGAGGTCCAAATGGCTGGCATTTGTGTCTCAATACCCTCCAAGGGCCTATTTATCAGAGTAGCATAGACTTCTTACAAAAGCTGAGGAGTTGGATGATGGTGGCCCAGTGAAGGATTATGCCAAGAAAAGTCACAATATTACTTTGACCTATTCTGTCAATCAAAACTTCCAAAGGGTTCATCCAGATTCAAGGGGGGCGGAGAATAGACTCCACCACTCAATGGGGAGGAGCAAGAAGAACACATGCTGCAGTAGAATACATGAGATAGGAGATATTGCTGCAGCCCTCTTGGAAAATACACTCTACCACAGGTTTTCTTTTTTTTTTTTTTTTCTGGGAATAGTAAGGGATGTGTGTAGGTCACAGAAAGGGAAACATGGGTTCTTACACGGTAAGGAAAGTTAGCTTGAGCTCAGAGAGCTTTGAGTGCATAATCTTATTAAAGTTTTAATAAAAATGTGTACCATTTTGGGGCGCCTGGGTGGCTTAGTCGGTTAGGCGTCCGACTTTCGCTTAGGTCATGATCTCACGGTTCATGGGTTGGAGCCCCGCGTCAGGCTCTGTGCTGACTGCCAGCTCAGAGCCTGGAGCCTGTTTCAGTCTGTGACTTCCTCTCTCTCTGACCCTCCCCTGCTCACGCTGTCTCTCTTTCTCTCCTAGAAATAAATAAAAAATATTAAGAAAAAAATGTGTGCCATTCTATCAGTAGGTAGTTTATGGGGTTTTTCATTCTGTTGGAGTAGTTGCTCTCTTTCAACCCTCTGGAAACTTTTTGTTTTAAAATGGGTTTATTATATATTAACCTATTTTGCTAAAACTGTATACCTTATGATAGGATACCAAGATGTCTCTTTATTTTTTTTTTTTTAACACAGCCATTCATCTTGAGACAAAATGGAAGCTGAGCAAACTTTTCAAATAGGAGTATCTTCTGTATATTTGATAGATTTCAGTGAAATTTAGTACACTTGTAGGGGTCGTAGAAATAACAGATTGCATTGGGGGATGGCTACAGTTCACTGAACTGCTAGGGTAGCTGTCTCTGAATACTTCCCAAAAAATCACTTGCCATAATTGATGCCCTGGGAGAAGCTAATGTATTGGCAGAGGGGATAGAAATTTAAGAAAACTGTAGTGATTTGGTCAATGACATAGCCAGCCTATATAAATTTAGACACATCTGCCATTTTAGTGAAAACAGGTTTTTGGGTTTTTTTCCCTTTGCCAAAGTTTCTAAATAATTATATCTCTACTTCAGGGTACTTAGGTAGGTACAGCTTCTGGGTCCAAGAAATCTTAGGAAGATTTTCAAAAAGCCAGAGCACTATAAGTAACAGCGCATATGTCCCCTAATTTTAGAGTATTTTTTTTTCCTGTTTGAATAGCGTTCCTCTAATGTTTTTTTTTTTTTTTTTNCGCCAGCATCTAGAGTTCTCTGATTTGCTCATTTTAGCCTAGAGTATTTTTTTTAAAAGAAAGATCTCTTTCATTTTTATGCCCACCTCCAAAATGTAATGCAGATGATTCAGCAGGCTACCTTGGTAGATGATAAACAAATGTTACTTGCTAATTTCCTGTTCTATTGCTTAACTTATCTACACAAGTAATGGCAGTACCACAGAAAATGCTACAGCTGTGTTGAACTTTAGTGTCATGTCAATGAGCACACTGAGAGACTTTCTAGGAAATAGTCCTATGAAAACTGTTAATGTTTTCACAACGTGAATGTATTTTTTTTTTTTAAAGATGTTCATTGCATGACAGGGTTTTTCTGTGAGGACTCTGTTCTTAGTACCAGAAGAATCAACTTCTTCTATGCACTTGGCTTGGGTTTTATCTTCCAGACATTAAGCAATGTTACTTCTAGCTTCTCTTTTTTTTTATTGTAGTTCTTTTGGAAGCTTGGAGACAAATTTGTGTTCCATTTCCAGTATGTGCTCTGTATTATACTATGTACACTTTAAATCCTTCTAGGGACAACCATGTGCAAAACAAATAATCAACCACATAGTGAATTTATCTCAAGTTGATTGATCCAGGATTCATTTGCTGTAGCAGTTGATTAACCCTACATATGGACGTCAACCTCACAGAGTTCTGAGAAATTAGGAAGTTGCAATCCCCTTCCTTGATGCATGCAAGCTCATTCATCTTTCAAGTGAGGTAAAATAGAAGTATTTGGCTAGCCTTCACCCTAAATAATGTGTGGTGATGGTGATGGTTTAGGAAACAGCCAACTGTTTAAAAAATTGTTTGGGAATGTAATTAGAGTTTCTGGCTTCTCCACATGAGGACTTTACTTCCAAACTGACTTCAGTTGGCAAATATTATAGAAAGCTTAATTCTAGCAGGGGCTCTGAATTACTTCTCTGTTAATTGACAGAATGTCTACACCAGCCCTACATTTTTTAATGGACTGTCTCACATATCTCTCCTGCTGAGGCTGTCAGAGAAATCTGTGAGATGTGAGGCCAAGAATGGTGTCCTCTGCTAAATATGTTCAAAGGGAAGGGGGTGAGTTTTGATGGCACATATATTTACTTTTTGCTCCATTGGCTGATATAAGTGAAGAAAAAAGTCTAGATTAAAGAGAACAGGTCCTCTTAATAAAATACCCAAACTTGAACACCAAAACATACTACTCATTCCAGTGTGTTCACGTCTTTATTTGTAAAATGTATAAAGTATTCCCGTTGTTTAGCCTATGGTTTTATGCACATTGTAAAAACAACAAATAACAATTTATGATGGAAATAAACCACGTTTGTGGTTCACTACCACCCAAACAACGATGACACTGACTCTCAATCTCTTTGACTTTGGATTCAGAACACAGTGACAAATGCTACCCAGCTGTCTGTCAGAAATAAATTTCTGGATTAAATCAACAGGGCTTCAACTCAATCCGGACAAAATTGTGGCAATGTTGACAGTATAAGGGCATGACTCTGAAGAACTCATCTGAAATGTATCCTATCAGAGACTCATGCAATAACATCTCAGAGAACCAAGAAAATGTAAGTGAGTTTGGGTTCGTTTTCTGGATAAGCAAGTGAATACACCCCCTCCTACTTCAAACCTGTGTACCATAATAGGACACATGCATTATCCTTTGTGGAAATCTTTTATGTGCAGGACATGAGTAAAACTTTGAATCAATTAATTACTCAAACAATGACTAAACTGTAAGTTCCTATTAGGGCATGATAATTATCTCAGTGGCAGATGCAAATATGCATGACACTATTCTTCCCTTTGACCATTTTCACATCTACTTGGGAAGATGGGGTATGGGCATAAAGTAGAAGCAAATTAAAATAGTTTTGGAAGGAAGTCTCATAGAAGTTTAAAAACAGGAGAGGAAAAACTTGATAAGGCAAATTTGAGTTATGCCTCACAGAATAGAAAGTGGGTTTTTCATACCCTTCCCATTTCTCCTTTGGTTCACTGATGCTAAGGGACTATTTACCTCTGAACTTCTTGTGAAATAAGCAATAAATAGTACTCTTAAAATCTGAGTCACTTTTAGTTGGGTATTTTGTTATTTGTAGATGAAAGTGTCCTGCCGTGAAAACCAGCTATTCTGGATTTAATCTCATGAGAGTTCTGGCTTGTGTAAAATCATCTAAAACATTCCCTTGGGATGTTGCCATTTTTCAAATACTTTGTTCTTTGACCTAGTTAGAGCATATATTTACTAATTCATAAAATACACTTTTATTGAATTATCTTCCATGGGATAGGCCCCATGCTGGGCACTGGAAATTTAAAGATTAATGAGATGTCCTTCCCTTCACAGAGCTCACAAGCTACTAGGTGGCTGGGTAGCTGGGTGGGTTGGGAGCGGGGGATGAGAGAAGACACAGAAACAACTAATTTTAATGAATTATCCTAAGTTCTGATATAATTATACGGTGTTTTGACGAATGAAAGAGAGAGAAGTGGAATGGAAGGGAAATAGTGGGAACAATTTCCCGAGAGAAAGTTTCTCCAGGATATTTTAGAAAGCCTTTTTAATGACGGGAGTTGCAGACATCACGGCAGGATGGAGCCATCATTTGACAGCCATCCTTTTCTCTGAGACCAGAGAAATTATGAGCTATGAGCTACAAGGATCTGGTCCTGTCTCTGCCATTCACTTACTCTACAACTGTGGTGGTCACTTCTGTTCTTGAGCTCTTCTTCTCTTCCTTCTAAAGGGAAGGTCATTAAGCCATCATTTGGGTACAGGTGTGAGGCTAGCCTGAAGAAAAGGAGGGATGCCCCAAAGGGTGTTCTTAGTGACAGAAAGAAGGCAACTGGGTGTGGGGTATGAGGAGTAGGCTCAGGAAAATTGCAAGGGGAAGAAATAAGCCAACTAAAATAATAATAAGAAAGGCCAACAGAGTTTGCCATGTGGCAGGTATTTACCTAAACTCTTTATTTCTACTAATAAATTTTGTCTTCACAATAATATGTTTCAGTAGACACTCTTCATACCCTCCTATGACTGAGACCCAGGGATATTAAATATCTAACCCCAAGTCACACAGTAAGTATAGTATTATAACCTAAACATATGGGCTGCATTGTAACCTAAGCGTTTGTAACATTTTTCTGCATCATGAGCCCTGGTTGATTTATACTATGAAGGAAATAAGACTGTGAATGAAACAAAAGGTAAATTCCAAATGCAAACTTAAGGATAGCAGAGGAAGGAAGACACTGTTGTGATGTTCTTGAGCATCTAGCCTTATTTGTAATCTGTAAGCAATCTGAAGAACAAGGTAAAGTAACTACATTGAACTGAAACATGTTTAGGGTAATGAAAATAATTTGGCTACAAGAAGAAAGTAATGACTGCATTTCATTCCTCATTCTACGATACTTTCTAAGGGTGGGGTGGAATGAAGGAAATAGTCCAGGTGAAGAAAGATGGTAATCTGAATTAATGTATCTGCAGTGGGGATAGAGAGAAGTGAATGGGTTTGAGTTACAGAGGAAGGAAAAGGAAAGTTAAAAGGAAAAGGATTTGGTGATTGGTGAAGTGGGAAGAGGGTAAAAGGAGAAAAAGAAGAAAGAATTGGGGATGACTACCAGGTTTCTGCCTCAGGTAAGTGGATAGATGATCTTAACTTTTATGGAGATAAAGAATACAGAAGAGGTGCATATTTGGGTAAGTGGAATAATGAGTTCATTTTTTGACATGTTGAATTTGAGGTGCCTCTAGGATGTTTAAATGGAAGTATTCACTCTATGAATCTGGAGCTCAGGAGAAAGATATGGCTGGAGATAGTGAAAATCATCAGCACACAGGAACATCTGGAGTCATGGGAATAGATGAATTCTCCCAAGAAGACAAAGTAAAATGAGAAGGGAAATGAAAACAGAACCCAAATATTTAAGGTGCAATAGAAGAATGTAAGTCCTTGAAGAAATGGCTAGAGAGGTAGAACAAAAAAAATGGGGTTTCCAAAAAAGTCAAGGACAGTGGGCACAAGGATTTCAGTGGAGTGGGAACAATGTTCATCGCTGCAGAGAGGCCAGGTACTATCTATTTAGTAAATGTCCACTGGATTTAGCCGCAGAGAGCACTGCTGACCTTTGGAAGAATAGATTCACTGGAGTAGTGGGCTAAGGAGGGGCTAAAAGGGGAGAGTAAGTAAAAACAATGGGTTGTGGGCAATGCTTTAAGGTACTGCGTAGTGAAGTGAGAGAGAGAGAGAGAGTTGTCTAGATGGAACAGATTTTGGGCATATTTGATGCTGATTAGAAGGAGCCAGTAGCAAGGGAACTTTTAAAGATTGAGAACAGAAGCAGAGTATTCTGAATAATGAGAAAACAGTTGTGACATAAACAACATTGACAAGTAAAAAACAAGTTATTTTTATATATGCCTCTGTATACAGACACAAATAGGGACTTCTGTCTAGAACTGCTTTCCTGTGTACCCCAGAAGGACCTGCAGAATGGTGCATTGGTATGCTTTAGGAAACATAGTTTCTCCTCTGAAGAAGATCAGAGAACCAATATGCTCCCCAACATATCTATGATCTCCACTGTGGGAGTGAAGGGGGTTGAGAGCAACCTTCATCAGCACATTCCACAAAGACGAGCACAAGTAAGAAATAAATCAATATAAGCAAAGGTGGTTTATTAGAAGTTCTGACTAAAACAATAAGCAAGGAAAGGGGATGTGTAAAACTATCAGGTTTAATGAGTTTGGTCAGAAAATCTTGGGTCTGTGAGGTTAAGTGTAAATTGTGTTTTTTTTTTGGTAACAAGAAGATAGTCTGTGGGCTGTGTATGTAAAGATGGCTGGGAGGGTGCAAACAAACAACAAAAACAACAATCCAATCCATTGGTCTTGGGATGGAACATCAACTCCTGAGTGGCTATAGTATCTATTTTTAAATGAATACTAACTACTCCCTTTCTCTCATTTGTTCATTAAGCCAACATTTAATTTGGCCCCTGTCTGTATGCCAGGCACTCTGTTGGGTTCTGAAAGACACAAAAATTAATAAAGCCCCATTCTTATTTTCATGGGGTCATAGTTTCCTGGGAAAGTTAGACATAAAGGTAGTCCTTACACAATGTGGTAACTACTATTTGTAAAAAAAGTATATAGAAGGAACCATGGGTGCTAATTCTTCCTGGGCTAAAGGAAAACTTCAGATGAAAGGCAAAAGATCTTGCCTTTATTTTGAAACTACAGAAATAAATGATTCTGCTTTAGCCATCCTTTTTCATAAATGTATGTTTTCCATACTTAAAATACTTACATATTTTTTGTCTCCATGAGGAGCTCCTTACCCCACTTACACTTGCTAAGCATGTCGGCATGAATGTATTTATAAAAGGATCTCAGAATCCCATTGCTGTATGTGACTTGAGCAATCATTTTAACCACCATACTGTCAATTGAAAAGTCCACCATTATTCAAACTCTTATCATCCATACAAATCACTCATTACCACTCTAAAATGGTTATTCCCACTTATTGTGTAGTGTGTTCTACTCATACATTTATGTGTTAGTAGAAGTAGGTACATACTTCAGTATGGTTACTGAAGTAAAAATACAATAAAATATTTTTTCTACTACTATTTAGCATTGAATTAGATTTTTATTACACCTTATTACAATTTGTGTAATTTTCATTTGAATGGCTGCATGATAGTCTATTGTCTCAATCTACCTTAAATTACTAAATAATTCCTTTAATCTTGGGCATGCACAACCATTCCACTTTATAGATAAAGAAATTGACGCCAGTTAAGGTACTTTATGCTTTGGGTCTCTGCCAATACTTCATGCCATGTTGTCATTTTTATATGGAAGATGAGAGTTTTAGCTGATTCAAAATTACTGGCCAAAAGTCCTGTGAGTTTGGTTTCCTTAATGCTGGTGTATCATTTGGTGTTTGTAAAATATCAAATCATAATGAAAAGCAGGTATCTGCTGAAAATTGAGGAGACTGGTCAACAGACAAGGGGATATGGGTCATTTTTTCCTCTGATCTGACAGTAGCTTCTTATGCCGTGTTAGACATATTCCAAAGAAATCCTGTATTCTCATACGTGCATGTTAATGGACAACATGAACTTGCCTCATGCCTCAACTATTTAAAGCAGTAGCAGGTTTCTAAAGAGCTAGGATAAATATGGGTAAGGCTGACATAGGTGGAAACTAGTAGAATAGGTCAGCCATTGGAAGCTGTTTTAGGAGGGCATGTCGTGGAGGAAAAGAACACTACTATGGGGGAAAGGAGGGTTTTAGAAACTTAGTTATAGAGATAATTATGGGAGATAGGAGAGGCCCATCAGACCTCTCAAATACTAGAGTGTTGGTACTGGAAGGGACATTAGAGACCATTTTCAATTCATCAAATACCTAATTAGATAACAGGGGTTGAAGTAAAACTCAAATATCATAATGTTAAATTGAATTCATTGTCCGTCAGAGGAAGAATTGTTATACCCAGATCGCAGTATCCTCACCGACCAGAGACCACCAGGGAGACCGAGTTACGCATGCAAAGGCAAAGGGCTTTATTATGGGCTTAAGCTCGGGCTCACAGACTTCACCAGCATATGGATCTGTGCTGAGAGCCTCGAACAAGGGCAGAGTAGGTCTTTTATGGGGTTTGAGATGGGGGAGTTACAGAAGTTGTGACATGGGAACAGTGATCCAATCATAATTATTCAACATCATTGACAGCGGGTTTGACCATACACATTGTCTAGAGTATTCGTTACTTTTGGCGGGATCCAATTACAACATTTAGAGTACCTTTAAATTCAACCAATCACAGAGTGAGCCTAGGGTCTTGTTCGGCGACTAACAGGTTAACTTTAACATTAGGTAACAGGGTTCTATCTATAGTTTCTATCTCCAGGCCTCTACCTTAACAATGTGGAGGGTGGTCACTGGCCTTTCTGGATTGGGTGTTGCAAGGGTGGTTTCTCCTGCTTTGGGCATTGTGTAACTGCCTGATAGTTTCGGGAAAGCTGAAACTCAGGCCTTCTAGTTCAGAGGGGAAACTTAAAGCCTGGCATGGAGTCAGTTTGGTTTAGACGTTTAGACTTGTGGCCTTACAGAATAATACCAGTGACAAATTTTTCTTCCTTCAGTTATTAAGGACTTTCACATACAACTTCAATTTCCTTTTTTAAAAACTCTAGTCGCCCTGCTTCTAATTCCAGATGCCAGACAAATATGTTTGACTATGGTCTTCTTCCATATACTGGAGACAAGGAATCCAAGCTGAAGAATCCATGATTAGTCTTCAGCTTTACTTCATTATGTTTTGAAATACATGTTTTAAAGTATAGCCCAGTTAAATAGACTAGTAGTACCTTCATTCAGTAACACCTCTCCACATCCTACTTTGGAAAATGCTGATCTAATTGGGTCAGGGTTGAAGGAGCATAACAAATAAAAGTTGGAAGCAGGAGGAAAAGGAGTGGTAAATGTGTTCCCCTTCAAGCATCCCAAAGGATGTGTGCAACTAAAATGACAGAATCATAGAATTTTAGTTTAAGAATTACCGTAAGAAAGCATGTTATTTACCATTTTTATCTGATAGATTGAAAAACTGAATCTTATGGGGCGCCTGGGTGGCTTAGTCGGTTAAGCGTCCGACTTTCGCTTAGGTCATGATCTCGCGGTCCGTGGGTTCGAGCCCCACATCGGGCTCTGTGCTGACTGCCGGCTCAGAGCCTGGAGCCTGTTTCAGTCTGTGACCCCCTCTCTCTCTGACCCTCCCCTGCTCACGCTGTCTCTCTCTCTCTCCTAGAAATAAATAAAAATATTTAAAAAAAAAAAAGAAAAACTGAATCTTAGGCTTGTTCAGGTTTTTCAAGAGCTTATTAATTACAACATAAGTTCATGCATTCTTTTTTACTCTAATCTAGTGCTTCTGGTCAACTAATGAAATAATTATTGTTCCTATTGTTGCCATGAAGTAGGATGAATATCATTGTGTACAAAAGTAGAAAACATGTTACTATCCTTAAGACTTTACCAATTTGGATTGCATAGACAGAAATACAGTATAGACTCAAGAGCTTGATCCTGCATTCAGTTGGTGAATCTGAGAGAAGTCCATAGAAGGTTGATTTGGAAGAAGTGGACCTTGAGGAAGTGGGACCTGATCTAGCCCCTAAAGGATTCAATTTGAACTAGCAGGTGGTAGTTGAGGGAGAGTGCATTTCAGGCAATGCGTATTAGCATGCCACAGGAAGAGCCATGACTGCAAAGAACATTCACTGCATTCTTTACAATAGTTTTAATATTCTCATTTTAATCCATGTGAATAACTTTGGGCAAGTTACTTAGTCACTCTTGTCCTCTTTTTCTTTAGCAGCAAGGAGGGAATAACAAAGCAGGGCCGCATTACAGGGAAACCAGGAGGCATTGTGAATACGAAGCATTATAAAGGGTTTTATTCACATAAAGGGAAAGGAGAATATGCTCCACAAAATTCTACAGCCAGAATTTCAAAGCATCATTGTTGCCTAATGACGGTTTTAGCTTTGCCCTCGGTGAATATATAGTTGGAGTTTTGCAACTGAAAAATATCTTTGTTATGTTTTGCCTGGATCAAAGCACACATAAAGCCTGATCAAATGGAAAAAAAGGCACAAGATACAGGCGAGCGCCTCAGCATGACAAAGAGCAGCCCTCAGGTTTTTGCTAATGCCCTACCCAGTTCAAATGTTCTGAAACCTTTGTAAGCAAAGACTGAAAATTCAACAAAATTACCATATATGTATCTTATCCAAAACAGTTGCTCATGCCTTACTGGAGATCAGAGTTACCACAGATAGAAAGACCTGAGCCCTTCTCTTCAACTGGGTGTGAGGCCAGGCTGCCAGGGAAGAAATATTTGATTGAAAAAAAGTGAAACTGGAAAAGAAGATTTTAAGAGAGGGTGAAGATGAGGAAATCAGTTCAAGTAAGAATGAGTCAGTGTAACGAAATCCAGATTTTTCAGTCTTAGGTACACAGTGGACTCCTTAAGACAAGTTTTATAAACAGAAAGAAATATCTTATGAGTAATTTATCAATTGTTTGCCTATGAGATTTTTAATGAGAACCAGAGAAACTTTTCTCAGAATGAATGAGATTGGTGTTTTTGTTAACACTGGGTAGAGGGGCAGTCTATTCTCGTAGGCTGTAGTTTCTAAGGGCACCCACATAAACTGAAGTTATTTTTTGTCATGATTTGAGATAGAAGTGAAAGCAGGAGTTGTTACCATTCATTCCGTAAATTCCTACCAAACCTGGAGAACCATGTTGTGATGCATATTTCTAGTATTATTGGCATCTTATCTTCTTTAAAAAACTAATTAATGTCTGGTTCTTATCTTTGACTTCCTGAACCTTCTCATTTTTTTTTCAAGAATTTTGTTAAGATCTTCAGTATCATATATTTTTTTCTGCTTAAAGGACGATTCTTTGAGGTCCTGAAGACCCTTTGTTACCCATATGGGCTATATATAATAAGACAGATGGAAAAGTAGGAAATTCAGTTCAGAAAAGATAAATGGTTTTTGAGTTCAAAATAAAAAATGAGAAAAAAACCCACCTAATTTGATTGTCTATTTTTTTTCTCACTGGAATGACTATTTTTTGTAACAAAATTCAACTGTACTGTAAGCTCCTAAGAAAATCTTTTTTAATGCTTTCATTTTATTTCTTCTCCCACATTTCAGTATTTAGGATGAAGCTTTATCCTTAGAAAATGCTTAATAAATATAAATTAATTGAATGATTATTTGCTTATCAAATCGACAGGCTTGTCAATATGCTGTTGATATTGCTTGACTTATGAGAACATTTGGGGGGTTTTCAGTGGAGACACAGGGAGACCTTCAGGGGCCATATTTATCTTCATCTCCCTTACACTGGTTAACTTCATGCTTTGCTCAGTGCTTCTTGTAGGTAGATGCTCCATTTCTGTTTATCGAATAAAAAATAGTTTCTATTGCAGAGCAATAGCTCCTCAATTAAGTTCTGTTATGAGAACTTGTACCACCAGATTAAATTTAAAAACACCACCAAATTGTTGCTATATGACCTGGTCTTTCAGAACTGAGAATCTAATATAATAATAAAAGGTTATTTCCTTCAGGGTGTATTATCTCTCTAGCCAGATGCACATTGTTACATGCATGACAAGCTCCTTAGAGCTAAAACATTCTCCCTTATTTGGATGGAGGAAAAAAATGAAAACCACTTACCTGGTCAACATTATTTCATAGGGTGCTGAGGAATAAATCAGGCTTGGCATGACCTTCATTGAAATTTCAGATTTATTTACAGAGGTTTGTGCTGATCGCTTTATCTACTGGAGGCTCGGTTTCCCCTTGGTGAGTCATAAGTAATGTGGTCCACGCAAACCCGTGTAAATAGAGCTAATATTTCAAGGGAGGTCATGCTATATACTCTTCCCCTGAGAATAGATGATGGCTGACTGCTGGGCTGATGTGAAATTTATCTTTGTGAATGAGAAGAGGGAGTGTGTGGTCTAGAGGGCAGTATCCAGGGTTTGTGAATCCTCAGAGGGTCTGAGATATGCTGGTTCCAAGTGTTTGTGTTGTGTGTTTCTACTTATGGGCAACGATTAACAACGGAAAACAAAATAACTCACTCAAGTCAAGTCTTCTATAGTCTATAAAGTCGTCATTGATTTTTCTCACTTTATTTGTATACATTTTTCCCTCTGAACCACTAAATCCAGTGGTCTCCAAAGAAGAGTTTGGACTTACCAGTGAATAGATCTGTAAGCTGGTTGCCTCTATCAATTCCATTTCTTTTCCTTTATTCTACTTTCAATCTCTTACCAAGTCTCTCTTTCCCTGCCTTCTAATGTTTTTTGCTGGGATTTGTTGCACATAGTAGCTCCTATTCCCTAATGTATATAGACCTCTACAATCAGCAGCCCTCCTAATTTACCACCCAGAGACATCTCCATATATATGGAGAGACATCTACCCATCTACTTGCATCTACTAGGTGAATACAACGCTTTTGGAAAATGAAGATAAACTTCTCTTCATAAAATGTGTAAAATATAAAATCTTGTGCTCTAAGATTTTTGTATCTGCTTTATAACATATGATTGTATGATCATAATATAAATAAAAGTTATTGATTAAGATGTCTATGAGGAAGTCAGATAATTGTATTAGAAAAAATTAAGAAATACACCTTAAGGGTACTCTATGACCTTAGTGTGTTGTTGCTTGCTATGTAAGGTAAGGATCATATCCTTGTGTAGGTTACAATGTGTTTGGGGATGCAAGACTAACACTATGGGGGAAAAATACTGAAAAACACAAGTTTGTAAAGAATTTTCTGTGTGTTATGTCGATAAGTGACATTCTATATACATATGTGGTCATGCCACTCTCCTTAAAATCAGCCTGAGGGATAAAATCCAGACCTCTTTACAGCTTTTGGGTCCATAAGAGCTTTGCAACCTGCCCCAGTTCATCCAACCATGTCCATGCCAAGAAACTCTGTGTTCCAGCTTCACTAAACACATCTAAACCACTATTATATTTATTCAGGGATGAAAAAGCTAAAGATAAATAACTTGTATAAGATCATAAGGCATATTAGTTATAGTCACTTGACATCTAAGGTCCTTTTCAAATGTATTACTTTATTACCTTTATCTTCTTTCAGCTTGGAATGTCTTCCCCCACACTCTCTGACTGGCAAATATCAGTGTCGCAAATCGTCCCAGAGCTGAATGAGTTATTTCTTCTCCTGAGCTCGTATAGCACTTGCTTCTACTTGGCTGCATTTTAAGTCATCTCTTTAACACTCTCCCCCACTAGACCATGAGCTTTTTGAGGGCAAATGCTGTGTTTTATTCACTGTGGATTCCCCAGTGTCTAGCACCAGAATGTTTTATGGGCATTTTAAGGGTGAGTAAATTCCCAGAAAGTGTCAGCGTGATCTCCTAAATGAGTAGAGAATGCAGCCACCTCATGAGATCTAAGAGCTACTAAACAGAACCTTCACACTAAAATATCCCCCCATATCCTGCCTCTGTCACAAGAGAATCCATGCATACCTCTTGGGGCTGAGGTTGCTATGGTCTTGATACCATGACCTGGGGCAAATTACTTACCCTTACTTTTATTGCAGTATCTTGTATTGTCATTATCTGCATCATTTTCAACAACAGCAGCAACAAGGCACATGTCCATGGGATCTTATACCCAGTATTGTGGGTGCAGACAGCCATAAAACCTGTCTTTGCATTGGAGAATCTAATAGTAGAAAATAGAAACAAATGTTATATTTGTAGCACATACTTTCCATGTAATACACCTATCTAAGAACACTTTAAAAATGAGGAGCGCTTTGGATAAAAGGTGCTATATTCACTTTTTGGAGGCTTATCATGTACAGTAACAGAATATAAGCTTTTTGAACTCGTGATAAAAATATCTATTTAATCTTTTTAATATCTGTACAGTCTCCTTTTTTATTGAGATATAATTGCATATAGCAACATATAAAGTTTTTAAGTGCAGAGTTGAACTTTTGACCAATGGATACTCTCTTGCAACCGAAACCCTAATGATCTAGAATATTTCAATCACTCTAGAAAGCTTTCTGTGATTCTTGCCAGTCAATCCTCTTCCTCCTAACATGCCCTTGCCCCCTAGCAACCACTATTCTGATTTCTACCCTCATGCATAGAGTGGTTTTGGTTGTTCTTCACACTTACTCAGCAACCCTTATTAAATATAATATTTATTAATATGTATTTATTATATGGTGAAATATGCTTTGAAAATGCTAGGCCATCCCTTTTTAGTTTTAATGGATTTTCATATCCATTATCTGATTTAATTCAATATAATAAGTATACTTACTGTAGGCACCAAATGAGTGAGTGATTCAAACGGAGGTTGCTGTAGGAATTGGGATAAAAACATGTCACTTAGGGTTTGTTTGAGTTGGGACAGCTTTCTAGTGATTATTATTAGCCAGACTTTACCTGGATCTTCCCTAAGGTAGGATGTAGACAACTGGAGGAAAAAAAAAAAAAAAAAAAGGCAAGGGTCTTCCCAGGACGTAGGAACAGGGTGGGCAAAGACTTAACGATGGCCACATATGTTTTAGATTAGAAGAACAGCAGGAGAGGAGGGCACTTGTGGGGATGAGCACTGGGTGTTATATGGAAACCAATTTGACAATAAAGTATTTGTAAAAAAAAAAAAAAAAAAAAGAAGAAGAAGAACAGCAGGAGAATAATGCTGTGAATAACGCTGCAGTTCACACATCCTAGATCCTGCTCCGAGCCCTGAGGGCGCTCTGTGACCTGGAGCCGGAGGCACTGCTGCTGGATCTGGTAAGTTTGGCTTCCTGCTTTGGTCTTCTGAGAAGTGTTTCCTTAGCAGTGCTGACGTTACCCTAACCTTCTTTTAGGGACTGAGCTCACGTTGGATTTGAGTGCTATTTTTTTGTAGTCAGGGACAAAGTATAGCTATTGTTTGAAGGTGTCGTGAGACCACGTGACAGCGGATTAGCAAAGAGGTGGACCCCTGCAAACGCGGAACTCCCCACCCTCTCACCGCCTCAGTGACCTCTGCACCTAAGCTCTGCCCGCTGACCCTCAGCGAAGCCGTCTCCCAGCGCACAGCCGCGAGTGAGCACGTGGTGCTCAGATCCTCTGGACGCATGCGCCCCGGCGCCCAGTTCCGCGTGTGGGAGAGCCTCAGACCCTGCAGTGGGGAGGTCCGCGGTTCTGAGGGCCGTGGACGAGCGAGCCTCCTGGGTGAGTTCCCCGCTCCTGAGCACTCCACCGGCTCTTGGTGGGAGGAGCCAGCTTCTCTAGACTCCCTCCTCGCTGGCGTGTTTACGCCAATTTCCAACTGCACCCTGGAACTCCTGAGAGGTGAACCACCAGCCACCAACAAAACTTTACTCACGTTCATTGCTCTTCTGGTAAATTTGGTGTGTGTGGGGCGGGGGGGGAGGGCAGTGAAGCTGCTAAAAGCTTTGTGCCTAAATGTTATCATAGGGGAAATGTTTGCAAAGAGGGCTCACGGCTTGGAAAATGTGAGGAGTCTGGATTTTCCTAGGGCAGTTTCTTTAAAGACCGCTGTATTCTGTAGCCACAGGGCTATCATCCCAGGGATGTGCTTATCTCCCTGCTCTAGGCTGCCCCCTGCTCAGACCTCTGTAGGCCTTCAGAGGAAGGAGATGTCAGGGGGAAGGGGCTGTGGACTGAGAAAATGTACATCTCTACTGGTAGCTTTTTGGTTCATACACCCTGCTTCCCAGAGAATTCCTCTTCAATAGGTAAGTGGGGGTTTTGTTAAGTAATTCATCCAATGGGATCACATCGTTTCTGCTGATTCACTGACTGACAATTTTTGGACAGGGCCTTACATTTGTTTTCCATAATTAAAACTAGTAATAAGAAAAACAAGAGAAACACACACAAATACAATACACTGTGGTCAGTATTGCATGAAAGAGGTACTGTCTTTTTTTTTTAATTTTTAATGTTTTATTTATTTCTAGGAGAGAGAGAGAGAGACAGTGTGAGCAGGGGAGGGTCAGAGAGAGAGGGAGTCACAGACTGAAACAGGCTCCAGGCTCTGAGCTGGCAGTCAGCACAGAGCCCGACGCGGGGCTTGAACCCACGAACCGCGAGATCATGACCTAAGCGAAAGTCGGACGCTTAACCGACTAAGCCACCCAGGCGCCCGGAAAGAGGTACTGTCTTAAATAGCAGCAAAGAGGAAAATGGATACACTGTAGGGTTAATTCTTAATGGAATAAAAATTGCATCTTTTGAAACTTTCTACCTTATGCACCCTCTCCACCTGTGCCTTTGTGCCCTTTCGTTACTTCCCAAATTTGTCTGCACCACATTGGCCCCATTCTGTGGTAAGAGCAGCAGGGAGAAGACTGTAAGAAGATAGGATGGGTGGTCCTTTTAGATGAGGTTCATGCCCCTCCTTTATTTATCTATTATAGACATGAGAAATAAACATAAAATCATAAAACATTAGAGATTTTCCATATTATGTATCCTTCTACCCTCATTTCACAGATAAGAGAATAGGCATTAAAAAAAAGTGAAGTGCCTTGTTAAGTTCACAGTGAGTTAGCTGTAGTACCAGAGTTAGCACTCAGCTTCTTGGCTCCTTTTTTATAGCCCTTTACCCTGCACTCTGGTGACTTGAGAAATAGAGGCAGTGGCTGTGTGCATGGTCTTCTACCAGGGGAACATATTGTTCCCTTCTTCTGGAACTCCATCTCCCCAACCTCTACCTAGCTGACTCATTTCCTGTCTAAGGTAAAATATGACTTCTTCATAGAAAGCATTCCTTTTAGTTCCAGGCTGCCTTCTACACTCTTCAGAAGGGCTCTGGCTTTCTTGCTACATGTTATACATCTAATTACCTGTTAACTCTTCTCCCTGCCCTACTGTGAACTGCACACGGACATAGTGCCTGACACATAGTTTTTGTTCAATGGATATTTGTTGCTTGAATGAATGAATGCGGATTGAGCCCTTAGGTAGGCCTGTATGTTTCAGACACTTTGACAGAAACACATTGTGTATAGCATATAGGCATATTATTGTTAGTTTTTTCCTTTAATTTGGTTTTTGTTGTTGTTCAGATAACTCTGCCTAACTAAAGCAAACATGAAATTTAGTGGAAGGATACAGCTAACTCACATAGAAGGCTGAGAACCAGGCTTGGAAGAAGACAGGAACTGAGCCAGCTCTGGAGGAGCAGAAACGGTAATGACTGAAACAGTATCATAGCAGGGAGAGCTGGGTCAGGGGCCATGGCTATAATCAGTTAATTTCTGCTATTTAAAATCTCTGCTGTCAGTGTGAACAAGTTTCATGTGTCAGGGAAGGACCACCCAATTAGCATAAGGTTGAGTCTGCTTCTAGGCCCATTGGGGAAAGAATAGATATCTCAAAGAAGATCCTGTTAGGAAAGAGGAATGAACGCTGAGCAGCTGAGAAGGAAAAGCAGAATAAGACACATGTCTACTCCATATATACATAGATGGACTGCCTCAGGTCTTTCTGTGCTTTCAAAGCCCAGGCGAGGTGTTCCCCAGCACATTGGGCACCTCTCACATGGGGGTCCAATTCTGCCAAGATCTCTGCCTTTCCCATGAGTGTGTGAGCCCCTGAGGCCTGGTATATAGTTGGTATATGATAAACCTGTGCTAAATGAATAAAAAGATGAATTTTAAATAGGTGAGATGGTGATCATCAGAGAGAGGTCTCAGAGACGATGCCAGAGACAGAGATAATAAGGAAGATATAGCCAGTAGTAAACATTTGACTTCAGGTGTATATTTAGTTCTCAATTATATCTCATAACAACCTTGTAAAATAGACAGGACGGTTATATTCCTTGTGTTACTGATAAAGAAATTAGAATAAATGAATTTATTCAGAGTCACAAAGCTAATTATTTGCAAAGCTGGTATCAGAATATAGGTCACCTGTCTCCTACCCCAACGCTTGATATAATGGTTGAATAATTTTTTTCATGTTTTTATTCAAATGTTTGGTGATGGGTGATACATCAGAGATGAATATGGGGTTTTGTAAGGGATTAAAAGATGTTCAAAGACATTTGAATATCATGAGCAGTCTTGGAAATGAAGCTAATGAGACGTACCATGTTTATATGTATATAGGGTATGTGAGCAGAGAGGGAATTGTTTGTGTGTGTGTGTGTGTGTGCAAAGTGGACTATGTAGGGTAGAGATTTTCTTGGAAAGGACTCTGGGAGAGGGAGTAAAGAAATAAGAATGTTGTGGAGTCTTTAAAAGTTACATGTCATTGATCCTATTCCTGAACATTTAGTTTTTTGTTGTTGTTGTCATTGCTACTTAATTATTATATCATAAGGAATTATTGAAATGAATGCCTTTGGTTTTGTATTATATAATTTATACCCCAGCAACAACAGCAACAGTGGAAAATGAGAAACAGTTATTGAATAGAGAAACTTGTGTTCTTGGAGAAACAGTTTATGAAAAGGGTAGACTCATTAAACACATATTCAGGATATTTTAGATTGAGTAGTCCTGTGGCACATAAGTATTGCTGTGGGATGAAAAGCCCTTTACAGAATACTTAGGAATACCATGAATATGGACACAAGACTTTTGAAGAGGGGGCAGGAAAGTTTCTTACGTACCAACAGAATTGTTCAGGATCCTACAACTCTCCTGGATTGGCACGGTGAATCTTTGCCATGCTAGCTCATGTGGGTGGGTTACTTCACCTCCTTTTGTTGTTAGATGCTGTTGTGGAGGTATAATGTTATGTAAAACCCTGTTATCTCCCAGCTTTGGCAGGAGAAACAGGAAGCATTTCAGTTCAAAAGTTTATTTTTCTGTCAACTATTCTCAACTCCTTGTTTTGGGTTAGACTTGTCATCTTCAAGAATTATTAAAGAATCTAGATTCTTAGGTTATCTGTGAGGATTAATCTAAGATGGAGAAGGAGCCATTGACACCTTGGCTTTTTCCTAATCTCCATTAGTAACTCCAACATACGTATCCATGGTGGTGAATTGATTTCAGTATATGAGAGAGGAAGGGGAATTACTGGAAAGAAGCAAGAACAATGACTGTGGTTAACCCTAATTCTCCAGGATCTTAGGAAAATAGTATGGAGGTTTAACAAAAAATTAAAAATACAGTTACCAAAAAAAAAAAAAAAGAGCTACCATATGATACTGCAATCCTCCTTCTGGGTATATATCCAGGGGAAATAAAGGTAGTATCTTGAAGAGACATCTGTACTTCCATGTTCACTGTAACATTATTTACAATGGTCATGATATACAAACAACCTAAGTGTGCATTGAGGGATGAATGGATAAAGAAAATGTGAAACACACAAGCACACATATATGCACACACTGAAATATTATTTAGCTTTAAAAAAGAAGGAAATCCTGCTATTTATGAAAACATTAATGAACTTTGAGATTATGCTCAGCTAACTAAGCCAGACACAGAAAGATAACTATTGCATCGTCTCACTTATATGAAGAATCTAAAAAAGTCATACTTATAAAAACAGGGAGTGGAATGGGCTGGGAGACAGGGAAATATAGGTCAAAGGGCACAAAGGTTAAGTTATGTTAGATGAGTAAGTTCTGGAGATCTAATGTACAACATGATGACTATAGTTAATAATACTATATTATATTTGGAATTTGTTAAGACAGTTGATAGGAAATGTTCTTACCATGCACAAAAATCATATATTAGGTGATGAATATTTTAATTAGCTTAACTGTGACACTCATTTCACAATGTTTACATATATCAAAACATCACACCTATGTAAGTGTATATAGTTTTTATTTGTCAAGTATACCTCAATAAAGCTAGAAAGAAAAAAAAAAGATTGGAGCAAACCAGTTCTTAGTTAAATATTCCTGGAAGTGTAAAGGTCAAGGCAAAGGCAAGAAAGAAAGAAAACCAGAGGCATATGGGGACCTCAGCATGACCTGTAGGCAATAGCCCTCGATGGAAAAGGAACCCTAAAGAAATCTTCTGCTAGAACAGGAAGAGAAAATTATCATATGTTAGTCCTATTGGATATGTGAGAAACTCACCTTCCCTTTAAGGAAGGGGGATGGAAGAAGTAGGAGGAGAAGAGGAAGTGTTAGAATTCATTGTTGGCAGCATTTTTGATAATGAGAATGACAATTCTATTCAGAGGTTCAATGTCAAAAAAAAAAATAAAAAGGCTGTTCTGTCTTTTGGCAGTAGGGAAGTTTAGTGTAAAGAAGGGAAAAATCAACACTTAAAAGTGCTGTTTTACCTTCTCACCTTTGTTCTTTTAGACCTACTTTTTCTGAGGCAGAGGAGGAAAGTCCCATTTCCCCTAAAATTCTTGCAGACTATAAATGTAATAGGAAGAGATTCCTGAGATGTATGTTTTGCCTTTCTATAGAGAGCAAAAATTAGCATTAAGCCTCCGTGTTACCAGTCCCATTTTGATCTTTTTTTAATTGCCAGTGAAAAAGTAATGAAGAGCAATTCTAATTTAGTCACAAAAATCCTACAAATGATAAAAAAAAAAGGCTGAGCTGACAGGTGTGCTGAAAATGGTCATATCGTTCCTCTCACTTTGAGTCTAACTACAGCTAATAATGGTCTGGAGTCATTCTTTGAACTGCTCATGGTGTCTTTCATCTGGAGAGTTCAAAGCGCTTTACAAACAATCAATAATTAGATCTCACAAAAGTCCTCAAAGTAGGAACATGAGAATTACCCTGTACCCATTGTACAGTTGAATAATGGATCACCCCAGGCCCAGAGTTGGCCATGGAACCACAGTCTTCTCTGACTCCTCTGCCCTTGATTTCTTTCTCATGCTGGGGGCCTCTCAACCCCCTGGGAAAAGCCACCTTCACATTCTCATCTTTACTATGTGCCAAGACAACTGATTTAAGCACCTTTCCTTTCCATCTTCCACTTCTTATTGTCCCTCTCTTTTGCTTGCTTCTTGAATAATCATTGTCTCTGTGCTTTGTGAGAATTATTGTATCTCTAGTATACCCTGCACTTAATGAATTAGAATAGGACT
Source organism: Crocuta crocuta (assembly GCF_008692635.1). NCBI lineage: Eukaryota > Metazoa > Chordata > Mammalia > Carnivora > Hyaenidae > Crocuta > Crocuta crocuta. The sequence goes on from NW_027532203.1 coordinate 22,351,070, forward strand.
TCTACTCCTTTCTAGAAGATATTAATGAATTAATGTTTCTTGGTTACCTCCTATGTCTGCTTAGCAGTGGCCCAAGGACTGCAGGTGCTACTGACAGAGCACAAAACACAGATCTGTTCTGTGGAAACTGCAGGCAGGTGAAGGAACAGGACAGACCCAGGGTACAGCAAGGAGCCAGGCCATGCATCAAAGGCTTCGTCGTTTGTTATCAAGTCCTAGGAATCCAGGAATTCCAAAGGAAGGTCTGAGGGTCAGATAGGTTTCTTGGAAGATCTTGGATTTGGTGGCATTTTTGAAGCCTGGGTAAGTAGATTTAGGAGAGGCTTTCCAGGCCCAGGGCCAAATGGTACCCTGTGATACCAAGGAGATGGGTTGTTAGGAGATGATAACAGAAAAATTAAAATTAAAAATTTTCTGTAGCATGCATAGGCCCCTGAACATGTTAGCTACTCAAGGAAATGGGGTGTTGAGCTGACACATGTAGTAGCGGGTATAGAGGTCAGCACAGCCCTCTGTTTACAGTGATTGGAAACTCAGCCTAATAACCTGCAAAGAGAAGATTTGCTTCCTGTCAGGCAAACTAAAAGTAACATTCTCTTAATGCAATTGTTTACTCTCCTTTTATTTTAACTTCAACGCTTGGGATCTTGAAGCTCATTTTTTTTTTTTTTAATTTTTTTTTTTTTTTTTTTTTTTCNCCCAGGCGCCCCATTGAAGCTCATTTTATCTATGTCAAGATGGAGGACTCTGCTATACATCAGTATCTCTCTAAATATAAACCAGTCTAGGCCAGGGTTCATATATAAATGAATATCCGAACAAGAGAATTTTTTTTTCAGGGGTCTTTGTTTAGTGCTGGCTTTTGGGAGGAGATAAAATATGAGCTGAACTTGGGTTTGAATTAGTAAAGAGCAGGGCTTGGGTCCTGGGAGGAATGAAATGAGGATGTGCAATGTGGCAATAAGAGGTGATTATCTGTAGGAATATGCAGCACTTTGCAGTTTTCAGAAGCTTTTTTCTATCTTTTTTTTTAAAAAGTTTTTTTAATGTTTTATTTATTTATTTATTTATTTTTTATTTTTTTTTTTACAAATAGTTTATTGTCAAATTAGTTTCCACATAACACTCAGTGCTCATCCCCACAAGTGTCCTCCTCCATGCCCATCCCCCCTCCCCCCCACATCCATCAGTCCTCAGTTTTTGTCAGCATTCAAGAGTCTCTCATGGTTTGCCTCTCTCCCTTTCCCCCACCATTTCCCCCCTTCTTCTCCCCCTTGGTCCTCCGTCAAGTTCCTCCTAATCCTCCTATACGTGCAAACATATGGTATTTGTCCTTCTCTGCCTGACTTATTTCGCTCAGCATAACACCCTCAAGGTCCATCCATGTTGCTACACATGGCCAGATTTCATTGTTTCTCATTGCCATGTAGTATTCCATGGTATAGATAAACCACATCTTCTTGATCCATTCATCTGTTGATGGACACTTAGGCTCTTTCCATGTTTTAGCTATTGTGGAGAGGGCTGCTATGAACATTGGGGTACATGTGCTCCTATGCCTCAGCATTTCTGTATCCCGTGGGTAAATTCCTAGCAGTGCTATTGCTGGGTCATAGGGGAGAGAAGCTTTTTTCTATCTATTTCACTTGATCCTTATGACATCTTTGGAAAGTTAGGCATGACGAGTTTTGTTACCCCATTGTATAGATGAGGAATGTGAGAATGGAGAGTTTAGGTTTTCCCTAAAGAAGATACAGCTGTCTAGCAGCAGTGTAGGTCTAGAATCTGACTTTTCACTCTTAATCCAGGACTCTTCCTGCTAGTGGGCTGTGGAGCGTCCTGGGGCAGTGAAAAGATCCTATACTACTCAGGTGTCACATGTTTCTCTTCCTGACTCTAGGAAGAGGGAAGCAGCCGAAGAATTCAGGAGGCAAAGCTGGTTCAGGCTCTGTTAGCTGGGACCTCTGCCTGAGCTGGTATTTTAACAATGTTTCCCTGTTAGACAGAAAACTTAGTGCAGGGCCACGCACACAGTAGGTGTTCCATAAACATTTGTTGATGCTGTGGACTCAGTACAACTGGCTCACAGCAGGCCCACCATACCTAATCGCCTCAGAAAGGACTGGAAAGAGATTGAAAATAAAAATCTCATCAATAATAGAATCTGTTGTTTTCCCTCCTCCGCCCAGGGAGACTTTGGTTCCTCAGTTGCATTTCCAGTATTTTAAGATGGGAATAATTTTCACAGTGGCAGGTTCAGCTGGTGAGATGCTGTTTTAATACGAAGGAAAATGCTAGAATAGAATTTAAGAATATTAAGAAGGGATTTGGTTTCTGACAGAAATATTAGCTATAAAGGCCGGTATGAAGATTTTAGAGAAATTTAATTAAAATTTAATCTTCTTTCTAATTAAAGTTTCCTTTAATTAAACTTAAAATTAAATTTACTTTAATTGGAGGAATTTAAAGGGTATTACCTTTTGAGTGTCAATCATTTTGAAAGAAAAAAGTTATGCTGCTTTGTCTAGTTTAAAATGAGGATTGGTGTCAAATTTCCAGAAAAGTAATAAAAATATTGTATTTAAATACAAGTCAGCTCTCCTTGGTGTTTGGTTCCCCATTTGCTTGGTTCAAAAATATTTGTTTTGAGTTGTGGTTTTCCTTTACGTGGGAGATCTCTAGAGGACGTCAGGTGCAGACCATCAAGGGCCATGATATGACAGTTTTAAATTTCTTTCTCCATCATTCAGGATCCCCAGGGAGCTGCCTTCCCTGGCTGCATTGCTCTAAGTCTCCCTTATGCTTTTTATGGAGAGCCTGCTTAATCCATAAGTGTGGGGAAATGGTTGCCTCTTGTCTTTCTCTGGGGCTCCAAACCCCTTTAATGCTCATTCCTTCCCCAAAGCCTTTTCTGTGTGATGTATTAGAATCTTTTCAAGTCCCAAATGCCATCACTTCAAAAACTGAGGCTGAAAGTGAGTTAATTTCTTCTTCTAGGATGATTCCCACTTTGTGACTTCACCATTTCCAACAATAGCATCCTCATCATTTGATAAAACCTTCATGGTAGCCAGTGCTGCCATAACTTCAGTAGGCCCTGATCTTATTTCTGGATCAGTGAGAGTTATAGTTTCTAATGGCCTTGTTCCCCATTCTCTTCCTCATCTATCCTGCATGCTATTCCCAAATCATTAGTCTAAAAATATCTCTCTTTGTCTCCTGAATAAACTCCAGACTTCTAACCGTGGCATTCAACTCTAACAGTTTGGCTTAAATTTACCTTTTCCACATTCATCTCCCTTGACTTTGTACTTAGTCTGTTCTTGCTGTGCTAGTTACTCATCTAAACATACCTCAAGCTTTTTTCTTTGCTGTTGTTCTAGCCTAAAATGTTTTCAGTTTCCTTAAGATCCTGATGAAATTCTAAATCATTCACAAAGCAGCCCCTTATCAATCTGGCCTGGCATGATGACTCATTGTTCTGTAGCCCTGTAATGTATATTGTGCATACTAATATTTGTATCCTTTTTTCATATGTATCCTATATTTGACAATTTCTGAAGCTTGTAATCTTCCCATTTGGTCACTTGAACCAGATGTGAAACATGTCACAGAAATACCATTATTCATATTTCATATCTGACCAATATGAATCTCCAAAAAGTTATGGCTTCCTTAGGATCTTATAACTAATGAGTGACAGAGTGAAGATTAGAACTCACGTTCTCTTTATCCATACAAGTTTCCAGCAAAACTCTGGATTTTGGTTGTTCTCTTCAAATAGTTTAAAGACTTACAAAAGGACAAAAGCCTTTTAAGGATTCAGATTTGAGAGCTGTTGGTACTTGCTGAGCTGGTTATATAGATAATCTTTTGCTATTTTATTAAAGTAAGTATGACACAAATAAAGATCTTCAAAGGAGAATAAATGACTGACATGTCATCACTAATGGAGAGATACACTCTCAAGAGCATGTCTCTCTCGGTTTCCTTCCTTCCTCCCTCCCTTCCTTCTTTCACTTCCTCCTTCCCTCCCTTCTTCCCTCCCTCTCTCTCCCTCTGGCCCTCCCCTTTCCTCCCTCTCTCCCTCCTCTTCCCTCCTCCCTTTCTTCCTTCTTTGGGAAAAGAGCAAAGGTAATTATAGTAAAAGACAGAATGCTGCAGGAAAGTTAAGTGATTAAAGTGATAGATAAAATGGACCAGGCTTTTAGGACAATTCTTGGGTAGTTGCTGGGCATCTCAGTAACTACTCTCCGGCTTTTGTCTGGACCAAGGAATGGTCTCATTCAAGGGCAGACATGAACAGGCTGGATATACAGGAGGCTAACCACTGTACTTTATGGAATAAGGCATCAACCCAACCAAATAGTTTCTCTTGGAGGAATGAATGCTATGAGCACATAAGGCTGGTGACTGGCCTGAGGTCATGGTGAGGCCTGGAGTAGATGAACTGCTTTCCTTGGAAGTTGGAAGCCCTAGAACCCAAAACGGCTATACTGCTCCTGAGGCAGTTGTCTTGCTGTCCTGCTTCCTTTTGTGACCTTACAATAAAAGATTATTACAGAAGATATCTGAAAATGTCTTATATCTTAAACACTTAGAATCCTGATAGTTTCGCTTTATGTCTCAAAATCTTTAAGAGTTTTGGATTCAGTACCTTTCAAATTATGATTGATCAGCCTGTTTTTAAGACTGCCTATCATATACATACTCTTCTAAACATTCCTCTAGTACTTCAATAGATGAGGAGCCAGTAAGCTTTTTCTGTAAAAGGCAAGTTAGTAAATAATTTAGGCTTTTTAGGCCCCACAGTCTGTATTGTAACCATCTAATTCTATAAGTGGCTACTTACAGATAACTTTGTACAGTATAGACAGTACAAAATGAATGAGCATGACTGAGTTCCAATAAAACTTTATTAATGGACACTGAAATTTTATTCAAAGTTTATATATTTCATATCATTTTCGGTTATTCTGAAATATTATTCTTTTTTTTATTTTTTTATTTTTTTTATTTCTAGAGAGAGAGACAGCGTGAGCAGGGGAGGGTCAGAGAGAGAGGGAGATACAGACTCTGAAATAGGCTCCAGGCTCTGAGCTGGCAGTCAGCACAGAGCCCGACGCGGGGCTTGAACCCACGAACCGCGAGATCATGACCCAAGCGAAAGTTGGACGCTTAACCGACTAAGCCACCCAGGCGCCCCCTGAAATATTATTCTTAAAAAAATTTTTTTTCAATCGCTTACAAGTGTAAAAACCATTCTTCAGCCACTGGCTGTACAAAAACATGTGGTAGATCAGATTTGGCCTCTAGGACCTAACTTTACCAACCCTGCTGTCTGCATAGAAAATTGTGTTCTTATCTCACTGGGTCATTTTTATCCCTGGGGATACCTCTTATTTTCTTACTTCCACATCTTTGTTGATGTTGGTCTCTCAAACTGAAAAATATTATCCTCAGCCTGGGTTTGTTGAAATTTTGCCTATTTCAAAATCTAGCTCAAATATAGAATTCAGATTATATTCCAGATTTCCTATTCTTGAGCCATGCTAGGACTAGGAAGTGGTTAAGAGTTTGAAATCACACTGCCTGGATCTGAATCCTGGTCTCACTGCTTACTAACCCCATCATCTTGGGCAGCCTAATCTGATTAAACCTCATCTGAAAAATGGAGATAATAACAGTACTCAATTCACAGTTCAGAGGGCTATTGTAAGGATAAAATATTATAAGCAAGTAAAGAGCTTAGCACAGTACCTGACCAGGATGAAGCAATCTGTTCATGTTAGCAGTTGTCAGCTCTGTGTCCTGGGTCCTGTGCTTAATGGTGTACTGCCCTTCTGCAGTTTATAGAAGAAACAATTTTGCAGTGAGAATAAACTCAATGCAATATTCTCTGTTTTAGCTAGTGTCTTCATTCTTATGTCTAATTTCTTCCACTTGGTTTAGAAATAACTTAAAAGAACAAATGTATTTTCCCCTCCCTTCTCTATGCTCCCCTCCACAAAGGAAATGTAATTTTTCTCCTTTCTATGTTTCTTATTTTTTAAATTTTAGTTTTGTTATATGTGGTGATAGAATTAATGTAGTTTCTTCCTTTAACAAAAATTTATGCTCTCAGAGTCTTATCCTACCACCACATCTTGGTTTGGACCCTAGACCCATCAATTTATATCAACCTAGTTCCAGGAATAATGTTGGTTTATTAATTCTTTCTGTAGAGTGTAGAAGCAGGGCCAGGAAACTGCAGAAAGAATTTATTTCCTTTCAGTTGTCTTTTGATAAAGTGTAAAGAACATCAGGTAATTAGGAGTAGGAGGGTAAGATTTTTTTTTTAATTTAAATTTATTTTAAACCATGTCAGATACAAGTTGGAAACCAGTTTAAACTTTTTTAATTCAAGTGTAGTTTTTCATAATCAAAGATCTTTGCTTTCTATGGTTACTTCATCTATCATTTCACTCATTCAGGGCATTTAATGAACACTTAGAGTTCACCTTAGCTAGGTTGTCTAGGGGAAAGAAGATAAATGAGTGATAGTCATAATTAACTCTAGTAGCTTCCAGGCTACTAGTAATGAGAGTAGAGAGCCATACAAGCAGTGAACTATAACATCAGGCAGAGTGAAATTCTCTGGGTTAGGCACATAGCCACTGTGTGTACGAAGGAGTAGCTAATAGTGATAGTCCAAGGTGAAAAAGCTCAAGGGAAGTTGGACATGTCTGAAGATTGGCGAAAAGGCTCCCCCAGCTAACGGAACAGCATAAATTTGAATATGTATGGAAATTTGAGGAAAACAACAACAGCAGTGACAGTGGTTCGTTTGAAAAGAGCAAATAATCTGCAGAGGGATATGAGAGAGGAGACTGAGAAATCTATACCTACCATTGAAAAGCTCATTGTATCCTTCTTGGAAGAAGGCAAGGACACCCAACTAAAGATGATAATGATCTTTTTAATTCAGAAGATGTTCAGAAAACATTATTTATGGAACTAGATATGGACACATGAGCATTTCCGATTGTTCAATAGTGATCTATAGGAATTGTGATCACCAAAAGCAATTTCTAAGAATGAACCATACACCTTTTAAAAAGCATTGCCAATTTCTCCCTCTCTGGTTCAAGCCAAAGCATTATGGAAGCTTAGGATAGGGGGTCGCCTGACTAGCTCAGGTTGGTAGCCTGCAACTCTTGATCTTAGGGTCTTGAGTTCAAGCCCCATTTTTAGTATAGAGGTTAATTAAAAAAAAAAAAAAAGCTTGGAATAGAAAGGAACCATAAATGCCCTCTGATTGAATATATCTAGATATTTTTAACATAAAGATTCCTTAAAAATATCGTAAAATTTCCCAGATTCACCACATAATATTTGTGCTCTCTGATTAAAAAATTCATAATTCCAGAAAGCAACTTTAGATTTAGTTGAATCTTATTCATCTCTGCATCTGTATTATGTTGAAGAAAAGTTATCATAAAGGTATATATGTAAAATATTTATTCAAGCTATAGCCAGTGCTAGGACCCAGTAGATTTGTGATCTCCTTGAATAACTTGAAAACATGTCCTCCCATATTCCAGGCCTCCATGCCTGTCACCTCCACTTTCTCCTAAGTGGCTTGTCGCCTGGTTAGCTAATAGTAGAGTCAGGGTAAGACTCCATAAAGATTCAGTTAAATTCACCTTTTGCTAATCAAGCACTTCCCGTGTGTTTAGTATTGTACTAAGGCTCTGATGCACATGGAAGAGAGCCCAGATATGGGATGCTTGCCTTCCAGGGGTGTGTGACTTGAGTGTTGTTGCTTAATGGGTATCTTTTCTATAGTATATTACCTTTAAAATTTCTTGATGAGGATTCACTACTAATAATTGATGTATATCAATAAGTGTTAGGAAACATCGAAAAATAAACTTTTTTTTTTGAACCATGGATTTAGTTTGTGACCAGGGCCATCATATACAACACTTCAGTTTGCACACTATTCTGCCTGTTGTCCAGATGCCCTGCCTAAGACTTCAAGGACAGCTTTAAGCTTTACTCTGGCTCACCACCAATTCCTGTAAGGGGTGTTTTTGGGCAGCAGTATTACTTCTTTACCTCACCAAAGATCACTTTTAGTGTTGGTATGTTGGAATTCAAACAAGGTACAGGAGCAGTATTGAATTGTCTTGACAAGGTTGGGTGAAACTTTTATGGACTTAGGGACAGACATTAAATGAAACTCAGTGGAAAATCACTTCTAAGCAATTATTGAATCAGCAAATTATGCTGTGGTGGAAATGACATGGTGCTGGATGCTTAATGACCTAGATTTTCTTCTTCAGTTTTGAATTCTTTTATGTAAATGGTGGTATATCAAAGTGGTGAAGAGCATGGTGCCCATGAATGAGACCAGTGGGATGCAAATCTGAGCACTACTCCTTACTAGATGTATGGCCTTTTCTTTGATATCTCTGGGTGCGGGTCTCCTCATCTGTAAGTGGTTGTGGTTTGTGTAGTAGTAGTGCTTGCATCATAAGCTAGCTAATATATGTGAAGCACTTAGCCTATGCCTGTTGCATGACATCCAAAAAAAGTTAGCTATTGCTGTGTGCTACAAAAAAGATTTTTGGATTTTCTGACTTTTGGACCTGGAACAGTGGCATTAGATGGGTTTTAAATTTAGCTCTGTGACTTGCTAATTGAAAGACTTTATGTAAATATTTTCCCTTTATTTGTCTAAACCTTAGCCTCTTCTGTAAATTGGGTGAAAATAATACCTGTTAAATTGCTCTGAAGATTAGACCCAATTTCTTAGTACATTCTCTGACACATGGTGCACAAACAATGATTTGTACTCATTTCCATTTTTAGTAACATTTGATGATAGTAATTTTGGACATATTCATGATTGGCTACTATGTAGAAGGTTCAATGTTAATAGTTTTGAGGAATCAAATAACTTCTGTCCTCAAAGAAGTGACTAGCTAGCTAGAGAAATACAGGTACAAATTGTTAACAATATAATTTTTTTAAATATTTTTTTTAAATGTTTTATTTATTTCTAGGAGAGAGAGAGAGAGAGACAGTGTGAGCAGGGGAGGGTCAGAGAGAGAGGGAATCACAGACTGAAACAGGCTCCAGGCTCTGAGCTGGCAGTCAGCACAGAGCCCGATGCGGGGCTCGAACCCACACACCGTGAGATTATGACCTAAGCGAAAGTCAGACGCTTAACGGACTAAGCCACCCAGGTGCCCCTTTAAATATTTTTTTTATTTTTGAGACAGAGAGCATGAGCAGGGGAGGTGCAGAGAGTGAAGGAGACACAGAATCTGAAGCAGGCTTCAGGCTTTGCACTGTAAGCCCATTGCCTGACATGGGGCTTGAACCCATGAACCATGAGACCATGACCTGAGCTGAAGTTGGATGCTTAACTGACTGAGCCACCCAGGCACCCCCAAATTGTTAACAGTATAAAAAGAGTATATGTCATGCAAAAGATGTTACAAAACAAGATATGATGAACTTCAGTTGTCTGATGAGTTCAAATAAAGCAAAGACCCAGCAGAGACCTGTGATTATGAAATAAATGAAGACTCTATCATAAAGATGTATTTTTGGAAGATGGCAGCAAGCCAGATTTTACCCTTCACAAGTTTCAGGGATTCTTCGTCTTGTACATTCTTTATAAGCACTGTATAGTAAATGGAAAATGTAGTATCTTAAATAAAACTGTATTTAAAGTTGGCACCAAAAAAATATACAAAAAACAAATAGCAGCTTTCCACCCTGCTCAAAGTCTGAGAATGACAGATGTCCAAATGGGGAAATCTGCTATTACCACGTGCTGACCAGATTGGGCACTGACCAAATTGAGCCCTTTGAATAGAATATTACTTCCAGTTTATTTCCGGCACTTTGTGGGTTCATCTTCAATGACCCTGTTGCTGCAGTTCTTCCCATTTCCCACAGAAGCCATCCTGCTGTCTCATCGACTCTTGGTTAGGAGCTCTTCCCTTGCAGTAGAGCATATATTTACCTTCCTTCAATCTCATTTCGTTGTTTTGACTAATACCCTCTTGGGTGATACAGAACTATTTTTCACCTCTTTTGAGACTTGTGATCTTTCAATATTTGCCCACAGTTCCCTCCCCAGCACTACAATCCCATCTAGATAACTTAGCTCGGATATTAGTGTAAATGTTCCCAATTTAAATGCTAAATCAGTAGGTTACTTTTAAAGACTGTGTGCTGGGAGAAGTGAGGAGGGAACAAGAAAAGGCTGTTTGCGAGAAGCGGTTTGTGAGCCTGTAGAGGTGAACGACTGTGTGTGTCTTGGTGAACTACCTGCCATATTCCTCAACCAGTGAGGAGGGGAGAAGTGGCAGTAGTCAACAAGAGACCAATTAAAGTATGACCTCTTTATCGGCATAGGTCGCAGCTGTGGGTATCTGGGCCAGGGGGTGGCCTCTAACTACCTCTCAACCTATGCAACTGGTTTAGAAGCTTCTCTTCTGAGATTAGATAAAGATGGGGGTGGAGGGGCATGTTGGAAAGACACTGTGGCTTGAGAATGGTTTTCAATAACATGGCCCCCTTTGGAAGCAGAAAGTGAATATGAGTAAAACCAGAAAGTGAATATGAGTAAAACCTTCAGGGAGAAAAGGAAGCAGAAGGTACTGGGAGGAAGTGCAAGGGAGCAGAGTAGGCATTGCCAATTTGTTTTAGAGAACATGAGGGAAGAATTTTCAAGGACAAAGGGTGAGAAGCAAAAGGGGAATCCAATATGGACCGTGAGAAACCACGCGCGTACACACACACACACACACACATACACATGGGGTTTCTCTGATGTCTGTGTAGCAGGATTGATAGGTTCTTGTCTTCAGGCTCCCTTTGTCATCCAGAATCTATCAAAGCAGCAGTTGTGAGAAGGCACTTTTCTGGGATGACAGTGTTAATGATTAAGGAGTTTCTTGTTGAGTTTAGCTTTCCTGACAAACTGGTGTTATCATAATTAAATTCACACACCTCCCTCCTACCCTTCAAATTACCATTACATGAGGTTATTATTATTATTATTTTTTTTTTCTGTTTGCTTCAGTTGCTCTTGGCACTTCTTCCCTTGAACTCCTTCCTCTGAGAAAAATTTTTGCAGGATTCAGGATTTTATTTTATTTTATTTCTCCCTGAGAAACTACCTTATTTTCTTAGTCTGGCTGAACAGAAGTTGTATCATTGAATATTTCCAACTCTGTTGTGCTAGAGATTTCTCAGGCTGGCCTTGGGACCTAGTGTCAAAGGTAAACATTGTGTAAGTCCACTACCAAATTTTCTGAAATAATATGCCTTGGCTCTAAGAGCTTCAACCTCATCATTAATTAGTTCTGCGATTTGACCCTGTTGAATAGGCATGTTATAGAATAAATTAGTAAGAATGATTGATGTTATAATTTTAAAACAAGGACCTTACCTTCTAGTTATTCCACTCTTCAGATTTATTTCTAAGCATTTTCTAGCATGTTTCTTTTGATATAATGAGAATGGATTCTGTGAAGTCCAAACCTTTTGGGCTTCTGGCTTGTGCTCATTGAAGTTCTCTGCTTTCACTAAGTTTATCCCACTTCTACTCCTTTTCAAGTTCCAAATCAAGGTCTACCGTGTCTGAGAAGCTTTCTATGAGTGCTTATTTTTGAAGTCATTCTAGATGACCTTCTCTATGTATCTATGTATCTATTTATCTATGTATCTATCATATTTCTCTTTACCAATTAAATAGATTGTTTTTTTAGAGTAGTTTCATATCAAAATTGAATAGAAGGTACAGAGACTTCCCGTACACCCTTGCCTTCACACATGCACCCCATATTCAGAACATTCTTATATTTTTGTAGGTTATGTGTTTAATTTTTTAAAAGTTTTATTTATATACTTAGAGTGAGAAGTGAGAGGGAGAGAGAGAGAGAGAACAAGCTGGGGTGGGACAGAGAGAGAGGGAGAGAGAGAGAATCCCAAGCAGGCTCCGCACTGCCAGCACAGAGCCCAATGTGGGGCTGAAACCCGTGAACCGTGAGATCATGACAGCTGAAATCCAGTCAGATGCATAACTGACTGAGTCACCCAGGCACTCTGTGTACGTTTAATTTTTATCTTTTCATTAGGGAAGGTAAGAGTCTTGTTTTCTCTCAGAGTGTCCTGGGTGACACTTGCTCAAAAATGGCATGTTGGTTGATAATGCCATTATTTTTATTTAGTTGTGGAAAAGGTAAAAATTAATGGTACATTTCTTGTATCTTTCTTTTTAATATTTCTATTGTTTTTATAATATGCTGGAAATAATAAGCACATGGCTAAATGTTCATAATGTACAATATCTCCATTCAGATTTAGTCTCAGGGATATACCAACCTGGTGAATCATTTGAAATAAAAGGCTGTTTATAACAAATTCATCTAGTACCTAAGACTGTGTAGTTGGTTTTCTTCAGATCCATCCATCCTTTCCCATCTTCTGGAAAAGGAACTTCAACTGATGTTCCACTCATGTTAGAGGGATGCCTTTGTATACCAATGATTATGCCAAATGGAATGAAAAGTTTCAGAAAGTCTTCTTGATCTCTGCTTCCTCACCTGAACTGATCGCTTTAATCTATTTATGCTCAGAGTGGAGGAAAACTCACTCACCTGGAACCTATGACTAAGGGTATTGAAAGGAAACTTCAATAATATGATGCCCTCACAAGGGTAGGATCAGAAATGAACTAATTTTGAATCTTATGCTCCTAATGGGGTAAAAAAAAAAAAGAAAAGAAATTCTCTATCCAGACAGCTCTGTTTTTTTCTGAGCAGGAGTTCGTGAAGTAAGTCCTTAAAATCACATCTGTTCACCTTATGTGACGGGAAGGAGAGGCGACTTCTAAAGCAGGGTGATTGAAATGGAAATACATTCAAATAAATGGACTCTGGAGCTCCACTTTGTTCTAAATAACCTCTACTGTAAGTGATCAGCTTATTTGAAAGTATGATGGGTGGGCTATCGGGGCAAGGCTGTATCTGATTTTTTTTTTAATCATTAGTCTATCTTCCCTTTTTATTCAACCTTTTGGAATAAGGTCTTACACTCAGGGCAGAATACAGGGTGGGGGAGCTGAGCCTTCAAAGGACACTCTGCATGTGTTTCTAATGGGTTTTCAAGTGCATTCTTCTCCCCTTGGACTATGTCTCTTTCAGAACACCTAGATTTGAAATTTGCTGTATTATCGCCAGGTGGTCAGAAACCAAGGAATGCCATAAGTATTCCTTTGTATATAAAAGGAGAAAAATTTAGATTTTATTTTTTAATCAAGGAAGCCATGTGCTCCATATGCTGCAGTACTAACAGTTGCACCTTGCATAGCACAACTAGCTACCATGGTTAATTAACAACTAGCTACCATGGTTAAATGTATCTGAGTTGCATGGGAACGAAGGATCAGTTACAATGATATGTACATATTTGTGTATGATCAGCCCAGATTTTTCCTTTATAGCCTCTGACTACATCTTAAATTAGCCTTAAGTTTTATTTAGCTTGATATGTACGTTGTCCCTGTTAACTGAGTTGCCTCTTCTATATTTTTGCTCACTTGAGTGAGTGCCCTTTTTTCCATTCTTTCAAGAAGAAAGGTGAAGAAAAATTTCTCCTCTATTGAAAACCTGGTATATTTTAGGCATTATGTTTGAGACTTTTCATCCTGCATCTCATTTTACCCTTTTAGCAACCCTAAAAAAATAAAATATTACCTTTATTTTATAGTCCCGAAATTTGAGGCTTAAAAAGGATTGAATGAATTGTCCAGAATTATATAACTTATAAGTGGTGGTGTCAGGATGCCAATTCTCTATCAAGGTTCAGCCTTGTCTTCCTTTTCCCCTAAATCTGATCTGTGTTTTATTTATTCATGGATTCAGCCAGATTTTCAGTTCCTGGACAAAGCTGTTTATTCTTCTTCCTTTCGTGCTTTCTTCCCTTCCTTCTCCCTCTTCCCTTTAAAGAATAGGCTGGTGGCACAAAATTCAAACAGTCTAGAAATCTAGAGAGCAAGTTTCAAGTCTCTTTACCTTCTTGTTCCATTCTTTCTCCCATCCCTTGAGGAACATTTGTAACATACTTTATGTCTCTCTGGACAGTTGTCTGTATACTTAGGCATGTAAAAAAACACACGCATACAGATGCGTATATATAGTAACATGCGTATATTTTTCTGTATTCACACCTACGTTTATAGTTTACATTGATATTTTTCCATAAATGAGATTATACTACATATATTGTCATGAGACTTGATATCTTTCCTATTAAAGTATCTGTTCTAGCTGTTTGGCTCCATACTAAATTACCCCAGAATTTAGTGGCATAAAACAACCCTTTATCATGTTCATGGATTCTGTGGGTTAGCAACTTAGAGAGAACGCGGTATGGAAAGTGTGTTTCCACTTACCAGTGTCTGGGGCTTAGAGAACTTGAGAAATGGAAGCTGGAATCATCTGAAGGTTTATTCAGTTATGTGTCTGAAAGTTGATGTGGATATTGATTGGAGGCCTTAATTTCCCTCATTTGGGTGTCTCCATCCGATCTCTCTGTGTGAAATAGTTTAAGCTCCTCCACAGAATGGTGTTGGCTTCTGCCAGAATAAGTGTACCCCCAAACAGAGAAAGCCAGGAGGATGCTGTATCTTCTTTTATGACCTTGCCTGGGAGATCACACAGCATCAGTTCCCCTAAACAGTGTAGTCATAATTCCACCCAAATTCAAAGTGAGGGAACATAGCCCAATTTTTAGGTAGGAAGAAAGGCAAAGTTACATTGGGAGGTCACACAGCATCACTTTCATTCAACACTGTAGTTATAATTTCACCAAAATTCAAAGAGAGGGAACATAGTCTCATTTCTAGGTAGGAAGAAAGTCAAAGTTACATTGTGCGAAAAGCTTGTGGGATGGGAGCATTTCTTATCTTCATATAGGAAAACAACAAAACAAACCATCTGCTATAGTAGCTTAGATGTATTTCCAAATCAGTCTGGAGTCCTGTACAGTGTTCTATCTTAAACATGTACTAAAATTTATTTGACCTTCTGCTTATTAGTGGCCATTCAGATGGCCTCCTTTTTTTTCTTAATAGATAAAAATCTTCGTTAATGTAATTTTGGGCATCTGTGTATTTCTGTAGTTTTTTATCCTAGAAATAGAAATTTGGAGCCAAAAGGTATACACATCAGATAGTGCTAAATTGCCCCCCTTAAAAGGTGTTCTAAACTTTGCCCCACAGTGTATAGATAGATGGCCTGTGTCACTACATCCGTGTGAGGGTAAATATTTTGATTTTTGTATATATGTAGGGCAAAACAGATTCTAGTGGTTGTTTCTAATTTGCATTTACCAGCTTACCAGAGAGATTGAGTGTTTTCCTCTGAATTTGTGCTTATTTAGTTTTTTTTTTAATTTTTAAATGTTTTTTAAAATTTATGTTTGAGAGAGAGAGATAGAAACAGAGTGCAAGTGGGGGAGGGGCAGAGAGAGACACACACAGAATCCGAAGCAGGTGCTCTTACTGTCTTTAATATAATTTGGCCATTTTTTAAATTATAGATTGAAATAATTTTTATATATTACAGATATTAATCCTTTTTTTGGTTATATGTGTTGTACTTGGCTCTCTGTTACTTGTCTTCTAAATTAGTTTATGTATCTCTGTCTTAAGAGAGTTCATAAGTTGTAATGTAGTCATATGCAGTCATATAAGTTGTAATGTCTTCCTTGTGCCTTCTGAGTTAATCTTACAAAGGAAAATCTTTCCTACCCCAGTATTCTTCTGTATATTCTTCCAATGTTATTTATGGTTTTGTTTATATACACACACATATGTATATTTTTAAATTTTTATTTATTTTGAGAGAGAGCATGTAAGCAGGGGATGGGGGAGAGAGAGAGGGAGAGAGAATCCCAAGCAGGCTCCATGCTCAGCTCAGAGCGTGATATGGAGCTCTAATCATGACTGTGAGATCATGATCTGAGCCAGTATCAAGAGTCAGGCAGTTAACTGAGCCACCCAGGCAACCCTCTTTTTATATTTATTCTTTAATCAGTTTGCATCATATATAAGTGGGAAAAGTAAGTAATCAGAAAAGACCTCAAACTTGTATCTATTGGTACATGTTTTCTTTCAAGTCTTAAATGTTTAAAAGCTTCACACCTTGGCCAGCTAAGTTCATGCCATTTAATACCTATTTTTATTTTCTTCTCAGAAATGGGAAATGCTTCTGCTGATGTTTTTAAAGGTTAGGGATGTTGGCATTTTTATTTAGAACATGCAGATCTTTATTTTTTTATTTTTTAAAAGTTTTTGTTTGGGGGCGCCTGAGTGGCTTAGTCGGTTAAGCATCCGACTTTCGCTTAGGTCATGATCTCGCAGTTCGTGGGTTCGAGCCCCGCGTCGGGCTCTGTGCTGACTGCCAGCTCAGAGCCTGGAGCCTGTTTCAGTATGTGACTCCCTCTCTCTCTGACCCTTCCCTGCTCACGCTGTCTCTCTCTCCTAGAAATAAATAAAACATTAAAAAAAAAAACCACTTATAAAAGTTTTTGTTTGAATTCCAGTTAGTTAACATGTAGTGTGATAATTAGTTTCAAGTGTTCAGTGTAGTGATTCAACACATCTACACATCCTCCGGTTCTCATCATGGCAAGTGCACTCCTTAATCCACATTATCTATTTCACCCATCCCCCTACCACCTCCCTTTGGTAACCGTTAGTTTGCAGAACATGTAGATCTTTATAAGAAACTGGCTGGAAGAGGATATAGTGTCCAAATAAAGAAAGTACTCACTAGTACAGCAGTAAGACCTCTGCTCATCAACCATATGCTTTAGGTCTGGATTATCTTTTACCTAGTTTGTGCTAGAAATAGAATGTCCTGATTTCTATTCTGTAGTCTTTATTTCACTGTTCTGAATTATCCTTTCCGTTTTTTTGTTGGATCAATGGGCCCTTGAGAGAATCACAAAAAAGTCTCTAATCAGGGTTGAAAGCTATTTATAGTAGGACCTTTAAATCTGGAACTCCATTTTGTTGACTGTGAGTGCCATTTTAACAAATAATCTTCTAAGCAATGTTGTTGTCCTTGCGTCCTAGGAAAGGTGGCTCCACCTTCATAAGGCATACTCATTCCATAGTAAAGCTCAGACTGCTTTTCCTGAGGGAAGGAAGAAGGCTAAGTAGTAATCATAGCTATGGATCTCTTAGTACATACTTAATACCTGCATGATGTTTCGCGTATACCTCTACCACCTTTGTAAAATTGCCATTAATATCCTCATTTTTAGTCTTAACAACCGAGTCAGAAGGCTAAGTAATTTTATCTAAGTCATGTAGCTAGAAAATACCAGAGATAAAACTCCAAGTTACGTCTGACTCCAAAGCCCATTGTTACACATTGCCTGTCCTACTCATGGACTTGGAAGTTGTTAGCTCATATTTATAAAAATAAAAACAATATGTAATAACTACTGAACACACTGTTTTAAGGTTTTTACATAACAATAACTCACTTAATGTTTACAAGATAGCCGAGAGAGTGTTATTATCTCTATCTGCAGATTCAAAATCAGAAATTTAGTAGCTAGCCTAAATTTTTCTAGCTAAAAAGTAGTAGAGTGGTGGGGCGCCTGGGTGGCTTAGTCGGTTAAGCGTCCGACTTTCGCTTAGGTCATGATCTTGCAGTTCGTGGGTTCGAGCCCCGCGTCGGGCTCTGTGCTGACTGCCAGCTCAGAGCCTGGAGCCTGTTTCAGTCTGTGACTCCCTCTCTCTCTGACCCTTCCCTGCTCACGCTGTCTCTCTCTCTCTCCTAGAAATAAATCATTTAAAAAAAAAAATGCAAAAAAAAAAAAAGTAGTAGAGTGGAATTCCAAGATAATATTGTCCAAAATTAAAAATGTATTTAAGAGAGTGGATTAATTCATGAATTATAGCTCTGTAAACTATTATTACAGGGATGTTGATCTTGAGGCTATATTGTTACACTGTGTAACTGTTACACTTCCCACTCCTCCAAATGCCTCACAGTGCTGCTCTTGGAGGCAGAGTTCTGGCCTGGATGGATCCAGTATGTCAATGTGTGCATTGTTCAGTTTTGAAGTTAATCATAAACTTGAACAGAGGAGTCTGGTTAACTCACCCACAAATATGCTTCATCTTGAGCAGCAGGATTCTCACCCCTTCTGAAGCATCTAATTAATCTGCCTAGTCTTCTCACTGTGGCCAGATGAACACAGCCTTGGCAGAGCAGAGAACCACCTCCGGCCTCTTGGAATATAGGGAAAGAGACAGGGCACCCTGGAAAGGACTTGTTTGGAGGTCAGCAAAATTATTGGCAAGCAATTTCTCTAACAGAGGGAGGGAATTTGGAATTCAAAAGTTTCTCCATTCTTAAGAGTGCACACGTTTCAAGGAAGTAGTGTCCAGTCAGGGCTGATGGTTCAGATACCCCATTTATAGCCTCAGCATGGGAAGGGCCCTGAGGCAACACTGCTGCTGTCAACTCAACTTGTGAAAGAAACTGTAGAGAAGCAGTTACAGGATCTTGCTTCTGGGGACATATCTCCAACTGCAGACATCTGTTTCCGGAATGAGTGCCCACAGAAGAAGAGCTGTGAGTCGAGGCAGTGACAGGAGCCATTATACTGTGGCCCTAGCCCTTATCCTTAGGATCATAGCCTTTCAAAGCCAGAGTGGCTATAGTGCAGAATTCTCTACCTTGGGAGGAAGAGAAAAATCAGAAGTTCAAAAAACGAATAGACTGGGGGCGCCTGGGTGGCTCAGTCGGTTAAGCGTCCAACTTCGGCTCAGGTCATGATCTCACGGTTCGTAGGTTCGAGCCCTGCATCGGGCTCTTTGCTGACAGCCAGCTCAGTGCCTGGAGCCTGTTTCAGATTCTGTGCCTCCCTCTCTCTCTGATCCTCCCTTGCTCACGCTGTGTCTCTCTCTCTCTGTCTCTCTCTCTCTCTGAGAAATAAAACATTAAAAAATTTTAAAAAAATGAATAGGCTGTACAAGTTTGCATAGAATTAAGTGGTAAAACTAGACAGGGGACCCAGCAGATGCTCAATAAGTACTTGCTGAACTAGCAATTTTAATAAATGCATCCTGTAGTATCAACTCTGTTCGCCATCACTCTTTCATTGTTTAAAATATTTGAACCCTACTAATTATAACGTAACAAGTATTGGTATTTAAAATCATGGCCCTGTGATATAACAAGGCTGTGAAGTATTATCTGATTTGTTAAAGATTAAATTATATCCAGCAAAATCTCTGGGTCAAAATGTATTATTCTTCTGAAGATTTTTAATCCCTGTAGAGCACAAAATAATTCAGTTAATCAAAGTCTTATGAATTGAAACAGACCATTCCAAGCAAATTGTGCAAACAGTGAAGTTTGTTAAATCCTAAAGCTGCATGTGGAATTCTTTGTTGGATGGCATATGAACAAGATGGAACAAATATGGACACCTTGTACCATATTCTTTCTTATACAAAGAACTTCAGGTATAATCATAGTTAAAAACAATAATACATATGCCTTAATTGGTTTTGATATAAATTTGGTTCTAACAAGGGCCCAAAATAAAATTGGTTCAAAGAATATAGAAGTCTATTTCTCCTATACATGAAGGGCAAGCTGGTCTGGAGGTTTTAAATTCCAGTAAAACTATAAGGTGCCTAGAAAGGTTGAGAAAAGTCCATGTGGTTGAGAAATATTATTGGGAAAGATTATTTGCCCCTCTCGTCTACAAGGTGTCTCCTTCATCCACATATTTCAAGCCAGTTGTCAATATCTTCATTACTTCCATAGAAAGGAACTTTACCCTTTTCTTAAGGGCACAGCCTAGAAGTTGCCAACGTCAGGTGCATTAATGTTCCATTGATGAAAACTTTGACATGTGATTGGGATAGGTAGTCCTAATTAGATGGCCAGTGCCCTGTCGATGCTTCAACTGTCATATAAGAAGGATTGCCCTATTGATACTTCAGCTGTCATATAAGAAGGAGTAAACAGATAATGAGAGATGATTGGCAGTCATCCCTATGCAACTATTAAATAAGAGTTATAGGTATTTCTTTTTTTGTGTCACTGATAGCTTCTGAGGGTAGGCCATATAGCTATCTGTTAGCATAATAGAGATATCTGTACAACTGACCTTTGTTCTGGTTCCATAGTATTGAATTCAAAATGTACTTGGAATAGACTATAATATTATAGAGGCTGAGATAAATACATGAAAAACTGTGGTTTAGTGTTTGTCCTGTTTGTATTGTCCTATTGAACCCGCTAGGCATGGTATGTAGGCACGACGCATGATTGCAGAGTGTATCTAACCCAGATGATGTGGTCTCCGGAAAGTATCCAGGCTCTTTGTATCCATCTGCTCCTATGAGTGTCTAATGGGATTCTCTTTCACTTGAGTGTCACTACTCATGGTTGTGTACTTTATTAGTTGAGGGTCTGAAACCTTATACTTCTGTCTGTTGCTGAGCTCTCTTCTCTGGTTCCTGAACATGGTTACTTTGTCTTGTGTCCTTTGGCTAAGTGTATTACTCAGGGTTCTCCAGAGAAACAGAAACCAACGGGATATCTGTATCTCTACACAGATATATAGTACAAAAGTAGATGTATAGATAGATGTATAGAAAGAAATGAGGAGAGCCATCATCTGCCATCTGTAAGCTGGAGGTTCAGGAAAATGGGTGGTATGGTTTTAGTCCAAACCTAATGACCTGAGAACCTGGGGAACCAGTGGTGTAGTACTGGTGTGAGTTTAGAGGCCCCAAGGGCCATGAGCTATAGATGTCCAAAGGTAGTCCAAAGATGGACAGCATAGCTCAGGCAGAGAACACATTTGCCCTTTTCTGTCTTCTTATTTTATTTAGGCCTTCAAAGGATTGGATGATGCCCACTTGCATTTGTGAGGGTATTTTCTTTACTTAGCCTACCCATGTAAGTGCTAATTTCCCCTGAAACACCCTCACAAACATACCCAGAAATAATGTTTTACCACCTAGCTCAGCATCCCTTAGTTCAGTCAAGTTGACACATAAAATTAAATGTCACATTAAGTAAATCTGGTCTGATCCAAGTGGTGTCAGCCAAATGTCAGTCTCTTTGTCAAGATTTTTTGTGTTCATTCACACAGGTTTTTCTTCTTACAAAAGAGTTGGTGAGAGGGAGCTCACAGTGTGAACTTTAAGGACAGCCCTGAGCTTGGATGATCCTAGGGTTATCTCTTAGTTTCTCTGTGGAGCAAACTTCTACATAAACTCCAGGAACAGGAGCAAGTCTGCCGACTCAGTCTATACCCTCAGTATTTATTTAATACAGGATCTGCCATAAAGTAGAAGTGCAGAAATATTTGTTTATTGAACTTGTGGTACTCAAATATAAGAACATCTAGAGAGACCACCCTGGAACAGTATAAATGTCTTTTTAATCCAACTTTTTGTTTCTGAGTGAGAATTTAACTTCAAAGACCCTAACATTTCCTTAACATGGTTATTGGACTTATCACTTACTGGTTTAAACTTTTCCAGAAACCATTTATGGGAGTAAGAGTTTTTAGTGTTTATTGTTTCGAAAACAATTTAAATTAACCTAGTGCTGTTTTTACCCCAATGTTTAGACAGTGATGATATTTGAGCTCTGTGTGACTATATCAGAATTATATGAACTGGTATATTCTAATCGATGATTTTTCATTGGGAAAGACTTTTGAGAGTGAACTCAGGCCAGTTTAATGCCTTGGTCAGTTTTCAATAAAGTTAAGCCTTTTACTTCTTTCTTATTTATCTAACTCTATTTTATTAAAATTATTTACTTTAGGAACAATTATCCATGCATTACATTTATAATAATGACTTGATTCATCAGTCATCTGTTAAAAAAAATCTTGCAATAATGCTTCTGCCAGTCTGAATTTTCTTGTATGGCAGTTATTTCTACCATGTCCAGTTTCCTTGATCAGATTCTTCAGATCAACATTTGGGAAAGAAAATTAGATTCTTCTGTCAATTTTTAGTCAATAGCACATTTTTCAATAATGCAGTTATGGCCGTTGTCTGTTGTATTTTGCAATGATTGTTTCTTCTAAGGATAGTTTTTCTTGGGCAGTTTTAGCAGTTTGGAACTTATTAACATGGTGAGATTTTTCAGTTGTTTTTCCTTTTAATTTTGATGTGTGCCATGTTAGTCTTTTAAAATTTTAACTTAGTATTTTTTTTTTTTTTTAGTACTTATTTTTGGAACAAAACTCCATAGTAGTTTAAAGGCTTTATATCGTCTAATCAAATGATGGGGTTAGTTAGAATGGCAGCATTCTACCTCACCTAGAAGTACCTACAGTTCTGATGGAGAGATAGAGGCAGTCTTATACAAGGCTCAAGGTAATTACTGCTTTGTGAATTTATGTTTAGCTATCCCTGAAGAAAAACTAGGACCAGTAGAACCAAGGAGGCAATTTTATTTCAAAATAAGAAAACAAAAGTCTGTCAAATAAAATGGTGCAAGTTGAAATAGAGTTTGTGAGCTTCTTCCTAGTACTTAAAAATTTGGGTAAAAATCGGTCAGAGATGCCACTGGGTTTTCTATATGTTCCTTAAAAAGTCTATATCAAATAATAACATATCAATTTGTTTTGCATATGATTTAAAGGCAGATTTGCGTTTTCTCTCGGCTTCCATCTTTCTAAATTATAGACAACTAATTCATTTAATCTATTTTATTTTTAGGTCTTTTGCTTCTGTGCC
This sequence comes from Crocuta crocuta, assembly GCF_008692635.1. Taxonomy (NCBI): domain Eukaryota; kingdom Metazoa; phylum Chordata; class Mammalia; order Carnivora; family Hyaenidae; genus Crocuta; species Crocuta crocuta. The sequence goes on from NW_027532203.1 coordinate 22,373,883, forward strand.
ACTTTGTCTTGCCCCAGCCCAAACTCTTAGGTCCTGTCCCTGTGTCTTTGAGAATGCCACACCTTCTACTTCTATTTCTGTGTCTACTTCTATCCTGCCCTTCCTCTGGCTCTTCTGTCATTGGCCTTCAGAATTCTGCTCACCTGCCAGTAGCTCTGAGAAGCCTACCGACCCTAGCCTTCCAAAGGCAGGCTAGGCACTCCTTCAGTGTCATTCAGATGTTTAGCAACAAGTGGAATTGGACCATCTGGATGACTGATTGATTTTCAGAAGTTTATATTATGAATGTATTGATGACATCCAAACAGACAAGTGTAACATTCTTTGCCAAAATTACACAAATAATTTTGTGGCTTAAATGAGGCCTAGTATGCAGTCCTTCTGTAAGGGCTCTCATGCTTGTTGAGGAATCAAAATAGATCTTTGTAAACATTTAGAAAAATTCCAGGACACTAATTACCCAAGTATTCCATAGGTGTTAGAAACAAAATTTGCCAAAGAAGTTTAGGAATAAAGGATTCATGTTGGCGAGTGTTATAAAACCAGGTTTAATGGAAGAGGTAAAATTATTAATTATTGAGGCAGCTTTGATATATGTACTGTATTTACCACAAATTAAATTATTGTTTAGGAAATCCTGACAGTGTTTTGATTTAAAACTTACCTGTGAGTTGTAACAGAATAAGCTGTTAAGTTTTCAGCTGGCCTTCGGCATGTGAGATAGTCACACATACCAAAATCCTCTTTTTACAAAAGATATACTAGAAAGTCTAGATTGTAAAGAAAGAAATTGAGAAAGTATGGCTAGAATTCTGGTCCAGAGAGGTGGTGGTTGAATCCTAAATTGCCTGGGAGAGCTCAGAGAACAATAGTGAAGAGAAATCCCAGGCAGCATTAAATTCATTCATTCATTCCTATCGCAAATATTTTGTGAGTATCTATGATGTTTCAGCTGCTGTCCTAATTATTGGGAAGGAAGAAATGGACTAGACAGGTGCAGTTGGGATTTTTCATGATTCTAAGTGGAAGAAGCATCCACATTTCCCCTTGTTCCCATCACCTATTTATAATACTCATTCTGCCTCCAGCTCTACCTTGCATGTAAAATGTTATTTTGTCATGAAAGAGCAAGTGAAGTGGCCTAGGGGAAGGGTAATGGGCCTAATAACCTCTAAACGTCCCATCTAGCTTGAGCAATCCATGATGCTCTCTAGCTCTTCAGGAGTCATAAATCTGGAAAGCCTATCATCTTTTCCTGGTCTTCTCTATGTTACACTGGAGCTGTGGCTGTTCCCCTGTGAGGCTTGCAATTGACAATCATTTAATATTGCTCCTTCGCTCTGAACCTAGGATTGCTCACTTTAAAAAAATGGATCTGAAAACCCATATGGGGGATTATTCTCACTTTATATGTATATATTTTCCCTCGAAGGTGGTAACATATGGAGGAATAATTACAGCAAGATTTTCTTCTGTCATTACTGTCTCTAACATTTTTCCCCCACACGGAATATTCATTTTTAAAATCCTTGGCCAAAACTCAATGTTGTCCTTTTAAATGACTAAACCTTTGTTGAGTTCTCACGCAGTGTATAATATAGGCTTAGCTAATCAGCCTCACCCAGCTCATATATCATAGCAAAGTGTTTCTCAGAGCAGCTGAATCTTGTGGCAATGATGATGAAACTATTGAATTTAACAGGCGCATTTCATATGTGCCCTTTCTAAAGGCAGCTGTGATGTCTGTGGCACTAATCATCTTCCCCCTCCACTCTTTCCCCTTCTTCCTGCATTTTTTTCTTTTCCTCTCTTCATCCTCCTCTTCCTTCTTCCTACTTTCTCCAATTTCTCTTCTTCTCTTCCTCCTTCTTTGCCACAACACACAGCAGGCAGGTATTAATCCTTGCTGATAACTGTCTTTAACTCATAAATTGTGGCAAATTATGTGAATTCCCTATTTCTCCCAAGAGTCTGAATTTGGGTCAACTCTCCCTAAGAGAGTTAGTTCTCTTCCTACAAGAAGGTTGGGGCCAAGGGGCAAGAGTTTCCCACTCTCCCTCCTGATTTAATCTAGTTCAGTTTCTACCATATTGCAAAAATTTTCCTTACTGCTACAAATGGACTGGCCTTCTCAAATTCTGTAGCCTTAAATATGCTGCTTGCTTATCTGTTCCTTGCCATGTTCTCTGTTGAGTTATTTATTAGCTTCCTCATGGATAAAGTTTAAGCTACCCAGGGAATAAAGGAGAAGGCATCTCATGGTTTTGAACTTCTGTTGTAAGCCAGGCAGTGTCAGAAATGGTCATTTACAGAAGTTACCTCCTTTAATCCTGACAACAACCCAATAAAGTGGGTGTCATTATCCCCCTTCTAAGTTGAGGAAACTAAAGTTCAATGGGATTTGAAACATTTCAATATTGCTATTTGGATTTGAACAAGGCCTGATTGACTTCAAAGGAAACACTCCTGTTTCTAAACAAGTTTTCAACCATGTGCCTGAGGACTTAGACCTTTTCTTTTGAATTACTTATATCTAGCATTGCATCCTTATTTAGGAAGTATCACAGCATTATTGTAACTATCTCTATGTTCTTCAGTATCCCAAAAGTCTCAAAATAGGTGCTTTTCCAAAATAAATATTGGGTAATTTACCTATTGGTTGATTTTTCATAACCTTTAAATATTCCCAGATATCATAAATATTTAAGATACGTGTAATGACTATTTATAAAATCAACATCTACTACCTATTATTTATTACAAAAATATTGTTTATGATCATGTCTCTTTCTGGGTTTCAGGTAATCTTTAATAGGTACCTTGCATTTGCTTTCTCCATTTCTATGTTTTTAACTTTGATACTGTGTTTTTCAGTCTGATTTCAATCCTTATCACTATTAGGGATGGTGGTAGTGGTTTCTGCCTCATTATATCTCTAAATTCTCTTCCCTCTGGAATTACTGTATTATAGGAGATATATATGCATAACTAACATAGTAAAAATGTAAGACAAAATATTCTGCTGATATCTGTGCTACTATTTCCTAATTTCCAGTGTAGTGCTCTAAGGAAATCTGAACATGACTTGGACCAGGAAAGTCTTTGCTTCTTCCATCTCTCCTCTGAATCTCAGGTCAAGCATTGCCAAGGTGGTTTTGAATGCAGAATGTTTCCCAATCTGTTCCTTCCTTGCTCTGGTTGTAGCAGATGCAGTGAAGGAAGTTAGAGAAGAGTGGAAGGGCTGTTTCTAGGAAGCAGGCCCTAAATACTTCTGCTTAGCATATTAACCATGTAGAGAGTCAGAAAGGCAGACAAGATACAGGATGGCTGAGTAGGTCCAAAGAAACAGACCCTGCAGGCGGTTTAGCACATGCCACAGGAAATGGGAGCTCTGACCCCATACTTGGGCATTGTTGTGTAATAAACAGTGACCTTGATTCCTACTGAGAAACAAAAAATGGCTTTATGTTTCAGACTCTTAACAATCAGATTGAGAGCTTCTCTTTCCCATTAGGAATTAGTGAGGACAATAGGAAGAGGCCTGGGTGAAAGTTTCCTTTCCAGTAAGCACTTATTCCCAATGTTCTCTGTGTGCTCACTGGAGATTCTTCAAAAGTTGGGCACTTCAGAGGACAGATGCCTTTTCTCTGTTAACTTTTTATTTAGAGCAAACTGAATTAATTAATTAACTAATTAATTAATCTTTCTGCTGTTTGAGTTGGGGAATGGGGAGAGCACAGTTCTGCACTCATCCTTCAGGTGTGGCAGCCCAGCCAACTGCAATTTGGGGCTTTTCTTGTTCAGCAATGGCCAGGTCATCCCAGGCTGCTGTCCTTTACAGAATACAGGCTAATCCTTGTTTGTATGTGTCATTATAATACCATAGTATAGGTGGGTATTATTCTTCAATAGTGGGTTAAACAGTGACTAGAAAAATCAGCCAGATAGGAGTCAAGGAGAGACTATGTAGGTTTGGAGGTGTGACTTCAAGAATTTGAGGCAGGTCTGAGATCCAGGACAACTATTCCTTGATTTCTCTTGTATCAAGGCCTTGGCATATGCCATTTGCCTTATGTTCTCTGTCCCTCCTGCTGGCTGCTTTCAACTCAATAGTCTACAATCCTCTGTTGAGTCTTCCCTGAGCATCTCTTTTTCTGCTGTTTTCTTCCTTCTCCAGGCTGGGCTAGGCAACTCCTGTTGTGTTCTTCTGAGGTCCTGTTCTTATCTCTACCCTGTAACTACTTACTTAATTGCATCCTCCTTCCCCCACCAACCTCCCTTGGCTATGAGCCCGCTAGGGCAGCTCCTGGAATGGGGATTAAGGTTCACGGACTACCTTCAACTTGCCAGACATTGTACCAGACGTGTCCTATCCATTATTTTAATAAATTTCTATATCCTGCTCTGTGAGGTGGATTTTATTATCTTTATTTTATGGATGGGTAAATGGCTTAGAGATATTAAGTAGCTTGCCCAAGGCCATTTATTAAGTGGCAGAACTGGGATTTGAAACCAGCTTTCTCTGACATTCCAGCCTTTGCTTTTCTCCTGGTGTTGCCCTTCAGATCCTGTGGTAGAGTTCACGGGCTCTACTGATTTGTACATTCACTGCTGGCTCAATTAACGTTGCTGTCTTTATTTCACTTTTCTGACCTCCTATCAGGGGCACCTGCAGCCACGGCTGAACCTGTCGACTTCTCCCTTTCCCGTTTCTGCTTCTAGGTTTTTTCTGCTGACTAGAAGATTTGCAACTGGAGTGACAGAGAGTGACTGATATCATCCCCACTCATTTCACTGTCAAGGGTTGGGCCTGTCAGCAGTTGGTGAATAATATGCCGGTGATGGGCACTGATCATAAATTGTTCCCCATTAGCTGTCATGGTCAAACTCACCTCCCCAAGTCATGGAGTTCCAGATGTACCACATCCTGCGCTTCGGCTTCAAAAATACCCTTCACTACTTGGTCATTTGATTTTTCACTCAAGCTGGAGTCTCTCTGATTTCCTAGTGATTTGCATTTCTGTATTCTAAGAGGAAAATGTGCATCAGTCATGATGGAGCACATATTCCTTTCTATGCTTATCATGAATTGACACTCATCAGATTAGAAAAGCAATTAGCAGCTTTCTTCTCTCCTGATACCTAGTCAGAAAAGAGACTGCTTTTGCTTGCTTATTTTTCTTGCTGTTGTCTGCTGCTTCCTCATCACCACTCTTTTACCAAATCTGTTGTACAATAATTTATGCTCATTGAGTGTTTCACAGGTACCGGGCTCTGGTCTAAGAGCTTCCTGCAGATCAACTCATGTAATCCTTGCTATAGCCCTGTGTGGTAGGAGCCTTTGAAGGCAACTGAGTATAGCCTCTCTGGACATGCGCTGCACCCGCCCAGGGCACCATTAATGTACACAGAATGTGAGCAATATCCCTGGATCTGTGTGGTGGCTGCACTGCTGGCATTATTATCACCTCCATTTTAACGATGAGGAAGTGGAGAAGCAGAGAAGGTCAGTAACTCACAGCTTCACATTGCTATGGGTCATGCATGCTGGGTGTCAGCCTGGCTCCTAAGTCTACCTGATTCCCTCATTTTGCTGCTGCTTTTAGCCTCTGGGTCACAGTAGAACCTCAGAAAGAAAAGGTTTTATTTGGTGACATATTCTGGGTACCAGATAGTAATCAAACTTTTTTGCTTCAACACCATTCTTGAAGATCTTTCTAACATGACCCAGTTGACTTCCTGCTCTAGTGAGTTAAGTCCTCAGTAAACTGTATTTTTACTGTAAACTGTATTTTTACAGTGAACTGCAGGGTCCTGCAGGTGCATTGGTTCATCCTGAAACTCTACTTACAGTTCAGAAGAATTTCTATGTAGATAGAGAAATGTATAGGACATTACAAGAGTCTTTCCATAAGACTGTACCTAATTTAGCCATCTGGCTTTAAAAATTAAAACCTCATCTCCATGCACAACCTTCTTTGGGCTCACTAAAATAATAGATTTCTGTATTTTGCCTGTCAGGCTAGTTTGTAGCTGACCACTGAGTTGATTTCACAGAAACTTTACTTCAAACCACCTTTAGTATTAATTTAATAAATGTATATACTCTGATGATGAGATAGAAACTTCTTTTTTTTAACCATTCCTTGATTATAGCACTCCAGGTATTTTATGTATGTATGTATGTATGTATGTATGTATGTATTCATTTGGGTATTTTATTTCAACCCTAATTATAAATTACTTTTCTGCTTCTGTCTTTTCTTAAAATGAAATGTCTGCTTTTGGTATCTTTACTCATGGGGATCTCACCACCTCTGAAGATTGCAGTGGCTCATTAAAAGAGCATTCGCTTAGATTAATATTTGCCTCACCTAGTTCATACCACTTTTAGGGAAACGGCTAGGCCATCTGCTCAGAGGGCCCTGCAAATCACAAACACATGCAAAATTGATAAATTGCTCTAAAAGTTCTTGCGGCATCAGTTAGGGTCTAATGCAGCATGACCCATGACTTTGAACATCTACTTTCACAACTAACACCATTCAGGCCCCAGGGAATGTCTATTCCTCATCTCTTTCCCTGAGTCCTCAAAACATAAAGCATCTGTGTCTGAGTGTCATGGAGGTTTATAAATTGAACACTGTGGAACCACTGGAGTAAGGGAAGGATTTGAGCAGAAGAAGGATATAGTTAAGATCAAAGACAAGTTAATTACTTTGTCAAGTCTTCTCTCAGAAGACATGGAGCCAGTCAATATCTTCAGTAGAGCTCGGGTCCATTCCTTATTGCTCTTCAAGTTCCACATCATGATTCTGGAGGTACTCACAAAGTGCCATGGCTGCTAGGAAAATTTTGCAGTATTAAATAATTTATGTTATTTTCAAATTTGTATGTATATAGTTTTAGTTACGTGTAACAGACATGGAGAGTAATACTGATTCTTTACCTTGACAGTTACATGAGCATTGAGAGCTTATAGTACAGTGGATGTTTTTAATTTTTAAAAAGTGTTTACTATATCTTATTACTGTGAAACTATTAAATTCATTCAGTTTATAAAAATAATAGTTTCAAAAACTTTATTCACTAATTATAATTCATACTTTACCTTTTAATTTTTAATACTGTAGGAAAAAACTTTAAAAACTATTTGTGAAAATGTTTTTAATTTTTACTTTTTATGTTGTATTAGTTTTTTCAAAAAACATTAAAATGTATATATTTCGATGGGGTGCCTGGGCGGCTCAGTCAGTTAAGGGTCTGACTTTAGCTCAGGTCATGATCTCACAGTTTGTGTGTTCAAGTGCTGTGTCAGGCTCCATGCTGACAGCTGAGAGCCTGGAACCTTCTTTGAATTCTGTTTCTTCTTCTCTCTCTGCCCCTCCCCCGCTTGTGCTCTTTCTCTTTCAAGAGTAAATAAACTTAAATTTTTTTTAAATGTATATACTTTGAATACAATTGAATTTAAAATATAGATCATTATGTTTAGTAAAATCCAAATTATGTGAAAATATTAGTAACAGCATAATGAGTAACTTATTAAAACAAAGTCAAGAAAATATGTTTGATGGAAATAAATATATGAATTATTAACATATTTTTAAAATATTACAGGCCCATCCGTAAATATTCAGACCTGTAATAGTAAGTATTAATATTAATTTAATTATCTTTTATATTTTGCCAAATTTTAGTCATAGAAAAGTATATATGTTTTTGATACTGTGGTTTGAAGATATATTTTCTAAGGGAAGAAGGAGTTAAATCCAGAGCTTTAACTGTTTGTTGCTTGATTTATAACTTCTAAATATTTAGGTATAAGTTATGTGGGCCTTCCGTTGTGCTCTTGCCCTGAGTCCTGCAAATGTGATACTCTAGGACCATAGATTAATCTCTGGAGGGCTCAGTCTGCTTATTTATAATCTGGAGAGCGTGATCTTTGGTGGCTTTGGTGAGAACTCATATGTACATCATAGCAATTTGTAAATCCCAAGGCACCATTCCTATATGTAAATTATTGTTGTCTAGTATCACTAAATGTCTTAAAACACTTTAAAACATGTTGAATGAAAATGTTTCCAGGTAATGTGGAATAACAGAATCTTCAAGTAGAAAGAAACCTTACAGATAATATAGGCCACTTCTCTTTTCTTCCCTCTGCACTTTCTGACAAAACCCATTTTATTCTTTGATAGCTTAGTTTTTAGAGAGTTGAAGTGTACCCCTCTTTCCATCTTTGTAATCTGCCCTTATCAGAGGCATCATTACTGCTACACCTTTTTCTTGAATGTTACTTCTTGCCTGCCTTGAAAATTGAAATAATTTTCAAAGACATAATAAATTGCAATTTAAAGACACTTCTACCTCTTATGAGTCTTATTCCCTTTAAAAACCACTTATCAGGGTACCATATCTCTATTTTCCTTGACATTAAATTCCCTCTCCCCCCCCCCCCCAAATATACATATCCAAGTGCTTCTCTCTTCAATGTCACCAGTTCCAGGTTGACACAATCACTTTCTCTCCTGCTTTATTTCTAAGCTATTAGTTTATTTTTCTCATTGGTCAGAGTTAAACCCAGAATAACAACTTCCCTCTTTGCTCTTTCTCCTTCAGAGCAAGCACGTTCATCAGTAAGACAAGCTGAAGGTGTATCAGATACTGTACCTTTAACATAATTGTATCACTTCTTTTGTTGATGAAGATTGTGCATTTATAAGCAGCCTATGTGAGCTACTGAAATGCTGCATTAATTTTCATTTTGTATAACTGTGAAATCATCCGTATTCCAATCAAGCAGATGTCCTGAGCTAAGAGAATTGAATGTGGTAGGAGTAATGGTGGGAGCCCTATGATAAGTTAGAGAGAATTCTAAATATTTGTTTTAGTAAAATTCCTGCCCAGACCTTGAAGCATTGTTCCCCCTCCCCCCCACTACAGAACATTGTATCCAAATGTTTACATGAAATAAAGAAAAGTACAATTGTATTGTAGAGCTGACAGTGTGTGTATATAACATTAACTGGGTTGGGTACCATGGCAGTGGTTTAGAGTGAAGTCATGGAGGCTCACATCCTCCTCCTGCTGCCTCCCTTCCACATTATCAAGTGATATAGATCATTTGAAGTCAAAAGTAAAACCCTGTTGAGTTTCTATGTCCAACTTAGATTGTACCAGAAATAATTATACCTTCTATTTTGCAAAGGATTGTCACCAATAAATTTTAATAAACAGGAGTAGAAAGATTTTATTCATGCCATTCGAAAAAAAATTAGAACATAGTAGTCTTATTAAGCTATGCAGATGTTATGTTATTGTGTTGTTTATATGAAAATGGGTATGACATGGAGAGGTATATCAAATGAGTGGGAGAGAGATTTGAGCTGGGCTACTGTTTTGATTATGCTTATTTATTCATAATATAGAAGTCGCTCTATGGAACCTCTTCTCCTAAGATATTTTTGGAAGCCATATTCTATTTTTTTAATATTTATATTTGTCAATACCATCCTGTACAGTATTTATGAGTGCCTTATTTAAATTGTACCTTAATTAGTTTAGTCTCCAGAATTCTAAGACATGATGCTAATACCTGGTGTTGTCCAAGTGAGCAGGGGAGATAATGATGTGGTGCTGTTGGTTGGCTGCTGGGGAATGAGCCCACTGTACATGGTCTGAAAACAGTAATTGCACTGTGACTCTGATTTGTTGTTTTGGGCATAATGTTGTTTTACCAGTAGATCACCTCATTTTCTATTATGATTACTCTGTCAGGACCAAGTCCCCGTGCACATATTTTATTTTATGTACTCGATAGCAGTATGCCAAAAGAGATGGATGCTAACCAACTGATTAAAGAATTAAAACAATTAGATGACTTCTATGCACACATGTGCACGCACATGTACACACACTCCATCCTTCACTGTCTTTGTGTTTGTGTGTGTGTGTGTGTGTGTGTGTATGTGTGTGTGTGTGATTGTTGCTTGGGATATTAATCACACCGTGGTCAAAGTGATTTAGGGAGTACTTCAAATTATCAGTATCATGACCCAGTATTATGACTCTTTATTCAGTGGAATAGTCATACTCAAATTTTTCATGTTTCAAAAAGAAAGATAAAGAGTAATACATCTTTATGGATGGAGAAGTTAGTATCTTCTAAGTTAGTATCCTCTGTGGGGCAGATTAGAAGGATCAGGAAAAAGAAAGGGAAAGCTGTAGTAACTTTACAAATCATTTTCAACTTGGCACAATAATTACATCCATCTTCAAAATTGGTACAGGTCCTACAGCCTTCCACAAGGCCTTATAACTTTATACTTAACACTCATCCCCACTTCACATTACTCCTCATCTCATCAAGCTCTTAAGATAACACATCAGTCTCGTTTTTCTAGTTATATCTCACTTGATTCTAACATGCTAATTCTTCGAGGCCTGCACCATCTAGTCCTCCAATCTAGTCTGTGCCTATTTTTCTGTGTCCATAATGCCCAAGAACTATTGCATTGCTTATAGATTCAGTGGCAGTTCTCCCTCCCGTGTGTCTGTTTTATGATTGGTTAACGTAGCATCAAGGAGAACTTACATTTTATTTTTGTGTCATATGTATACATATATTTTTATTACCACTCCCCACTCTCTTTAAGCTAAGTAGGCAAGAGAATGGAGGAACCTAGTTGAAAGATACCCTCTACAATTTCAACCCTCTGCTGGTACCTATAACCAGTCAAAACAATGAAAAGGGATTAAAGGACTCTTCTGCCATCTCCACATTCTCTTGAGACTGTAGTTCATCTTCTGTGGGTGAGGGGCAGGTAGCATTTCTTGCTGTGGGTCCCCATGATTGTAGTTGTCAAGCCCATGATTACCATTTTGCCAAGATGCCCTGAAGAAGAGGTGCAGCATCTGCCTTTTCATGAAGTTTTTGAGGGTGTATCTGATTTTTACAAGTTACCAACAGATGTGCCCAGGTGGTTCACTTCTTTGACAATTGAATCATTCTAATTAAAAAGTAAAAGTCACCCTTGCATCCTTGTAAAGATATGATAGAAAGCTTGAAATTTCTGCAATTAAATCCTCAACTAATTTAGTGGGATGGTAGCTACCATCCAAAGGGATCTCATTATATAGTTAATAAAAGCCAAGAGCATGGAAAAATGCCAAGGCCAAAGAGATTTTCCAGGATTTCTTCTGGCTATACTTTTGTTACTTCAGGTCCCAAATCTCATCTCCTCCCTGATGCCCACACTGACCATTCCAACTTGCCTACTTTAGGCTTTAAAAGCATATCTTACATACTACACACATTCCTAGTAACTTAAATGATTTCTGATGTATCTTTCCCTTTTCCTCTCACTTAGGATATATGCAACTTGAATGAAGGAGATTATGATGATTCTTTTTATTTTATAAAATCACCCAAACTGATTTAGTAAATACCGAACCACACTTCTTGGGGGAAATTGATCAGAAGTGTTAAGTGACTTGCCTGAGGCCACCATTAGTAAGTGCCAGAGTTGTGATTCAGACCCCACCCAATGGCCCCAGAGCTGGAGCATCTTTCACCACGCTGCATAGACTTCTACTGTCTCCACCGTTTAGTCATTTCTGTTTGAGAGCTGGAACAAGATGGCAGATCATTGTTTTATTTGACCTCCGCTGGGAATTGCAGGTCAGAGTCTTGAATTGTTCACCACTCTGGGCATGTCCATGCATGTCTGCAAATTACCCGAAAGCCGATGAGTATTGATTTGGGGATTACAAATCAATTTTAGCAGTAGGTGAATTTGCAAATGCAGAATCCATGAGTAATGAAGATTGATTGTATTTGTCATATTTCTTGGGATGCCCCAGACACTGAATATAGCCATTTGCTGGTAGTGATTGCTTAGTAAAGGTTTGTTCAGTGATGGGTTGGGTGAGTGAATGAGTCAGCAGCTCCCGAATCAAAGAGCTAGGTTTATTTCTCATTCTTTTGTAGTATACCTCTGAATGTGTTGAAAGTCACATAGTGGAGGAGCTGAGAGAATGGACTTTGGAGATGTAAGGTCTGGATTTGAGTCCTAACTCTATTATAACCATTACTCCTGTGACATTGGGCCTCAGGTTTCTCATTTATAAAATGGGAGATAAGAATGGTATTGATCTTAAGGAATTGTTGTAAGAATTAAATGAGTTAATATTTGAAAAGAACTTAGAAAGTGCCTGGCACAAAGTGCTATATAAGTATTTGGTAAAATAAAAAAACATAAACAAAAACAAAAACAAACTCCAGTACCATATTCTGAATACCTAGCATTGCAATAAACTATTTTTACCATATTTCTAAAAACTAGTGTGAATTTGCATTATTCTATCCTTATTGTAGATCACAGCATCCAACAGCCTTCTTCATAAGAAGCCTAGAAGACTACAGTGAAATCTGTATTGGGAAGTATACACTTAAAGAAATGCAAAATAGTACTGTGAATGTCTGGCAGTCTCTAAAACCAGGATGTGGTCTCTGGGGTCTGTCCGGGCACTACTCTGAAACTTGTACTTTGTGGCACACCCAGTACATGGACAGGTAACAATTTTGTTGTGACTTTCTCACACTTAATGTCTTTGAATGAGCTGACAGAGCTCACTGCTGCACTGCTAGAAATAACCGCTTAGGGTGGCACTGTATACATTTCTTCCCTTTTCCACCAATCAACAGGTTGTAACTTAAGATAGAAATGAGGCCCCTGAGTTCATGCTGGAAATGGGGGGAAAAAAGTAAGAAATGATAGGTTGTCAACTTCCCTGAAAAGGTGCAAGGCATCAGAACTGAAAATAAAGACTTTATTGCCTTGCAAAGAAGGCTTGGTAGCATTCAGATATTACCTACATCTGCTTTAATGATTCCATTTAAGCTGTCATTTTCTGCATTTACCTTGTAGCATTCAAAAGCAACTATACTTACATGTTCACAGCCAATGCATTGCCAGCATTATAAAAGTGCGAAGACATGGGGGAGGGTAGAAAATGGTAGATGGTGTATTTCAAAGAACAGTTTCCTTGCAGAAAATTAGCAGTAATTTTGAGGCTACTCTTAAAGTGAAATAAAGTTTCTTTGGAAATAAAAAATGCTGACACTGAACAGAAGAGAAGGTGGTAAGGGGGACTAAATTCACTCTCCTGTCCTTTCTCTCTCCACCATTTTGCTATTTGCTAAACACCTGGTCAAGCACTTCAGTGGGAAGGGCCAGGAATCTGGGGATAAGGTCACCTTGGTTTTCTTCCTGCTATGATCAGTCCTGATCAATAAAGGAACCAAATACAAGAGGTTTTCCTGGAGATTCACTTGGCTGCTTCTGGAATGGGGGTAAGAAGGTTCCAAGATTTTCTCAGTGCTCCTCAGAAGTCCCATAGAGATTGACAATCTAGAAATGCAAATCATGGGGTGCCTGGGTGGCTCAGGTCATGATCTCATGGTTTGTGAGTTTGAGCCCCATATCGGGCCCTCTTCTGTCAGTGCGGAACCCTCTTCAGATCCTCTGTCTCCTCTTTCTGCCTCTCTCTGATCATGCTCTCTCCCTATCTCAAAAATAAGTAAACATTAAAAAAAAAATGCAAATCACCTTGAATATGGCACTTTTGTTATGGCTGGTCAAATATTCTCAATGAGATGCTACAATTTGTTCTCTAAATAGTCTTTATTTTTCAAGTTCCAGCTTAAATCTTACCATCACTGCTTCTGATGCCACTAACTCCCACAAGTCTCTTCCTCCTTCTGGTCCCTATGGTTTTGGTTAACTAGATTCTGGGTTTGTACTTTGAATGCTGAACTAGGGCATTTGTTTGTTTACTTGTTTCTGTATCTGCATGCATTTTCTTAGCTTTGCAAGTAAAATTTAATTTTGTTAATTCAGAGGTACACTTTTTGGGGCCACTCATGACTCCTGCATGGCACATTGCAAAGAGGAGGTATTTCACACAATAATAGTTTGTATGGTGAAATCCACATGGTTTATATGACTATGTCTGTTTACTTTTTGGACTCCTTCTCTGGCCTGTTTTGCCTGTTAGCGGATTCTACCCATATTAAGTTTCCAAGTGGTTTTAAATTCATTATGTTAGTGCTCCAAACAAACGTGAGCTGACAATTCAAATCAAGCAAACTTGGGTTCATAGAAAGAACACTTAGGACTAAGCTGACCTGGCCATCTGCCCATGGTTCTCCACTGTAAGCCTCTTCAAGACCAGGTAATAGTGAAGCCAACTGTATGGTCTTCCTTAGTACTGAGAACAGAGAGTGCACAGGATTATAAAGTGGAACTTCATAAATCTCTTTTTAATAAATGAATGCACTAGTGAATTAATAAACAAAGTCAGCATTCTTGCCCAATTTGTTTAGTCCCCTTCAGATCTTCTGTGATCATGGGGATAATGCTCAGTGTCCTTTTAATTTGGGGCATAATTCAACAGATTTATGCTCAGTTGTTATGAGAAGTCATTTTTAATCTTTTTTTAAGGAATTAATACTTTAAAAGAGGAAAAAATTAGGGATCTGAAATTGATGGTAGAGTCAGAAACAGAAGTGGAGAAAGGAAATGTTTATTAATGTTACTCCAAGTAGTATTTTATTTCATGGGAAGTGAGAGAACCCTAGAAAATATGAGCTAGAGTTTAGTTATGAATTTTAATTATTTTTCTTTCTTGACTGAAGGGAAGATATCTTGTCTTAATTTGCTTTTGCGTTCAAATGCCAAGCACAGTGCCTAGAATATGGTAGGTGTTCAGTAGTTTTGAAAGGTAGGCCAGGTGGATGGAAGTTGACAGCCTAATGGAGAACATTTTATTTGTGTTTCTGTCTCTCTTTCCAGATACACTTCCACATGGGAGTTGGAAAGAGAAAGGAGTAAATTTTTTATTGTTGTTGTTTTCATTGTGTTTGCAATTCATAAAGGGACTGCACACCTCACTCCACACCCACTTTCTCACTTCTCATGAACTCAGGTGTCTTGTGGAGAGAATGTGAAGAAATAATTGCCCTGGAAGTGCTAATAATTTAATGACAATTATTTAGTTTTTTCACAAATATTTGGCTTTATCAGAAAACAAATTCTGATACCAAGGATCTCATGCCTAATAGAATTCAAGATAAGATTCACCAAAGGTATTAATCAATAATTTAAAAAATACACATTCATGTATTTTTCTGAGGTCCAAATAAGTTTGAGAAGGGTGGCTTAAACACAGTTAAACAGTTTGGACTTCCCAGTTTTATGTCTTTAATATACAAAAGACCATGTGAATCTCCACATTTTTCAAAGTTATTTTCCCCCATGGAACTTTGTTTTTTTAATATAGTGTTTTGAGATATTAGCATTCTATGCAGAAATCTTTGGAAAAATTTGTAATAAGTCACCTCCCAGAGTTCATTCACAGAGTGAGGGCTATAAGCTTCAATCTGAAAATAAGCTGAAATGGAATAATTTTCTGATTCATTTTTTTCCATTTCAGAATTCACACAGCATTATTCATCTCAAGCTACAAGAATGTTGAGCAGTACTTTCCCTTCACCAAAACAAGAAAGAATATATTACAGGTGTGTGCAAGAAATTTTGCGTTAAAGTCACTTGCCCTGCGTAATGACTGGTGTAGTTATTGATAAGGTTAGGTACAATAACTCTCTGAAATCTGTACTGTGACATTTCTCATGCACTATATCTTCAAGTTTTTCAGCTGCTTCAAAACCATTAATTAGTGAAGAAGTATATCCTGAATGTAATAATTTCCTAATAAAAACCACAGGTATCAGACCAAATGGATGCAAGCTGATCAAAATGTAGTGTTATATTTCCAATAATCATGGTGGGTTATTTGCTTATTATTGAAATTTGGACTTTAATTTTCTGCCATGACCAAAAGGAAATTTTAGCCAAATGTGGCAGAAACTCAGGAGGCTATGCTTGCCACAGGTGTTTAATCATCAGGGATGCTCTTGGGGAATAGTATTGATGGCTGGCAGGCCAGCGTCTACAGATGGGGAAAAGCTAGCAGGGGTTGGGGGGAGAGGCAGGTTAGAAGAGTATCACAATCTGGACAAGCTCCAAAGAAAATCTCATCTCTCATTTCACACCTTTGCTATTTGCTGTCAGTCTCTGCAAAAAGTGTTATTACCTTGCAGTGCTCAACAGGGGTCAATAGGCTACCCCAGTGCCTCCCCTCAGCTTCACTGCCTCATGGTTGGACTTCTTCATTAAAGCACATGCCACACTTCTCCTGGTTTAATGGGCATAAATATAGCTAGTCAAAGAGGGGAAACACTTTCCTATCCATGAAGATATTACATCCAAGAGACGAAAGGAAAACCTGCTAATTGAGAATCGCACTTTGGTTTAATTGCACAGATGCTAAAATAATGTAACTGAAGCTCCTTAAAAATATAATTATCCACTATGCAATGTTTGAGAGCATGTTTTATCTTTTTGCTTTTAATGCGCATGATCAAGAAAGAGCCAACAAAAGAATCATTCCTGGGTAATTTGGGAAACTGGGACATGTTTGGGTTTGAAAGATGTTTCAGAAAGTATCTTGCTTTTGGAAGGAATCATCAAAGGTATTTTGTGAGTAACTACACATAAAAGTCTTCTTTACCTGGATGTTCTTCAAAGGCACCTGGGATTAAAATAAGTAATAAATTTTAGGATAGGCTTGAAACTGTATATAATTATATTCCCCAGTATAGTAAAGAGTGAGGACTACTATGCATTTGGAAAGACGTACTATGTTTGTGATGTGACTTGAAGAAAGTCTACAGAGTGCTTCTGACTGACTAATATTCTTTTCACCTTTCATTTCCCAAACTTAAGCCCCATCCTATTAAGTTTATTATTAATACAATACTGACTTACTATATACTTTTTTTTCAAATTAGTTGCATAGAATGCTCATTTCTCAAAACACTGGTAAACATAAACCTGATTATGTATTGTTTTCTATTACTGTTTGTGTTTTTATGTATGGTACTTTGTGTTTTGATGTTTGTTTTATTTTCCTTGTAGATTTTGTCTATTTCTAGAGATAGTGTTTGCCATGGGTTATAGTAAACACTGCCTGATTAATGCTAACATTGTGCATTTATCATTAACATGGTGAGGAGTGTGTACTATTGCTATTCTTCTAAGACAGAAATATGTAGTAAGTTAGCAAAGGGAGGGCTATATTCCATATAGTGAACTAGAGATGGTACTAAAATCATTTTGTAGACCTAATTATAGCCTTCAGGAGGTCAGAAACTTGTAGACACTGGCAAGAGAAGGGTGTAGCCCTGAGAGGGGGAAGAAGGAAGCAGGAGATGGAATACATGGAACTTCTAAGGCCAGTATGAGGAGGGGGGCTGTGGGTAACGTGGTACATTTAAAGCCATCTTGGTTAAACTCTTGACAAATAAGCTGCAGAGGTGGGAATGTGACAGAGAAGGGATAGAGCCTGGGATAAGTTTAAGCTGAGGAAGGTGTTGATTTTTCCCTCTGCCCTCCACCCATGAGGCCAGAGAGCTATGAAGGAGCACAGAGGTTGAAAGCTCAGGCTCTGGAGTCTGAATGTGTGGACCCTAACCCTGTCTCCATCTGTCATGAGCTGGAGAAGTGACCCATCTGTCTAATCCTCAGTTTTTTCCTTTGTAAAATAAAGTTGAAGTACCCACTGAGTTGAGATGATGTGATAATTAAATGAAATAATCCAAATGACACACTTAAAAGAGTGCCTTGCCTATTGTGAACACTCAAAAAATTAGCTGGCATCAGTTCCCCAGAGCTGCTTTGCCAAACCATGTATACATTTCAAACACCCTATGTGTGAACACTCAGAAGGTGGTCTGTAGCTCTCAGAACCTTGGAGGAAAAAGAAAATTTCCTCAAAGTTTGAGGAATCTTGGATTTTAATCCAGTGTCAAGCTAGTCTGTCTGCTGCATCCTTGCTTTACTAGGAGAAGCAGAGCATCATAGCTATGAAATGGAGCTAGAGCTGTACTGGACAGCTCACAGGTTGGATAGTCACAGATGTGTTTACATTTACATCTAGATGCTACATGGCTCATTACTTCAGGGTGAGAGGCTACTGCATACATGTGCATCTGCTAATGAATCTGGACCTGTCCCAGCCGACTGCCTAGACAGTACATTTTTTTGGATGATGTGTTTTTGAGTGGAGTGAGGAAAGAATAAAGGGAGCTATTTTATTAATTTCCAAACATCTAGAATGGCCAGTTTTTCTAGTTAGTATTCCCTAATTTTTCTATTGATAGAATTGTAATAGTGGCCAACATTTATAGAATCCTTCATATGTATTACATTTATTGTAAGGAAAAAAAAAAAACACCAGAAACATTAATCGCATCTTCTTAAAGGTATATTTGTAAGCTCATGTTAATAATGCTATTCATTATTTGGCACTGTTTGATATAGGAAGTTTCTTGACAAAGTTTTCTTACCAAGATTGGTTTGTGCCCTTCAGGTCTTGAATCACATGCAAACTCACTGTAAAGAGGGAGGTGTAATAGTGTAAAGAAATTTGGAGGCTAAATGGACCTAGGTTGAATCTTAGGTCTTCCACTTATTAGCTGTGTGATCTTGCACAAGTTAGGCTTCCTAAGTCTCAGTTTTCTCACTTCTAATATAGAAATATTAATATCTACCTTTGGGGTCTTTGTAGGAGTTAGAACTAATATATGTAAAATAGAATATAGCAGGCAATAAAGAAAAAAATAGCCATTTGATCCTTTATTATAATAGCTCTCACACCAGACACTAAGAATGCCTGCTAAGTCCTACCCGTATGGTCTCTGCATCCCAACAGTGACTCTCCAGCAGCAGACACAGAAATAAGTTTGTCAGTGTCGATTCTGACTTAACAATCTATCTCAGACCTGTTTGCTTCTCTTTTTCTCCATTGCCCCATCCAAGGCCAGGTCACCCTGACCTCACATCTCAGCTTCTCCCACAGTGTCCCAGCTGGTCTCTGACTTAATACTTCAGTTCTTTCCAGTATGTTCCCCACCATTGGTCAGAGTGTTCCTTTTAAATTTAAATCAAACTTTGTCATATCCTTGCTGAAGACATGTCTTCAGGTGCCTGTTACTCTTGAAGATCCAGATTCTATTGGGAGGTACTTCCCTGCACTGAATGTTACTTTTTTCATCTATAAAATAAGTAGATAGTTCCAAGTAATCTCCAAGGATGTTCACTTCCAAGATTTTAGAATTCCACTCTGATTTTTTCCAGTATTAGTTACCCTGCCAGAACTAAAAGTACCAGATTCTTATTAGTGTGATTAATTCTAGCTGCTGTAACTACCGCCTTCATTCCCTAGAGGCTTAGCTAGTGGTGTGATAGCAAAACTTAATAACTGATTGTCTAAACAAAAAGGAGGAAAAAAAAACCCACCTTGATTTGTAGCATTTGCTCTTTTCATGGAGTAAATACTCCTACCATGGCTGATGTTAAGATTTAAGTTAACAATGTTATGTCATTACATATGGAGTTAGGAAGAGATGCTGTTGGCTCTTCTGAGGTGGTATAAGCTGTCTTTAATACTCTGTTGGGTTTAAGTCAGTATTATTTCTCACTTTTGAGTCAATTCATTGTGGTCAGTGGGATGCACTGTGAGGCTATGCTGCTCACAGTTATTTGAGTGTCCCTGTTGATGGAGGTTCTGCTGTGTTCACTGTGTTGCTCCTTAAGTGATGTAGGGTATTGACTAGGGGCTGTTAGGCAAAGGTTAAGAGAGAGAGGGACGTGGCATCTTTGGCTACCAAACCTAGAAGTGGCAACAATACTTTTCCCATTTTCTTTTGACTAGAGGCAAGCACGTAACCACATAACTATAGGGGAGACTGGGAAATGTAGTCTTGCTGAATGCCTAGAAGTAAAGAAATATATAGCATTGTCAGTGATGGAACCTGGCCTATGGTAACCAGCCTGCCGTGTGTCTCATTTCTTTCCTACACTAAAATATACCTTTGTCTTATGAGGTTGGGGTGATCTGCCTAAGATCAGTGCAGTGCTAGCTGACTGTATCTTCCATAATGAAGTACCACAAATGGGGTTGCCTGAAATAAGAGATATTTTTCTTATAGTTCTGGAGGCTAGAAGTCCAAAATCAAGTTATTGGTAGGACTGTGCTCCCTCTGGTTTTAGAGAAGAATGCGTTCTTGCCTTTTCCAGCTTCTGGTGGTTGTTGATAATCCTTGGCATCACCTAGCTTGTAGATATATCACTTGAACCTCTGCCTCCATCTATACATGCCTTCTCCTCTGTATTTGCATCTCTGTCAGTGTCCAAATTCCTCTCTCTTGTAAGGGCACCAGTAATTGGATTAGTGACTACCTACTCGAATGGACCTTACTTTAATTGGATTACACCACAAAGGCTGTATTTTGAGAAAGCTTACACTTACAGGATTGGGGGTTAGGACTTGAACGTGTAGTTTTGAGGGACACAATTCAGCAGTAACATTGACCTAGCCCTCCCACCCAGAAAAAAGAGTTGGCTTCTTGCAATTCTTTGTAGACCTAATGCAATCAATCTTGGTAAATTCCAAGGCTTGAAACCTAGAACTACAGTCACCCCAAGGGAGGGACTAGAATTTCAACTGTGGAAGTCAGGTCAGCAGGAAAGAGCTGGGGAGAAGTTTCTGGTATGCCATTTTACAATTGTTTACTGTCCCCTGATCATGTTGGGGGAAGATTGTGTGTTTCCCAGTGTCTAATTTATCATTCTGCTAGATCTCTGTGCTCTGTCTTACAATGAAGGGTGTATATATAGGGGACCTGCATACCTACTACTGACTTTGTCTCTGGGAGCTTTTGCCAGTTAGTAGTGTTAGAGGGTGTAGCTGTGCGAACTGCTTGGGCATGTGTCCTGTTTGCATGACACTTAAAAGAAGCAACTCAAAATCCTGTGCAGTAACTGCAACCAGAACTGACTGCCCAGTTATGCCCATTGAGCATTGGTATGGCTCTTTTTTGGCCCCACAAGAGAAGAAACAAATATCAGTGTGCTTCCTACATTAAACCAATATACAGTGGTTAGGTAAGGACAGGGTTATGATAATTAAAACTCTCATTTGGAAAAAGAAGAGATAGAAAATATTTAGATATCATTGGTCTGTAGTAAATTGAAATGTAGGTCAAGTGTTGTGAAGTTTTCTGCCTTGGCAGTGGGGAAGTTCCTGAGGAGACTAGTTTATCCTCTGGGAGTATTTCTTTTTATCTCCTTGGCCACTGGCACCACTCCACGGAGGAAGGGTTTCTTTCTGTTCACTGTCCTCCCTGCAACATTTGGGGTCATCAGAGGTCTCCAGAGAAACAGAAGCAATGGGATGTAAAGGAGCTTTATCATCAGGGATGGGCTGAGGAATGCAGTTATGAAGCTGAGAAGTCCCATGATCTGCTGTCTTCAACCTGGAAGCCCAGAAAAACTGTGGTATATTTCAGTCAGTATCTATATGCCTGAGAATCGGGTGCTGATGACATAAATTCCTATTTTGAGGGGTGACATGTCCCCAGCCAAAGCAATAAGGCAGAAAACAGAGGACAGATTCCTCCTGCTTCAGCCTTTTTGTTCTATTTAGGCCTTCAACAGATTGGATGATGCTAACCCATACTGGGGAAGATGTTCAACTTTACTGAGTCCTCCAATACAAATACTAATCTCTTCCAGAAACACCCTCACAGACACACCCAGAAATCAAGTGTAACCATATCTGGTCATCTCCTGATTCAAATTGACAGATAAAATTAACTATTACTTTAGGTACTGGGATGTGTGCCCTTCTTGGGGCTGTGCTGTTTTCAGAAGGCTGAGGTCACAAGGATTATTTAAAAATCCTGAATGGTCAAGGGTTGTATTAGTCTTGGTTTATGGTTTCTCTAGTAACACATTTCCCTTGAAAACTAAGTAGGTTGCTGATCTGTTTGCTTAATGTCAGTCTCACATGCTAGTAACTGAGGCACCCACATTTCTTTCCCTGGAAAGAGTCCAAATCTGTATTATTTCTTTGCTTCCTCTCAGTCATGTTTTCTTCTTTTTCAGCTTAATGGCAGCTACCTTGAGGCTATTGGGTTATCTTTAATCTGATTTTTTTTTCCCCAGAAAGCTGGCTCCTAGTGGGACTCGGTTGCTCAAAGCCTTATTTGATCTTTTTTTCCTACTCCTTGGAGCCCAAGAAGCAGTCAATATTTGTAATCCAAGGTCCCATATTACTGGACTCTCTCTATTCTCTTTTATTTTATTTTACAAGCCAATCAATTTTCTCTTGAACTTATCACTTTATTATAATTTCTAACAAAACTCAGCAATAATTGTAAACATATACTAACACCTGCTCTCCTTCTAACCACTTTACCTAGAGCCACAGGCTCAGTAGGTAGGAAATCTTCCTGTCAGGTTATTGCCTGTATTGCCTTTGCATAATGTGTATCACCATCTTTCCAGCCTCTGATATCTTCCCTATCAGAAGGGAAGAGCTTCTAAGTCAGTGTCATACATTTTCGGTCTTTGTTATAATAGCTCTCCATTTCAAATTATCCATTTCCATACTATGGTAACTAATGCTACCCGTTGTGAGAGAAAAAAACAAAGCAACAACTCTTCAATTCTCAGTGGATTAACACATTAAACATTTATTCCTTACTCTGATTGGTGGGTGGAAGGTGGGGTATGGGGCTCTGCTCCATGTGACTAGTCAGTAACTCAAGATCCTTCCATCTTTAGTCACTGCCATCTTCAGCATGTGGCATCCAACCTCACCACTGAAGCTTTTACTCAGTTTGTAAGTTACCAATCGGTTTTCCTTACATTCCTCTGGCTCCATTGAGACACAGAGAACTGGTAAATGCAGGTTTGCTGTATATCTGGAAAAAGAAAGTGCATTTGGTGAACATCTAGAATGGTGTCTGCTAGTGTAATCTGGTTGTTTATTTCAGTTTTTATTTTTTTTTCTTTCTTTATTTTTTTTTTTAATTGTATTTTTTTTCTAGGAGAGCAAGAGAGAGACAGCATGAGCAGGGGAGGGTCAGAGAGAGAGGGAGTCACAGACTGAAACAGGCTCCAGGCTCTGAGCTGGCAGTCAGCACAGAGCCCGACGCGGGGCTCGAACCCACGAACTGCGAGATCATGACCTAAGCGAAAGTCGGACGCCCAACCGACTAAGCCACCCAGGCGCCCCTGTTTATTTCAGTTTTTAAAAAGTTGTTTTGCCCTAGGTCATTTCTGAAGATGGCAGCATTAGAAAATGAGAAGAGTAAGAAGTATTGACTGGATAAAAAGAACATAAATCAGAATGACCCCCCAGTTCAATACAACTAACAATTATTGGGCACTTACTATGTTGCTAACTCTTGTCTGGGTAGCTTTGATTTCACTGAGCCACAACATCTCTAAATATAAGCTAGAAACTAAACCTGCATGGCACCTCATGATTGTGTCATTTGGTGTTCTGTTGGTTTTTGGGTGTAGAAATAAATCTTACAAGGTGTTAGGATAATTTTTTTTTTTATCACAAGAGAAGTTTCTCCATAAATTCTTTATTCCCTAATTCATTTGGCTCTCAATCCAAAATGTAAAAGAAAAGACAAATATTATTTATAAAGTAAATCCCTTTTAGGTTCAGTTGTATTTATTTCTTGCCTTGCAACATAGCCACATAATGTCCAGGTATTGGGGGATTATGATAACCAGATACTTACTGGTTGAAGCTGAGCTGAATAATGCATTAGCACAGTGTCATGCCATACACTCCCCATTCTCACTGAGTAAAGTGCTTTGTTTTTAAAAACCTCCTTTGGGAGGCTTCACAAACAACTGTGGTTTAGCTCATAGATTCCAAAGATGATAGACAGAGGCCTTTTCCTGCAGGTATAGATGGCCTACCTTCTGATGGTGGACGTTTGATTATTGCACCCTCCCTGCAAATGACCTTGTCCAAAATTAAACAGAAATTTGAGATATTCAAAACCAAGTGAGAAAAGACTGAGAGTCTAGCAAAATTCAAATTAATGCTGACCTCCACTAGCAGAATACATAAATCGGTATACTTATTAAGAGGTGTATTTGAGCCATTTGGGGTTGAGAACTTTGCGTTGCTGATTTTGAAAGAAAGAAAGAAAGAAAGAAAAAACCGAGGCAGCTGCCCTAGTTTCTAGTTGGACACGGGAGTATTTACTCAGCACAGAACCAGTCGGAGTTAATGGTTCTGAGTGCCTCTAATGGGCTTTGGGGTTGGGCAGAGCCAATTTTGGCAAAAGCAGAGAGGCATGCCTGTCTGAGAGTGGGCATATCTCCTCAGATGGGACTTACACCACCCTCTCTCTCCCTCCACCTTCTCTCTTTGGGAGCTTTCAGATCCTCCCTACAGAGTGTGTGTGCGTGCTTCCAAAGCTCAAGAGTTTGGATCAATACATCAAAGTTTGGAAGTTTATGAAATCTTCCAAATTGGAATGAAAACATCTCCCCGGGTATTCTGCAGTGCTAGTAATTGGAAATGAAACATCTGAGTGAAGGCAAAGCATTCCCCAGACCTTCATCTTATTTCCACTCAGATGTAATCCAAAATTAACACTTGCACTAGACACCCAGCCTATTAGCACCCGGAATGATTCCTCAGCTTCAACAAGAAGGGCAGAGGCTGGGGGCCTGAGTGAGTGGTGAGGGTCTCCCCCACTTAGAATTCCACCCTGGTAACCCAACAAGAGACACGCATTAGCATTTAATTGTAACGATGGAGCAGATGTGATAACAAGGTTGTCTTCTCTGGCTCTGCTCCTGATGTCACCACAAGGGTTTCCAGTTGTTGCTCTTTCTCATTTTGCGCTTCCTCATTAATCTCAGCTCCTCCAGCTGCCTCCCGCTCTCCTCCCTGACATGTCTGGTCGGCCTTTGTGCCAGGCGATCACAGCCTTTGAGAGAAGTGGCTGCGTGGGGCTGGGTCTTTGCTTAGTTTGCTTCCAGCCATCTGTGCCTTCCTGCAGGCCACCTCATGCTCCTCTCGAAGCCCTGTGACTTCATCTGCACCAAATTATTGCATTTAAGAAAAGATATTTCAAACCCAGTTGATTCCTTTGTGGTATCCATAAAAGGCTATTTTTTTTTTTTTATTTTGTGACTGTTATTTGGAATTTGCTCCTCATTACGTTCCTGACCGCCTCAAAGCTCCCTCCTTGCCCTTTTGTCTGTTTTCCTGAATCCCAACTTGAATATAGTTATAATTGCTTAATTTTCCTCAAAGTTCAGGCTTACTAGACCCCAAATCAGGAACAAATGAATGGATTTATTAGTCTGATGTAGTCTCAGATTCTTAACACTTCCTGTGAGAGTGAAACCAGAGGATGAAGTGGATTTGGGTCAAGTTTTATATAAATCCTTCACAAAATTAATTGTGTTTGAGAGTTTGAACACAACTGGGCATATGTATATTTTTCAGTTTTGAGTTTTTTAGCCCTGTGGGACAGGCAAGTGGTGAGCTCCTGTAGCAGATATGAAATAATAGGATATATATAAGCTCTTTCTTGAGAGAAAACATGTTTTTTACTTTCTGCATTATTCTCAGCACTTGACATATGATAAGTAATTCTACAGTGAATAATAATAAACTTCTACATTTTTTTTTTATCAGTTAGTATATTCCCAGAACTGGGCTAACCTTTTTACACATAGAATCTCATGAAGGTCTCTAAAGCAGGGGCTGTTATACCAGCCTCATCTAACAGATGTGAAAATTGAGGCACTGGAGAGTGAAGACTTGCCAAAGTTATATGAAAAGTATCATTGGAGGCTGGCTGGGAACCCAAGCAAGGTTATTTCAAGACCTGATATCTTATCATTAAACATTTTTTTTTTCCTGAAAAAGCATAGGAACTATCTGTGAAGCTTATAGTCTAAACATGGTAGCAGTGCTCAAGCACAGTAGCTGAGGATTCTGCATGTGATGAAGGTGGTCATAAGGATCCAGAGTCCCAAATGGGTAGGTTTTCCAGTCTCTTAGAGGAGAATATATGGTGCGGACAGAGTACTGCAGGTGGGGTGACGCCTGATGCAAGCACAGGGAAGGGCATTTGATCATAGTAGATAGAGATGGGATTGCCATCCCTGTGCCTAGCTGTGGCTCTGAGCAGGGAGTCAGACTCCTGGACCTTTTTGAAGATGTTAAAGCAATGGAGCTGGCCACAGAATTGAGGACAAGATTATTATTTAGAGGCTTTATTATTGCTGCCCATTGCATAGACCAGTAGCCTGACTTGTGCTGTATGTGCAGTTATAACTAAGTCCGAATGCATTGACATCTCTCATCCTCAGGTGGTACACCGAGGAGAGGAGCTGGAAGTCCTTGGTATTCACAGGTGAGCTTTTCTTCTTCAAATCCTCTGCTTGCTCTTTAAGCTGGAGCTGCAGTTTTACTCAGCAGGCACACTGGGCTGCAACATTACTGATCTGATTCTAGCTGTCTTCTTGATTGATCCTAACTGGATCAATACAGAATGCTCATATCAGAGGTCATTCTTGAAAGCTGCAAGTTTAGGTCAAATAAAAGAAACATTATTACACATGAAAGTGGAAGAACTTACAGATTCTTAGAAACAGTTACATCATCACTGAGTTGAAAAATATGAAGAATTTCAAGGAGTGAAATGTATTTAGAGATACATAAACCTTTAGATAGTTAATATCAATCCCTAGAGAATGTTATCCAATGATGTAAGCAATTTGCTGATTATAAAATCAGAGTCAGGTGTAACATTCTTGAGTTTGGGCCCTGGGTAAGTATCTGTGATTACATATCCAGGGAGCTGTATGGTTCCAGGACTATCCACGGAGAGATGTGGGGGAGAGCCAGAAACAAAACCACTTAACCCATTTCAAGTTTATTGTTGTTCCGGTGGTGTGGCTCTTGGTAATTTATGAGACTGTCTGTGGGGTTCAGGAGCTCTTGAGACCTCCCGTCTAATAAAATAGTCATGTCGTTTTTCCTGAGTGAAGGGACCGACATATATCAAGAAGTGCAATTTGTTTGATATCCTTTTGTACAGGAAAAGGAAAGGTTGTGGCATTTGTAGGTTAGTAAAAAGAGGGAGGAAGTTAAGGTATATAGGTATGTTGAGAAAGACTTTGCAGTTGAAAGTACATAAAGGTCCTTTTGTATTTAACATCTTGGGGGCATACTAAAGTTTCAAGTTGGAGTTGTCAGTCTTAAAGTCTTAAATGTAGCCCATTGCATATTCCTTCAAGTTTTAAAGATACCAAAACAGCTCTTTTTTTCAAATAATTGGTTAAGCCATTTCTTATGTGAAGAGGCAGGCCACTCTGCTTTTCCTATTTTCAATAAAAACTAAAATCCTGACGATGAAAGAAGACATTCTGACAAGTCTTTATTCTCAGTGAGTTGTCTTTCTATAATGGAATTCCCCAAAGAGGGATTTTGTAATCGTGAATTGGGTCGTTTGACCCAAAGACTGTGTCACTGAATGAGCAGTCTGACTCACCACACAGCTATCCCAGGAAGTGAAGACCCATTAAGTTCTTGTTTAATTTATAAAATTATGATTTTTGCTGACAAAGAAGCATAAGACAAAAAAAAACCCATAAATTAATGACACGGATATTGGATTATCTATGACCCTAGGCCACAACTAGGCCTGGAAAATTTGATATAGTCCATAAAACTAGAAGTATATCTCTGTGTGCTCATGGAGTATGTGTATGTGCATATGGGCACATGCATGTATATGTAAGTACATGAATGAGATAGTGAGATCATAAGGCTGAAGACTTGGGGTGGTACTAGTGGCTTTGGGGCTATCGATTGGCATATTAGGATTCTAATTAGGAAAGGTCAGGTTTTCTGATTAAAAACTAGTAGGAGTTTTTGTAGGACATAAATGTGCAAATAAATGTGCAAATGAATGTATTGAACCATGGGCTTTTATAACAGTGTATTGATGACAGTGGTTTGTCACATTCAATACACTTTTTTTCATGGCAGGGTATAGGATAGCTTTCTTCTTCTATCAGAAGTATATTTTTGTCTGGCTAGAGCTTCTCTCAATAGTGCTGAGAGCCCAGTTAATGTACAATTCAGAGTAAAGAGATCTGGTTCTTAAAGCTCGTATCTTAGAAATAATTTAGTTTGTTCCTTCCTGGGGTCTCTACTAATAGCATTGTTGAGTCACTGGGGAGTGGGTGTGGGAGAAGCCCAACTGCATTCCTCTTGGGGGTCCCTAAGAAAGGGTACCGCTGGCACTGGGCAGAGTACTAGCCAGTAACTTACATGAAGCTCAGGCAACTTTGCGATAATTCTTCCAACTGTCTGACTCAATAGCAACCTTTGGAAGGGTATTTTTTATCTATGACAGTTGCAGCTTTCAATCCTAGATTGGATTTCTCCCTGTCCTCCCAGAAGATGTTTTAGTGATGTACCAGCTTTAGCATATCATTGGTAAGGCCTTGAAATAAATCCCCAGCTAAAAGAGAGGCATGGTAGGGTTGGGTGGAAAAGGGCGTTCAAATTCACTAGTAAATCTAATATCCTGCTAACACCATTTTTAAGAAAGGAGGAACTTGTTCTTCATTTCTGTATCCTTTCTAAGTTTCTTAACTCTGTTCTCTTTTTATTGTCATTTCTCTGTAGAATGAATAAATCAGATCAGCTGTCACTATTCTGAAATTTGTGATGTCTGATTATTGACAGGGAATTGATTTTTACATCTGACATGGTGCATGGGACCAGTCAGTGACATGGTCTTCATGGGGTCTGAGTGTCCTATGTCCTCATTGGTAATGACTTGCTGTGGCCTTGGACAGATACCTTTTCTGCCAGGGCCTTTGTTCTCTTTGTCCCCAAAACAAATGAAACTAAACTGGTTTTGTTCCTAAGCCACCTATCAGGTAGAAAGGAGATTGAGAAATCAAACTTGGAGAATAATGAATCGATGAGAAGACATGGAGCAAGAAAATTACACTTAAGGCCATGAGCAGTGATTGGAAGGTCACAGAGAAAAGCAAAAGGAGAGGCAGGATAGGAAGCACTGGTGAAATGGAGAAGGTAAAGAGAAGATATGTTGAGACAAAGGAGAAGGAGAACAAATTGGCATTAAAGAGGATGGCTACAAGAATTGCACAAAGGGATGAAAAGCAAAAGTTTCTTCAGAAGAAGCTTTCGAAACCTGGGACCACGGCTCTCTCTGGGGCACAAATTGGCAGTGTGACCAATGTGCCATACACAGACTGTGCCACTTCTTCTAGTGCCTGGGTTCTGCAGTGTGATATTTGAAAATATTCAGGCCAGTTTTACCTTTTAAAGATATCTTCTCATGGTATCCTGGAATGTCTGATATTCTGAACAGGTATCAAGATAAGGACAGGAGTAGTATCTCCTGAAGAGTCCACAAAAATCCAAAATCCGCAGTATTTATCTGAGAATCCACATAATTTTCCCATTAACACTCTGGTGCAGCTCCAGTAATAAGTCTGGCACAGTGAGGGCGGAAGGCCATTGGACAATGTGCTCTGCCTTTGCAGAGTTATAGTCATGGGAAAGCAAACCTAGACACAGGGCAAAGGTGGTAGAGGTGTGTGTGTGTTCACACACATAAGTGCATTTTTAATTAGGTGGCTTAAAAACTAAAGAGACAGTTACGGCCTTGAGAAATCAGAGCCATCTTCAGAGAGGAGATGGAACATGAAAAGCATATGGACAATTGGGATAAATGGCTAGGCAAGAGATAGAGCATTCCTCTTGGTAAGAAATATGAGGACACCTCCAAAGGCATGGAAAGTCGTGGCATGTATAGGTGACAATTAAAAAACTCTGCTAATATCAGAATACAGTAAATAGGTTTTGATGAGGAAGGGACTTAAATATCAGGATAAAATGTGGTATCCTAAGCACCCAGGATGAAAGCAGCCTATGATTTGACAGTAGCTTAATAGCTATAGAGCCTATATTTTCTCTCTTAATACTATTTGTTTTTGCATTACAGTTTTTAGTTCACTTTTCAGTATAGAAAAAAGTCAGTTTTTCAGATTGATAGATTACGATTATATCGATCTTGGTATCTGTAGGTGATGGCTACTGAGACTCCAGATTGTTGTGAATTTCTTAGATTTTGTCAATTATATTTTTTCACTGTAGACTGTATTCAGCTGCAAGTAACACAAACCTGATTATACATTCTTATTATGCAAACAGGGTTGTATTTTTCTCACACAACAAAGAATCTAGAGGTGTTAGCAGTTACTGGGTTGGGTTTGTGGTTTAGTGATGTCAGGGCTGGATTCTCTGTGAGTCTCCTGGCTTTTCCCTTACTGTCCTGAAATGGCTCTAGTCATTGCATGCACAACCAAGACAGAAGAAGAGAGAAAACAGAAGGCCTAAATTGGGTCATACAAACTCTCTTAGTCAAAGAGAAAGATGAAAAAAGTATTTCTTCGCTTTGCAGGCAATTCAGTGAGGTTCAGAAATGAAGAAGAGAGATGGAAATAGTTTCTCATTACCACAAATACCTACCATGTTCATCCGGGTATTTATCTAGTGATTAAAAGCTTTATTTTATGTTTTAAATATGAAAACACCCACACAAACAAAAATATTAATATGTGGCTTTCAGTGTCCACATATTAATATTACGTAGCAACCAACAGGATTTTTCCACTTTCATTTAAGATTTATCATTTCAAGTAGCTTTATAAATATTACTTACATCTCTCCCTATTCTCTGGTAAACAACTGCATGCCAAATATAAGATTTCTTCCAAAATCCAACCAGTTCTCCAGCATATTGTCTACAGAAGTTTCTAAGTCATGATCATGATCATGATCATCCTCCTAGTTGTTAACATTTATTGTGCCTCTGAATGTGAGGTCTTTTTATTCGTAAGTCTCATTTTCATGATACTTCAAAGTAGTTGTTGTTATTTCTATTATATTTATAAATAAGAGAACTGAGGGCACCTGAGGGGCTCATTTGGTTAAGCCTCTGACACTTGATTTCAGCAACGGTCATGATTTCACAGTTCATGACATTGAGCCCCGCATTATTAGTGTAGAGCCTGCTTGGGATTCTCTCTCTCTCTCTCTCTCTCTCTCTCTCTCTCTCTCTCTCTCTCTCTGTCTCTCTCTCTCTCTTCCCCACCCTTGTGTGCATTCTCTCTCTCTCAAAATAAATAAGTAAACATTTAATTAAAAAAAAAAATAAGAAAACGGACTCAGGTAAAAGTAAAGTGAGTTGCTCAAGGGCATATGGCTTGAAGGTGGCAGAGTGAATTGAAAGCTAATTCTTTCCATTCCAAAACATGGATTTTTTGTTTGTTTGTTTGCCTTCAGAAGGTTGTGCTGATTTCCTGTGCCATTTCATTTGAGGGAATTTTCAATTCTCTATTTCCCAGATTTCATCTGGGTTAAAACTATAGTTATGAATTCAAGGATAATTTTTCTTACTGCCACTTTGTGTACTGATTACGTGGCCTCAGAATATAAAGGACCAACTCCAAGGATTGCAAAAATCTCAGCTATTATAGAGAAGTCTTCAATTATTAGGGAGAAGATAATGATTAGTTTTTTTTTAATTTTTTAATGTTTTATTTATTTCTGAGAGAGAGAGAGGCAGCGTGAGCAGGGGAGGGTCAGAGAGAGAGGGAGACAAAGAATTTGAAGCAGTCGATTAGGTTTTTAATAACTTTAATCTTTCCCTGTCGTCTTTATAGCTGCTTCATTTTGAAGATACAGTTTTTGTTTTTGGTGAGAGTCTCCATCAACAGCTTTTGATTTGGGTCTTGCTTGGAAGGGACTGGTCAGTGTATTTCTATCAGTGAAGTTCCATGTTCTATCTGGAACAGTGGCACTCAACACACGTTAGAATCACCTCGGAAGCCTGAAAAAAAATATGAAAGACTGTACCAACGTCCAGAGGTTCTGATTTAAATGGTGTGAAGTGGAGCCCAGGATTCGGTATTTATTATTTTTTGTTTTGTTTTGTTTTGTTTTGCTCCCCAGGTGATTCTAATGCTCAGCTTGAGGAGAAAATCACTGGCCTAGATGATTAATAGAGGTACTAATGGAGGAGAGGGAAGAGAAAGCCCCAGAGTGAGTGGTCCTCAAACCTTTTGGTCTATGGACCATTTTATTGGCATGTTGAAAGATATGGGTCTCTTTAGAATTAGTAGAGATAATTGCCTGGCTTTTGATGAGACCCCAATGAGTGAAAGAATAAGTAAATGACTAACGAGAGAGAAGTTATATGTAGAGAGTAACTTCATTGTGTGTTTCTGGGATGCTTTTATAACCTTTTAAGTATCATCATCCAAGTTTACCAGTGGAAAAACTAAGCTCTTTTGAGATAAATACATTAAAGAGACTATGGTTTTAGTGTGTGGTGAAAATTGAATTAGAATTTTGATTTTCTAAGACTTAGTCCAGATTCCTTCTTATTATCCCACAGATACTAGAGAACACCCCAGTGGTGAAATCACCCTTTAGGAACACCCCTGGGAGATCTCACGGAATGTACAGATTTGTATTCTAGGGGGAAGAATAATTGATTTGATTTGGTCCCCAAATTTCATTTTGCAGGAGCTCTGTTTTGAACAATTTTCTAGAGCAGCAAGAGAAGCCTGTTGTGTACTTAGACACAGCACTGTGTCAGTGTAGATATTTGCCATGGCTATTTTCAATTCCCTGGGTTTAATGTATTTCCTTTCTGTTTAGTAGCAGATACCCCTTTGTTACCCAAAGCCCATTTCTTATACTATGCCCCCCCCATTTTTGATTTTGATCCATCTGAAATCTATACATTATTTCACAGACATCAGTGGCTTTTTTCCAGGTTAAGTTATTTAATGGCATTGTTTCATTGAAGGCTTCAGATTAGCTGCTGACACTTATTGGCAGAAAGAAACACGTTTTTCCATTGGGATAAAACATATTTTGTATTAGAGAAAAGAGCAACTGAATTGAGTTTCTGTCTTTTAAATCTTAGCTGTGGCAAATGAAGACATCTGGTGCTTTAAATGACAATTTACCTTTGTATCAAAATTAAGCATTAGTCACCCAACCTATATTTTGTCTGTCTCCCTCCTTCCCTCTTGCCATTTCTGCCCTCCTGCTTTCTCTCCTCTTTTCCCTTCATTCCCCTCTCCCTTCCCCTCTCTCTCACCCTAGATCCCAACTCCCCTCTGGACTCCCCCTCTCTTCCTCTCCACCCCCTGCCTCTCTCACCTCATTCACTTTCTCTTCTCTCTATGCCCTTGCTTCCCCCTCTTTTGCCTTTCTAACCTACTCTGTTTTGGTTAGCTTAACTTCTCATCTTCCAAGCCTTTATTCCTCTGGGTTTGGAGGTTTTAATTCCAAATGCCACTCATCTCGTGGAGTGAATAAATCAGGCATCTGAAAGGAAAGAGGAAAAAAAAACCCTGAGGTTTGATTTCATTTCCCTTTCTTTTTCTGCCAAGCACTTTCCTTGGGAATTTTATAGAAACAAATGGAAAGAACATAAACTTTTCCTGTTTTACTGGCCAGGTGAGTAAATGGGAGTAAGGAGGTGAGTGGCTATGTGGGTGCTCCTGTCTCCCCAGCATAGAAGCATGTAACTGCAGTTAGGCATCTGTTTTCCTGTTCTTTCTAGACATCTGATCTGTCTGCTTGGAATGCCAGGTACTGCCCTGATATAACACTGCTTTATATATTTACAGAAATAACTCCATAGCTATAGTCTGACCATTTATCATCACAATAACCTCTCTTTGCAGCATATACCCATTTTCCAGATCAGGCCAGTGGTCTAAGCATTGGTAGGATGAATCCTCAGGTGTTAGAGAGGAGAGCAGTGCTATAATACAGAGTCTGGGAGGTAGGGTACATATTAGTAATCTGGAATAGCATCCTTTTGGATGCCAAGTCCAACTGGGGCCAAATGAGTTGAGGGAGAGCAAACCTGAGGCTGTTTGGAACATTCTGCTCAAGGAAGGGGTGAGCGGTGGTATATAGGAGAAGTCAGGAGGAATTTTCTCATATTAATGTCACAATGCTAGAGGCTCCTAGAACCTGAATGTGTATGAGGGCAGGTTGGCAAAGGACAACTAGGCAAGACCACCTCCTATGTGTGCTCTGAATGAAGATGCCTGGCAAGGGGCTAAATGATGATGAACTCCAGCCACTTTCAGCTCACTGAGGTGGGCTCTAGTTCTATAGGGAGAAGGGCCTTTCTCTTAGCAGAAAGGTCATTTAGGCTTATCTAATCAGGCACTGCACCTTGAACTCAGGTAACTTAGTTGACAATTAGGGTTTCCTAATGAATGAAAGTGGGGCCCAAGACCAGAAATTGTGACCCTTGATTCTTAGACTGACTTCATGGGTTTCTTCCACCTGCTGTTATCGACTGGATAGTACTGTGTATTACAACTGCAAAAGGGATGAAATGCAAAAAAAACCTAAGTGGTAAGCTTTTCTTTTCAAAATGATTTGAGACGACAACCTCAGAAATTTCTTTTATAGAAGAATGTAGCATTCTTGTGGAGAGCAGGTATTTCCTGTGTCTGATTTAACCCAACACTTTTCAGCCCTACCAGGCTAAAGACAGCACTTGACTGCTATGTTACAGCCTCTTAGTCTTAATGGTACTGCCACCTCTGCTTCACTAGGATTCTTCAGAACTTGCTTAGCCATGGATGTAGTAATTGGAATCAATTATTCATTTCCAATAAATGAGCCAAGTAACTGGGAGTACATGAGGTAGAAGTGGGGGCTCATTGCCTCAACGATGAAAGGTCATCTGACAGGCGAGAAAATGGCTTGAAAGGCTTCTTGAGTATAAGGGAAAACAAAAGTATTTCAGGGAATCGTGATCCTTGTTTTGGATCCCTTATCCATTTAAACTGAAAACAAAGAAGAGCAATTGAGGAGATGGAAGGAAGGGGAGCTGGCAAGAAACAAGCCAAGATCCAGTCTTTGTTGTGTCTGTTTAGCACAATGAACTGAGGCCAGATTAAAATAGTCATTACAAACATTGAGTTGAATTCTGGAATTGAGAGATCTATAACCCACTAGCTGGGTCTACTTTATAGATATCAGCTTTCTCATCTGTAATATAATGTGTAATGTGTGTGGAACTACAGCAGTGCAAAAGGAATAATACCTGTCTGGCTTCCTTGCAGTCATCATGAGACCCAGTAGAGAAAATACATTTAGAAGCACATTGGAAAATTTTGTAAGCTGCTGTGCAAATAAAGACATTTTTATAATTTTATAAATTACCTTTTTATTCCTGGACATTTTTCTAAGCCCTTTAGTTCTCTACTGTCTCTTCTGCTTTCCATATTTTCTTCCTTTATCTAAAGACTATAGTTACCTGATTTGAGGAATCCGTGTTGGGCAGATAAATAGCAGAGTTCTAGCATATGACATGCTTATTAGGAGAAGAAAATGAGTGGACAACTTGAACTACCTTCTTTGAAATGGGGGCCACAGAGGAAATGCATTCATTTATTAATAGATAAACTTATTCATTCATCACATATTTACAGTGGGTCCACTGTATCATAGGCACTGCACCAGACACTTAATGAATAATGCATAATCATCTCTTGAGAATGTCAGAATCTAGTACTTTCTTGGAGGTCTTCCTGGAAAAATTCAGTCATGTATTTTCTAAGAAAAGTCCAGAAATTTGCAAGACTATGTAGGCATCTTCTCAGTAAAGTATGTATGTTGTTTTGAAGGAATAGACTTTTCCTCACCAAATGCAAGAGTGACTGCTTATGTTGGGAGTGAGTTTTGTATTTATTGCCTCTTTCTCCTACAGGAAGGAAAATAGTGATCATTCATGCACCTGATGAATGAACCCATGGTTTTTCTTATTCTCTTGTGTTGGGCCAAACTAGAGTGACAAAATTGTTGCCAGAAGGCTAGCCAGGTTAGGAGCAACCTAATTACATGGGCAAGGCAGGGACACAAGGATGGAATAAGTATAGTCAGCAATGAAGGGATATGGGCAAATGGAGTGAAGAAGGAAAAACCTTACAGTAGCAAATGAGGTAAGGAGTTTAGGAAATGGAGGAAAGGAACATGTGGCAGAATATAGATGAGTCTGCCATGGCTGGAGGGACTCATAAAAGTTCTTAAGCATGACATTTACTAAATGCCTCCTGAGCCAAATCACACCATTCAGAGGAACTCTGAATGAGTTTAATGTCTATACCAAAATGGAAGTAATTTTAGTTGCTTCATCTGACTTTCTACCAAGATTTTTATCTCTTCTATGAGTAGATCAATCAATAGCAAGTTAAATCAACAAATATTTACTGGGAACTTCTCTGTTTAAGAGCTTTGGGTTTCAAAGAAAAATAAGATTTTGGATTTTTTTAAGGCGAATCAAGAGTTTTGGAGCAGATATTGCCTTTGGAGAATTTACAGAATGACACCAAATAGGAGCTACACAAGAATGACTGCAGAACTTAGGAAGCCCTGAGAGAGTGATGTCTAGTAATCTGTGGGGGTTCAAATGAAGCAATGATCACTGCATTTGAGAATCTCAGAGAGAATTAGGGAAGGGCACATGAGGAAGTAACATTTGACCAGGAAAGTTATGAGATGATGAGAAAATGAATGTTTTATATGAAAGAAACAAATTGAACCAGGAAATTGAAGGAAATGTGGCATATAAATAGGAGGAAGTGAGCTCTGTGAGGGCAGTAGGGGGAAATTAAAGTTGGAAAGGTCATTTTGGGCTCTGTTATAAGATACAGAATGACTTAAAGGCTAAAAGTCTTATACTTTATTCTACAGCCAACAAGAAGCCAGTCACAATTTTTTGTACAGTAATAATAACTTCATGTCAGAAATATTAATTCAGTTATCGGTCAACAGTTATTTATTGAGTATCAACTCATTACAAGGTACTATACCAAGTGTTGATGAGAATGCAGAAGAAATATATCACACAATTCTTGATCCACAGGTTTTGCATTCTGAGCAAGGCAATGAATGTCATATTCAAAGAAAGATTACTAATTACTA
This sequence comes from Crocuta crocuta, assembly GCF_008692635.1. Classification (NCBI taxonomy): domain Eukaryota; kingdom Metazoa; phylum Chordata; class Mammalia; order Carnivora; family Hyaenidae; genus Crocuta; species Crocuta crocuta. The sequence goes on from NW_027532203.1 coordinate 22,410,921, forward strand.
ATTATTTAGTTATTTTACCATCATATTGAGTAAATAGTGATACCTACAACACTATTCTCATTTCCACTGAGTATAATCTGGAATCTTCTGTTTTGAAATTGTTACAAGGTTGTCTCATTGTTCTCAGTTTGTAATCTGTTAGTTGGTTCTAAACTGCTGCTTGTAGAAGGGAAATTACATAGCAAATTTGAGTGCTGCAAGCCCACTACCCTGAGCAGATTTGTAAAGAAAATCTTCCTAAGCCCCCTTCTCCCCACAACTGTGAAGTGCATTTAGCTGAATGGAGATACTTCATTTGTCTCAATGATTAATTGTATCTTGTACTGTCCTAGAACCTGATATTTAATTATCCTAAAATGCTTTATGAATATAGATTATGTGTCTCCAGGATCATGTTAGTGGGCCAGGGATGTTTGTTGAGTGATCTTTTCTCTAATCAGTGTAAATTTTGCCAGAGACAGGCCGTGACTTCTTCATTGTCTGACTTTGAGCCATTGTTACATCTGGAAAGAAGGACATACCACCATAGGGTGCCATTTATCTCAGTCCACAACTGGAATTTTGATGTTTACACCAGTCTTAGCTATTAATTCTGACTTCTTTCCTTTTCAGTTAGGCACACACCACACACACACACACACACACACACACACACACACACACATCAACAATACAGACAGCATAAAATGAGTTTTGTTTTTGTATTTGATTTGTATTTTGCTTGTTTTATTTATTTGGGGGTGGAGCACAAGAAAATTCCCTTGACTAGTAGAAATCTTGGAGAAGGTTTTCTTTGGTAATATTGCCCTCACCACCCCCATCATCGTGACACCATCATCAATCTCATCATCAAAACTTTACTAAGTACTGCCCATGAGTTGGGTTCTGTTTTTGGCAATTTTATTCACTATAAAAGAGATGCATTTAGAATCCTTTATGGACAAGAGATGCCACCATTATATTCATATCAATGAACTATTCTGTCAGGCAGTAGAATCAGATTGTGCTCCTGCCCAGGTAACTTTGTAAGATGACTAACTGGGATATGGAGCTTAGCCTGAGGCCACAGGATATAACATGTGTAAAGTTAGGACCTATACTTTTATATGGGTTAGATCTCATTCGCTCTGTACAGAATCCACAGGGCTAATTGCCTACAGGCAAATATGGAACTGAGAGTTAATGTATTAGGTGCTGATGAAGGCACGGATGTCTTCTCAAAATAGCTGCTTCCTTCAAAATCTTTTTTTAAAAATATTTTTCCCCCTTATGAGAAGCCTTCCTTGTCTTTTCCAACCATACACTAAACCAGTCTTAAAATTGGCACAGATATAGGCCCACATCTGGAGGATATTAGCCTGCCCAAAGGAATTTAGCCTGTGAACTGGTAAGAATCTAAATAAAATGTTTGAAAATTAGGTTCATCCCCTTACTCTCATGTTTCTACAGGTATTTACATTTTCTGGGTTAGCAGCCACATCACTCAGCATTGTTGAGTGTGGAAAGGGTTTGTGAAAACGTTGTGGGCTGACAGATGTTTTGAACCTCTCTGTCTCCCCAGCTGCACCAGATCTAACAGCCTGAAAGTGATTTCCCTTTATGATATTTCATACCACATTGCAAATCTAAATTGAGGCCTGTTTCCTAAATACATTTAAATATTAGCTGAATATAAAAATGTGAATACAGCCAACAATCCATGAATACGCAAATGTATTTCAAAACATTCTTCACCCTGAGAATCAGAAAATGGCATATCTGGGACAAGTGAAGATGGATACAAAAGACCAAAATGGAAACATGCCTATCTGTGTATCTAACAGTTACTATTGTGTCTATCACCATAGTGCCTGGGCCTTTTGTTGAGAAACATTTCTCCTCCTTAATGATGATAAACTCAGGAATATGCAGGAACAAGAGAGCTAATTTATAAATAACGTGAATCTCATCTATAATGGCCAGTATCGGGAGGCCATTATGTAGATGCATCCAGATCATTAAGTGGCAAGGTTGGCAACATTACAAATTCTTTATCCATGTGCAGAGGCTGGGAGAGAGTGGGAGAAAGGAAGAGAGGGTAAAAGGCAGGTGTTCTCTTTTGGTTTGGAAATCCAAAATATAGTGGGGATTTCTCAACTTCAGATTTTAGCATTGTTTACACCTGTAATGCTTTGCTGCCCTTCATAACCAAGGTCTTAGTTTATAGACCTGATGATCTCCTGTATGCTTTCTTTGTGAAAGTTCTAGGAATGAAAGATCTGGATGGATTCCATAAAAAGCACATTACTGTGCCATTGCTTTGTTTTTATTGTGGGTTACATAAAATTTCCCATTTATATAGTTACTAATGATGCAACTAAATCCACGATGACATGTTTTATAAGAAATATGTAGACATCCGTCATGACTGAAAACTGGGCCAAAGTTGAGTTTAATTTCATAGTATTCTCTTCAACTTTTCCTAGAAAATCTGTCTCCTGTTTTTTTCCCTGAGGCTAATCTCCGTGTACCCTACAAAGAATAAAGTTTTTTTTTTTAAATCAGCTTCTAGTTAGTGCAGGTCTCATGAACAAATATTTGTTGATGAAGTAATTTTTAATGGGCAGGAACTGTTCTTATTTTTTAATAATCATCCAAAGATCAAAAACAATTATTCTTAAAAATATTTTTTTAAGAGAGAGTAGAGGGAGAGAGAGAATCTTAAGCAGTCTCCCTGCCCAGCACAGCCCCTATGGTGGTGCTCAATCTCATGACCATGAGGTCATGACCTAAGCCAAAATCATTCAACCAACTGAGCTACCCAGGTGCCCCCAAAACAATTACTGAATGAATCTCATAACTTGAACTACTTTTTATATTTCTGTATCATTTTCATTTTTGTATTGCACTGGAAGTTATTAACCAAATAGGGACTCACGTTAAGAGAATATATGATGTTTGTGTTTTTTTCTCTTTAAAGGACGAATGAGTGTTGGGAGCCATTCTGAGCCCACTAGTCGAGAAAACTCCTGGTGAGGTTAAAGCAAGTTTGCACGGTCNGAGGTTTTCTTTTTTAACATACTGAAAATATCTTGTAGACACTTCAGTTTTTCTGGCATTGTCTAATGTGATCTGTAATTCTACAGGGTAGTTAAGAGCAGGTGTATTTGTATTTTGAGAAACCCAAAAGGAAAAGTGTCACTCTCCAATGGGCAGCTCCCAAAGCTCAATACTAAATTCTAGAAATATAGTGGTGAACACATGACCAATTCTGGACTTACTGTGCACAAAGTCTGGGGAAGGTACTATACTAGCTGATGTAAAGAGGATAAAGTGTTTTTATCAACAGGTCTTGATCTCAAGGAAGCTACATTTAGAGAAGGAGATTAGGCTTATATATGGAAATAGGTAATTAACCATATAATGTAATGTGCGATATGGTGGTGGAGTATGAAGCACTGCCAATACTCAGACAAAGGTATTTCACAATGAGACTTCAAGGAAGACTCGTTGAGAGAGAAAGGGACTGACTGGGATTTAGGGGGAGATTTTGATTGGTGGTAAGAGGTTTGTAGTGGCTGGCAAGTAGGGAACCATGTGGTATAGTGTGTGGGGACAAGTTTGAGGAAGGCATATCCTGAAGGCATTGTTGAAATCAATATGATTAGGACAGCATGTATATGGGAGGGCAATGTGAGAACCCTTTGGCTAGGTTTGGTGAAGTTTGAGTAGCCTGTTAAGAAATTTAAGCCATATAGACCATAGGAGTCCACTAAAAGTTTTTTTGACTAAAGTAAAATTAAATGCTTCATAATTTTACATAATACCTACATACATAATATATAATACACACATAATTATGTATCTGAGGAACTTGTGAGACCATTGCCTTCTAGCTCATGGTCTCACATAACAAAGGGTTACACCAACCTGGATAGGAAGTTCTTCTGGAACATTCTATCCCTAGTCTAGTAGATCACTATGTTCTTTCAATTAAGATGTTGGCATTTTTGTGATCCAACTCAGACAAACAAGATTTTTACAAATCAGGACCTAGTCTTGTTCATCTCAGACACATTTATGGGATATCTTTGATTACCTCAGATACTATATAGGCTGGCATTTCTCAGAAATTGATATACGGGTCATCCTGCTTAATTTCAGCACTTTTATAATTGTAATATATAAAGATGAAGTGATAATATTCCACTCCCTCACATGAAGATCCTTCTTACCCATCTGCTCTGATGTCTTTGTAACAGTATTATGAAGTTATATATGACATGCTGATCCAGTTAGGATTGGGGCGGTTCACTGTGCAGGGATTTTAGTATCATGTTCTGCATTCCCTCTTAACTGCAGATACTGTGCAAGTTAAAGCCAGGTAAGCATTATTTCTTTTTTTGAGTACATTACAGATGGGTAGTGGGCAGCCAATGGGATAAATTAATTGTCTGCTTAATACAGCTGAGTGCATTATCTCACCAGAAGTGGAAATCTTTAGCTTCCAGGTAGCAGCACAATGGGAAAAACCAACCATTTACTTCTAAGGGATTCAAAATACTCGGAAGTGAGGCAGTCAGGGAGGACCTTGGATAAAAGTGAGATGTATGCCCTTGTTAAGATAGGGCATCGACCATATTTTGGACTGTTCAGTGCTTTCTTCTTTTCATTCTGATGGCTGTATTCTGGCCATTTTCTGCCCCCAGAAGAAGACTGGTCTCACTGCTCTCCAACATGCTCCGTTTCCCCGTGGCAGCTCTCCATGATCCGTAGAACTGGTAGTCTGTTTTCCTGCAGGAGTGTTGATGTTGTCACCTGGAGTACCTGCTATTTTGTTCTTGCTCTGCTTATCTTCTACCTATTCTTGAAGGGCTACCCTCTCCAGGACACTTTCTGTGTCTGTAACCAACTCCCACTTTCATTGGTTTCACTTCTCAAACACCCACAGTGGCTAAAGTCCATGCTGCACCATCTGCAATTGCATTTCATATGCTTGTTCTTATTTCTGGTTGCTCAACAGAATCCTCCATGCCAGGATTTCTTTTTTCTTTTTTCTTTCTTTTTTAAAATATTTGAATCATTGGCTTTCAGCTTGGCACTGCATCAGGATTATTTATGGAACTTTGCAGAAGCAAAAAGCCTGCACCCAGAGATTGGGACTTTGGATGGCCTGATCCTCTGCATTTGTGTAAAGTCTTGCAGGTGATTCAGAGACCTAAAATTCAGAAATTTTAGTTGGATATGTTTTGCATTACCTGTTTTTGTTTGAGTTAATCTTTTCTTTGTAACTAAATTATTAGGCACTAAAGTTTCTTTGGAGTGTTTTATCTTCCAGCATTTGCATTGCCAATAGTATAGTATATTGCCTTGGTTAATTTACTTTGCTGAGATGTTGGGAGAAGACGTAGTTCTGATTCCAGACCTGTTTCTCCAGGGCAGTTATTAAACTCTGGTCACGATGGACATGCAAAGACCCCCCCACCTCAGGGAGCCTTAACAGGACAAATACATTTCAAGAGAACACTGTTTATTTTTCCAGGAACAGCAGCCTGAAGGCATTTTAAAGATATTTTTGTTTTAGAGTCCAGAGTTTATATGAATGACAGTGGCCTTGATGGAAATAAAAATTGGGGATAATCTGATGTTCCAATATACATTTACCCTGTTATGGAATTTACTTAAGAAAAGGGTAGAGCTCTAGAATCTCATTAGAATCTCCACATAGACAAAAATAAAGCAAAACGAACTCAGTATAGCCCACTCCTTAACTGCCTGTGCCCCTGTGCATCCTGGAAAGACTTGAAATCAGGTGGGGAAAGTTCCATCTCCCTCCTGCTTTGGCCTTCTCTTTCTGTTACTGTGGGGATTTTTTCACAGTAGGAGAGCTGTGCTGTAGACTCTATATGATCTAGAAACTTGTGGATATGAGGCAATAAAGATGCAGCCACTTTTATAATAAGGGCAGGTGACCATTCTTATAGCCTCTTCAGTAGCCAGGGTAGTCACACTGGACATGGCTATGCTACTTCCTTCCTGTTCTAAAGAGAAGCTCATGCTTTGCCTGTAACTGGACATTCCGTGTCATAGAAGGCTGAGCCAGATATGTTTACAGTGCTGTCTTCTGATGGTGGTGCCCCCCAGGCCCCACCCCCTCTGCTGGCCCCCAAAAACCCCATCCACCATCCCTATATCAGCTTGGCTGTTGTAAGAATTTTGTTAATGGGGCTCAGAGTAGTGAGAACGGTAAAGCAGCTGCATCTGGAAGGTATCACCCTTGCCTTGCTTTTAGGTCAGAGAGTCTGCTCATTTGGCTAAGCTACTTTTAGGCCTCCTTTCTTCCCCCTACGGCACTGAGGGGAGGCCTATTTTCACATATGCGCTCAGACATGCAGAAGCAAATGCCAAAATGAATTAACTGGAATAGCTCTATTAATTTATGCCTCGACAGTAATGACCTTAAGACACAGAAGAATTATATATTAATTTGTTTCTAGTGTATAGCACTGCTAAGTTAACACATTTAGGAGAATACACTTCCCTGTCTCCAGCTGTGAGGGTAAATGAGGCCGCCTGTGGCTGCAGGAGGAGTTCTGGCAGAGTCCCACTAGATGGCAGGGTGGCCTCAGGGATGGGATGGGCTGCCGGTGGCTGCAAAACACTTTGTTTGCAGTTATTATCTGACACTCAAAAATTGACAATTTTTCTCGTGTTGTTCATTTGGAAATTATATTTAAACTTATTTATTTACATGGGCACATACATAACGTGTATATTTATAAACAAATATGCCTACACTGTCCGAGATAAGGGTGTTTAAGAAACAATGCGTCCCCTGCACCAGCCTGGTTGACTTCTGTGAAATTTCCTCGCTCTGCAGACACCCTGCTGCGCTCCACACCAGCGCACACACCACATCTCGCCTTATTGATGTTGGGAAGGGGAGAGATGTCTTTGAAAGTCAAAGGGCATAATCCCTTCCAGGAGGGAAACTGTTTTTAACACATGGTTTGGTCAGTTAGGGGTGGCTCAGAAAAAAATCAAAAATAGTCAGCCTCATACATCCAAACCTCCTCCACCCCCCCAAGAAGATTAAAAGTAGAACCAGATTAGAGATTTGAATTTTATTCAAATCCCTTCTTCCCTTTCCTCTCCCAGGTCCTCTAATCTCTTATTCTTTTAGCTTCCTGTCTCTCTTTGTTCTTATTCTATCAAATCTCCCTCCTCTTTCTCCTTTCCTTCTCAGTCTGAATTTTCACATCTCCCCTTTCTCCATCCTTCATTCTCTCAGAATTTGATGCTGCCAAGCTGCCTCTGATCCTGCATGCCTTTATGCAGCCTTTCCCTGTTAATGAATTGTTAACATTTCATAGGGAGCAGTGACTGTGCTCTTCTCTGCTTCTGGACACCGCAGTTGGCAACCTGCTTTCCTTCTGAGCAGGAAAGTCACAGCTATGAGCCCGCTACTTCTTGTTTGTAACCAGTTTTCCCGGTTTACATAGTTTAGTATGCAAGAGGGTCTTTCATTTTTTTTTTTTTAAATTCCTCATCCAAGTTTAGGTAGGATTAGTATTTCGGTTAATGATGGCTTCTGGAAAATAGGGCCTCTATCCACAGTACAGAAAACAGACCCCAGCAGCCTTAAAATGCCTGGCTTTTGCAGGTTTTTGCAGTGGAAAGATTGCAGGAAACTCACGTAAAAGTAGAGGACCATTTGACCACATTTTCAGAGTGGGATTCTTGATACCTCTGCCTCAATTGTCTAGCAGGCAATCTAGTATTAAAAATTGCAACTTGCGGCACCTTGGTGGCTCAGTCGGTTAAGAGCCCACTTTGGCTCAAGTCATGGTCTCACAGGTTCGTGAGTCTGAGCCTTGCATTGGGCTCTGTGCTGACAGCGGGGAGCCTGCTTGGGATTCTTTGTCTCCCAGTCTCTCTTTGGCTCTCCTGAACTTGTGGACACACACATGCACGTGCTCTCTCTCTTGCTTGCTCTCTCTCAAAATAAACTTAAAAAATTGTAACTTTTAGGGGTGCCTGGATGGTTCAGTCAGTTGAGTATCTGATTTGTGATTTCTGCTCAGGTCATGATCTCACAGTTCATAGATTCGAGTCCCAATTTTTTTTTTTTTTTTTTTTACCAATTTACCATTTTACCAATATGATCCACAAAAATATATAGATATTATCAACCTGATATTATCCCCCAACTTTATTGCCTTGCAAAGTTATTGCTGATGGCCATTATCTTAGGCACTCAAAATTCTGAAGTTCTTTTAAAAATTTCCAGAAAAAGTTATGTTTAATTGGAGTTTCTTTGTTAAATATGTTATATTATATCCTTAATAATAGGAAAGCTGTGTGTTGTGTACACAGTACTTTGCAGTCATAAAGAAATACTGCTTAAATAAAACATCCCATCCCTTCAAGGTGTTGAGTAACTTTTTAAGTATTTAAGTATTAGTATTCTTATCCTTTTATTTTCTTCTTTCACTTGGTCTCTCCCCTTTTTTCTCTGTACATCTTTCCTACACATCACTGCGGTCATTAATGAGAAATTCATGTCAGCAGTTTATAGAATAAGAAAAAAGAAAGGAACTGAATTTCCTTCTTCATCTTAGCATTTGCTTCAGACTAGAGATGCTGACCATCTCAAAACGAGTAGATAGGTGCTGACATTTTGTAAATTTGTGCCCTTAACAAAAACCTCGACCAAGTCCTCTTGATTATTTCAGGAAAATATTTCTTCTTTGTCAATACTGGACACATTTAGAGATCTAGGAAAAAAATAAATTGTTCTTCTTGTCTACTGTGGCATGCTTCGTGTTGTTAGGTGAATAATCGAGCAGTTTATTTTAATCTGGAGGGGGTGCTGGAGAGGGTTAATTGCTTGGGTAAAACAACTACAGGAGTTCAGCTTACTGGGGTGCTAATTGGGTAACAGGTGAACGTAAATAGTGTGGAGAAGCAGGAAATTAGAACATAGGAGGAAATATGTAGATGTTAAGCTCCACAACACTTATAAATATATTTAAGTCATCAGTGCTACGAACTGAGTAGTATGCTGTTTTCAGAAATTTCAAGTTGCAGTGCCAAGACTGGGATTTGCTTGGGAGAGAAGGGGATCTTGGCTTCCTGTTGAGTAAGTGACCTCAGCTGGATCCAGCAGTTGGATTTTAGGATTTCAGCATTGTTGATGTGTGTTGCAGGTATAGACCACTGTGGGTAAGCTGTGGATAAGGCTGGATTCTCACGGCATGGCCAGGAAGCTTAAGGGCAGCCCTATCTTCCTATAGTTACTCAATGCTTATGTATTCTTTGATAATTTTTACTAGTATTCACCTCACAAATAAGAGTTAGATTTAAATCATCAACGTTTATAGAAAGAATATGATGATTTGTTTCTATGTTTAGATATATTGAATTGAGATCCTATCCCTCCTTTTCCCTAGAGCAGGTTAGGAAGGAAAGAAAGGCTAGACTGGCTACTCTTCAACCTTGGCTGTAGGTAAGAATCACCTAGGGAGTGTTTAAAACCCTGTTCCCAGGGGTGCCTGGGTGGCTTAGTCGGTTGAGCGTCCGACTTTCGCTTGGGTCATGATCTCACGGTTCGTGAGTTCGAGCCCCGCATCGGGCTCTGTGCTGACTGCCAGCTCAGAGCCTGGAGCCTGTTTCAGTCTGTTACTCCCTCTCTCTCTGACCCTCCTCTGCTCACGCTGTCTCTCTCTCTCTCTCCTAGATATAAATAAAACATTAAAAAAAATTAAAAAAATAAATAAATAAAACCCTGTTCCCAGGCTGCACCCTACACCCATTAAATCAGAATCTCAAAGGATAGGACTAATACATTATTAAACTTTAGAAAAACCCAGGTGATTCTGATGAGCCAAGGTTGAAGACCCTGGAGCAGAGACAAAAGCAGAGTTTGGTTAAGAGCAACTCTCCTGCAACTGTCTCTGATAATGTAATTGTATTGCACTTAATGCCATGCGTTTGGATGTCTATGAGGGATAACGGGAGATTGTGTGCAGAGGCTGCAGAGTCATTAAAGGTGGTACAATTTTTGTGCTACAGACCTAGGGAAAGAGTTGTTCTTTAGATTTTAATTAAGAACTGGGATGGGAGAGTACTGTAGAAATGGGAGAGGGGACTGTGTTTCTCTTGGTCCAGAGTGAGATGGGTGAAGATATCTAAGAATGTTCTGGATATCAAAGCACTGAATATCTCAAAATTCTCATCTAATCACTGGGTGGTATCTCTTTATTGTTCCTACTCACTGGGGACTGCCACCTTGCTTAATAAGCTTAAGCCTTAGGCCAGTCTGGGGTAGGTGTGTTTGGATTTTAGCAAATCCATTAATCTCTCCCCATTAGTGGTTACCTGTTAGTTTCCTGTGGCTGCTGTCACAAATTAGCAGACACTTGGTGGCTAAAACAACAACTTTTTTTTTTTTTTTTCTTCACAATTCCAGAACCGGGCATATATACATATATCCCCTTTACTCCTTGGAGAAAGCCATTGAAAGGGCTTGACTGCAGGTTGACCCGAAAGCTGGTCTGGGACAATAGGAGGCGCCTTACCCTCTCCCCTCTCCTGGAGTGTACCTTCTGCCTACTGTTCCCAGAACCGAAGCCATTTCAAGGATGCCAACCTTAAGAGAGTAACACGTTGTTGAGATCATGTGGATAATACACGTGACTGAGCCAGGTTAAGGCCTTTCTGTAAACTTTTAAGACTCTGGTAGAGAGATCCCCTTGTCTTGCTGCTGCCTAAGACAAACCTCCTAGATGAATTCTCCCGCTCATTAAAACTGTCACCTACCAAGGGAGTTGCCTGACTCTTTCAGTCTCTCATTACACTGTACGTATGGGGGCCAGTTTCAGATTTTAGCCTTGAAGCTCCCAAGTTTGCAAACCAACAATGTGTTAAGTATCCCTAAATTTATGTATATCCTTGTAGAATACATGTTGTTGTTTTGTCTGTATATTTAATTCCATTTTTCAAAAACATCGTGCTATGAGACTGATAATATTTATTTTTCTTTAAAGTTTATTTATGTAATTTGGGAGAGACGGAGACAGTCAGAGTGGAGAAGGGGCAGAAAGAGAGGGCAACAGAGAGAATCTCAAGCAGGCTCTGAGCTGTGAGCGTAGAGTCCAACAGGGGACTCAGTCTCACAAACCATGAGATTATGACCTGAGCTGAAACCAAGAGGTGGATGCTTAACCTACCGGGCCACCCAGGTATTCCCTGATAATGTTTCTTAATTTTGAGTTCAGCATCATATTTTTAGGATCCATCCATTTTGCAGTATGTACTTTGGTTGTAACCTTTGCTTCTAATGACTAATATTCCACAGGATTCATTGACCACTTTTTACTTTTCCCTTCCTCCAGTTATGGATGCCTAACTTGTCTCTACCTCCCTGCAACAATGAATATCTTTGTACATGTCATAGAGCTTGCTTTGAATGATACAGTATATGATTACTTAACTGGACCACGTGTTGCCATATTGTTCTCAGAAATAGCTATTCCGGTCTCTCTTCCCACTACCAGTGGAAGAGAGTAATTCTTTTCTATATTCCCAGCAATATTTGACATTATCTGGTCTCCTAATTTTTGTTATTTAGATAGGTGTAAGGATATCATTTTAATTTCTATTTCTCTGATTATTATTGAGCTTGAATACCTTTCCATGTGCTTGAAAGTCAGTTTCTACTTCTATGAGTTATCTGTTTTACCTTTTGATCATTTTTTTTTTTTTTGGTTTCCTATCATTTTCTTGTTGATTTGCAGGAATATCTTTTATATCATAGAGCTATGCCTAATACAGTAGCAACTAACCACTTATGAATATTTGAATTTAAATTAATTGAGAATTAAATAAAATTAAAATTCAGTGTCTTGGTCATACTAGCTACATTTCAAATGCTCAATAACCACATGTTTCTACCATATGGCTGCCATATTGGATTATGCAGAGAATCCTTCCATTATCACAGAAAGTTGTTTAGGACAGAACTGTTCTAGTTTTTTGTTGGTTTTATTATTGTTGTTTTATTTTTTAATGTTTATTTTATTTTTGAGAGAGAGAAAGGAGGGGGGGAGAGAGAGAGATGGGAAGAAGAGATAGGGAGACACACAGAATCTGAAACAGGCTTCAGGCTCCAAGCTGTCAGCACAGAGCCTGATGTGGGGCTTAAAGCCATGAACTGTGAGATCATGACCTGAGCCCAAGTTGGATGCTTAACTGACTGATGTTGTTTTTAAATATGGCTAATATTTTCTTCAAATCTGTCATCAGCATTTTCTGTGATATGGCAGAATAAAGATATCTGCACATTATTTCATATTCCTCTTAAAGAGACATATAATCTATGTCCCTTCCTCTTAAATCTGTAAGTCTTTGGACTAATAGAATAATGTAGAAGTGGCATTGTGCCAGTTTCTGGGTGAAAGACTTGAGAAAACATAGTTTCTAATTTCTTTCTTTTGGAGCACAGATTCCTCTTTGTGGAAGAAGTCTGATCACTCCGAAATGGCCAAGCTAGAGAGACACAAACTAGAGGTGCTCTTGCTAACATCTCAGCTGAGCCCAGCCTATCAGTCATCTCTGACTAGGCACCAGCCATTTTTGTGATGCTGTCTTGGCTATGTACTCTGTTGAATGTTCCCAAATACATTTAGTCAACATTATGTGGAATAGGAGAGTAATCCAGTTGAGACTTTCCTGAATTCTAGACCTATAGACTCATTAATTGTAATAAAATTGTTTTCTTAAACCATTAAATTTTAGGGTAGTTTGTTATCTGTAGTAGATAACCAGATAGTTTTTTTAAAACAAAAACTTTGATGTAAGCAATGCAGTTAGGATGTACACTATTGCATAGCAGATCTGAATGATAGAGCCTTAGCAACAGTAAGACTAGACTTCACATTATAGCTCTGCCTCTTGGATGTGTACAACTTTATTAGGTTGAAGGCACTGATTTTCATTGTCTCCATCCTTAAAATGGAGATACTAATGAATCACAACACAAATATTGTAGTGAGGAAGAGATGAGACAGCAGATGTTAAGAAAGCTCTTTTCATAGTACCTGACTTAGGAAGGAGATGCTCTGATTGTTGGAATGTGCAAGGTACAGAAATGGCATAGGAAATAGATGAATGAGTGCTTAGCCAAGTGAGGTGGAGAGTGACTGTCAGGCAAATGTCCTCAGAATTAAAAGGCTCATGGTGTATTAAAAGTACTACAGGAATATATCAGACTAACTTAAGGAGGGAAAGACTTTCGAGGTAGAACAGTTATGGTGTGCTAAAGCAAGCTCAATAGTTTATTTATTGAAAATATGTTGATACATGTATATAATATACATCTGCATTTATTTAATGTTATTTGTATATATTATATATATATCTATGTCTATGTATATACATATGTATATATAACTTCTTTGTCTTCAGTAAAGGCATATGACTAATTTTAATATAGCCAAATTTAAAATCTTTTTCTTTGTAGTTTTGCTTTTGCCATCTTGTTTAAGAAATCCTTCCCTACCTGGAAGCAACACAGGTAATTTCTTACATCATCTTCTAAGATTTATAGTTTTGCCACTTACATATATATATTTAACACATCTGGAATTCATTTTTTTGTATACTGTAAGGTAGGGATTTGACTTCACTCAGATAAATGATATTCCTAGAAAAGGCATTAAATAGTTATCCTTTCCCATTGATTTATAATGTCCACTGTGTCATAATTCAAGTTTCCAAATAGGTATGGGTCTATTTTTTTCAAATATTCTATATATTTATACTATAACAATGTTTTAATTACCATAGAGTCTATGTAGAAGGGAAAATTTCTTCCCACTTTTGTATTAAATTTTTTAATATTAAAACTTTATTTTTAGAGCAATTAACAAGAAAAATGAGGGAAAGATACACAGATTTTTCATAGACACCTATCCGTACAATGCATGCGTAACCTTTCTCCTATCGACATCCCCACCAGAGTGGTACATTTGTTAAAATTGATGAACATAGATGTAACTATGTTTTTATTTTCACATTTCAAAGTTTATTTAATGATGTAGGAAAATACCATATTGTTAAGTGACCAAAAATGTACACACAATGTCATGTTTCCAAATCTGCTAGAAATTGTAGATATTAGTGTTATTAAAAGAATGGAAGAAAGCATCTCAAAATGTTAACCATGAATATTTCTAGGTGATAAACTCATAGGCCATTTTCTGTTATCTTCATAATTTTTTCATCTTGAAAAAAATTTAATACTGTAATTGCTTTTACAATCTGAAAAGCCAACACATTTCAACAGAAAGAACATTCGTTTTGAAAGTATTTATGTTCAAAGAATCCCCAAGTAAGTGCCTGGCAGGTCTCCTTTTTCTTTTCATTCTTTCCTCTCACATCTGTCTCTTAGGGCTACCCCTATTGGGCACCTACAATCTGATATTTTCAATAATCCTATCATGAGAGACATGTTATGTTGCTGAAGAAAATAGTGTCCTGTCTAGTGAGTAGTTCTTCAGCTGGTCAAATCAGGTTTGGGTTCATACTCAGTTGCATGCAAACTGATGTTACAGAACTCTCTCACCGCTTTGTCAGTCTTCAATCCATTGCTCACTTACTGAACTTTCTCTGCTGCCAGGGTTCATCACCTATGCTCAGAGAGCACCTCACTTGAGTTTGATGTATTGAGACTATTCAAAAAAAATGTTCCTATATAATTCTATTTTCTTCTTCATATAGTCTCTGCTGGTGTTGACTTGTGTATCCCAATAGGAATTGATATGTTTTTTTACAGTCTGACTCTGAGTGTGTCTCCACTCTTACCCCTTGCTGTGAGCAGAAGTGTCTGTACTTCTGGGATCCAGATCACCACATGAGTGTTGGTGGCAATAGTGGTCAGTGTCTCCTTGAATTCCAATTAGTTGGTCCTGAGACCCATTCTTAAAGAGACATTGCACTGATCATGTAATCTCTACTATTAAAGCAACTCTAATCTTGGTTCAGGGGTAGAGATGATAGTACCTTCATTGCATGCCTGAATCCGTGCTTGGAGACAGCTTCTGAAAGTCATTACGTCTTAATTAGGTTTGCATTTTGTCATTGTGTTCATCTTCAACACTGAAATTCTGGATTCTGAAAATATCACTGAAAATCATTATGCTTTGCAAAGACACTGGTCCAGATGCCTGTAATTTTAATTCTTTCACTGTCCTTTGGCCTATTGCCTGCCTATACTGTACTTTTCACATTTGCAGACAGATGCACAGCTGGTTGTGATATCAGATATCTGATCACTATTTTGTTTTTTGTTTTTGCTTACCAAATCATGAAAAGTAAGATTTTATCACCAGAGCATTGCATTCAAGCTCTCAAAAACATGACCCCTTCCTCCAGAGTCCCTTCCTACTATAACTCCTGGATCAGCAATTTACCAGGCTCATCACCATTTCATAACAGGATTATGTACTTTTCAGTCTTATTCCCATGTTACTTTCTTAGTCCAAAATATCCTTCATCAAGATTCAAAATCTGGGAAGACTTTCTTGTGCCTCACCGTGTCTCAAGCAAATTCCTCTTTTTCAGCAGAGCCCACTTTCTGCTGCACTATTATTCCTACAGACAAATTTGGAAACATAACAGAAAGAAAAAGAAGGGAACTTTTAAGAAAGCTTATTTTAAAAACAACCTTCCCTCTTTCTTTTTTAACCTTTGTATATATTGAGCCCATCAAGTTCTGTATGGCAGGAAATGAATCAAACTACAAATATTGATCAAGAAACATGTTTGTTGCTGATCAGAGATAACATTCCTTGTAAAAATGTACATTTTGGTCAATATTTATTCCTTACTAAAATTATACAATTATGTTTTCTTCTCTTAAACTCAATTTGTCCAATTTGCTATAATGCAATTTCCTGTACCCATGTATAATTTATTTATATGATTAGCATATCCTCTGTGGAAACTTAAACTGATATAACTTCCTTTGAACAACATATCTGGGGCAGTTATGATGTGTTATCATCAGCTAAGGGAAATATCTTGCTCATGAGTCACAAAAACAAATGTGAGCAAACAATTGCTTATAGTGATCAATTTTCATAGTGTAGTTCTAGCAAGAGCAGAGGTGGGACACAATTGATGCTAGTCATATAACTAAATTGTCCCAATCCTTAACATAGTTAAATCTAATCTTTGGTAATAAGATAATAGTAGTTAACAAAGAATTCTTAACTATTATTACCTAAGGCACATTATAATCATTTACTGGTTCACATAATGTGTATGCTATTTATGCAGGTAAAAGCTGCTAAATGAATAATCTGGTAACAGCATAGACAGTGTTCAGTGAGCATTTATAAGGTGTCTGGGGGTGTGTACAATATTGTGCTTGTTCCTGAGAGAAATGTAAATGAGTTAAGATACATCCCTGCAAGCTAATGGGGAAGAGAAATTTATGCTGATGAACATGCAGAGCCTAAAATAACATTTGATATGTGATGTGCTTCAGTTTCTTCACTTGAAATTGGTCAATGCATATTAGCTATTATTGTTATTAACTTCACATGAAATAGAAATGAAAAAAGTTCTAAGTAAATCTGGAGCTAAGAAATAAGGGAAGATTTTATGAAAACAGTTGAGATGGTCTTGAAAAATTGTATATGTATGCGTGTAGAAGTAATGAAAGGGTGTGGCTGCTATGTTGGCTGTTGCCTGAGCAAGTTCAGGTTGCTAGAAATGAAGGTGGCCTTTGAATGTTAGGCATATGGATGGGAGATCAAACTTGTTTACTGGAAGAAATTAGAAATACTACTGGAAATATAGATTGGTCCATTTGGCAGACTGTTTTGTGATATGATAAATAACGTTGAATTGGAGTCAGAAGAAATTATTTTTAATGATTTTCTGTGATTAGACCATGTCATATAGTTTTTCTGTGTCTCAATTTTTTCATCTGTAACATGCATTAATATTGTGAGATAATTTTAATTTTTTCATAAGTATGATAAAATTTGGTTTAGATGACTCCTAAATATATAGCAATTTACACAGGGAACACAGTACTGTTAAGTGCTTTATAGCTGTACTTCATAAATGCACTTTATAAATATACTAGACACTCTGTTTTACAAATATGTTATTATAATAATCATCACCATTATCATTATTGTTAATAACATTTGTAGGTTGAGGAGGTGATTTATTCTGTAGGTGATAGAGCAAATGGATTTGTTTTACAATAGGTAAATGTCATAAGGAAAGTAACATTGAAGCAGTAGTGACCCTGAAATTCATTAGCATGTGACACTGAGGAAATATTTACAACATACAGACAAAATAATTCCTGTACTTACTATATAAAAAGCTTCTATTTTCTCAAAAAAAATTTGGGCAAAGGACACGGGTGGGAAATTCACAAAGAAGCTCAAGTGACTGATAAACTTAGGGATTTATGAATTTATAAAAACCTGTTTATGCTCAAAGGACTTAAATGAATAGGATTTTTAAAAATCATCATGGGGGGTAATATGGTTTTGATGAGGAATGTAGAGAAATGTTACTTTAATACATTGTGGTAAAAGTAAACATTGGTACACCTTCCATGGAAGAACAATTTGGTAATATTTAAGAACTCTTACAATTTTTTTACCCTTTGATCCCAAACTACCATTTTAACGGATTTATTCTAAGGAATTAATTATAATTGCATATGTGATGCATATATAATGGATGATTATAACTGCATTATTTATAGGAAAAAAACAGGAAACAACTTATATTTTCAATATAAGGTATCATTTAACTAGATAATGATGAATCTATATAAAGAAATCCATTGTTGGCATTTAAATTGTGTAACAATCATATGTAATAATATAGAAATATACACACAGTATACCAAAGCGGTTTCAAATCTAACTCTGTTGTCTCTGTCTATACAATATAAATTTGCATATGTATGTGTATATAAATACATTACATGAATGGGATTATCTTTACTAGGGATCATCTGTGTATGGCAGGCTTATACTTTTATTTACATCTTTGATATATCTTTTTGAGATTTTCTCTACTGTACTTTTCTTCTATTTTAATAAAAAAATAAGATGAAATAAATGGTATGGTTAACGTCACAGGCTGAAGCTCCCTGAGGAAGGAGAATCATATCTCTATGGTAAATCTTTTCATTCTGGTTGTTAGGATGCACATGAAACTCTTGTGACTTTTGACCTCTGATGAACTCAGAGGTTTATCATATATTGACCTGTATTTGATTTTCTGTCCTAATGGGGACTTTATCTGAATTTGAGCAGTCTTACTTAACTACCTGACCATACCAATTCAAAGACAAAGTGATATCAGTAAGGTTTATTTTGTGACAATTTCCTATACATTTTAAACTTCTATGATAGCATAAAACCTTAAAAGCACGAGGTATTACTAGATATTACTCTCATCTTTCAAAAATGTTGTAATAGAAATTAATTCAGTGACAAGTACTTTTTGTATTTTTTTGTTACTTAAATGGCCAGTTCATACTACTTCTCGGTCAGTTTGATCAACTTTCCAAAGAATTAAAAGTTAAAACAGTTCTGTTCTTCCCAACAATTGACCTCATACTGCAATTGTTAAGTAATTATGCAGAAACACAAGTACAATTTATAAAAGCCTTTTCTTCACTAGGATAATAAAGGGATTTGAAGGTCAGCTTCTCTAGTTCAGCCATTGCCATTCCATAATCTCACAGGAAGGGTTAAAGACAGTGGTATGAGTAAATGTTTAACAAATGATTGTCTGGGGTGAGGAAGGGTTGGGAATTCTGATTTGTGCGTTTGTCTATTCCCATGGTATAAATATTCCCAGCATAGCTGATTTTGAAATCCCAATGTGAAGTCACTGAATTCATTTGGGAAAAGAGGTGTACAACTATCTCAAGCCAGTATGAGTCAGCTATATCACACGCTGAAAGAGTGCTTCCAACTCCTGCATGCTCTGCTTATATCTTTTGTCCTGCAGATCACAGTGTTCATTATAATGCCCTTTTCCACTTAATGGATTGTGAAGTTATTAAAGGGACAATGTCTTGTTTATTTTTACTTCCCCAGTGCTTCACACAATGCTGGGTATTCAGTAATGTTCACTGAAAAAAACAAAACAAAACAAAACAAAAAAAACCAGACTTTGAGTGAAATTACAACAATTTGGAGAATATATGGGGAAGACTGGGAAAAGTATGGACTAAATAATTTAATCTATATTTAAAATATTTGTGCATGGAACGTTTGTATATAACTACTCAGTCATCAGCCTTATTTAAAAACATGCAGCAGGTACCAAATTCTGTTTGATGAGTTAAAAATAATTAGTATTGTTATGCGGGAGAATTTGTCATGAAACATAAACAAAATGGTATAAATATAAAAACACAGTATTAGTAAAAGAGAAATACTTCTGTGACTAAAGCTAAATGCCTGGGAAAAAAGGCAATTCAGTTTCCCAATATTAATTATTGGCCATATCCTGCTATTGATCTGTTGCATGTAAAAATCAATGCCAAGATAAGGACCTTCATAATTGACAGGAGTAATTTTGAGGTATATACTCATTGACATTCAAAGAGCCAGGAAACAATGAAGACATTATGGATGGGAAAACTTTGGATTTATCTGAAGTTTTAATTACTATTTTTCAAACTTTTAAATGAAGTGGAGGAGGGAGAGGGTAAGAGAAACATATTATTTTATTGCCTATTCCTTCCAGGTTTGCAAAAAAAAAAAGAAAGAAAAATGTTTAACATTTATAGTATCTTATAGTATCTTACCTTACATTCATTGAACCTTTTTTAATTTTGCAAAATTCTTTCACATTTACATTAAAAAATCTTTTTAATATTTATTTTTGAGAGAGAGAGAGAGAGAGAGCATGAGTGGGGAAGGGCAAAGAGAAAGGGAGATACAGAATCTGAAGCAGGCCCCAGGCTCTGAGTTGTCAGCACAGAGCCCAACAACAGGTTTGAACTCAAGAACTGCAAGATCATGACCTGAGCTGAGGTCGGACGCTTAACCAACTGAACCACCCAGGCACCCCCACATCACATTTGATTCTCATTTCAGCCTGTGAATAGAGGCCATATAGTGTTTTTCTCAATTTCTAACAGATGGGAAATGAGACTACTACTATGGACTCTGACTCTTACTGCTGTCTCTTTTAATTAGAATATATTTCCTCCCTGATAAGTATATGTGAGTATATGGAGTTTTGCTTGGAAAGACAAGACTTATATTTTCTGGTGAGGAAAAAAGAATACTGTTTTTTTTCCTAATGTTCTACTTGTGTCCTGTCATCTGGCTCATGATGCTCTCTACTTGGCAATCTAATGGGAAATTTGTGGTAGGAGAACAGCATAGTCAACAAGAATTGGCTGGCTTAGGACTGTGTTGCATAATTTGTTTATTATTTAAAATATATAAATAGAAACTATATATTTTGTTGTTTTTGTCCACTAGGATTAGTTATTTCTTCAGTTAGGTATAATGTCCCTTAAGACTTCTTTTTGCAGCTTGGGACTCATCTTTATGCTATCCCATATCAAAATATCCAAACATTATTTTGCTTTTTTTTTTTTCAGAGATAAAGTACACAAATCCTTCCACTTCATTTTCCCCTCTTTTCATGAGGGTCTAGTTGTAAACACTTCCATTTTCTTATTATACAAAGGAAAGAACATGAAATACTCTTCCCTTATTCATTTAACTTTAATACAGAATAAAAATTTTTTAAAAACCGAAAATATTCCCATTGTTTCATCATAGTCCTATAAATTTTTTTCCTGCACAAAGTATTGGGAGATGTGCTGGTATAGAGTGGTTAAGAATAAAGTTAGACTCTTAAGAGAAATATGAGTAGGTCCTGTAGGTGTGTCTTAGTCAACGATTACTTTCTTGCAAAGAACAGAAGCCCATTGACTCTGGCTCAAGTAGAAAGGGATTTTATTGAAATAACTTAACAGGTACTATCACAGTTAGAAAAGGTCATAAAGCCAAATCCTGCTCAGAAACCCATGAAAGGACTGGAATGGGCAAGTTGTGAATAGAGGCTCCTCCCTCAACCACTGCTGATGGCACATGACCTTGGCTTCTGTGACTCTTGCATGCTTGAGCCATTCTTTCTTTTTCTCAGTTGGCTTATACTCCTAACTCATGGCCTGCCACTCATCTTAACTTTTCTCTGTTCTTGACCTCCATCTGCCTTGCTGGTTACTCTAGCTCTTACAGCACAGTATACTAATTTGAGAGCTAATGGTCTTCCAATTAGCTGTTGTCTAAATTCTGACAAGATGTAGTCTCATTGCTTAGTGTGGAGTGTATATTCAGTTGTAAGTTTCCTTTCCAGGCTCTGAGGATATGGCAAATTCTATTAGAAGGGAATGTGGTATGCAAAGCAGTAATTTGGAAATGTTAGTACACCAGGGTTAAAAGGATGAAAGCCAAGATTAGAACCTTTTGAAATTGTAATCTTCTTGAGTATACTCAAATGAAATACCTAAGTAGAGGAATAGTATCAATTAAGAGTAAAGAGAGTATAGAAATTAATATTATTATGTTTTACCCTTTAGGTAGTGAGAATATGTTGATAGATTTTTAATTGGGAATATTGTTTGCAGGAAATACATTTTACGGGATAAATTATATTTTGAGAAGGGAGAGATTAGGATACATAGAGGAGGAGATCACTACTACATCAAAGATGTATATATGGTATAGCTGTTCTATAAAATGCTTCTTGTAGCCTTTTTTGAGTTCCCATGGCAGAGCATATCTTCCTCTCCTTTACTCTCCTCCATTAGAAAGAAATCCTATAGTTCTTATATATGATTATAAATTGCTTGACTCATTTGAAAGAATAGTACATAACATGATGAGCACTGAGTAATGTATAGAATTTTTGAATCACTATATTGTGCACCTGAAACTAATATAACATTATGTATTAAGTACATTGGAATTAAAATAAAACTTAACAAAAAAAGAATAGCACATATATTATTTTCACTATATTTAGCTATATATTTAACTGTGTCCCTTTCCCTCCAATGGATGGTGAAATTCTTGAGAGTATTGTATTTCTCCCATATTTGTGTCTTTTTCATCTTTGCGTTTAGTACAGTGCCTGAACATATGAGGCCCTCAATAAATGACAGTTCTTTTGTGTCCAAGGAATGTTTGACTTCCTTTAAGAAGAATGGGTTTCAAAGTGGAAAAATAAAACCACCTTGTGATTAGGTGGAGATGAGATAGGAAGATAGCAAGAGGTGGACTGCCTTCTAAGAAAACCTATGAGCGTGATCACAGAACCTCTCAGAGTGTGGCTCTTTGGGTGCCTGTAGAGAATGTGAGATGTCATAAAGAATGGTAGTAGGGGCAGATGATCCTGAGGTTGAGTACAAGAAATATATAAATTTTAGAACTGTAGACATCTAGCTTAGTTCAGCCCTGAGATGTCTTGTGGAGGGGAGATTGTTCCTTTATGTGGCTGAAGATGACAAAAGTAGCACTTAGAATGAAGTCAAAGGGGATTGATTTCAATATTAAGTAAGTTAGAACTTCCAAGAGGTAGAAGAAACTCAAATGAGATTCACTTTCAAAATAGCTTTTATTGGGGTACCACAGTGTTTCATGAGACTGAGCCCTGTGTCAGGCTCTGTGCTGAGAGCACAGAACCTGCTTGGGATTCTCTCTTTCCTTCTCTCTCTGCCCCTTCCCCACTTGTGCTCATGCTCTCTCTCTCTCTCTCTCAAAAAAAAAAAAAAAGCATAAATAAACTTAAAACAAAACAACTTTTATTAACAGAAAATGTTTAAACAGAGGGCAATTATCTAAGAGAGATGACATAGAGATTCTTTTACTGGGTTGAAGGTTGTACTAAATTCTAAGGAACTTTCTGGATCTAACATTTCATAATGTTTTATTTAAGTTGGATTGAAGTCTATGTTCCTTTAAAATGTAATCCATAGCCGTAGTGATGTCTATATTCCTTTGGGGAAATTCGCTAATCAGGTGGAATAGCTACTTCTTTGATGCATTTTTATGATTTTTTCCCCTCACAAAAGTCAAGAAGAGACATAAAAAACAACATTTTAAATCATCTTGTACCTAGAGAAAAATATTTCAGAGAAGGAGGAAATGACAGGCTTGTTAAGAGTAAGGAAGGCTCCCAAGAAGATTAGCAAGTATGAATCATGCGTCTAGATCAGAAGGGTTAGTTCAATAAGGCAAGCTTTAAAAAGGTCCATTGGTCCGATCCCCAAGAGACAGGTTATGAAATGACTGATGCCAATCAAATCTCAAGTTGAAGGCTCTGTGTATGTGAGTGTGAGTGAGTGTGCCTGTGTATTTCAGCGGTTGAAATGTCAAATCAAAACCAACGTCAGTCATCATGGTGTCAGTTTGGTAGAGATGGAGTTGACGTGTAGTTGGAGATTGGGGGAGCTGAAAGGTCTCTTTAAATGTTTAGAATTCCTCTTAGAGTGTTGGCAAGCAAGAGAGGATTTAAGGCATACTACATAATTCTAGACACATATATAGCTGGAAAAGTTCCTACATTAATGATGGGAGGATAACCATTTACCATAATAGCAAACACTTTTCCACAGACAAACTCCAGTAGAGACTTCTTATTTCTAATTCATTTAATCCCTGAATTCTGTCCCCCCCTTCACAGCTCTTCACTGGTGACTGTAGCCATCCCTTTCTCTACAAAGATCCCTAGACTGATGGTTGTTGTGTCTTTATATGTGATTTCTTTGGCTTTTGAAATGTTCCTACACCTCCCTTCTTATTCATTAAAACTTAGAATTAACAACAACAACAAAAAAAACCCTGAATATATGCCCTATGTGTTTAAATCATGGTATAAAAAGTAAAAGTATCACAGCATGTCCTATCATAATATATCATTCATTCCCAGCTATCCAGCACTGTAATTTCCCCTCAGAGCTGTCCCCAGCCATTGTTGTCCACAATGAACAGTTTTCCTGTTCGCTGACCTGCTACTGAAGGACAATGCAGCACCTTCAAGAAGACAGCAAAAACAGCATTACAGTTTTTCTTCAACATTTCTGTTGTGGCATCTGTAAGATAGTACCTGACTCTGAGTTTACCACATTTTTTAAGATTCTGCTGTATTTCCCCTCTAATATTTTACTTTTAAGCTCAATCATAACAACATATTTTAAACTTAACAGCAAGGCTGTTGAATTTAAAATATGTAGAACAAGGTGAAAGCTTTAAACATCCACCCTGTCTTCATCTTATTGATTAGAATTTGCCTGTTTCATTGGAATTTGATGGAGTGTGAGCTCCTCAAAGGCAGGAGCTGTGACTTACTTGGCTCTATGGAATTGTACTTTCCATTGTGGCCAGCATATAAAAGGATTTATTTATTCATCTGTCTTGTAGGTATTTTTGAGCCTTAATTATGGTACAAGCATTATGGCAGGCTTAAGGGAATAGCAGTAAAGAACAGGACAGTCTAATTCCTGGTATCTGAATCAGGCAACATAGCATATTGGTTAAGAACAATCTGAATTTGAATACTGTACCAGTTCTGCCTCTTAGAAAATGTTATGACCTGGAGAAATCTACTTGTGCTTCAGTTTTATTTATTTTTGAATTAGAAGAGGAATCTCATTGTTGGGGCGACCTTAAGGATTCACTGAATTAATGCAAAGTGCTTTGACCACTGCCTGACATAATACATGTTAATTATTTTTATGATCATAGAGTTTATATTCTAGCTGAAGGATGGATAATTTAAAATTAATAACAGGAAAGTGTAGTAGGGTTTATGATAAAGGAAATACATAATACTTATAGAGAATCCCACCAATTCTGACTTAGTCAAAAGGGCAAGGGAAGTATCTGGAGGAAGCCACGTTTTCTCTGAGACGTACTCAGTTAAGTCTGGCTGACCTTTCCATTCCTTGTGAGACTGTTACTGAGTTTGTGAGTTATTTAGGTTTCCCCATTTTCTTCTCTAATTCTTCTTCTAGGTCAGAAGCTAGCAGCAGTGCTGGCCATTTTGGCCTTTTGTGCCCTTCTGAAGTTTTTGCTTAGCAGATGGAATGCACAGTCTCCTGCACATGTATAATATTTAGTTGTATGCTTTTCTTGGTGGATTTTAATTGATAGAATGGTTATAACCAAGTATGAGAGGTCCTGCATTATATTCCACATGTCATGAGAGAACTGCTGGAAATGAGGTATGGATAGAATAAATGTCCCAGAAGCAAAATTATGAAATAGGTGACATTTATCTTCAGTGCTCAATACTTCTCTCTTACTAGCACATCAGTATAACCAAAGACCCATTATCATCATATTTCTCTAGGGTTTTTTCTGATGATAGCAAACTACTAGACTGAAAGTATGATGTTTATAGGGTGAATATATAATTTATTATTTAATATGACTTTTAATATGAAAGAGGTTGCTCATTATTATTTCAGGACAGTAGTCATAACCCTGGAGTGTCTTGGTCAAATGAGGATGTGGAGTCATCTTAAGTGTTTAAGACTTAATATATTAGCCTTTTGGAGATACTTTATTGTACACCTAATAAATGCTACCTCTTGCTTTAGGCACTTTTTTCTAAAAAAATTTTTAAATGTTTTTTTTTTTTACTTTAGAGAGAGAGAGAGAGAATATGAGCGGAGGAGAGGCAGAGTGAGAGAGAGACACACACAGAGAATCCTAAGCAGGCTCCAGGCTCTGAGCTGTCAGCACAGAGCCCGATGTGGAGCTTGAACTAATGGACTGCGAGATCATGACCTGGGCTAAAGTCGGACACTCAACCGACTGAGCCACCGAGGCTCCCCAAGGCACTTTTTACTTACAAATAAAAAAAATCAAATGAGAAAGTATTAATTTACTCATATTAATGCATCTCTAATGATAGATTTTAGACACTTCAGCCCATGGTGAGGACTATATTTATTGATGTATCACATTCCTAGTACCTGTTAAATTGTATACTTCGTAAGAGAAACTAAGCTTGGCCTATGAATATATCCATTAAGGAACATTGGAGTATGTGTGTGTCCATGCGAATACATAGTCAGAAGAGTTAGAAAGTTATTTAAGTTCATACACATCAAGACAAAGCACAATTAGGACTAAGATCAAAGCTAAACTACATCCAGGGGTAAATAATTTATAATACTTCCTTTTCTCATCTCCCTGCTTAACCCAAACTGAGACCCATTTTGTGTTCCATTGCTCCTTTGAGAAATAATCACTCACCACCTCAGCCCTTTTCCCGATTTCTGTCTTTCTGACAATGTCCACTGTTTCAAAATACCTCATTATTTCCACTCTCCCACAGAGCCTGCAATGTGATGGCATTTGCTTGCCTGAGGAATGAAGAGACAGTTTTTCCTCTCTCAACAATCCTGTACATTGAGATCTGACCAGAGCATTCTCAGGCTGATTCCAAATGCATTCTCTGGAAAGGGGATAGCAGACTTGCTCATCTCCATTGTCATTGAATGGGAGAATGTTCTGCCAGGTCTCCTGACAGATTTCTTAGTCAAAGAGAAAAGGTCTGTAGTGCTTAGAAAACAAAGCTATTTCAGGTTGCTTGGCTGTGAGCTGATAAACAAGGCCTGGGGTGAGAAATGCAAAACATGTGTACACACACACACACACACACACACACACACACACATGCACACACACACACACACAAGGGCCTCCGGTCAGTTGAAGACAGAACTGACATACTTAGCAGTCAAGCCACATTGCATTCTTTCTGACCTGTTGGCTACATATTCAGTTGATAGCTTCCTGCTACCTATCACAAAACAATAAAAATCTTTTAAGAAGACAGTCCAAATTGCTCTAATACCTTCTTTAAAGAGAACAAAAATGCAGAAAGTTAGCCTGTAGGGACTTCATTTTTCATAGATATGCAATTTATGGTGTTTAAATATAAGCTTTTGATTTTAGGTTGAAACGATCTTGTCAGAAAGGTACATGAAAGACATTTACGCCAGACTCTTTTTTACTTAGGGTTATAGCTGATCCTTCTCACGTCTTTTATCCCCAGAACACTTGACTGGCACCTGACTTCACTATTTTGTTGTAGTAACTGATTCAGTAAGGCTGTTTCTGCTTTACCTTTTTTTTTTCTTCCCTTTTTCTGTCTTTTTTAGTCATGAAGAGAGAGAGAGAGATTTGGGTTGGAACTAGGGTGAGGGATTTACCTCAGGCACATTTAAGGGGGCACCAAAGAACCCAGTAATCAAGATAAGTAATATTTTAATGTAATGTTAAAAAAGTCAAAGCCAATGTAAAAATCCATGATGAAAAATGTATCACAATTTTAAAGTAAGACAAGATTAGTATTACTGATTTTTAGTTTTACCTCCAGCTCCACTTAAGTCTTTGCATGGCATTGGATGGACTGTAATGGCAACAAGCTGGAGAATGGAGTGGCATTTCTGAGGCAAATGCACATCTATTTCTTCATCCTTTCCAGAAGCACATTGGCTGAGGGCACCATGGATCAGAGTCAACTCAATCACAAGCATTCATAGAGCAACCATTCTCCTCAGCCCATAGATACTATAATCACATAAAACAGCCCTGAAGGCACAGTTCTCCAATTAAGTCTAAAGAGAGAGATGGGGCAAAGGCAAACCAATTAGACAGCGGATTACACATCTGAGTGGATTTACTTAGTAGGAAAGAAGGAAGGGAGGAAGGAATGGGAAGGTGGAGTAGGAAGAGATCAGGCTGTTGTGGAAGATTTTATGGCAAGACACACAGAGGAACTGGACTGTGTGCACCGTATCATTGACAGTCGTTCTATAGGTTTCCTGAGAAAGGTGCTGGCATAGGAATTGCGGTACAGAAAACCTTGGATATGTCACTTAGCCTGTCTGTGATTCAGTATTTTTATCTGAAAAATGGGACTTACAGTATTTGCTAATCACAAAGAAATGATTAAATATTCACATGGTAAACCATTATTATTTTTATCTTCACACTTCCTTTTGAGACACAGGAGTTGATTCACAGCTGGGATCTGTGAGTCTCCTTCTTAAATAACCTCCCTCATATTTTGTTGTTGTTGTCTGTCTGTCTGTCTGTCTGTCTGTATTTAAAGGTGGAGGGGGAGAGAGAGTGTGTATGTGTGTGAGCAAGGGAGGGGCAGGAAGAGAGAGAGTAGAGAGAGAATCCCAAGCAGGCTCTGCACTGTCAGCACGGGAACCATGAAATCATGCCCTGGGCTGAAATTAAGACTTGGATACTTAACCGACTGAGCCTCCCAGATGCCCCTGTTGTTGTTTTTGTGGTAAAATATACATAATAATAAATTTACCTCCAATTTAACAATTTATAAATGTACAATCCCCTGGTATAAGTACACTCACATTGTTCTATAACTATCACTACCATCCATCTCCAGAAAATTTTCATCTTTCCAAACTGAAACTCTTTATTCATTAAATACTAACTCTCATCCCCTTCTCTCCCTACCTCCTTGAAACTACTATTATTTTTTCTGTCTCCATGTATTTGACCACTCTAGATACCTCAAATAATTGGAATCAGCATTTTGTGCATGTGTGCATGTATGCACATGTGTGCGTATTTGTGTTTGACTTATTTCACTTTGTATAATGTCTTTGAGCCCATCCATGTTGTAGCATGTGTCAAATTTCCTTCCTTTTTAAAACTGAATAATACTGCAGGATATGAAAATATCAGATTTTGTTTATCTATTCATCTGCTGATGGACACTGGGTTGCTTCCATCTTTTGGCTGTTGTGAGTAATGCTGCAGTGAACATGAATGTACAGAAGTCTCTGAATCTGCACTTTCAGTTCTTTTGGGTATATACCCAGTAGTAGAATTGGTGGATTTACAGTAATTCTCTGCTTGAAGAACTGCCATACTGTTTTCCATAGAGGCTGCACCATTTTACATTCTCCCCAACAGTGCACGAGGGTTTCTTTTTTCTACATCTTCATGAACATGTCTTATTTCTTGTCTTTTTGATTTTCCCCATTCTGTCAAGTATAAGGTGGTATCTCGTTGTGGTTTTGATTTGGATTTCCCTAATATTTAGTGATGTTGAACATCTTTTCTTGTGTCTGTTGACCATCAAATAGTTTGTCCATTTTTAAATTGGATTATTTTGTTGTTGTTGTTGTTATTATTGTTGTTATTGAGTTTTAGGAGTTCTTTATATATTTTGGATATTAATACCTTACTAGGTATTTGATTTGCACATACTTTCTCCCATTCTTTCAGTTGTCTTTTCACTCTGTTGATAATGTCCTTTGCACAAAGTTTTAAAATTTTGTTGGCATCCAATTTATCTATTTTTTTCTTTATTGCTTGTGCTTTTGGTGTCCTATCTAAGAAATCATTGCCAAATCCAATGTCATGAAGATTTCCCCCTATGTTTTCTTCTGTAAGAGTTTTGTAGTTTTATCTCTTACCTTTATGTCTTTAGTCCATTTTGAGCCAATTTTGAAAATTGAGTTTCAATTTTTTTGCATATGGATATCCAATTTTCCCAACACCATTATTGAAAAGACTGTCCTTTTTCCATTGAAATGTCTTGGCAACCTTGTTGAAACTTATCTAACCATACATGCATGGGTTTAATTCTGGGCTTTCTCTTTTGTCTAATTGGTCTATGTGTCTGTCTTTATGATAGTACCACATTGTTTTGATTACTGTGGCTTTGTTGTAAGTTTTGAAATCAGTATGTGAAATGTCTCTTACTTTGTTTTTCTTTTTCATGATTGTTTTTGATCTTCAGGTTCCTTCAGATTCCATATTCTTCCTCATCTTTAAAAAAAACCCTTCCATTTCACTATTTCCTTTATGACCACAACAATATACATTTTGAAAGAGGTTTTCTCCTCACTCATCTCCCATTTTACCCATTCTCAACCCATTGCCAACTGGTTCTCACCCCTACTACTCACTACAGCTAGTCTTGTCAAGGGTACAAACTTCTATTAGGAGATAAATAAGTATTAGGGGTGTGGTGTACAACATGATGACTATGCTAGCACTGCTGTATGTTATAGGATTTACTCTCTGAATTTTCCTATATGAGTTCTTACCATAAGGAGAACATTTCTGTCCTCTCCTCTTTGTTTGTTTGTTTCTCTTTCTTTCTTTCTCTCTCTCTCTCTCTTTCTTTTTCTGTATCTATACAAGAACATGGATATTAGCTGAACCTATTGTCATGGTCATTTCACAACATGTAAATCAAACCATCATGCTATATATGTTAAACTTAAACAGTATGTATGTCAATTATTTTTCAATAAAACTGGAAAAAAAAGATCTTTATGTTTCTAAATTTAGGGGACACTTACTTTGCCTACCTTATCAGCAGCATTTGAGAGCTTAAGGCTTGTTAAGCCTTATAGCATTCTTTCTTTGGCTCCTTGGAAACTGCAAGGAAAAAGAAACAATTACTGTAGAAGTCTGTTTGGTATGAGAAGCTTAGAGATGGGATAAAGAACATTGTCAGGTGTCAGGTACAATGACATAGAATGTCTTTTGACCCAGGCTGCCTTGACCAATGTCACAGGGCCTAGGCCATAGGGGCTTTAGCTAATTATCAAGTCAAATAAGAAGATTTAGCATTGGAATGTCTGGTGAGGCTGAACAAACTCAGATAGGCCTGCTTGGTGGCTTGATAACTGGAAGAATTCATAGGGGTATTCATCACAGCTTGCTCTTTATATCCTGCTTACGCTACATGAAAGGTAGAGGTTTAGAGTCCTAAAGAAAAACCAGGTAATGTCAACATTTGTATGTGGATTCTTCCACTCATACAGATAGCTGCTGAATCAGGCATAGTCAGGACACATACCTTGAACCAGAATGAGGAATTTGGGTGGTACCATGTTATTTATTTTCTGTGTGGTTTAAAGTTATCCAGTTGTAGCAGGACTTCTGAACACATTTAAATGTGAGATTATGTGACCTAAATCATGTAGAAACATGATTGTCTTCACACTTAGATGACCAGCTTAGCACCTTCCTTTCTCTTTGGCCACTTTTCCGTCTCACCACCTAGGCCATTAGGCTGGCTTTGCTCATACTGATCTGCCACTGATGTGTTTTATCTGGACCTGGCTGCCTTGATTTATTTAAAGAAAAATTTTTTTTATTTCTGGGGATCAAAAATCTACCATTCTTTTGTTCTGCTGGGTAACAAAGAAAGCTCCTCTGAAAATAAATTCTGAGCCAAGGCATTCAAGGAGTAATACTTTATAGATTAGTATACCCATAGAAATTGTTTGTCTTTGATCAGGGCCATTTAAGTTTTTGTCCTACAGCAGTTAATTTATGATGCAAGTGTTAACACTTGTGACATGTGAGCTTGTAGGGAGATATCGCCTAGGGTAGGTGATGAGCTGGGCTTCTCCTTATCAGACAGTGAGTTTTCTAGCATGGAGGAATGGCTAGAGCAATCAGTCGGCCAAAGATCCAACTAAACCGACTTTGTTTTCTTTTCTGAGGGATAAATTGGGGAAGCCTTGGAGAATAGGGGGTTGGGATTGCTTAGGATGTTTGAACTGATTCTCTCTTGATAGTTAAGAAATCACTCTGGCATAGCCGTTTGCCGTGGTATTTTTCACACTTTATCTAGCATCCCGTGTCTCTGTTGCCTGAGAACTGTATTTATATTTACACTGTGAAGCGTGAATATGCTGCTCTCCTTTGGGGAAAAGGATTCATCAAATAATCCTTTTGCTTGAGTATTATTAAGTGGACCATGGCACTTCCTTTGCTTGTTTTTGCTTGGAGCCCTTGGGACATGTGAGGTGGCCTTGTCCAGTTCAATGGGTTTCAGCAGGGTGAGCCAGATTTAAAGAAACATAAATTCAGTTGAGAGAGTAGGTAACATGGCATAGCTGAATTATGGGATTTAATAGGCAAACCAAATAGTTAAATGCAAGATGCTTGTGCTGCATGCTAAAACTTAAGGAATGCATATTCAATGCAATGCATTATTAAATACAACATTGAGCATATGGGTACCCACAATTAATGTATATAAATAGCTGATAAAATTGCTCAGTATTAGAAAGCTAGCGGCAAAAATGACCTCATATGTCAAGCAGACAAGTAGGCAGCTACCATTTTCTTTGTACACCTTACAGATGATAAATTAGTTTTATGGTCTGCATGGGGCCCTTATCACACTACAGCACCAAGTGCATGATAAAGAAAAAAAATGCCTTGGCTCAAAAATCGAACTGGAATTTGGAGTCCCAGCGGAGCTCATTTTTTAAATGTAAAGAATTTTAGCCCGCTTCCTTTGGGGAAGATTTATTGTGGCTAAGAGAAATGTAGATCTTGGTTATGTGTTTTGATTAAAACTTGGTTTTTGTTTTTATTGACACTGGATAGAATGTGAATCCGTCATAACTGGCTGCTTATTGATTGAGAGCAGTTTGGTCCAATGGGCACAGGACAGGAAAAAGAAGGGGGAGTCCTGACTTTTATTTCCAGCTCTACTACTAACAGGCAAAGCTGACCTTGGATAACACTTTGTAACTCTTCACTAGCCCTGCTTGCTCTTTTTAATTTCTCTCAACTCTGGTGAATAAATACTCTGTGTTTTATCTTAAGTTCATAGGATATTATCCACTATAGATGAAAGGAGGAGAGACTACTTTGTCCTAGCATTAGATGGGGCAGGCAGTACGTAAATAAATGACATTACTGTACTGTGTGTGTGTGTGTGTGTGTGTGTGTGTGTTGTGTGAGGAGCCACTGATGTTTAAAAATCTTGAATACAAGGAAACCCAGAAAGATAGTAGGTTTTGTCACAGGGTTTGTGTGCGGTTTCTCAGCCCTCATAACACTGTGCCTCTTTTTTTTTAATGCTTATTTATTTTTGAGAGAGAGAGAGACCTAGTGAGGGTAGGGGAGGAGCAGAGAGAGAAGACAGGATTCGAAGCAGGCTCCAGGCTCTGAACTGTCAGCACAGAGCCCAATGTGGGGCTTGAACTCACGAACCATGAGATCATGACCTGAGCTAAAGTTGGACGCTTAATAAACTGAGCCACCCAGGTGCCTTTTTGACAGACAAAAAAATATCATGTGCTCCTTTCCTATAATTTGAAATTCAGAACGAATTAAATATTGTGACTGAAATCAATGACTACAGTGGGACAGAGGCCTGCCCTGCTTTCAAGTGGCAGGAGAAACCCCATCCTTGCTGAACTCTCTTTCCCTGCAGTTACTGCTTCACCAGCCAAGGGTCTCTCTCCTTAGCATCATTTTCATATCAAATCCCATCAGTGAGTGGTTTCCTGTCAGGCAAGCAGCAGCTTGTATCTGTGATAGGATGCACTCCTGTGCCTCTGGGGTGTGGCTGAAATTTCAGAGATGATTAAGTTCCTTGTTTAGGACTAGCATTATTCAGGAAGCTAGTGTGAGAAAGGGTCAGTTAGAGGGACAATGAGGGGTAGCTTGAAGAAGAGAGTAGGCCTTTCCCTTTTTTCTTTCTTCCCTCTTCCTGAAGTGTCCTGGGAAAGTGGTCTTTTCTTTTAAATTATTTTGGAAAATTCCCTTAATTTCTGCATATCACTGGGAGCAGTGTTATATGTTTTCATTTTCCACCTGGTAACCGGAAATGAAGTGTCTGGACCACTCTTGAGCAAGTATGTGGGTCCTCACCAGGAGGAGCCCCATCCTAGGATGCCCTAAGGGCAAGTCAGGCAAAGCTGTTGGGGCCCCTTTCTATTGGGGTAACTTTTCTATGATTTCAGCAAAGCTCTGGCATAAATATGATTTGCTTCCCAGTTGTTTGTTTGTTTTGGTCCCTTTGTAGAGTGAGCAAAGTGAATGTTTCTTCTTGGTCCTCATTAGGGCCAGGATTTCATATATGTCCCTGACTTTTCATTCATTCATGCATGCAGGAGCCAGTGGTACTAAAGCCTTCACCACCCTGCCGGTCTCCTTCACAACCCCAGGATCCTCTACCTCACCGGCACTGCCATTTTCCTTGCTCATGCTTCCTTCCAGCTCTACTGACCAGCACCCAACCTTTGAGTGTGTCTCATCATCTCCTACAGCTGAGTCTCTGTATGTGTTGTTTTTCCATCCAAACCATCTTGTCCCTCCTCTCATCTACTTATTCTTTAGGTGTCTAGTTAATGGTCACCTTCTCCAGGAAGCCTTCCCTAGACCACTGAGACTAGGTTGGCTGATCCTCCCTCATAAATAATCCTTGTTAAGTTTTACCACTACAGCCGTCCAGTTTCATTTCATCCCCACTGGATTATATGTTCCTTCAAAGAGGAGGCCATTTTCAGCATTACGTCATCAGCATCTACACAGACTGTGAAACACAGACAATACCTAAAACATACTTTTGAATAAATGAATACAGCCACAGTGGTCTCTGTCTCACAAGCTGCAGAAAGGAGGCTGGAGCTTTAACCTCCCAGAGGGAGAGCTTTACCTCTTCCTGGCTATTGTGCTTTAGGTGTGCCTAGGTGTATTATTTGTAATGACAGAGACTCCACAAGGACTAAGGATCAAGGAGAGGCTTTTAATTTACTAAATATTTAACATAGTTATTATTTGTAGGCCTCTGCATAGAACTGATTCCACTGTATGTTTATGTTATGTATAATTACATGGCAATATCATTTGTTAGAAATAATGTTCTGTGCAGGCTTATTAGACGATGTACATGCACACTGTTGAATCCCCTGGAATGATAGAAAAGTCTATTTGGTCATTCTTTCTAGAGCTGTTAGATCTTGGAAATGCTATATGACACTGTATAGAAGCTCTTGTCTAGATTGTAACTGCTCATGTAGCTCCACATGGCAGTTGTCATTCTCCTTGGCTGGCAATAAACTTATCATCACTTTGAGGAAACTAATCTGGATAGGTAATGACAGGGATGAATAAAGTCATTTTGTAGATGTGCAACTGTGGTCATTAAAAATAAAGCAGACCCTTCTCAGGGGGCTGCTAACCTTGCCAGCTAGTTGACATTGTTCAGATCAGAGGACACTCAGCCTGTGTCTGAACAAAGAGAAGCAGCAGGATTTCCAAACAAATGTTTGCTCACTGGCCCTCCCCTCTCCCCCTCCCTGCCCTGTCCCTTTTTTACGTTTTGCTTAAGTTTATTAGCAGCCGTGGAGCTGATTTGCAAAGGAAATGAAATGGTGCCCAGAAGTGGGGCCCAGCCCTCTGGTTTTTGGAAGCAAAGTGTGGGACATTCAACAGACATACATTGAAATAACCTAATAACATTTCTGCCCTTTCTCTCAGCTTATCTCTTAGCTCTGTTGCCTCCTGTCTTAGTGAATATTTGGGCCCTAGAGACACTTCCAGATGTACCAAATGCTTTATCCTTGTTTGCTGGTAAAGTCACTCCAGAAAGTGGCACTGACAGGAGGGTCAAGGATTGGTTTCTTTTCACAGAGATTCTAAATGAGCATATAGACACACATGCAAAAACTAGGATTTATGCCTCTGAATATGGCTTGTAAGGAGGGAGTAAACCTCCTGAATTTAGCAATCAAATTTGTTAAGGCTTCTCTAAAGCCTAAACTTCCAATTAACAAGCAAATCATCATCAGACAGCCAGTGAATGGCAAATTCATTCCATTCAACATCTTTTCAAAAGTGGATTTTGTGCACTTATCTCCATGAAAACCCAGCAGGAAGATTTTCCCTGGGAGTGCTCCTACATCTGCCTGTTTTTAATGACGGTAATGGCAGGCAATATTCTACAATTACTTTGGCGATCTCATTTCAAGCATGCAAATCATATTATTGAAGAGCCCAGCAAAAGCCATTTGTTCCTTGGAATCACCAGATAAGTTCTGTAGGGTGAGCAAATGCTGCTTGGAGAAGGCCAGGGCCTTCTGTCTCATAACCTCAGCTGCACAGTGGTAGAATTTGCCTGCCAAGGTCACAAAAGACAGCCTAAATACAGACATCAAAGGGGAAATGAAACAAGATTTCATTCCTAAAGTGAAGGAGTCCTTCTTTTCACTCCATTTGTGAAAGATTAGCTTGTAACTCCTTTACTTAATTA
Organism: Crocuta crocuta; assembly: GCF_008692635.1. NCBI lineage: Eukaryota > Metazoa > Chordata > Mammalia > Carnivora > Hyaenidae > Crocuta > Crocuta crocuta. The sequence continues at coordinate 22,447,053 of NW_027532203.1, forward strand.
AAAATAACATCATTAAAAGAAAAAAAAATACTGGGCGTTGGGAAAGGTCATGAAGTCAAAGCCAGGGCCCCTGCTCAAGAGTGAGGACTGCTTTTTGTACACAGCATGGTACCTTTTCCATTTTCCTACCTTCTAGCTTACTCATCTGAGCTATAATACAGTCCATCTTTTATACAAATATTTAGAGGCAGCATCAATGGGCTAAGGAAATTATCACAATATAGTAGCATTTATAAATGATAAAATTCATGTAACAAACACCAGATGCAAGATTCAGTGGGGAGGAGCAGCAAAGAGAAACCAACAGAGTGACTTCTCTTAACTAGTTCAAAATTGTAAATAGGAGGGAGTGCCCATTAGGCCGGGAGGACCAGGGATGATGTTGTGCAGAGGTAGGAATTGAGTCTTAATGGAGAGATAAAATTTCAATAAATGATGAGGACTATGAGACAATACTCCAGACCAGAGAAATTGTGATGCATGTTAAAGAGGGAAGAAACCAACTTATCTTTAAAAAGTAATGCAGAGAGTAGAAAGGAGTAATTGCAGATCCCACTGCAATAGGAAAATAGAGGCCTAGGTGCAAGGCCACTGTTAGGGCCCCCAGACTGTTAAGGAACCTTTTGTAATAGGCACGTGTTTCTTATCCAGATTTGTCCACTTTGGACACCAGGATCTTGGCTCCAGTCACGAGGAAGGGTCCTGTTATTTCAGATATTTTAACACCTCTTGAAAGGTTCTTTAACTTAAGACTTCCTAAGAACAAACACAGGTTAGGCTGAGACTAACAGAACATACACTATGATATGTCAGCTTTCTTAGTGCACTATTTATTTCAGCTAGGCAGAGAGGATATAATGATTTATACATGGAATGTAACATGGTTGTGATATTCATTTCTAGTTCCCTCACCTGCAAGGAGTTAGTGAGAAGCTTTAGCTTGTTATTATTATGACATTTTTTCTGTTTAGATCCAACATGAATTTTTCAGTATTAAAGTTCTGCCAGTCCTTTTCTGCGACCTTGTCCCATGGCTGGATGTAATTTTCTTATATTGGAGCCCTTGTCCCATAGGCAGGAGATATCAATTGCAGCATAGGAAAAAAAATGCTCAAAATTTTCTTCAGGCAAAGCAAGGCTCAAGGGGATTTGATTCCAAAGAGAAGGGGGTTTAGTTCCTTTGAGATGTGTTGGACAAATGCTTAATATTAGAATGCATCCTCTTTTGTTTGTGGGGTTCTGTGGTTCATTGTTGAGTCCATTGTCCTTCATGTCTTGGATTCTGTAGGCAAAAATCCATTTAATTTGTTTATGTGTGGAAATGAGGAGGAGGAATGTTGATATTTGCCTTTTTGTAAAAAGAACAATTCACAGATCAGAGTTCGAGCTGTTCATGGATGTCATATGTGGACAGCATTGTGCATCCCGTGAAACTCTACTACAAACTTTCTTGGATTACGAAGCTTAAAACCATGTGTATTTAATTCTTTGAATCTCTCTTCTTTGAACAAAATTAAGTGTTTGTTGAATGGTGTTTTCATTGAAGGAGTTGAGAACTTTTCTAGAAGACAATGGAGGGATTGCTTACACTTTTTTAAAGAAAATTGTAATGTTTCATTTATTTCTGAGAGAGAGAGAGAGAGACAGACAGCGTGAGCAGGGGAGGGTCAGAGTGAGAGGGAAATACAGAATCTGAAACAGGCTCCAGGCTAGCTGTCAGCACAGAGCCCGATGTGGGGCTTCAAACCATGAACTGTGAGATCATGACCTGAGCCGAAGTTGGACGCTTAACCGACTGAGCCATCCAGGCACCCCTGCTTATATTTTTTAAGTTATTTGTGTATTCACACTGGCCAAGCTGTAATAACAACACACATAGCTAACACTTAAATAGCACTTACTAGACCCTACTATAACATCTTATTTAATCCGTACAACCTTGTGAAATATATATTATTAGTCCCATTTTAGATGAGGAAATTAAAATATAGAGAAATTCAGTTCTTTCCAAATGTCACATACAGAAACAAAATCAGAATCTCTAGCTCTAGAGTTAATGCCTTAAAAAAAATATATATATATGTATTCATATATAGACAAAGGACACCTTGGGAGCCATTGAAACAGTAATGATAGGAAGTGATAATAGTTCACATATTTGCTTTTTCCTTAAGAAACTATATGTTAATGGCATAATAACCCAGTAATTTTTGTAGAGGCTTTGCTTTTAGAGAACAGAGCTATTGGTGCACTCTAAGGCACTGTGTCAGCATATCAACCTTGATGACAGCTTGGCCACCACAGCTGTCCCCAGACACATTAGAATTGCTTACAGCATCTGTCTTCTTGGTCTTTGAGCACCTGAGGTACATTCTGAGTGGTCATAAAAGAGTCATAGAGCGAGTCCTCTAGTCATCACCCATAACTGAGCTGCCACATTTTAAGATGTAGAGAGTCAGGGAAAGTATTGATTTTTTTCTCCTGAAAGCAAGTTCAAACAGTCCACTTTCGTACCTTGCTCTTCTATCCGTTTCTTCTATGAGTTTTAATTGCAATTCTTCAAAGTCTCTGAAGGTTAGGAGTGAAAGAGTTTGACTGTAGAAAGAAGGTAACTATGGAAGTATAAGAGTAAATATTCTTGTATCACTTTTCCCTTCTTTTCAAGACTTAGTACGAAAGGCACAGTCCTTTTCATTAGAAGCTAGATCCTAGCTGAGAAGATAAGAGTATCTTCAATGCTTAAGAACTCTGTGTATAGAAGTCACTTATTTTTGTATTGAACAGCAATCAGTAAATATGAGTCAAAATCATAAAGACAGATTACAACAGGTTTATGACCATAGGCACACTGTTTATTAGTATGGGCCAGTAAAACCATAGAACAAAATGAAGTACAGTTGGGTAGACAAGTGACCAAGCACTAAGCACTAACCCAAAAAATAGAATGCTCAACATTAAATTCTTACAGGAGGATTTCAAGATAGCAGGTTAAAGCTTCTTCTTACTGGCTGCTTTGGGAGATAATTAAGTTGGAAGAACATCATTCCTTCTTCTCTAACGCTGAACTTTTGACTGCTTGGCATTGATTTTATTTTGACACAGTATGCATGCTTTAATTGTCCTTTTCTCTTTACTCTGATGCTACTTTTGTTTGGCAGGAGTAGCCAGAGGCTGCTTTTAGTCTTCTCTTAGGCTGGGGAATGATAGTCTCTTATCTGAAGCTATGGAGATATAGAATTCACGGGAAGGTGCAGAGGAGGAAGTCAAGAAGGAACCAGTTTTACTAAACCAGAAAGGAGAGCTTCAATAAATTGCCAAACTGAGGAGCTAGAACTAGATATTGAAAGCTAGAGTATAGGGTAAAGGAGGCAGGCAAGTCTGAAAGCAGGCTGGGTGATGGCCAGGAAATGAATTTCTGTCTGTAGCTGGCCTTTGCTTGACTTCTGTGTGGGGTAGGGGAGGAGATATGCTGGTAATTTTAAATATCTAGGAAAGGGAGAAATACGTCTCTCAAACTCATCTCCTTTACTTACTTTACCATATCTGGTATTATTCATTTGAGTTTTATTATTTACTACATTATATATAATTAATTGTTTTTTATATGTTCATCTCTTGATGCCCTACTCTTTAGTAAGCTCTTAGAGGGCAGGAATCTTCTTTGTATTCCACATACCTCTGAAGATTGTCTTCAACATCTCAAGAATTCAGCGAAACTTGTGATGAATTGATCAAGACAGGTCATTAGGACTTGCTGCTATGGGCTATCCCTTAGTGCTTTGAACAGATGGTGGTAGTTTTGCCCACTTCATATGGACATAGTATGAGAACAAGAACTATTCCAAATATGCCTAGGAGGTGAGCCAGTGGAACTTGGACTCTACATATGTTCACCTCAGATCACATTGGTCCACTCATGAAAGGGACTGCATGTATAACTTCCATAGCACTGAAAAGACAGACTACTCAAAGGTCCTTTTAGTCCATTACCATTATAATATGATCATATATCTTTAAACGTAAACCCATCTAACAGCCAAAATCTGTATACAGATACCTTTTTACTGATCAAATCAGAATCATGAAGTAGACAATTTAGGCCAAAAAAGTCCATTATTTAGGGTAATCTTTTCAATTTATTCATTATTATGCTATTAACTAGATAACTGCCTTATCTCCGTGGAGTTTTTTGAAATCTTTACTAAATATATCAACTCATACTGATCTCTTTCTGATCTGATCTTAGGTAATTCATATGTGTGTGTGTATATATGTATATACACATTTGTTTTTTATGTTTTTATTTATTTCTGAGAGAGAGAGAGAGAGACAGTGTGAGGAGGGGAGGATCAGAGAGAAAGGGAGACACAGAATCCGAAACAGGCTCCAGGCTCTGAGCTGGCTGTCAGCACAGAGCCCGACACGGGGCTCGAACCCATGAACCGTGAGATTATGACCTGAGCTGAAGTCGGACACTTAACCAACTGAGCCACCCAGGCGCCCCTAATTCGTATTTATATTACTTAAGTCCCTAATTGTGGTATTTTATTATATGTAATTGTATCTGTGGTACATTTTTATCTTGTATGCTATAGTAGATGGCAAGTGCTACATTCTGAATCTATTTTATATCCCCAGAATTACTTAGATCAAATCAGAGATCAGAGACTATAAATGTTCAATGCATAGTTTTTTAATGAAAATAAATAGTGAGCAGTGAGTCCTTACATCTGTTTTGAAGCCTATGCTGAATTAGTTGAGTCCTCTTATTTGATTGCAAACTCCCCCCAGGGCTCTCCATGTATTCAGGATATAATTTTCCTTAATTCCAAAGCAATATCATTCAAGCATTATTTGTTTAATAAATATTCATGGCCTGTAATGACCATGGGTTTTGAGATGAGGGAGTATGTAAAGACAGCACATTGAATGTAATAAATAAATAATAAAACAGCAACCTCCAAGTAGGGTGTCTTGGGCTCATTGCCCTTTAACATTAAGTTCAAAAATGGGAGATGCAGAGCTCAGGAAATGGTAATGGGCTGAGGGGTCCTCTTGGCAGTAGGTTGCCAGTTCACAAGTATCAAGTGTTTACTTTCTGATGGCTGCCTCATGGTATAAAAAGAGAGTTTATATCCAGCTTCTAGCTAGGGCGTGTGTATGTGTGTATGTGTGGGGTCAGGGTGGGATAGCCATAGCCATCTTTTTAAAGCCGACTTCCTAAATATCACCACTAAATGTGTTGCCATTTTTCTGAACCCAGTTAGCATTTCTATGAAATGATTACTATATAATACAAGTATGGTGCTATGCATTTCCACCTGTTGACATGTTCTCCAGATACATATGTGGAAGTCCTGAGGGAAGAATCATTGTGTTCTCTAGGATGAAGTTTGTGCTCAGTACATGTCAATACCTTACTGATTGCCTCAGCCAAAATGAATGTTTCAATACAAATCTATGAGGTCTATGAGAGTCTGCATAGAGACTAAAGTGTTAATAAAACTAGAACTCTTCTCTCCTTTAATTTATACTTTATTCTGTAACTCAGTTGTAGGCTTCTTGATTAGCTTGCTCTCCCCCCCTCAAGTGTTTTGAGGGAGATATTAAAGGCAACTGCTTATTCTTAAAATCCAGACTTTTCTACATCTCTTAGAGATGGTTCAGCAAGTTCAGTAAGTTAGCACTAGAGCATCAGGGGCCTACCTTCTCCCAGATGTGGCCATTGTTATCTTTCCACTTCTCTAGGGTGAAGATCTTCAACTCTCTAAACTGTCAACCTGATACTTTTTAGCAACATTGATGAAAGCCACCAAATAACAATGACAAGCCCCTAAAATAGATTCACAGGGTTTGTGGTGGCTAAGAGCTGGGTTTGCTAAAAATAAAGCTGCTTCTGCTCCCTCTATCATCCTTTTTCTGCTAGACTATAATTAAAGTCCACATCTGAAATTCTTATTGAGTGGCAAAGTCCCATGAGTGATTGGCATCTGGCATCCAAAAATATTCTGCAAAGAACAGTGTTCTCAGTGGCACATCTGACAGGCTTGGCTCACTTTCAGTGCTCTTGGCTTCCCGATGAGTTGCAAACCAATGGATGAACAGGAAGATTGCTTCAGCCCAATATCAATCAGTCAGTTGGCTCTTCCATCAATGACTTAAAGCAATTTCCATGCCTACCCTAACTTACCCCACACTGGCACATGAGATAAGAGTGATAGGAGAAAAATCAGCTTTACTAATTGGAACACTTTTTGCCTTACCAGTGCTGGGAAAGAGGGACCCAGCTTACTAGGGGAAATGTGGTTCCCTGGCGAGATGGAGAATTGTACTTGCCTGCTGGTCCAAATAACATTAGTTTTTTTGCATAGAAATTCCACCCAATTAAAGCCTTTTTTAAAAAATTTGAACCTGAGATTTGTGGTCTCCCTGGAAGGGAGAGATTAGTTTTAGGGAGGAGAGGAAAAGCCTTTCCTATCATCTTGTTTTTTCATGCTTGTGTTATTTGCATGAAAACTAGACAATGTGTGATTGCACATGGGTTACTCCTCGTAGCATCCTAAATAAGAATATGTTGGACAATGAGAGTCATTTTTTCTTCTGAGCAGTCAAATAAACCTAATCATATGAATATACAATGAGATAAAACACCAGTCTTGCGCCGAAAGGTTTTATGATTTTAAGTAGACTTGTGCTAAACTCTTATCATAATTGTAATTAGAAAGAGCAGGCCAGTTTCCTGCTGCTTGAGCTCACATTTGACATGTGAACAGTATGAGGTTAGATGCCTGAGCTGAATTCTTGATTTGCACTAGTTTAGAGTTGCTGTTTGCTATGTTCCAAGTACAGAGGTCATATAAAGTAATGTTAACTCTGCTAAAAACATGTATATTATCTTTCTGTATTATCCAGAGGCAGCCAGTATTTTATCTGTAGTGTGCAAAATTGTTAGTATACATTATGTTAAATAATGGAATGGCCTAACAAAGGAGAGCCAGATATATAAGAATTACAATCTTAGGACAGAGACAAGATCTGAATGTTTTGTGATGCATGTGATCCATCTGCTGGGATGGGTGGCTGATAGTATGAATTTTTGAAATTAATCAAACCTATTTCCCAGGTCTTTATCACTATATGTCAAAGGGAGAGAAACAAAACAACAACAAGAAAACAAAACAAAGGAGAAATAAAGCAATAGTCCTGACGGGGAAAGAGTTACAGAGATGACCAGGAGTAAGCAAGAAAGAGTAAAATGTCAGAGATGTTTCCTGCAGAAGGAATTGATAAACTAATACATATTGACAATTTACGCTTCAATCACATCTTTTGGTAAGTTGTAAACTATTTGAAATTTTGAAACTTTTGAACTATTTGAAACTTTGTAGATATTACAGATGTGACATCTGTAGATGTGTAATACTTAACACAGATGCCAAACACATATGTAGGTACTTGCTTATTATTGCAAAGCCCATTTCTTTACATATAGATCAGAAAGATGAATGTTGGAGCTGGAAGGGCATCTCACATATGTTGTAGCATTTCTTCCTCAGATGGGGAAGCTGTGACCAAAGAAGGTTAAGGGATAGATATAAAATTCCAAAGCTAATTATGGAAGATCCAGACTAGAATTTTGGTCCTTTGAATGTACAATTCAAATGTACTTTCTGAAGTAGATAATCCTTAGAATATCTACAAAGGTAGCATTGAATATGTAAAAGAGATGCCTCATCCACTTTGCAGTAGTACTGTAAGGTACCGCCATAGGTACAGTTGGGACAGAGATGTGTTGAAGCTGGATTGTTCTCGTTAAGAGTCTAAGCTCACTACAATTGACAAATACTTTTCAGAAATTTTGTCAATTTATTGGAAGCTTAAAATCAGCCATGGTGGGAAATGCTGGAATCTACCACCCTGGAGGTAAAACAGTTATCAGAATGTTGTTGAGCTAGAGGTATATCTAGGAAAGGAGGAATTTTAAGAAATGAAGACCAATGCCTGGAATGAAAGTTCCATGTTTGCTGGTGTGTAAGTATACCAAACTAATGCTATATGCCAACAGCTCTTTTAAAATGAAAGAAAACAGTCAGTGAATTCCATTCCTTTAGCATATGTTCATAAAAATAGAGATGACTAAAGCAATGTTAGTATTATAGAGGTGAACTCTCATTCTAGAGATGAAGAGAAATGATTTCAGTTCTTAATGTTAAAGGAGAAACATGTCAGTCTTTTTTTTTTTTTTAATATTTTTATTTATTTCTAGGAGAGAGAGAGAGACAGCGTGAGCAGGGGAGGTCAGAGAGAGAGGGAGTCACAGACTGAAATAGGCTCCAGGCTCTGAGCTGGCAGTCAGCACAGAGCCCGACGCGGGGCTCGAACCCACGAACCGCGAGGTCATGACCTAAGCGAAAGTCGGACGCTTAACCGACTAAGCCACCCAGGCGCCCCGAAACATGTCAGTCTTTATTAGAGCAGATTAGGAAGGAATTCTGAGAACAATTTCCTGAAGTGGAAAGTTCATCCCCGGACAGCTCTTCGCTTTTTTTGTCATTGGGAAAGATATTTACAGAATGAATGTATTTTAGAACTGTGTAGAGAGATAAGATCTTAAGATTCTAAAATAGAGAAAATCATCACCTGTTTAAAGATGGTGGGATATTCATTGGTGAGCTGGAGCTGGCATGTAATGACTCAAGAAGCTGAATGTGCACACACATTTTTGAATGTGTGACTTTGCACTCTGTGACATCACTTTGGAAGTTCAAAGTCAATCATGATGGGAGTATTTACACCATGGGAACTGACAAGCAGTTTTTTTTTTTCCCTTTTCCTACAAAGATGTTAAAACATTTACCAGAAGATAACTGGATATCATAATACCCTAAATACACTAAAGCCATAGACAGTAGTCAAAATTTTATTCAGAATGCTTTTTTTTTCATTTAAAATTACTTTTTAGAAAATAAGTTTAGCTAAATATTTAATTGCGAACTAGAAACATGACAACAATTGGCCTATGAGTGAGAACCTTATAGTAGGATAGGGGAATTCTCTCACCTACAGACATAAATATTGAAATAGTTAAGACCAAAGTGGAAAATTGGACTAATAATTAGTTACTTAGTATCATTTAACGTATTTTAAGACCTACAAGGTACCTGCAAATATGATAGGTGCTTCAGAGATTGCAAACCATGTACAAGTTTGACCTTAGTGAGGTGAGACTCTAACTTGCAGACAAAACCCGAACAAATAAAAATGTGAAGAGTGACCAACTCTTAGAGGGACACAAAGTAAGTATAGTAAGGATTGAGATGGAAAAAAAGCTGAGAATTGGGTAAAATCATCAGGCAGGTGTATACAGTGACAATGAGGCTTAAGTAGAATCTTAAAGGAAGAGCAGTCTTTGAATAATGCTTGGGGCATAAAGAGCCAGTTACAGACAATCAGGCCATGTGAGCAAAAAGTCTGCCTTAGTGAGCGCTGTATGTATAGGGTCTGTTAACAGACTTTTCTGGCAAGAGTGGAGGGGGTAGCTGGGAAATAGGGAAATATTGCAGACAGAATAGGATACAGAAAAAGGGCAGAAGGATCAGAGATGGAGAAGAAGAGAGGAGAGAAAATAAGAAGTAAAGCAAAAGAAGAGAAGCAGAAAAAGATCAGTTAGTCAAGGAAGTACATTATGTGAAATAGCCCTTATGTGTATCACATAGGTTAATTATTAATACATTTCTGAGGGAAGACACTGCTCTCATTTCAAAGAAGGAGGAAACCAAGGCTGAACCAGATGAACTCTGTAAAAATTGCGAGTTACCAAGGATAGAACCTGGTGTGCAGTTTAGCTCCTCTGGCTCTAGGACACGGGCTCTTGCCATAAGACCACATAGTCTGGCACTCGGATTCTTGAAAACTCCAGCAGTTACCCTACAATATTACTTTATTTAAGTACCATTCTGAAAAGGAAAAATATCACATTACGGAACACAGGAGGTTGACTAGCTGTACCCCAGGCAAATAAACATTTAAGAAATGGCTTGATTGAGTATGGAAACAGCCTTCCATGTCTGGGCGAAGGTTAAAGTTGACAAAGGAGCATCAATTCATATCTAACTGAAAAGACACCCAGGGTGAATGGCTATATGTTACAAAGGGAAAGAGGTTATAGTCGTTGAAATGGAAGGAGACAGAAGATTCAACTAAAAGGAAATACTGAATCCTGAGCATTTATTATGAACTGTACCTCTAAATCTTTCCCAAATGGCAGAATTACTGCACGTTAGCTCACTGGGGAACCAAGGATACTTTTGACAGATCTACACAATCCCCTGGTAAAGATAAATGGGGTGTAATTTAAGTAGTCCCAAACTTTTCTGCAAGCTTCAAGATCACTGCACATTGTTGGATCTATTCATAATGGCCTGGACTGTATCCCAAAAATACCAGTGGGAGAGACTCAAGCAGACTGGCTAGGCTAGAAAAGGAAAATGAAGCCATTTGGACTTGGCTGAGGCTATGGATGGTCTGACAGTTTGCAATTTATAATTTTTTTTTTTTAGTCCTTTAACATTCTTTATCTGCCTTTATTTGCTCAACAGCCCTTTTGCTGAAGTTCACACTCAGCTTACCACATTTGGTGAAGCACACAACAGTGGACAGGGGAATTTAATCTAGAAATCAGCCTGACTTGTCTTCACAGTGTATTTTAGCTTCCAGTACTGTGCAATGAGGATGCATAAGCAAGAGCCCTGTCTGGGTCAGGTGGCCTGAGAGCCCCGCCAGCATCCCTAACAATGCCTTTTAGGCAATGCTGTCAAGCGGACTCCTGTCTCCTTAACTGACAGCAATGAGCATTTTAATAAAATGAGGTTCTGGTTGTTTTGAAGCAAGAAGCCTAGTAGAAAGGAGAATCTGATCAGCTTTCACTATGCCTTTCATAATTGTGAATCCTTCCATCTGACTGCCAGTAATTCGCCTTCCCAGACATTCAGAATAGATCATCCTCACTTCGAGCTGTCTCAGATGCATTGCTTGGGATTCTTTCAACCTGCCCTGTAGCTTTCAGGTGGTAAGATGGCAGGCGTCCAGTCCCTCTGAAGAAAAAAGCTTCATTGTTCGTTGTGCCACTGTGTCTTCCAACCCTTTTTGTTACATCCCTGAAACCTATTTGCTTTTTAACTGCTGCCACATACTGGGAAAACATCTTTATCGAGTGGTCCTCAATGCTGTGGCTTGAGTCCTTTTCATCAGGGGGCCTGTAAGTTCAAGCTGAGATGAAAAGTCAGAATGTGTCTGTCTACCTGATTATCTTTATGTCACAACCAATTTGAATGTCATTGGTCCTTGTGCTGCTTTGTTGCTGAAATTATGTTGGAATCATCACTATCTTCCCGGATGGCATAATTCAATACCATTGGCATATATTCTCAGTTTAGAATTCCCCCTGGTTCTAAATCCATGTGTCACATTAATAGTATTCTATGAGAGAGTATTTTCCAATATAACAAGGAAATTTTGGGTCAAACATACCACAAGAAGGGATACTTGTCCGTGTTGCTAGAAAACCCTTGCAGTCTCACTCCTATATTGCCTTTTTTTCCCTTCAGTGTATGAAAGAGCTTGATTTCTCCTAACTCTAGCTGAATCTAGAATCTAACCACACTGCTGCTCAGTATATATATTTTCAGCATACGTTTTCAAAGTGTGCTTGGTGCTGGTAAGATCAAAATGATATCAGACATTCTGACCTTAGATCAGTTTATTTAATTACATTCTTTCCCTCCTGGCATACAGAAGGGACCAGATACACTAAGGGGTACAATTAATAATGTGGGACAGGGTAAAAGGAAGTTAGGAAGAAAGTAAAAAGTGACTTTTGAGCAAGTGACTGTGAGGAAGACAAACCTGGTTAAACAAAGGGCTATTCTCTATAAAAAGGACTATGAATATATTGAGTCCTTGGAAAAGTATGGCCATGTGTTCACTAGATGGTGGTTACCCTAGAAGTTACCCCAAAGTACTTTTTAAAATTGATTGGTTTGGAAAGGACTGTGGACATTCAGGATGTTAATTTAATTTATTCAACAGTTAGTTTAACCCTCCTCTTTCTCCCTTGTGTACTAGTCCCAGGAGAACATTACCAGTTTGATATATATACCATTCAGCCAGTTTGTCTAGCATTAAACCTGCTCTTCTTTCAAACTGTTTTCCATGTTCCTCCAGTACCCACACATAGAGAGGACACAGGCCTCATTCTCCCCAACTGTCCAAACCTCACCAACTCTCCAAAATGTTATTTTGGAGATATAACATAACATGTTTGGTACAGACTGAGGGCTGTGACAGTACAGGCTGAACTGGGGAGTAATTCGTATTTGATTGCAACCCCTGCAACACCTCATGGAAAAGGCTCCTCCTGTGTCATTTTGTCTGCAAATAGCAACTATCTCAGTATTCCTTTTCTGAACTTAAGCAGTTGAGGGGTTGGCACCATACTTTATGCTTTTTTTTTTTTTTTAATTCTTAGAACAGTGCCCTGCAGAGTAGTGATAAGAACTAATATTTATTGGCTGATTGCTGTATGTCATACATGGGCCTGAATGTGTTTTGGGAATTATCTCATTTAAGTCTTGCCATAGCTCTGTGACACATGTGCTATTATTATCCCCATGTTATATATGTGAACACAGACTTAGAACAGTTAAGTTACCTGTCAGAGTCTTAATTCCTCATGTATGAAGACCAGAATTAAATTCATGTTTGTTTGATAATGAATAAATTCTGGGTTTACAAAGAAAGTAATTCTAGCAATTCCTGAGGCTGAGACTTTGGGGAAATCAGAAACCCATGAAGTTATACATTTATAGGGCTACCCTGAAGCCTTCCTTCTAGAATCTGGCCCTACCTTAGTTATTCACTGTATCTCCCCATTTTCAGATTAAAGTACTCTGAGCCCATCCAGCTATTCTTGCACTGTGTTTAATGGTTTATTATTTCCCTCTATGCCTTCCTAGTCCTTTCTGCTCCTCACGATCATAATGCGGAACCCCATGACAGTTTATTAGGTTGAGGATATGACTATTCTGAGTTGTAGTGTCTCTGACAAACCTTACTCGCTGCCTAATTCTATTTGTCTCTTCTAACCTGCTTTCCTGATCTAAAAATGAAAGTAATGATAGAGTCTGTCTCACAGGCATCATGTGTGATTAAATGAGATAAAGCACTTAGAACAAAGTCTGGTATGTATAAAGTGCTCAGTAAATAATAATAGTAATAATAATAAGTAGATATTATCATTATTGTTAATAGTATTTATGTCAGATCATCTGCATCGCTTTCTTCTCTGAACTTTCTCAAAGCCACTGCTTTAGTAGCAATTACATTTTACATGTGTACTATTTTACTTTATCAACTAGTCACATATACCCACTTCTTGACAAGGAGTTGTCATATACCAAATTTCTGAGGCTGCAAAATTCCTGCCCTCATCTTAGCTCTAACCAGAGTATGTCTGGCCAGTAGCACTCTGGCCACTGCTAGTTGTGTGTTCTGTTGAAGTCCTCAGTCATCTACAAGTAGGCAGAGAACATATATGATAATCACCAGATGCCAAAGGGAAAAACATCCTTGCCTTAAGCTTATTTTTTACTCTCTCTTCTGATAATTAGTTGTTTTTTTTTTAATTTATTTTTTTAATGTTTTTATTTATTTCTAGGAGAGAGAGAGAGACAGCCTGAGCAGGGGAGGGTCAGAGAGAGAGGGAGTCACAGACTGAAACAGGCTCCAGGCTCTGAGCTGGCAGTCAGCTCAGAGCCCGACGCGGGGCGCGAACCCACAAACCGCGAGATCATGACCTAAGCGAAAGTCGGACGCTTAACCGACTAAGCCACCCAGGCGCCCCTGATAATTAGTTTTAATACCTTGCCTGCTTGATTTCCTGGGATTCAAAATATTCAAAATATATGTTTACTTTGACCATAGGCTTTGTTACTCCTTTATGCCTTTGAAGATGTGAATTTTGGCTTTTAGACTTTAGTTGCTTATGATAACATATCACAGATGCCTCGCTGTAAGTTTTCCCTTGACCTTATTCGCTTTGAGAAACTGCAGTGGCAAGTAGTGGGAGAAGGCTCTGCACCCTGTGTTAAGTATTTTTTTGTTTTGTGTTTTTTTTTTAAACAGCATGTGCCTGCTTTCAAGAAATTTCTAGCTAGATTACGTAAAAGCATGTCTTTGTGCAGTAAATTTAATCTCTTCCTAGCCTCTTGCTTCCGACAACTTGAAATAAATACTTTGACTAAACACCTTGCCCTGAGTGTCTGTTAAACTAAGTTATCTCAGCCGAAAAGGAGAAAAGGGAGTCAGAAATTGCATTTATTGAGCAACTCCCTCCTTCTGTTCTCTGGAATTTACCTCCCAAACTCCAGAAATAGGAGAATTTCCATGGAAATTTATAGATGGTGCTTGCAGGGGTGTTAATGAGGATATATAATTCATCTGACACTTAAATAAATATTGGAAACTATTAGCACCATTGTAGGAATGTATAATGATGTATTAGATGTCTGTTTTACCCCAAGTTTGATCTGCTGTAAGTGAAAATGTGCCCTCTGCTAATGGAAACATTAAAAGGACTTGAAGACTGGCTTTCTGTATTCCAGTAGAGTAGAGAGAATAGAAGCATCATGAAACTGTATTTTAAAAAGTAACTGACAAGTGAAACAAGAGATAAGATAAATCTGAGACAATGTAGGGAATTCAAAGTAAAGAAATTACTTTGAGTGGAAGAGAACAAAGATAATGATATTTAAACACACATACACAAAATGTAATTGCCAAAGTCTCTATTGAGACTTGGCAGGGCAAGATTTATGAATGGAAGGGCATAATTTGTTCTTCAGATAGTTTAATAGGTAGAGAAGAGAAAAAGTTTTACAGCTTCAAAATATCTATAACTGAAAAATCAATGAAAATGGGGTGGTGGATGTGGTGGGAAGCATTTGAACTCAGATAAGAGGAATTAGACACACAAGCAGTGATGTAGCAGGTGTATGCTGCAGAATTCATGCAGAGGAAAGATGTGGACACAGCTTTTCAAATACAGATCACAGAATGTCTATATTAGGGATAGGATACTTCTATGTACGGAAGAACTAATTTTGCTAAAAGTAAAAACCACACACTTAACATAAACTTCTGCCCATTTGATTTTTATCAAATGCTGAAGGAAAGTTATAATCTAGACTATTTTTGATTTTTAAAAAGTGGTAAGAACCTTGGGACAAAGTGATCTTGCTGGAACTCAGAATAAAGTGTAAGAAAAGTCAGTACTGAATTAGAGGTGCTCATTGTGGTGGAAGAAGGTGGAAGAAGGTAAAGGCATACCAGAATTGTGTTGGATGTCATTATAAAACACATATGTTCCTCACCCATAACTGATGATGTATCTGAATCACTGGCATGTCAAAGAGTAAAGGACCCTGAGGATGGGTCAGTCACTCTTAGAGAATCCACAGTGCCAGATCTTCCTCTGTCACTGACTAGGGCCATAGCAAGTGCTTGTCCAAGGCAACTCTGTTTTAGATTCTCTGTGTGACAAACCTCTGACTCTTTAAAAAAAAAAAGCAACGTTAGCTAGAGATATGTTATATCCTTTTTTTAAAATGTTTTTTAATTTATATTTTTTGAGAGACACAGAGAGAGAGAGAGAGAGAGAGAGAGCGTGAGTGAGCGCGAGCAGGGGAGGGTCAGAGAGAGAGAGAGGGAGATACAGAATCTGAAGACAGGCTCCAGGCTCTGAGCTCGCTGTCAGCACAGAGCCCAACACAGGGCTCAAACCCATGAACTGTGAGATCATGACCTGAGCAGAAGTTGGACGTTTAACCAACTGAGCCACCGAGGCACCTTGAGACTTGTTAGAGGCTTATTGGGAGTGAAAGTTGGGGCAGTTCACTTTTGGGACTGTAGATACCCATAGGCTTTTTGTTTTACTCATTCCAGAGGAGAAGGGGACCTCAAGGCTGAAATACTTGCTCTGCTGGTGTTTGAGTCTCTGACCAACCCTTTCTCTTTGATCATATATTTAACCTGACTTTGTGGAACTGTTTATGCAAGTTATAGAAGAACTGTGTCTCTCTGTGGAAGAGGAGCTCATTTGGGCAGAGGGTTGGTAACTAGGCTTTGAGCATGTGGACTTTGAGTTGCTTGTGGAAGAGCTAGTCAGATATGGCAGTGGATAATATTGTCTAGGAAGACAGTCACGGGCAAGGATAGGTATAGGGAGAAGAGCTATAGTTGTTGGAGGTGGTGGACGAAGCAGAGTCAGAGAGAGAGAGAAAAAAAAAAAAAGATCTATCTATCAGATAAGAAAGAAAGAGATCTGTAAGGTAGAGAGAAGTTAGAAGAGTCTCTTCACACTATGGATTAAACGCCATTAGATTGGTATTGAGGCAGTTGTGTGGCTACAGAGGGGATGTGAGAGTCTGAAAAATAAATTCATATTATATATTCAGAGCATGAAGAGTCATTTAGAGAAAATTTGACTATGCTGGTTTTAAGATCAGATGAAGTCAGATATTAAAACGACAGAAGAAAGGAGTACATGACTAAAAGGAAATGCAAAGGAGAACAATGAAACTATAAAAAAATATTTCAAGAGATCTCAGTCCCACACTAAACTGAGGCTCACAGAAATAATACAAAAAAAAATAGTACCGAAGATTTTTAGTGCTATATACAAATCAAGAATAAGGAAAGAGCTAGTATGTAATGCTTGGGGACAAGAACATACAGGTAGCAGAGAGCAAAAAGAAGACAACTTTGACTCTGCTTCTATTTTACTTATACACATTTGCACCAACATCATGATTCTTCATCCTTTTGGCTGAAGTCTTCATTGTAGTGAAATGAGTCACTACCATTGCTTTGTTGTAATCAACACCTCATCATTGGATGATTCTGTATTTACAGATTTTTTACTATTAGGAATGTATGGATGTATCATTATATCTGTAGATATTCAGTATCTTTGGTGTACATTTTTTCAGATCCTTTATAGATAAAGATCAGTAAATTGATAACAGCTCAAGGTCAACAACACTACAATAACTTGAGTATTGCTTTGACTTTCATGAATATGTATCATACTCATTTTAGGCTTAATTTTTCTTTCTTTTCTTTTTTTACATTTAAGAACTAAAACTGTAGGAGAAAAATACCAAGTTCCTTATTTTAGTCTGAATGTGATCTGAAGGTAGTTAACCTTGGAAAGAAGGTAGAAATGAAGACAAACTTTCCTTCTGGCCTCCTGATGCTACTGTGTGAATTGATGGATCCCTCAAGGATGAATGCGACACCATGACAAGTGTGGAGGAAAAGTTATGCTGAAGCTGACATTCACAGGGTGTATTAATTATAAATATCCATCTCCCTAGTGATCATGTACTTTTTTTCCCCAGGAAGCAAACCGACCAAGAATTTTACTTTTGATGGAAAGGAAGAAAGTTTGGAGTTCTTGTTAAGTTTCAATACCTTTAAGTATTGAAATTCATCTTCACATTAACTTTAGAGACCTGTAAATCTCAGACTTAGGTATAAAAGTTGTTGGAGGCAGGACAGGAATGTACATTTTCCTTTTTTCATGGCATTGCAAAGAACTTGGACTGAACCCTAACTCCAATTAATATGAATGGGGAAAATGTTGGACTTTATTTTTGAGGCTGAAGGGCATAGAATTTCTTTGGCTATGATCAAGATTTTCCTTTCTTTTAAGTTACCAGAGAAGTGTTCCTTTGTTTAAATCTTGGATGCTGAATGTATTCATGATTGTGATGCCAAAAAGAGAAAGGAAGGCTGGCTGGGAGTGGTCATTAGCACCTCTGTAAGGCAAAGCTTCAGAAAAAAAAATGTGAGATTATGAACACCACATAAAGACAGGAAACACCTCCTGCATATCTAGAAACCATGGTCAACTAAGAAAAACAAATATATCTGGGAAAACTACTCCATTTGACTGTCATGTTTTGGACCAAGATGTTAAAAGAAAATAGTGTTGACAGTATATTCACAAAGAAATTCTACGGCAACAAACTACATATATATTTATTTAGTCTTATACTGTTTGCTGATATCAAGACATAGCATTAGACAGCCTGTCTGGCTAATTCAGGTCAAACTTGATGCATTTTCTCAGCAGGTTCTTTTGCATGAGTTAAGTTTAGCCAACATCTCACCTGCACACATATATTTTGGTTCTCCTGATTTCCATATCCACTGAGAGCTCTGAAATTATGTCATTTTCCTAAGTTGATCCTTTATTCCCCAAGTGGACTTTTGTTGCTACTTCTGTTGCTGTTATTGTTTCCCTCCAGGTAGCTTCACAAGAGCAAAAGAGCAGACTTTTCTTAATTTGAACATGAACTTTTTTCTTATCTGAAACTTCCTTATAACCCTTTTCCATTTTTAATGAAAGCAATTATCTTAGTGAACAAGCATATGCAAAAATGTTTGAGAGGTAGACCAGGAAGATATTTCTGTCTTTTTAAACCAGCCACTTTTTAGGTGTTTTCTCTTTCTTGGGATGCACATAATCAAACCACGTGGAGTTTTTTAAAGTGGTAAATCACCATTTGAAATCTCACAGTCCCTATTCTGTAATATTTTATCCAATTGCCCATCACTTACTCATAGCAGTTAATTTTGCTTCCTTTACAATATAAATTTGATAATGTTCAGAAGCTCAGGAGCTATTTTCTTTTAGTCAAATGTTTTCCTACTGGAAAATGTCACCATGTAGATAAGTCACAATAAGATCAACTCATGAATATTCACAGGGCATATTTTGAGTACTGTATCACTCATTTAATGCTCTTTTACTGGCTAGATCACCCATATTCTTGATTACTTTCCCCCATTAAATCCTTAATTGCTATTTAAACCAGGCAATTTTTCATAGGAATTCTTGTCCAGTCTAGTATCCTGGCATTACCACTTGATATTGCATATAACATATAATTCCCCCTCATTCTTGAAATTTATGTGTGATTCATTTCTTGCTTTGCTTTCGAAGTCAAGATGTTTTAATTTTTTTTAATATTTTTTTTATTTATTTCTAGGAGAGAGAGAGAGAGAGAGACAGCGTGAGCAGGGGAGGGTCAGAGAGAGAGGGAGACACAGACTCTGAAATAGGCTCCAGTCTCTGAGCTGGCAGTCAGCAGAGCCCGACGCGGGGCTCGAACCCACGAACCGCGAGATCATGACCTAAGCGAAAGTCGGACGCTTAACTGACTAAGCCACCCAGGCACCCCAAGATGTTTTAATTTTTTAAAAATTCATTGGGCATAATTTTCCAAAAGAGAAAACTTCTGTTTTCTGTTGCCCTTGGAAATCAGATCCTCATATAGAGGCTCTATAACATTCCCCTTTCACAAAAAGAACTAATTAGTATAATCACTCAAAATTCCTTATTTCTCAATTTAAAATGAATTATTTTGCACTTGGATTTTTGTTATACTTGATGCTAGACATATACATGCACCATTTTGAGCTGTTTTTTCTCTTTAGGAAGTCCTAGAAGCTAGTACACTTCTTTCTCATTGAAATATATCTCTAACCACTACCCTCTCGAACTTTTGCTCTATGGTTTCCTGCTAAGTAGTTATTGAAGATGTAAAACTTCTTTTTCACATGTCTGAATAAATACAATATCATGCATACTGTTTTGTTTAGGTTTGGGCTGATGTTTTGGAGGAATATCCAAACCTTGAGGAATCTTGGCTGCGTCAATACAGCTAATACTCAATAGAGTTGAACTTGACTCTAAACTGGCTGATTAAAGGGAAGTTTAATTTTTCGTATTAAGTTTGAGGCATAGAATTTTCAGTATTCAGTCTGTTTTGATACATGAAAATATGGTTAAAGTTTATATTTTGACCTGCCTTGGAATATTTGAATTAGTGTATACATATGATTTTGTTTACTTGATTTATTTCAGATTGTTATATATTCCCTTCCTCTGTATTAATTCTTTTCATTTTATGTTCTGAGGGACAGTCTCTGCTACATTGTTTAGCAGGCTGGATGATTCTAGTCCAGTGGACCAGTCATGCCTAGATACTCAGTGATGTAATTAGGGGGAATGTCTGTTGCAGTGTACTGAGCTAACTGCCTTATCTCATATTAACAATGAAAATATCCCAAGAGAGATAATAAATTACATAATTATATATTTTATTTTCACTTTTATGGGAATAGCAGTGTATGAGGTCATTGGAAGATAGTAATTTTGGAGTCAAACAGACCTGGGATTTGGCCCTGGTTCTACCAGTTCTTTGATATATATGTCTTTGAGCTAGCTACTTAGTCTCTTCATGTCTCAGTCTTCTCATCTGTCGAACATGGATAATGATACTGACAGATTAGGGCTAACCTGTTCAAGCCTGATCATTTACCAAGTGGTTGGCTGTCTTCAGAGCTTCATGGGAACCAACTATGGAGAAGTATCGTATATAGCAAGGCTTGGATCCCAACATCCCCATCCCCATATCCATCATGCCATGTGAAGGGCTGGTGTTTCCTCAACCAAGAGTGCTGGCATGTTTGATCCTGCCACTTGACACATTATATCACTGCAGCTACAAGGCTTGGACCCCCAATCACACTAGAAGAGGGGGACTGGTTCTCTGTCGAATCATAAGCACTAAGCTTCCAGAAAAGGGCTGAAACTAGGATTCTGCCATAGTTTATTTCTATTTGTATTCTGGCTGTCAGTGATGGTAGCAGAGAGCTATACCTAATCATGTAGTTTGTAGAAAATAGTCCAAAGGTTGGATCCCTCTTCCAACCCTGTTAAGTTTCGGCGTTCTAGAAAGCAGTGTGGAAAAACACATATACATATCTACTTCTGTTCATGTGTCTATGATTTCTCCCCAAAGAAAGATGCTCCAGCAGTTTAAAATAAAATCTTAATTATCCAGAGTCACGTTCTTTAGTGCTTAAATTCATCAGATAATTGCTCAATTATCCACTTTGTTTTGTCTTTGTATATATCCTGGCTCAAGTCCATTAACCAACTAATGTACACCAAAGATGAGAAAATTAGGAGATTGTGCCTATGTTGATATTTCTGTTTTCAGCCCAGTGGTTTGTCTGTATCATTGATGTCTGCTGTCCCCATTAACAGTTATCAAATCAAAATAATGTTCATTGCAACCAGAAGATAAATTAAAGTAGGTATTTACTCTTTGGTTGCCAGCTTGAAGAAGCATTGTTACTATATTGGTGGAAGAAAGGTAAATGTCCCCTTTAATAGTAGAAGGAAGACATTTCAGATAAGAAAATCTCAACTTTTGGTGAGAATGTAAGGATTTGTGTCTTAGGTTTTGTTCCTAATGAGCTACCTGTTATTCTCTCTCAGCTGGAGTTAATGATGTCTTTTTCTCACTGAGATCACCTCTCCCTAGTTCCCGAGATAGTCTGGACCCCCAGATGCCAGCGACTTTAGTTGGCTCATTTGTGGCACCTATCTCCTAGTGTTCTGATATGCTAGGTAATCTGTAAGATGATGACCTATTTTTTTTTTTTTTACATAGCAATCATTTTCACTTCTGGGACTGTAACTCTGTTTTGACCTCTAGCTTGTCTAGGGTTGCCTGCCCTGCTACATAGGGGAATCATGTGTGCGGCATAACATAATACAATGATCATGGGCTTTGGAGTATGAATCCAGAATTACAGGTTCAATCACTGTGGAGAAGTTATTTGACTTCCTTGATCATTATGTTCCTTATTTGTAAAATATCATTCCCATCTCACATTCTGTGAGGGTTAGATGGGTTGATAGACAAAACGGAGCAAGTACAGAGCTTAGCATCTTTGGGCATTCTGTTACTGGCATGGTCTTGCAGTAGTGAATTTATTATTTGGAACCATATCTCTGTATTCTAAATTCAAAATTCTAAATTACTTGGAATTTTGCCATAATGTCTGTTGTTTTACCCCCTTCAGCTCTGGCCTCTTTGGCTATTGAATGCTTCATTCCTGGTTTAGTGTTTACACCATATTTGGATACTGAACAAAGAGATAGTGGGGATGGATATAGGGGTAGATGGACAAATAAAAGGATTTGTGATGAAACCCAATCTATAGTTTACTTTCCCTATAGAGCACAGCTCTTTGGACTTCTGACTCTGACTATTCTCAGAAAGACCAGAATTTCCAGTTAATTCCTCATGTCTATGCCTTTGCCTGAACTGTTCCTGGTATTACACCGTCCTGAGACAGTGTAGACTATGACATACCATGGGGATTTTCTGGAAGCTAAGGTAGTCCTCTATCTTTAACTACAAAAGACCAGCAGTGTAGACAATATATGATTACCTTTTCTAAAGATTTTTTAATGTTTACTTATTTCCGAGAGAGAAAGAGTACGATCAGGGAAAGGCCAGAGAGAGAGGGAGACACAGAATCGAAGCAGTTTCCAGGCTCTGAGCTGTCAGCACAAAAGCAGACACGGGGTTGAACCCATGAACCCTGAGATCATGACCTGAGCTGAAGTTGGAGGCTCAAATGACTGAGTCACCCAGTCTCCCCTACAATGCATGATTATCTTGATTAGAGAAATTGTTTTTTAAGAAAATGACCATTGTTAAGACACATAGTCCTTTTGACTAGCTAATGTCTCCTAAGACAAACCTGAAAAGCTAGACACAGATTTTAAAATGTGAGCAACTTTAAAATGTGAGCAGATGGACTTGATAAACCATACTATGACAGCACACAAAACAACACAATATTCCCCTTAGAATCCCTAAAAATTATAAGAAGAGAAGAGAATATAAACATAGGGTATTCTGAAATCTTAATGTCTTGAACCACATCATAACATTATTCTTATTTGCTATTTTGCAGTAAATAATATAGGGATTTTATTATTCTATGTCCTTCATGTAAAAAGAACAGTTGTGTTTAGTTGCCATTATTGTCACTTTCCTTGGTATAACATTTGTGGCAGGTATCTTAAGAGATAGGCTATGTCAGAGAGTTTTACCTTGGGTGAGACTCTTTTTATCTGGTTGCCTAAAAATGAGATGGTAGTGAAAAATGATCTGAAAGGGATTTCACTTCTGGTTGTACCCATGAAGTAGTAAACTTAGAAACTGTAAGTAGTACGTGATTATTTTTTTATTGAGATATATTTATATACCACCAAAGTCACCCGTTGAAAGTATATAATTCAGTGGCTTTTAATACATTCATAGTTTATGCAGAACACTCTGTGATTATATAGCATTTTCATCACCCTAAAGAGAAATTGTGTAATCTATTTTGTATCTCTATGATTTGTGTATTCTGAACATTTCATATAAATGGAATCACACATTATGTGTACTTTTGTACTGACTCTTTTTATAACTTAGCATAATGCTTTCAAGTTTCATCCATGTTGTAGCATGTATCGGTACTTATTTTTATTGAAATATATTATTCCATTATATGAATGTACCACATTTTGTTTATCTGTTCATCAATTGGTAGACACTTGAGTTGTTTCCACATTTTGGTTATCATGAATAATGCATTTGTGTATGTTTTTGTGTGCAAACATGTTTTAACTTTCTTGGGTATACACCTCAGAGTGGAATTCCTAGGTTATATACTAACTCTGTGTTTACCTTTTAAAGTAACTGCCAAATTATTTTCCAAGGTGGCTGTACTTACATTCCCTCCATCAGTGAAGGAGTGTTCCAGCTTCTCTACATCTTCACTAACACTAGTTATCTTTTTCATTAGAGCCATTCTAGTGAAGAGGTATTTTATTGTGTAGTTGGTTTTACTTCCTTGATGATTAATGACATTTAACATCTTCTCATGTGCCTATTTGTCATTTGTATATCTTTCTTGGAAAAATATCTTTTCAAATGTGCTGGCACATTTAAAAATATTTTTTTAATGTTTATTTTTGAGAGAGAGAGAGAGAGAGTGTGAGTGGAGGAAGGGCAGAGAGAGAGGGGAGACACAGAATCAAAAGCATACTCCAGACTCTGAGCTGTCAGCACAAAGCCCAACTTGGGGCTCTAACTTACTAATTGTGAGATCATGACCTGAGCCAAAACTGAGTCAGACGCTTAACCAACTGAGCCACCCAAGCACCCTGACACACTTTTAATTGGGTTATTTGTCTTTTTAAAAAAATTGTTCTAAGAATTTTAAATATTCTTTAAATTTTCTGGATATTAGGCCATTTTCAGATATATAATTAGCAAATACTTTCTCTGATTCTTTGGGTTGTCTTTTCACTTTCCTGATGGTGTCCCTTGAAATAAAAAAGTTTTTTAAAAATTTTTATGAGGTGCAATTTACTTATATATTTTTTTGTTGCCTGTGATTTTGATGTCATATGTAAGAAACCATTGCCTAGTCCATGGTCACAAATATTTACTTCTGTGTTTTCTTTTAGGGGTTTTATAGTTTTAGCTTTTATATTTAGGTTTATGCTTTCATTGTGAGTTAATTTTGTATATGATGTGAAGTGGGGAGGGGTCCAAGTTCGTTTTGTTATTGTTGAAAACCCTGTCCTTTCCCCCATTGAATCATCTTGATCCCCTTATTGAAAATAATTGACCATAAATGTAAAAGTTAGCTTCTGAACTTTAATTCTTTTTCACTGATACACTGACACATTGATGTGTCTACCTTTGTGCCAGTACAAACCTATCATAATTACCTTAGCTTTGTAGTAAGTTTTAAAATACTGAAATGTAAATCCTCCAACTTTATTTTCCCCTATCAAAATTGTTTGGGGGCATTCTGGGTTCCTGATTTCCATGTGATTTTTAAGGTCAGCCTGTTAATTTCTACAAAGAAGTTAGCTCGAACTATGATGAGGATTACAGTGAATCTGTAGCTCAATTTTGGGAGTATTGTCATTTTAACAATATTAAGTCTTTGAATCCACGAACACAAGATGTCTTTCCATTTTTTTAAGACCAATTTATTCCAACAATGGATTTATAGTTTTCAGTGTAGAAGTCTTGGACTACTTTTGTTACATTTATTATTGAATATTTTATTCTTTAGATATTATTGTAAGTGTGAGTGTTTTCCCAATTTCCTTTTAGGATTATTCTTCACTATTGTTATGTACAATTGATTTTTGTATATTGATCTTGTATCTTGCAACCTGTTGAGCATTTTTATTGCGGTAACAGCTTTTTTTTGGTGAATTCCTGAAGATTTTACATATGAAAAATCATGTCATCTGCAAATAGAGATTGGTTTTAACTTCTTTCTTTACAATCTGGATGCCTTTTTTCCTTTCTCTTGTCTCATTTTTATTGTAGCTCCAATACAATGTTGATTAGAATAGTAATAATGGATATCTCTATTTTAAGGAATAATCTATCAGTATTTCACAATTAAGTATAATGTTGGTTGTGAGTTTTTCATAGACACCCTTTATCAGATTGAGGAAATTTCCTTCCAGTTTGATTTGGTAAAGTGCTTTTATCATGAAGGGGTGTTGGATTTTATCAAATCCTTTTTCTGCATCTATTGAGATTACATGTGGGTTTTTTTTTTGTTTTGTTTTGTTTTGTTTTTGGTCTTATATTCTATTAATATGTGTTACTATGGTAGTATTAATTTTCATGTGTTGAACTCATTTTACATTTTTGGGATAAATCCCATTTGGTGATGATATATAAGCCTTTTTGTAAGTTGCTGGTTTTGGTTTGCTAGTATGTTGTTGAGAAGTTTTGCATCTATATTTATAATGGTTACTGGTTTATAGTTTTCTTGTGGTATCTTTGGGTTAGCTATCAGACTAATATTGGTTTTCATAGAATATTGGCTTCATAGAGTTGGTATGTTTTCCCCCATTCTCTGTCTTTGCAAGAGTTTGTGAAATATTTGGTGTTTGCTAATGTTTGGTAGAATTCATGTATGAAACCATCTGGTCTTGAGCTTTTCTTTATGGTGAGTTTTTTGATTACCAATTCAATCTCTTTATTTGTTACAGTCCTATTCAGATTTTTTGTTTCTTAAGTCAGTTTCAGTAACTTCTTTCTAAAAATTTGTCCACTTTATCTAGGTTGGCTAATTTGTTGGTATAAAATTTCACATCACATGCCCTTATCATCTTTTTTTTATACCAATATAATCCTTTTAATAGACTGATAGTAATGTCTTCTCTTTTATTCCTGATTCTGGTAATTTCAGTCTTTTCTTTTTATTGGTCAGTCTATCTAAAGTTTTATCAATTTGTTAATTTTTTTAAAATTAATGTTTATTTACTTTGATAGAGAGCGTGAGCAGGGGAGGGACAGAGGTAGAGGCAAAAGAGAATCCCAAGCAGGCTCCACACTTTCAGTGCAGAGCCCAGTGTGGGGTTCATCCCACAAACTATGAGATCATGACCTAAGCTAAAATCAAGAATTGGTTGCTCAGGAGCCCCACAATTTTATTGACTTTTATTATTTTTTAAGGTTTATCCTGACTAGGAGATATAGATACTTTGTTAAATATCCCTTCTCACTGTTAGAGTCTAAGATGTTCACACATTACCTTATAAAAGTAAATTATTAATTATCTTTGGCTAATTATTTTCCTAGAATATCTTATAAATCATTTTGAATGTATTCTCTGTGAATTAAGGTGAAAATTTTATGTTTTGTGATGGAAATGTTGAATTATGCCTGAAACTAATATTACTCTGTATGTTAACTAAATGAAGTTTAAATAAGCTTTTTTTAAAAAATGAAAAATTTCTAACTTTATACTTTCAGTTTATGTTCCTTCTTGAGTTGCAAAGGTCAAGAAGTTCTATAAAGGGGACTTCCTTAAATTTTCCCCCATCTTCTTTTTTAAACTATAAGATGTGTCCATTTCAAAAATCTCACAGTGTGAACTCTTCTTCATTATCTGTGTGCTTTTTTTAATTTAATTTAATTTAATTTTTTAATTTTTTTAATTTTATTTTTTTAAATTAATTTTATTTTTTTTTTACAAATAGTTTATTGTCAAATTAGTTTCCACATAACACCCAGCGCTCATCCCCACAAGTGCCCCCCTCCCTGTGTGCTTTTTCTTTTAAAAATAGTTTATTGTCAAGTTGTTTTCCATGTAACACCCAGTAATGTATGTTCTTATCATGTGAGATTTGCCTATCCAATGTGGAGTTAACCTGTTATTCATCATTTGTAGTGTTAAAAGACTTTTTTTGTCTTTCCCTTCTATCTTTGTTTATGATTTGAAGGTTCCTTTTCTCCCAGTCTGTTCTCCCACAGAAAGTCCTTAATCAGTTCACTTGATTATTTGTAACTTTTCCATTGTTGTTCTATCTCCCTTGAGGTGAAGTGCTTAGAATTGCACACTGTATTTCAGATGTGAAGTCACCATGATTTTGCAACAATAGAGGATAATCTTCTTTGTATTGTGGAAAGGAGATTTCAGGCTATGTGGAAATGGTAATTCTGTGAAGTGAGAGGCTGCAGTATGGTGGATTTGAAATCTTTGGAAAAGAAGGAAGAAAGCGTTTCCTGTGTTACCCCAAGGACAGATGCCTCAACTAAAGACAACCGAACACATCTTCCTCTGAATGGTTCTGTGCTAAAAGTACATATTTTTGGTGAGAAGTTTCTATCACCTACCAAAGTCTCCTGCTGTCTGAGAACACAATCCGATTTGAAGTCTGCATGTTCCATCATTCATCTTAGCATTCTTGTTTGCACGACTTCTGCTGCTCAGTGGCCAAATGGAAGATTAATAACAGAATTAGCATTTTCAAATCGCCAACAATCTACTTTGCAGATGTGCAGTTATATTACTGAAGTCTGTTGTTTTGCCCTACATTTATTGTTAATAATTAATGTACATTTCTGGGTGAAATTATGTGCTATCACCATCTGGTTAATTTAATAGAAATAGTCAAATCTAAAGCACTTTATTAAATATGTTGGAAATAATCATCATCATTACTATAATGTAGCAAGCATCGTGTTTTTTCAATAAAAAATGCCAGAAAATAGAACAATTCACCGTATGTCAACTTAGTAACTGTTACTACAAACTCATTTTTTTTTTTAAACTCTCCCTCTATTATGTAGTCAGTGTGGGAATTAACAGAATGCAAAGTTCATAGATTAAATGGTGGGGTATAAGCAGTCTATTAAATTTTCAGTAAAGAGCTTGGATAATAAAAGTACTGTATCACATAGGTGAAGAGAAATTATGTTCCACCTCCTATTAGTCTTCATATTGAATATCAAATGAAAATTCTGGAGAATAACAAGAATATAATTATTTAGCATTTTTCTTCTTGGAACTGTCTGAGGAAAACAAATGGTGTGAGCTAAGTGTTCCTTTCTGAATTTGTAAAGTGCCAATATAATGAAGAAAACATATTTAGCCATTATATAGTGTGTCCTTCTTGATAAGTTTTGCTCTGAAGATTGAAACATAGATCACCACTGGGTTTTTAATATCATCTTGTTAATGTTCTACTTATGCAATACAAGAATGTTCAATCTTCATGTCAAAGCAGTGAGCTTCCAGGGATTTCCCACCCATAGTCAATATTGCCCTTGCCTTGAAGACTGGGCTTCCACCAAATTGCTCTTTTCCATAATTTGAATATGTTAAATAGCCTTCCTTTCCTTTCCCATTTGTTCCCTACTAACTCAGCCAAGGATAACTTTGTGAGCTTGCATGATTTCTCATTTCCCTTTGTGATATTTTTCTATTCATTTGTTTTCCAGGTGAATGTCTTACCCTAAGTGGTTACCAGTTGATTTTCTTTGAGCTATGAGTGGATAGTGATTTACACTGGGATTCTGTAGGGTTATGCATTACAACATACCCAAAGGTCCCTAACTGGCCTATAATCATAAATGGACCATGCATCAGTAACATTATCTCACGTTTGTGATGAGAAATGAACACATGGCAGTCTTTGTCCTTGAGAGGAGTAAAATAGAGATGATTTTTATTAATGTTAGCTCTCATTTACTGAGCAGTAAGTATGTACTAGAGATAGTATTTTAACTACATTCTATGGATTATGTCTTTGAATCTTTGTAACAACTCTGGGAAGAAGGTACCATTATTAATCTCATTTTACGGACTGAGGATGATAAAGCCTACAGGGATTAATTTACTTGACCAAAGTCATGTAGCAAGTAAGTGGTGGAGCTAGGGTCTGATTAGGCAGATTGACTTCGGCATGTGGTTCTTACCCTTGTTTATATGTTAGAATCACCTGGACAGCTTTGAAAAATTACCTATGACCACATTCTTTCTTGAGAATCTAATTAATTTGGGGTGGGGCTAGAAGATCACTGTTTTGTAAAATTTATTCAGAGATTCTACAACATGGCCATGGTTGAGAACCCAGACTCTAGAGGCTGCAGTCACAGAAGAGATTAACTCAGATATGGATTCAAGCAACAGCAGAGATGTCTATAATGTACAAGGTGCAGTACTGTGAGCTTCACATGAATGACCGCTTATATTTCTCACTGCAGTCTTGTGAATCGAGATAGACATAATTATCTCAGTAATTAGAAATTCTCAATGTAGAGAGATTAGGCTGCCTAAGATTTTCCATTTAATAAGCAGTACACCCTGGGTATGGACAGAGTTCCTTTAATTTTCAAATCTAGGTCTTTTAAAAGAATACCATAATACATATAAATTAACAGATATTTATTGTGTAGCTAGTATGAGAAGGGCAATGTGCTAATCACTATGATGGAAATACCTGAAAATATAATAAATACCATAAGAGAGAACATCATTGGTTATTAGTGTTAGCACTATTAATTGTATAGTACTGACCAGAGTGCTGAGGGATTCAGAAGAGTAATTGATGATGATTCCATCAATCACCTGTGCTGGTTCATAGGCTGCCTCAGAGAAAAGGAAATATTTTTGTAAAGAGAGCCAGACTTTAGAACTGGCTCACTAAAGTTAAAAAAGATACAGGTATTTAAAAGATGAAAACAGGAGCACCTGGATGGCTCAGTCGGTTGGGCATCCGACTTTGGCTCAGGTAATGATCTTGTGGCTTACGGGTTCAAACCCCTTGTCAGGCTCTGTGCTAACAGCTCAGAGCCTAGAGGCGGGTTCAGATTCTATGCCTCCCTCTCTGTCTGCTCCTACTCCACCCATGCTCTGTCTCTGTCTCTCAGAAGTGAATAAACATTTAAAAAATTTAAAAAATAAAAATAAAAGATAAAAACAATATGCAGATTTAACTAAGATCACCACTTTTACCTTGGAGTGATGGTGAAGAATTGGCAGTCGTTTCATATAATTATCATAGTCACAAAAATCATGACTTGTCTTTAGATATCCATGTAGGAAAAGCAGGGAGTTTGTTTTGCTAGAGTCATGTTTATGGAAAATGTTAAAGATTTCTTTTTGTGACTATAACTAAGATGCCTTTAATTTTTTTAATGGCTTTATGGGTGAGACAGTGTTTTTTCTTTGCCTGGGTTTTTAATATTTAGAGATGAAATTTAAACCTCAGTGTCCTTCAACTTAAAGATGCTTCTTGGTCTGGAGAATTTGTACAGTGGTCCTCAAATTATACCACTGGCTTTTTTTTTTTTTTTATATGTCACTGATGTCTTGACTAATAATTTGACTAGTAATTTTTTAAAAAAGAATTATTTAATAAAGTTACCATTCATTCATTCATTGATTTATTCAAACATGATAGTTTTGCACACCTACTATGTGCAAGACACTATTATAGGTATTGAGGATTAGCAGTGAACAAAATAAATGTCCTGCTTATATAGAACTTAACTTTCTATAGTTGATCGGGAAAGACAGATAATAAATAAATAAATCAGATGATGACAAGTGCAATGGAGATAAATGTAGCAGAAAACTGAGCATAGGAAGAAGCCAGAAAGGGAGATAGTATTTTTGGGAGATAAGTGAAGAAATGAAGAAAGGAGGGGCAAATCATTAATATATCTGGGAGAAGAGTCTTCTTGACTAGGGAAATAGCAAGAGAAAAAGTTTTTGAGACAGAAGTGATTTTGCGCATTTGGAAAATAGCAGAAAAACAAGTATGGCTAGAACACAGTGAAAAGTAGGGAGAGGTCAGGAGATATATCCAGGGAAGCAGTGAAATCTTGATTATGTAGAATCCAGTAGGTCCTGGGAAGACATGCCTCCCAATCCAGTGTAGATGGGAAGTGAAAGAATTTAAGTAGAGGAAAGTTTTGATCAGACTTAAGTTTTTAAATAAATTAGTCAAATTTGTAAGTAAAAATAGAGAGACCAATTAAAAAGCTATTGCAGCTTGCTGAGAGATAATAGTAGCTTACACTAAAGCGCAGGTAGAAAGATGGTTACACTCTTGATTTTGAACATGGAGCCAATGGGATTTGTTTTGGGGTTGGAGGTAAGATATTAATGAAATAGAGAAATCAAGATGTTAGACTTAAACACATGGGAAAATAGAACTATCATGTACAGAGATGGAAAAGGCAGTAGGAGGAGCAGATTTGAGGTAAAATCAATAGTATTAATTTATATAGGTTAGGGAAATTCTGATGCCAGTCAGACATCCAGTTGGTGACGTTAAAAGGCAGTTATAAAATAATGAATTTTAATGGATAGGTCTGAGGTGATTAGCACTTAGAGAATACTTAAAGCCACAAGTTTGGGTGCATATGTGCATAAAGGAAATAACCTAAGCTTACCCAGAGAGTAGCCCAGTGTTTAGAGTTTGGTAAAATGAGGAGAAATCAGACACAGAATCTGAGAAGCAGTAGCCAGTATGCTAGGAGGTCATTAGTTATGTCATATACTGCTACTGGGAGAGGCCATGTGATAACTTAAATTTTAATCATTGGATTTAGCAGCTAAAAGTCATCATTGACTTTAACTAAAGTTGTTTTGGTAGATTTATCAGAGGTTTCCAAAGTTGAATTCTTATTTGTAAAGACAAATATATTACTTTCTTAGTGAAGAAGTGATCTTATGAAACTTTGATTTCTTGAATTCTACTGATCTTCTGATACTTTGGTTCTTTATGAGGGATTTCAGTTTTTGTGTTTGTAAGAAACATGAACTAATTTGCTTGACTGGAAAACTTCTCAAATGGACAAAGTCAAATATGACATGTAGAAAAGATAAGATACACTCAAGCTGTTGGTTGGCTTGTGTTACTCCAAATGGCCGATTGAACTGCAAAGTTATCCACAATAAGCATTAAGATAGGCATCACTGATACAAATTGAAGGCCTGAGAGACCCAGGTTTTAAATCTAAAAATTTGAAGTTAATAGAATTTTTCCTAACAGTTAGGTGGAAGAGAAAACATCTAAAAGATCATTATTACAGAGCTCTCTGAGAGTTTGCTTACACACCTGATTAATTCTAGATACTTTGATAGTAATAATGGACAAAGTTGCCAAAATTAGCCATACATAATGTATAGGTGAAACTTTGTGTGATAAAGCAACTGGAACATACATCAAAGAAAGGCTATAATGGTAGATTGGGATTCATTCTGGTTTGGAGGTAAGTCTGTGCAATTCCATATTCTGTCTTCCTAACCTTATACATATTATTACATTCCTGGATGTACAGGGGATAAATGTCAGATAACTTATCTTAAACCATCTGAGCTACGCAAGCAGACCTCTGAATAAATTTTGATTTTTCTATAATTTAACACCTGTTTCCACTCCATCTTCTCTTCCCACACCTAAGGATGACCCTTCATTTTGCTTCTCCAAAAAAGCAGCCATTACTGTTCATTTGATAGAAGTTTCTCTTATTCTAGAATTTTTGTGTTAGAAGGAATCATTTAACTTTTCTTGACCTTAGTTTCAGCTTTTTAAAATAGAAGTTTGGGTTAGCTGATCCGTATGGTCCCTTCAGGTGCTGAAAAATTATTCATTTTATGGGTATATGTTAATAAACATGAAATCATGCTATTAGATATGAAGAGTGACTTGAAGTGCTTTTTTTCCCCCATAAGGGCAAGAATAGCTCTGTGATGGTGCTCAGTCACATTAGAAAAGGAGGAGAAAAGGTTACACAGTATCTCATAATCCTGAGATGTAGTGTGTAATTATCCATTTGCAAAAGGCTTTCTTTATGTTCTGTTTCACTGGGAAAGTTAGAGCAAAGTGAAAATAAAGTTCTGCAATTATGAAATCTGCTCACTTGGCTCTTTCTGCTCTTCAAAGTAAATTCTGTGTTAATAGAGAAAAGTTAGTGTAACAGACCCCTAATTTGTTACCATTGCAATTATTTTTTTTTTCAGACCCATTAACATTTGTGAATGAATTTAATGCTCAGTAAAATGACGATGTCAGCTATGGTCTGATCCAGGCACGGCACCAGCCTGCTGGGATAAGAACCTTTTAAATTGTTTCTAATACACCTAATTTTCACTTAAAGAGTGTCCTTCTTTAAACCTATGGAAACTTGCTTACCTGAGATTAAATGCTCTGTATATCACCTGAGTAATCATTCATTCAATATTTATTAAGTACTATGTGTATTTGTTGTTCCAAGCACTAGGGATGGAGTAGGGCACACGTCAGACTTTACAGTCCTATGAGGAAGACAGACATTAAAAAAATTGCTACATTCTGTGGTGCATATTATGATAGAGCAATAATATGGAAACAGAGTATGAGCAAAGAAAATGCTATGGAGACAGTGTCTGTCCTTATTCTAGGGTCAGGGAAATTCTGGAGTAATGAGATTGAAGCTGAAATTTGAAGATGAATTGGAGCTACCTTTGTAAAGTGTGTGTATGTCTTTGTTTTTTGTGTGTGTGACTGTGTAACTTTGTGTGAGGGGGTAAAGAGTGTTTCAAATAAGAAATAGCATGGGCAAAGGGAATAAAATATGAGAATATCAAGGAATCCAGCTTAGCCTATTATTAATGGGAAATTAAGATTGGAGAGCATAAGAGGGAAAGAAGTTTATGGGAAATAAGGTTGGGGAAGTAGGTCAGGCAGAAATAGGGAAAAACTTTGTAACATGTTAAGCAGTTTTATACTTAATTCCTAAGAGCAGTGGTAAGAGGAAGGATACAATCAGATGTGAATTAAAGATGATCATTTAAGGTTCTAATGTGCATCTTGGATTAGAAGTGAGAAGCTAGAAAGCAGGAAGACCAGGGTTCAAGAGATAATGACCTCTTAGACTAGGATATTGACAGTTGAGTCTTGAGAAAAATGGACAAGATTTAGAGCTATTTCAGAGACAAAACCACCAGGAATTGGTTGGATATAAGAAATGAAGGAGAATGGGGCGCCTGGGTGGCTTAGTCGGTTGAGCGTCCGACTTTCGGTTGGGTCATGATCTCGCGGTTCGTGGGTTCGAGCCCCGCATCGGGCTTTGTGCTGACTGCCAGCTCAGAGTCTGGAGCCTGTTTCAGTCTGTGACTCCCTCTCTCTCTGACCCTCCCCGGCTCACGCTGTCTCTCTCTCTCTCTCCTAGAAATAAATAAAACTTCAAAAAAAAAATTAAAAAAAAAAAAGAAAAAGAAATGAAGGAGAAGAAAGAGTCAAGGCTGACTCCCAGGTTTCTGGCTTTGAGTAACTGTTATTGATGGGGTGCGATGGGGTGGTGTGTCTGGTTATTTAGATGGGCAGCTGAGGTGTGTCACTAAGATGAGGAACTCAGAAGGAGGATTGTGGGTGGAAGATGTAGGGAGGGAGGAGGCAATGATGAATTCTCTTTTGGACTTCTGAAATTGAGGAGAGCTTAAGACATCCAGGTGGAGATGTGAACAGGCAGCTAGATGTAGGATACTGGGATGCAGGAGCTAAATATGGGTGAGGTTTGACAGTCATTAGTATGTAGATACTCTCAGTCCACCAAGCACTGTGATTGCCCCTCTAGTATGACACACACCTTATTTTGAAATACAGACATCTGTGAATATTCTCATCCTTCTACTCTAGAGAGGGTTCCTTGAGGGCAGAAATTGCATTGCTCCTTGCTTTTTTTTTTTTTTTTGTATTCCCACAGAATTTTGCACATTGTCTTACAAAGGGATCTTACTTGATGACTGTATGCTAACTACAGTTGTTTTGCATGATCATCTAACTTCTTTTATGAACCGAGTTGGCTGTGGCCTACTGAGCCTGCATCTGTGTTCTTCCTTCTGCACTGAAAAAACTCTGCTCTCTCCTTTGCTGTTTAAACTCTGATTTCTTTTTAGTCTAGTTCTTCATAGTCTAAAAGAGACAGCACAATCTGTAAAAGGACACTAAATTGGAGGTGAGGAGATGTGTGGAATAGTGTTAGTTGTGTTTCTTCTAAGTTGGGTAGTCTTGAGCATATCATGTTACTTCACATCATGCTTACCCATATGATAAGGAAAGAGTACCTAAGATCCCTTCTAAGTAAGTTTTCCCTCTTTTGACTTCATTTATCTTTGGTTTATTCTCTTATGTTTTGAATGATGCACATTGGTGCTTATATTCTTAAATGTGTAGTTAATTTTATATATTATGATTTTTTTCTGTTCAAATACGTTCACAGCTCATAAAGAGTTTATTTTCTGGTATTCTACATAGCCTTCATTTTAGTGCAATGGTAATCACAAGATGCTCAATACTTGCTACTGCAAATTGGATAGGAATAAGAGCATCAGGAAAATGCATATGATAATTCTATACATTTTGCTACATTTGCCTTTACCTCATACAGCCCCAACTCAGCAAGCTGTTGTGGAACAGGACTTAAATTCTGCTGTTTCTCCCATACCTGTTCAAGGGAAAGTCAGATGATAATGACTCTGCAATGCTATATGAGGATTTTTTTTTTAAACCAGTGGAGAACTTCAATCAATAATCTCATATAATCTTACAAAATATTTTTAAAAATTACGTGAGAGTGGATCTGGTTGAAGTAGTGATAGAACCTGGCACCCTGTATGTAATTTCCCCCTTGTTCACCCCCTTTCTGGACATTGGGGCAGATTTCCTAGAATTCTAGAGAGATTAGGTGGCCTTTTACTTTTCAACTGTTAGCTCTGTAGTTAACAGTCAATGCTGTGACTTGTGTGCATTTCACTTGTATCCAGGCTTATGCTAAATGCTGTGGGGACTTTCAGAGATGAAGAAAATGTGGCCCTTGCCATTGTTTGGAAAGATAATCTTCCTTGTATGTACAAAGCAAGTGAAGGACCCATATGATGGCACTGCCTATTTTTCTGTCTGTGGAGGAATTGAAGCAGGTGATCCTTAGTCTCCTCCAAGTTTCACATTCTATGATTCTAAGTGTTAATGATGTGGCCACATGTGTTAAGTGCTTTGAGCCCAGGAATAACACACTATATAAATTCAAGGACCATTACGTGCATAATCACAGTTGCTAAGCAT
This sequence comes from Crocuta crocuta, assembly GCF_008692635.1. NCBI lineage: Eukaryota > Metazoa > Chordata > Mammalia > Carnivora > Hyaenidae > Crocuta > Crocuta crocuta. Next base: position 22,483,420 of record NW_027532203.1, read on the forward strand.
GGACAAATTCCCTATTTGCATGATATCTTCAAGAAATCCCACAGGAAACGCTGTTTGAGACCCCCCCCCCAAATTATCTTTTTTCTTAAAAAAAAGGAAAAGAAAGAAAGAAATGTAAGCCCCCTCTGCTCCCCAGGCTTTTCCTCAACATGTTGTTGCAGGCAAATCATTCATTTGTCATTTAGGAAAATATCCCAAATGGTATCTTCCCCTGATTCAAATAAAACTTTCAGTGCTGGGCTGTGCTGGTTGCCAGAAGTGTCTGGGTTAATTGCACACCTGCATTTTATTTCAAGTAAATTGCATGGAGCCCCCCACCCCCATTTGTGCCCCTCACAAAGCAGGAACCCACCTGTCTAGAGGCTCTTTGGGCAATGAAGGACTGCAGGAAAAAATTAGTCATCCTCTCTTCTTCCCTGTGACTTCTTTGACCTTGAGACTTCTAATGGCATCTCAGACAAAATGAACATAATCTAATGGACAGCGGGGAAGAGGGAACGGCTGGGTACATCTGTCGTATTACTGGGCTGTCTGAACAGTCAATGAAGCAGGGCCAAACCATAAGAGGCCTGTTCAGTTTAGCTCCAGGGTCTGCAGAGAAGGAGCACAATCATTTATCTTTATTTACTGAACTCTGCTTTCTGTTTAAGAAAAAAAAAAATTGACAGGTTGACAAAAACCCACGTTGGAGCTGCCCGCTGCCCAGAGATAAATGCTGTTTGTGCTCTGGAGAGTCAAGGACAGCTCACGATGCCCTTTAGCTGGTTTCAGTAGGTGCCTATTATATGGAAACAAAAATGCCAAGGCATCTGGATCCTCCTTCCCTGCCAGCACCTTCACATCTTCCCATAGAAGGATCTGGTAGATGAATGCACAAGAAAAATGTCTTGCAAATAATGGGAGGCATGAATCCCCAAAGAAGCAATCCAAATTAGAAATTTGGGAAAGAGAACCTGGTGACAAAGACGACTGGGAAATGTCGAATATCCCATAGGTTTCTTTATGATGAAATGGTGAGAGGTTTATTCAGAGCATCCATAACACATATGGTACAATTTCTATCAATAAAAGGGAGACAAGTAAGCATGTTCCAGCTGCAGAGAAAACTTTTACTCTGAGCTATAGAGCAGGAGTTTAGAAATAACATTTTAAAGTCTTGTCCACCAGTGATACAAGTTGGTTGCATCACTCTTTTAATGTCACATCTGTGGCTTACAGTACTTTTGTTAGGATAGCCGTCACCAAAGTGATATTCCTGTTTGTCAGGGAGTATGTAAGACCATTCACTGGTAGTGGGGGAAATATGAGAGCTCATTTACTTTTTCCTTCTTTTTTTCTCTCTCCCATCTGAGCTTTTAAATTTTGTATTGAAGATGTTTTATAATGAACATAATGCATTCATACAATAGTATATAGATATGATTTATAAAGATAAAAGAGGTAAGTGCTTTAAAACTTTTTACAGATGGGAAGCAGAGTTTAACAAATCTGAGACCATCTTTAGCCTTGGAGGCTAATCCCTGGGGAAATTGCCCAGATACAACATGCCCTACAGTTCATGGAGATATTTCCCCAGAAATTCTGGAAAATAGTCACCTCTTTATATCCCCTATAGTCTTGAAATAAATAATGCTTCACGTTATAGCTGGCATACCATCACTTTTTACTCTCTGCCAACATTTATGTGTATGTTAATATTACCAGTGATTAATCCTGAGATAGTTTCTGCCTTGTGACCTATTCCATGCCATTTACATGAGATCCACAAAGTCTCTTATGGGACACAAACTGTGGTTGGGGGCCATATGGCAAGACTTTGAGGCTGTGGTTTCCTGCATTTGGGTATACGAGAGTGTGTTAGGTGAGCATCAGAGACCCTGCATGTCCCAGTGACCCTGCTTTGGGGCACTGAGAAGGACAACCCAAGAGTACACCCATCGTTGCTCTTGACTAGCTTCACTGATCCACATTTTAAGGATTTGCTTTAACTACATCCAAAAGAATCTAGTGAGAGGTGCAGGTGTGTGCCTGTGAGAAGTTCTAATGTCGGGGGATGAAATAGAGGTCTGACCAGAGGTAGAGCCAGCGTTCTGGAGCCCAGGCTGGTACCAGATAATTCACTGCAGGGGGAAGCTGCAGTGTTGATCAGAGAAAAAATACATTGGAGGGCCGGGATGGGTGGAGGCAGGGTGAGGGTGGACTCTAGCAAGAAATATGAGAAGTGGAGCAGAAAAACTCAAAGTGAAGCTGGAAAGAACCCTTATGACAAAAAGTCATGATCTCATTACATAGGTGATAATGAATCAGACATTGGGGTATGGGTAGAATAAGAAGGCACTCAGAGGATGTGAGTGGAAGGAGGTTAAATGATACTGATCTAGAATGAACTAGGTTGGGTTTACTATAACTGATTCTTGAATTCTCAGCAGTGGGACTTGGAGAAGGAGGCTGATACATTCTGCTGAGACCAAACTGGCAGCTGTGGAGGCCACTCAGGTGGGGAAGGCTATGTTTCTGAAAACCACTTTAATAGTTTGTGAACCGTGGTATCTGTTGGCTTGTAACATGTCACTGTGTCAGGTTTTGTCATGTTTGGGGAACTCACCTTGACTGATGCAGCAGGATAGGGCCACCAGAACCTGATACTGCAAACCAGAGTCACTGAAGAAGCAATTTTATGAACACAGTCTTGAGTGCTGTGGATGTCACAGACTCCAGCAAGCCTGACTTCCCTTACTCTGAGCTATTTGCTAGAATTGTTTACTAATATTTTCTACCCCTTTAAGGGAATAAATCACCACTAGGATATTTTTATTGCATTAACTAAGAAAATAATAAATATGTTATAAAGAGTGCAGCTTATATATTTCACCCATTTACTTAATGATTTACATAAATAAAAACAATTTGGAGGATTATGATGAGTATTTTCTGAAAATGTCTCAACTAATTATTGTTTTCTATTCACTTTGTTATAATTGGATAATTTGACTCATAGCTGTTAAGAATAATTATTTTGAGATATTAAATATAATCACCATTTTCTTCCTTGATGTTTATTTCTTATGTAGTTATTGTGTACTAGTATCCATTAATGACTGTATACTTTTTATTCATTTAAATCAGTTTATGATATGAGCTTTTGTTTCTATTTAATTTAAGAAGCACTGAACATTCAGCTCTATGCATAGCATTCTGCTTGGTGCTGGAATGGAAGATGTAGGCATTGTGGCCTCTCAAACAGGGTGTCCTTAGGACATGCTTGCCTGTCAAAACAAACTGCAGTGTCTCAGGTTTTAACGCAGGCACAGATTATTTACCCTTCATTTGAGTCAAGTATAGGTCCTGGCAGTTTTCCTTGGAGAAAAGTCTTCCAGCATTTGTTAGGGTTCAGGATCTTTCCATCTCAAGATTTTGCCATCTTCTACTTAAGGCTTTCAAGGTCGCTGTGGAGGGAGAGGGAACTACAGGATTGCACAGGGTGGATTTCATATTGCAGACCTAGGGGTGGCTTTATCACTTCTGTGGCCATCCATTAGACTAGAAACAAATCACCTTTCCAATACATACTATTAACTTTTAAGTTTTCCAACTTCTTCCTCTAGTGCCATAAGCTTATTAGGCATATGCTCTGCCTTCCCAGCTATATAGCAGGCAACAGTTCTACTAAGAACTTCAGTACTTTATTCAATGCATACATGCACAGAGATCTTTCCAACCTCTTACAGCAGCTTTATGGCATCTCATTGCTTGGTTCCTATGTCAGTGGCACACATTGTAGGTATTTGTTACTGCAGCACTCTGCTGCAAGATACCCATTGCTGTACTGTTGTAAGTGTAGCTGTGCTGTGATTCAGTAACAAATAAACCATAGAATTAGACTGAAGGGAAGAATAAGTGTTAAAACTAGAAATGTTTGCAGGATCTAGATCACAGGGGAGGGAATTAGAGGTGAAGTCAGGGGAGGGAATTAGAGGTGAAGTAAGGATTGTAATCTGGCAGCAGCACTCAGGAATGCAATACAGAGAAATAGAGGCAAAGTAACCATATAGACAATTGCTCTAACCTGAGAAAGAATATCAAGGGTCTAAACCAGAGTTGTGTGGAAGAAACAGAATAAAAGGAAAGCATCTAAGAGATATCCTGAAGAAAGAACATCTGGCTTTGTAGAAAAGTAGTCAATCAATGTCAGTGGCACAGGTCCTGGTTCTGATTACTCAATTTATTAGCTGTTTAATTTTCTTTATTCTTTGTTGTATAAAACTAAAATGATCTTTTACTCTAAGACTAAAATAATCAAATTTGGCCTACATGTTTCTAAAGTGTAGTTTGAGAACTAAATGATATTAAATAAATGAAAATGTTTTGTAGACAATAAAATCTTAGTAAGTCATTAAGTGAAAAAGAAGCACTTAAAAATTTCTCCAAAGCTTTGTGTCTGGGTAACCAGGAGAATGTTGGCATTCCTAGTAGAAATGGTAGGAGGAAGGGATAGGTGGGGCTTGGTGATCCATTGGCTTTGGTCACAATAAGTTGGAGTTTTCACCGAGATCTTCAGATATATATATATTCAGTGAGCACTATATCTTAGTTGGATTCCCCAGAAGGCAGCCCTAAGATGATGAGCAGTGTACAAGTGATTTGTAAAGAAGAATCCAGTTAGGGAAGGGGGTGAAGCAAATTTAGGAAAAGGGGAGAAACCAAGGGAGGCTGAGATTTCAGGCAGTGACCTGAGGAGAGTAACTCAGTCTGAGCCAGGACAGCTCTGCAGTTTAAGTCCTGCTTCAGGGTTCATCCCACCTCAGGCAGGGGAGCAAGGCTGTCATGCTCCTGTGGCCTTTGGGGTCAGTTGTTGTCCAAGGGCCTGGCAGCATAAACTTCTAGGCACTTTGTGTGCTTTATCTGAGCAGGTAAATGGACTCTAGGAGCCAAGGGTAGAAATCCAGGTAAAGAAGAGCTGCAGGTGTAGGTAGTTAGAACCAAGAAAAGGGAACAAGAAGGTAGGGACAGCAAAAGGGATACAATGGGATCTGAAAGCTTCAAAAGGGTAATTTTCAATTTTTGGACAAAGGGTAAAATGGGAGTTATGTTTGTTTTGTTAGCTTCTGATAAGCAATAAAAATCAAGGTGTCTACATGTTGATGGAGTTTCAGGTATCTCTGAGTTTTTTATTATTCCGACTTTTAGCAAAGATTTTTAATTTGTAGGCCCTAATATCACTCCCTACCCCTGTCTTTTTGTTTGCTTGTTTGTTTTGTTTTGTTTTCTTCCTTATCCTTGGGTATCTGCAATGTAAGAATTGCGACTTAGGCAAAGTTATTCTCAGTGCTCTACCAAACATTTGGAAAGACCCTTGACCATCCTCTCAACCATTAGAGGCCATCCCACTGGCTCATATTCTCTTGAACACCCTAAGCACTCTGTCTTCTCTACCAGCTGTATTCTAATCAGATTCCCAGGAAGTTATGTGTGCCTAACTTCTTATCTTATTCTTTTTCTTTCATCCACTGACCCTTTAGGGCTATTATCATTTAATAAAAAAATTATTTATGATGGTGAAATTCTAGGTAATACCAAATGACTATTGAACAGATTGTTAAAATTCTTACGTTTTTACTAGTTCACAACTTTTTACAGAATACCAGGTTTGTAAGAGATTTAGTTTATCTCATCCCGCACCCTATTTGATATTTTTGATACATTTGATACCAAATGAACATGTTTCATTTTTTTAAGTTTATTTATTTATTTTGAGAGAAAGAGTGCACAAGCATGTAGGGGAGGGACAGAGAGAGAGGGAGAGAGTGAGTCCCAAGTAGGCCCATTGCTGTCAGTGCAGAGCCCAGTGTGGCGCTTGAACTGACGAACTGTGAGATCACAACCCGAGTCAAAACCAAGAGCTGAACACTTAACCAACTGAGCCACCCAGGCACCTCTGAACAGGTTATTATTAAGGAGAATTTTGTTAACCTTAACCATACCTTAGTACCAGAGAGCACCAGGTGAAGTCTGTAGTGATTTTTGAGGATAAATATGAAGATGCTGAGAAAGAGGAGGTTTGAGCATGAAGAAGTAAGCCTTGCTTTTCAGAGAACTCTGGTTTTCTCATTGATGCACAGACTTAGATGTGTCTTGAAGGTGAATATTCTTCTACAGGCTATTCTCTGAGCTCTCCAATGAGGTTAAAAACTTCTTTTTCACCCTCTCTGAGAAGTGAGGATTTATTTATGTGGCAGAATTTTTACTCAGTAATTAATTTGGACCCCAACAGCGTGGAGATGGTGAGAGAGGGACCCTATTAAGAATTGATATTAAGTTAATAGCAGGTGACAGTGACTTCATCAAAATCTCTGTGCAAAACATCAAGTAGATGGAAATTTCAGTTCTGGTACATTACTCAGCTGAGTATCATCAGACCTGCTTACAAGGGTCATAAAGATTATTTGTACATTAAAGAAGGGCTTGTCCATCAAGCTCACTATGAAAGAGAAGCAGGAAAATCATCTCATCAGACACAGAATATATTAGTGCAGTTCTGCTAATGAAACACTCAATACTTTGCAAAATTTTCAGTGGCTATTTTTCATTATTTCTTTAGACACACATAGAGAAACAGACACAGACACACATCCGCGCGTGCACACGTACACACACACACATTCTTGCCATAAGAATGAGAGAGAGAGATAGAACAGATGTCATTGTCACTTCCATATTTGACCTATCCACGAAAAACACCACAGGGAGATGAGGGTAGGAGGAACAGCAGGGAATATGGCTATTGTGATTTAGACAAAACTTGCTAGCTAAATAGATGGCAAGGGTCACCTGATGAAATGGAAGTTCTGTAAGGCTAGGAGAAATATGAAGAAAAATAACAACCTCTTTGGAATATTAACCCCTCTAGTTCATCATTGCATAAGGTCACTGCTTATAGATCAGGGATCAAGAAACAAAGCAATAACAGAAAATGTTTGAATACAATTGAGACCAAATGACAACATTTCCCACCACACAAAGTTACAGTACAAAAGGGTGATTCAATTATGTGTTCAGGATATATGGGAATTTGGGAGGTCACAGGATGCCCATTTCATTTTGAATGCTTTGAACACTTAGCTGGGAAGCTGAATTGTTTTCTCTTCACTAAGGAGCAAGCCTTCTGTTTAGCAACACTTCTTATCTTCCGAATAGGAAAGTCAGAAGTTTTGTGCAAGTGGTTTGCAACAGGAATATCTTTGTTTCTTACCTCTGTCCCTTGGTACCTTCTATAAGCCAAAAGGACATTTCTGATTAATACTGTAATTAGCTAGTTATTAAAAACAGTAATCATCTAGAAATTATTTGGTGCCATAAACATCCCATACAGAGAAAATATTCGAACATTTAAAGTTTAACATTACAATTGGCTTTGTATGCAAGAAGCCAAAAGGGACATAAAGAATTTTTAAGTTCCCAAGAAAGCACTCACATTAAGAACAAGTTGTCTTTTTGATCAGGTTGGAAGTTAGTGCCACACATCCAATAGATTCCCCTTGTGGCCAGTAGCAATGAACCAATTTCTATTAATGAAGAGCTCATGTTTATGGCTAATATAGAAGAAAATGTACTGAAGGGGGGAGCTTAGTCATTCATTGGAGATAGCTTAATTCTTGTAATTTCCAATTTCCAAGCTTGTTTTAATTTGTTATCAAAGTAATCACTCATTCCGGCTGGAGTCAGAAATAGCTTTTTGTCGTCTGTAGCCTGACAGATTATTCAGATGGAACCCCATTTTTTAAAGCTCACCTGCTCAGCATCTGTGATATGCTCATAAGTTCCAAGAGGTATGGCTTTCAGCATCAGAGCCAGGCTGAAAAGAACTGAAGCCACTTTACTGCAGTTTTCTGAACCAGGGAGTATATTCCATGGCTCCATATCCTGATTAAAACTTGCACACAAAGAGAAGAATATGATGGGGAGCAGAGATTGGAGGCTGGAATATTCACTGGACGTTATCTTGTGTGCCAACCTAATCCTACAAGCGTCCTTGTTCACTCTGCTGCAGGGAAAGTTTATCTGGATTTCGCTGCAAACATGAGACTACTCTCATGGGATTGCCCTTGGCTTTTCTTGTACTGGTCCACATTTCCTTTGATCCACAGTATTCATTTATCCACAGTGTCCAGGAGAGTGGTCAGCTAAGTGTGTTTGGCCAGCTGCATAGAAAGCCAGCAATGATGCTATGCAAAGACTAAACACTATTTAGAAATTGAACTCTGGGGTTTATACTAGATTATGCAATTTACAAAGGTGATGCCACCACCAGAAACTTGGATGCTACTTTTCCTTGTTTCATCAGGGGTAAAATGATGAAATAAAGTTTCCTTACTCAGTATCACACTCGCTTCTAAAACTGTGGTGGCAGAGGCCACACAGGAAGTGTGTGGAATTGTATTTCCGTGTTTTGTGAAGGAGCTAGAAAGGCCTCAGGGCCACTTCCACAGGAGACAAAACTGCAGTTGTGCTTGATTGACTTCACTTAACGTTTACACAGCTTTGTAAGGTTACAGAGAGGATTAGAACGCTGATTCATAGCCAGCGTTTTCTCTCTGTGTGAAGAAATACAACAGTTGAGACAAAAGATGAGAGGAAAGAGGAGCCAAGGGAGAGGTTATCAAGGGTGTGGTGGGAATCAGCAGAGGAAGAAACTAAAGCAGAGGGCATACTTGTCTCAGAGACCTTCTTTCCCAAATTTGTCATCTCTGTTGATCTCGTGGAAGCTGCAATTTTTTAAAGCAGAGTAGGGGAGGAGGATGGTTAGAGTAGATAAAGTTGATTGTCAATAAATCCACAACTTCAGGACATGCTTTCTTTTTTTTTTTTTTTTTAAATGTTTTATTTATTTCTAGGACAGAGAGAGAGAGAGACAGCGTGAACAGGGGAGGATCAGAGAGAGAGGGAGTGACAGACTCTGAAACAGTCTCCAGGCTCTGAGCTGGCAGTCAGCACAGAGCCCGACGTGGGGCTCGAACCCACGAACCGCGAGATCATGACCTAAGTGAAAGTCGGACGCTTAACCGACTAAGCCATGCTTTCTGAATATATACAGACACACGAACAACGCAAACCCCGGTTCCCTCATTGTCACTGAGTAGCTTCCAGGGATGATAATGAAGAATTGTCTCCTCTTTATTGCCTTTGGCTGATGCTTGAGTCTGTGGCGCCAAGAATCTGGATCTCCCAGAGCCAGGCAGTGGAAAAACAATACATTAGCATTAAATAATGGGATCTCTGGTACCCGGACTGCAATGGAGGAAGGGTTAACTGAGCTGGGGCTTTGTACAGCGGGAGCCTCCATCTATAATCTCTTGTTTTTCTAGGCTGGGAGGAGGAGAAAGGAGCCTTGGGGGAGGAAAACACAGAGTGCCCTAATCTTATGATAAAAATAATATGATTCCTATACCTGCTATCTCTCCCCACCAGGTTTCTGCTCCCTCCATAGAATACTAGTAATGCCCATAAATGTCGGTTAAAATAAAAATTTCTGTTCCATTAAACATATGAAAAATATGTTGCATTGAATACAGTTGGTTTGGGAAATCTGTTTTTATCCCTCCTAACCAATCGTCCATACTAACTGCAGCTGCCACAAGTGGCAGCACATTGGGCAGGGGGATGGGATCCGAACCGGAGTCAGGCTGACCACACAGTGGCTGTTTAGTGTGAGCCATGTGTATCTGCACACCAGGCTGACCCTGCTCATTCTCTAAGGTACACAATGTGGCCAAATTGCTCTGGGAATTCAGGCGGGGCTGTGTTCTTAAGGGAAATGCAGTCTGCTTTTGTTTGCATTCTGAGGAGCTTGAACCACAGTGGTGCACCCTAAGCCAGGGTGGGCCCTCTCAGCACATAGTCTGAGAAAATTAGGGTCAGTCTGTGCTGGCTTCTGATCCATGTGGCAGCAGACCTGGCTATGCTAACTCACTTGGTTGTAGCGGGTGATGTGGGAATATGTGTTTACCAGCTGCTTATATGACATAATTTCTTGTCTGCCTACCACATGCACTGTACTGTCCTGGAGACACTGCTCTGTTACTAAGCATCTTCCATGAGTCAGAAGCTTGCCATGTGACCTCCTTGATGAGGTTGTTATTATCTTTTCCTCCATTAAAAAATGTTTATTTATTTATTTTGAGAGACAGAGGAAGAAGGAACATGTGAGTGGAGGTGGGGCAGAGAGATAGGGAGGCAGAGGATTTGGAAGTGGGCTCTGTGCTGACAGCAGAGAGCCTGATGTGGGTTTGAACTCATGAACCATGAGATCATGACCTGAGCCGAAGTCAGATGCTTAACCAACTGTGCCACCTACGTGCCCCACCTCTATTTTTGTAGTAAAGAAACTGAGTCAGAAAAGATACTTGGCTATGGTCAGGTCTTTTAATAAATGAAGCCCTTACAGTCAAATTCCTCACCTCCTTCCCACCTTAGATACAACCCTTCAACCATGGCAGTTCCACTGACATATTCTGTGTATGAGGTACCTTCTCTCCATGCAACTTTGTTTCATATGCATCCTTTTCCCTTTCTTTAACTGAAGTTCACTCTTCAAGATTACTTTGCCGACGACAAATACAGATCAAGTAAGGGAACTTTATTTAGGTTATTGCAATAGGGAGAACCCTGGAGATCTGAAGATCAGAGTGTCTCAGTGGGATGGCTTTGCCTTAGACTTTTATAGAAAGGAGAGGACAAATTATAGGTTGGGATTGGTTTTGAAATCACAGTCTCAGCTGAACAGGACCTGCATGTAGTTAATTTTAGGGGGATATTTTCTTTCTTTTTTTTTTAAAGTTTATTTACTTTTGAGAGAGAGAGAGAGAGAGAGCGCATATGTGAGGGAGGGGCAGAGAGCAAGAGCGAGCGAGAGAATCCCAAGCAGGCTCTGCACTGTCAGCACAGAGCCTGACTCAGGGCTCGAACTCATGAACTGTGAGATCATGGCCTGAGCTGAAACCAAGAGTCGGATGCTCAACTGGCTGAGCCATCCAGGTGCCTGAGGAGAACAATTTCTAATCTTTTACTAATTCATCAGTAAAAGAATGGGGAGTTGGAGGGTCTGTGCCTGGCTCTTTAGAAGTTCAGGCAAAAGGGGCAAGGACTGTGTTGGGCTTTGTCACAGGTAAACAGAGGAGCCATCTGTGACTCTTCCTAGAAGTTGTGAGAAAGAACGAACCAGCATGTCTTCTCTAAGTCATGTTGGAAGTGTGATTCTTATGGTAAGCCACTCCCCAGAACACAGAAAGGTGTAGGTTTTGGGGATTTCTTAACCATGCTGTTTTCATGACTTCAGTAAAGGTCAGTATTTGGAGTTATCTCCCAGTTCCCCCAGTCTGGATTAGGGGCTTCCTCTCATTACTCCCAGAGTACCATGGATCCAAGTCTATCATCACACTCATTACACTGCGTTTACTTAGGTGTTTACTTGGCTGATTTTCCAGTTAGCCGTCAGCTTGGAGATGATAGTCTCTTTGCTTTTGTATCCATAGCCAGCTAAGTGCCTGGCCTGCTGGAGGCTCTCATTTGTTGTGGGAGTAGAATGGGTAGATACCAACTGGTAGTGGGGATTTTAAGGTAAAGAGAAAGTCTGAACAAAGACACAGTGAATGAAGCTGGCTGGTGCAGAGAGGAGGGTGAAAGGTAAGGCTGGGAGCTAGAGGCCCCCCAGTACCGACAGCAGCTATGAGGGCCTCTCCCATCCATTCCTGAGTTGGGGCAGAGGATGCCCTTCAGCACACTTTGCCATTTTTCCTGGAGCTTGGTCTTAAGTGATCCTGGGCTGTCACTTTCACCCTTTCCCCTGTGGCTGATTTTTCTCCAGTTCTGATGACACTGCTGTCAGAAAGTTTTTCCTGGCAGTTCAGCAAAGGGAAACGGAGGGTATTGTATTCCATCAGTAGCACATGAATTCCTTCTCTTTACACTGCTTCCGCCCTACAAATATTTATAGATATCATTATGCCTCCCTTAGCTATCATTTATCCAAACGGTAACAGCACCAGTCTTTCCATCTTGCCTCATAAATCAACCCCTCCAGCCCCTGTAATCTTCTCCCTGCTCCTCTCTGAACTCTCCAGAGTCTGTCGACATCTTAATAAGGTACCCCAAACCAAAAGCTCTTCTCTACCGTGGTACTAAAGCAATTACCTGCCTATTAGGGGAATGGCATATGCTAATGGCATATGCTTTGGCCTTGTGGATGCCATTGTAGAGTTCAAGCTCATTTCTCATGTGTGGCCACTTCTCCCTCCAGAATGTTTTCTGTGTGATTGCTGCCACTGTGCCCCTTCTCTCTTTACCCCCAACAAAGGTCAGAAGTGGGTTTTGCTCTTTCCCAGTCTCCCTTCCAAATTTCACCTTTATTTCTCTGGGCTTTCATAGTTTCTCCTGATGTCTTCATTGTGGAGTTCTATCTCAAACCCCAGACTTTTCTCACTCCCTGGTCTGCTATCAAAGCATGTCAGTTGGGCCTTAAGTTTGGGAGACCTGTGTTCAAACCCCAGGTCTAACATACTGGCCCAGTGGAATGACTTTGGGGAAGTTATTCAACTACTCTGAACTTTAATGATCTTACCTGTGAAAGAGGAATAAGGATTATATCCAACTCATGGACTGTTATGAAAATTAATGGAAAAACATATATTAATAATACTCAGTTGAAGTTGCTATTATTGTCCTCTCCCTCCTCCCTTCTTCCTTCTTTTCTTCTGGCTTATTATCTTGGATGGTGATTTATACATTTTTTTAAATGTTTATTTGTTTTTGAGAGAGAGACCGAGAGAGAGAGAGAGAGAGAGAGAGAGAGAGAGAGAGTGGGCTGGGTAGGGGCAGAGAGAGAGAGAGGGAGACACAAAAGCTGAAGCAGGCTCCAGACTCTGATCTGTCAGCACAGAGCCCAACATGGGGCTGGAACCCACGAGCTGCCAGATCATGACCTGAGCTGAAGTTGGCCACTCAACCAGGTGAGCCACCCAGGTGCCCCTAGACCAGTAATTTATAAATCAAAGGGGAAGAAACATATTTTCCTCAATTACCTAGACATTTTAAGGGAAAAGTGGCTTTAAATGAGACTTTTATTCCCAATTCCTTTTTCTGAGATGTGGAGGTGTCCTGTAGTGATGTAGAATTGCAAAAAAGAAACCCTGGTTGGCACTATTATTTACTCATTTTCATGATCCTTGCTAAAAATAACCAAGAAGGAGAAAGGAAACCCACAGAATATATGTGCTTACTGAGGAATTAAGTGACATTCCTTCTGAAGCAGCCATGATACTGTCTTAAAAAAACTAAGACATAGAATAATTTGACAGTATTAGAGAACATTGAAATAAATCAACTGATAAAGATAATGTAAGAGGTACCTCTACAGGTATACCTGAGTCTGATTAGGAAAACAGAGCCTCCACCAGTCTATTCAATTGTAAGAATTTATTTTGGGCAACTAGTTAAAAAGGTCTTGGAAAAAAATAGCAAAACCAGTTATTAGCAACAGTAGGAAGATGCTACTGGCTGGAGGGAGCAAAGGAAATGGTGATATTACTAGAGCCCTGGGGCCAGGGCTGCCTTGAAGGGATTGAAACTATTTTGATCACTACAGCCAAGGAGGAGGGGCAGCACTGCTCAAGGTGCCACCCTAGGGAGTGAGGAACGATGCCTACTCTTCTATTTTCCTCCTCTTCATTTCCCACCACTGGCTGAACTTAGCCAGAAACTATTTGGGGAAAAAAAAATGTGAATCAGCCCTTGTGCTAGAAAGCAGAGAAGAGGAATGGCAGGGAATGGATCTGAGAGTAAACAGGTGAATTGATTGTACAGCAAGAATCATTAACACAATATCTGTAATGGCAGTCGATAAAATGCCCAAGGGGTCTAGGGGGCTAGACTAATGGCTAAAGGTATCTCTGCATCTCCATCTCCATCTCTGTCTCTATCTCCACATCCAGCTCTATGTCTCTGCCTACCTCGATCTCACAGATTAAAGGAAATGTGCTCTCCTGTTAAAGAAAAACAAATCCTTTCTATTAGTTAGGATCTAGTCAGGAGACAGAAACTATCAATTATTTTGAATGGGGTAAAATTTCCCCCCAGTTTTATTGAGATATAACTGACATAGAGCATTGCTTAAATTTAAGGTGTATCACATGATTTTATAGATGTATGTACTGTAAAATGATTACATAATAAATGCAGTTGAAGTCTGTCACCTCACACAGTTGCATTTTTTCCCTTGTGATGAGAACTTTTAAAATCTACTTTCTTAGTAACTTTCAAATATGTTATATAGTACTGTTCAGGGGTAAATTAGATAACTGATAACTAGGTAAAAGGTAGTTACCTGCTAAAAGGGATAAATGGGAGCTCTTGAGGGTAACAAAGGTAGGAACTAGGGAAAGCAACCATTACTCCTAAGGTTGAAAAAAAAAAACAGTGAACAAGAAGAAACTTGGAATCTTGGAGGAAGACCCTTGAGGCTAAGGTCCAGCCCACTGTCTATCTGACATAGAAGCAAATGTCCACTGCAGTGTCCCAGCTAGAATATCACCAAGTAGTACAAAAAAAAAAAAAAAAAAGGTATGGTTTAAGTTAAGAAGAAATAAATTAATAACTGGCACACCTGCCATTGACCACGTTTGTCTTTCCACTTTACTTTTTAAGCAGTGATACCAGGGTGATACCAGCGGTAAAATTCAAGACAAACTCAAATCCATATATTTTATTAAGGCTGGAACTATAAGCAGCCATGAGTATGGCTTTAGATAGTCCCTATGTGTCCTGAAGGCTTCCACCAGGTGTGATTCTTTACACTGAAAGGCTGCTAAATATGGAGTCTATCTTGATTAAATCAACAAGAGGAAATTCCCCTGTCTGTGGGAAGAATGCTATAGTAAAATCTTAGGAAATTGCTTCTTTTCCCTCCTTGCTTATCTAAGTCAGATCCTTGCTTTAAAGTTCAGTTGAAGTCCCATCCCCCTCCCCAGCTGACATCATCTCTCCCTCAACACAAACCTTTTTTATGGTGTTTTTATTCAGCATCATTCATTTGAAAAAGCCCAGTTGCGTGTTTGTGTGGTGGTGTGTGTATCTGTGTTTAATAAACCTTGTCTCACCAATCGGATTGTCAGTTTCTTGAGTTCCTTGAAAAGAAGCCACCTTGTTTAGTAACAGTCATACTCACTGAGACAGGCAATCTGTACCTTGTGAATTTACTGAATCTAAGGGAGGTTTATGCAGAGGGTATGATACTTAGGCCTGACTCACCCCTTGCTGATAATTAGAATTTTGAGAAATGGAAAGGAATTTGTGTGAGAAAGCATGCACATGAACAATGGTAGGACTGTGCATATATGTGTTGGCTATGATTGTGAGATGAGTCTCTTTTCTGAACAATGGAAGCAGACTGCATGATGGATAACATAGACCCTAACCACTGGGCTGGAGATCAGCTGACAGAGAGGAGGCAGACAGACTTCCTCAGGAGTCTGAGGAAGAAAGCAAGCATGAGATAAATATTCTTGTCCCCTCTTCCATCTCAAAATCCTGATCCAGTACCTCTGCATATTGATGAATTCAGGGGTGCATACATTACCCCAGTTAATAAATAGTAATCTTCTTTCAGGAAACTGTTTTATTATCTCCAGCATTCTGAGAAAAATGCTGGTCCTCTTGGTACTGTTTGTCCTTGCTGAGTGAGTGTGAGAGATAGAAGATCTATCAGGGCATCTCTTCACCATCTTTTTAGAGTTGCATTGTTCCGAGCACAATACAGTCTCTTCCCCTGCCTTTTGTCCATTCCAGTTTTCTTTTCTTTTCTTTTCTTTTTGAGAGCGGAAGCTGCCTGTGCTTAGTTAGACAGATTGTCCCTGACTAATAAATCTTAGCATCAGGACCTGCTTCTTTGTACTCACCCAGATTTTTAGTCTTTATTTTTCTGAGACTGGTTGTACCAAAATGTACTTTCCCCAGTATTATTCATTATCTTTCCTATTTTGATTTTTGCTGAAGAATATTCTCTGGAAAGGTGGATGGCAGTGATTGCCTCAGGTGCTGTGTTCCAGCACCCAACACTGCTGTAGCTTAGGGATATTATGTTCAAAAATGAAAGGAAAAAAAAAAAAAAGAGAAAAGAACCCAGTTCATATACTCCTACTTTCCCCCTGTCTCTCCAATCCCCATTGTAAAATAAATTGAAATGCCCCTTTCCTCATTTTTTTCCTCCTTTCTTATCTCCCCAGATATTTCCAGAATACCTGCTATGTGACATTTATCCAAGAAACAACGACAACTAAAATTTAGCCATAAGCCTGGGGGAGGAACAAGATATTTAAATATTCAGTATTTGTTGAATATCTGTTATTTTCCAGTAGGTTTATACATGTTTACTCTATTTTCACAACAATTGGGCCAAATAGGAATTGGGCCATTCTGCAGATGAAACTTGGAAAGTGAAATGATTGGTCTCTGATGACTAAAACTGCAGAAGGCTGAGCCATATTCCAATGCAGGTCCTCAAAAAGCCTGTGCTTTCCACTCTTCTGTATTCAGAGCCCATGCAGGGATAAGCACATGGTCACTGCACAGGAAGATAAATGCTGTAGGCAGCAGCACTCTGGGAGAACATTGAGGAAGCAGATGAGCTGTGGATTCCCCTGAGACCTTTTTCCTTTATGGCTCTTCTCGATAGTCTTTATGACTCAACTTTCCTTCCGGGAAAAGATTGAGAAGAAGGTTGTCCAAAGGCGACAAAGTAGCTGGTTACAACAGGTGCGGGGCTATCATTTAAAGGGAGGACATAGATCCTTTCCCTGTATTTCCAGGTCCAGATGGGACCAAAGAATGCCTGTCAGAGAAAAATTGGTATTGACTTA
The DNA here is from genome assembly GCF_008692635.1 of Crocuta crocuta. Lineage (NCBI taxonomy): Eukaryota > Metazoa > Chordata > Mammalia > Carnivora > Hyaenidae > Crocuta > Crocuta crocuta. The sequence goes on from NW_027532203.1 coordinate 22,500,324, forward strand.
GAATCAGGAAGTTCATTTGATAATTTGATCTGCTGGAAATGGAATTGGGGAGCATCCAGCTCTCCCTGCCAGCAGAGCCTAGCCCTCTATGTCCCTTCCAGCCCTATGACTCTATGATAAATAATTTTGGATTCTCCCTCAGGCTCCACAGTTCAGCTGTCCATGGGTAGCAATCACTCCTTTTAGTGATCATTTATTTCTTATAGCTTATGGTTAGAACTGAGAGAGTGGAAACTCTATGAGCCCCATTTCCTAGATAGATTTTGTATAGCCTCGTTTAAGAAAATCAGTGGACTAGCATGTGTTCTCAGGAAAGCAAACACACAAGGAAAGCACCACTGACCTAGCATTTGTTAAATGAGTCGGTAGTGTGTTTCTGATTGTGTGTGGATCAAGGTGGATAAAGAAATTATGCAGGGTAAGAAATTCTACACACTGAAAATGGGCTAACATCTGAGTCTGCATCCAAACAATATCATCTGTTAAAGAAAAGTGAAAATAGTTTCTCAAAGAATCCCAAGCATCTTGAAATGTGGTATTTAATTAAAAAGCATCAGTATTTATATACTGTTGTGTCAACTTGAATTTAGATTTTAATTAATTCAAAAACACTGAAATATTATAGCCAATCTAGAACTTAATTCCACAAGATTTGGCCACTGAAAGAACAAAATCCTGAAGGAAAATTCTAGAGTGACATTTTTTCTTATCACTGCTGAGGCAAATTTTTTTTTTATTAATACTATTGACTTTTGGTCATTTCTGACACGAATAAATTTAACCAACTTTGGCTTAAAAGCCTAAAAAAATGTGGTCATTTATTCCTTAAATTAACCCACCACTCTTCCTAGATTCCTTTCAACTCCATTTTCTAGGGAGTAGTCAAGGATTTATTCAAAATCATGCAATGCCTAAAATAATCATTATTCCCTCTATTATAGGTGGTATTATATCCGGGGCCTTCTCACTTACAGGCATGTCTGTCAAAGGGACCATTTTTCAGGCTCACAGTTCCCAAGACTCTGTCACTTTCTTACTTACAGAGGCCCAAAATGGAAACTATTTTTCTTTTCATTATGAGCTGTCACTTTTTCATCTTGGCACTGCAATGATAGACTTTCATTCATCTTCTATATTACCTTTCCTGAAACCTCTGACACAGACTGACACAATGCAAAATGCAAGAGATCTTGGAGCATACGTTGGCAATTTTGAGGGAAGGCAGCCGCTTGTCTCGTACCGTTATTTTAAATATATATTGAAAATGCCGAGATTCCCGATGTGGTAGACTGGAAATGCTAATGTGCCATGCTCTGTTTTTACCCATCCTTATAATGTCTGTTTCCTGGCCCCAAATCAAAGTGAAGAGTTGGCAGAGGGCAGAATTGTTGCCAAGGCTTTACCAGAGTGGTGGGCAAGAGGAAAAAGTTTGCTTTAAATCCACGAGGACGTGAGGCAGAAGAGGGGAATGAGGGTTACATGTTCTCAGTTCCTTCTGAGATTACTGAGGAGACCATTGATTCTTAGGTGTGTGTTGGACTGCTCCAATAACAAAATAAGTCCTTAGGTGAGTCTACCCTTCTCACAGCCTCAGATAGTGAATCGAAAGACAGTGACATCTCACTATCCAACATCAGGGTCCAGACACACCTCTGTGTTTCTCTTCTCAATGAGGTGGCTCCAGAAGCATTTCACATGGCATGGGAGACCCAAGACACACAAGGATGAAAATAAGAGAAAGCCAGGTCCAGTTTACTTTATCTGCTTTTAGACCATACTAAATTTTGGTTCTACATTTTATTCAGAAATCTAAAAATCCAGTGTATCCACAAATCTTTGTCATACCTGGATTCTGTAGGGTGTCAGAGGAAAAACATCTTACATTCTTGACATTCACATTTTTAAGGGGACATAAGGTAAACTCTAAGTGAAATTATGAAAAAGACAGAGTTTGTTACATTGTTATATTTTTAATTGAATCTAGATATTTAGTGGGTTCAAATCTTTATTAATGAACACATTTCTGTAGCAAAACAAGCAGTATAGGGACATCCATCAGGAAAGAGACAGTGCCAGCATAGCCATCGTCTGTGAAATGGGTTTCATACCTGCTTTTTACTTCTGTGCTATGTTTGGCCAAACCTCAGTTACATAAAACCTTATCAAGTGTCCTTTCATCTAGGAGTCTCACTTTACTTTCTCAGAGAGATGTTTTGTCCTCTCTGTAGATTATAAACTATTTATAATTAGAGGTTGGGTATTATTTAACATTATATCCCAAGTGCTCTTCATACTTCTTGCTTAATAAATATCTACTGATTGAATAAATGAATGGTACAAGATTCTGACAAGATTCATTGTCCATTTATTTTCTTTTCAAGTTTTTAAAAGTTTTTATTTCTTTAGAGAGAGAGAGGAGAGGGGGAGGGCGGAGAGAGCACACACATGCATGGGGCAGAGAGAGAGAGAGGGAGAGAGAATCCCAAGTAGGCTCTGTGCTGTCAGCAATAGCCTGACACAGGGCTCGATCTCAGGAATGGTGAGCTCATGACCTCAGCCAAAATCAAAGAGTGGGTTGCTAAACTCGCTGAACCACCCAGGAGTTCCCCATTTATTTTCAATTCTGACCTTAGCTGTGAACCATTAGAGGTGTTTTCTTTTCACTAGGTGAGTGCTTTAAAACTGCATGTTGGAATGCTTTTTAGGTTGGGCATAAGCTTTTCAAAAAATTCTCCACTACCTTATTCATGCATTTATTATTATCCGACTCATTTGAGCTTGAAGTTTCGGATTCTTATATCCTATCGAACTGACATTATAACACCCTACTTTCATAGTGTTTTTTAATCTCTTCTTATTACTTTTACTTTGAGTACCTTTGTTCTGAACCTGAAAAAGACCAGGGATATGGTCCACTCATGTGATATCGTAAATAATATTGGCCTTCCCTCAGGGGGAGGCTTAGTTGCCATTCAGCCACACCTAGAGAACTGAGCCTACTCTGTATCTGAATGGGAAACCATCTTCTGTGTGTGTTTCTAAACCTGACTCTTAGTGTTGAATATTGGAGCATTATGGCAGCTGGAGGATGTGAAGATAAATAAGAGGGAGGGAGAAAATTAAGGAAAAATTGAGGAAAGGGAAAAATTCCAAGTTTTACCTGGAAAACTAAAGAAAGTCAACCGAAAATTGATTTTAAAAGATGAGAGAATAAAATAGCTGAATGCCAAGATAGTACATAGAAATGAACAATTTTTATATATATTTATAAAAAATATACATACATATAAACATGAAATTAGAATATATAGTGGAAAGATATATATTAGTATTTTTTGTTTTTTATTTTATTTAATTTTTTGAGGGGGAGGCAGGAGCAGAGGGAGAGAGAGAATCTTAAGTGCCCTCCACACTCAGTGTGGAGCCTGACAAGGGGCTCAGTCTCATGACCATGAGATCATGACCGAGCTGAAATCAAGAGGCAGATGCTTAACCAATTGGGCCATGCAGGTGCCTCTATAACAGTAATTTTTAAACAATTTTATTGTGATATATTTGACATACAATAAATTGCACATGTAAAAATGTATAATTTGGTAAGTTTGACACACACACACACACACACATATGTGCATAAAACTATCACCACAATCAAGATAATGAACATAACCATCACCCCCAAGTGTTTTATCATGAAAGCATTGATATAGTCAGTGTAATATAACAAAATGAATACTACATAAAAACATAAGGTATTCATTAGGTAGAAGATAATGTAACTAGAAAATTTAATTTTAAATTAAATATAAATTTAATAAATTTATATGATAGANAAGAGAGTAATATGCAGTTGATAAAGAAAGCAAAGGCTTCTTAACAAAGATGTTCAACCCCACTGAAATAAGGGAGTTACAAAGTAAAGTTATAATGCTTACCACTTTCCATGTAATAAATGAAAAAAAAAACTTAAAAAGATATATAACCCAGCATATTAATTATTCTGAGTAAAAAGCACTCTCCTTCCACTTTGGTTGGAATTAGGGCCTTTATGGGAGACATTTTAGGAATATTATTCAGTAAAAATATCACACTCCATTTAAGTGAGAACAGGATTTCTAGGTTTTTATTCTACAGATAGAATAGCATATGTGCTAAATGATATATATGCTAGGTTTTTTTTTTTTTTTTTTTTTTTTTTTTTTAAANCTCAGATGCTCTAACATATGGGACAAGTTATGAAAGTGATGGTACTTCAGAAATAAAATTCCATTTTACAAAATTTTTAAATTATGAGATATACTCAATATACTCTCCTTCCTACCAAAATGACAGAGTTCTCTTAAGGCAACCATTTCAACTGATAGTATCCATTATTTTTTTTAATTGCATGCAACAGAATATTATGCAACTAATTAAATAAATGATGTTCTGTATAAAATTATAAGACACTTCCAACATAAAAATTTAGTAAAAAGAGCAAGATACTCCAGATCACTATATGGTATGCTCTCACATATGTAAATGCATAGAAAATTTTTACACATGCCATTAGGAAGTCTAATCACATCTCTGCTTCTGACGAGATAACAGATTTCATCACCAATTTGAACTACTCCTCTTTATAGATTATGATGAGGGAACTTGAGGCCGGCTGAGGACAAAGTGCAAGTTAGCACACCCCCACCCCCCAAGTGGGATATGTGTGATATTCTCAGGCACTTCTGGCTGCCCAAGGACAAAGGAAAGGAAAGAAAGCAAAGGGCCAACTGTTAGAGATCACAGTCCTACAGGATATGGGTTTACAAATACCTTAGTAAATTATAAGAAAAAGACAATCTTATCAGTAGCCTAATCTCCGGACACCGATGGACTCAGTTTCCTGGAGCCCCAACATCACTCCTCAATCATGATATGGAGAACAAAGGCAAGAAGAAAATGACAGGTAAAATTAAATTTCCTCATGACCTGTAGCCCATTAGCAAATACTTGAGGCTAATACAGAGTATGCCATTTCTCCAGGAACCCTCTACTGCCCTAATATTAATGCTTACTAGAGGGGAAAACAACCTTAGCTTGACAACAGCTAGCCCTCTAGTATTCTGTGAGTCTTCTTTAGCATATGATAATCTCCTTGGAAACTTCTGGATTTTACCTGCCCCAACTCCCAAGTATATAACCAGTGTCTCTTCATGGTCCCAGGGCAGCTCTTTCTGCTCATGGGTCCTATCCTTGTGCTTTAATAAAATCACCTTTTTGCACCAAAGATATCTTCAAGAATTCTTTCCTGGTCATCAGCTTCAGACCCCATAAACCCCCAATCACCCCCAAATCTCATCAATTCAGACCCTGAATTGTCTGTTGGTTTCTTCCTTGCTAACACCTTAATTTAAATAAAACCTGTTCTTTATTATTGTGACTTCAGTTTTCTCAGTCCAACTCTATAGCATATGACCCCATTCCAGCTTCCCTTCTCTAACCCTCCAGCCAGGACACCTGAACTTAGTTATAATAACAGTGTATTTCAATCACTGTCATCCTAAGCTAGACCACTGGCTCTCAGTCTTAAGCATCACAGTCACCATGAGGGCTTGTAAACTGCAGATTGCTGGGCTTATCCCCAGAGTTTCTGATTCAATATAAACATCTTTTGAGGGGTATGTGAGCTTGTTAACAAGTTTTGAGTGATGCTGATGCTGTTGGTTTTGAGGATCATAGTTTGGTAATCACTGGCCTTGAGCATTAAACAGTGATAGAATCTACCTCATAACCACCTAAGTTTAAATTTGTGTTTATGTGCATAACCAACTTTGCATTTTCAACCTACGAAAAGCCTCTTTAGGACTAATGGCTTTATCCATATGGTGAAAATCTGACATTTGGTGAAAATTCATGTCATTTAGTGCAGCTCTTTTTTCAAGGGGAAATGAATAAATTCCCTTTGGGGCAATGTCTAAAGAGCCCAGTGTTAGCATGGCATTAAAGTGCCCTGGTTCAACCCTTTGCTTAATGTTAGGGATGTGCATTTGTGACATTTTTCTTTCTTTTCCAATTGAAAGAGACATTTGCAGTTATCTAAGAAGCAGCCCACATAAGGTGGATATTTGGCAGCTCTGGTTTTTCTGGACATCGAAGGGTTCATTAACATAGATGTGACTAGGGAAGACCTGTGCCTTTATATAACTAAATTGAAAGCCTTTTTCTCCTCTACTGTCCTTTTTTGGTCCTTATAACAATTCAGCTCAGGACTTGACTGTAGCAGAGCCAAGGCTGTAGGTACAGATTTTTAGCTTGCCACAATTCAACAAGAATGGCTTAAGGACTGGAGGGAAGGAAACTCTCTGTGAGAGTTTTTCCTTCTTTGATGTACCATCCTTTTATTAATAAGAGGTTCATTTTCAGTCTCACTTGCTCCCTGCTGGTCAGAAGAATGGGAGTGAGCCAAAACCAAAACTAAATGGGAGGTTATAACATGGAGAAGTGATGGTAGGAGTGTTGGAGTTGTAAGCTGGAGGCTTAGCCATGGATGTGTGCTGCTTAGATCTCACTGTAAGACAGTTCTCACCAGTTAGGGGCAAGGAATGTAGTTAGCAGATGTCATTCAGCTGAAGGTGAGGCAGAACCTTCAGGACCTGCCTCAGCTTTTGTGTGAAGGCCACACTTTTCCTAGGGCCTAGCTATTTATTATTTATTTATTTTTTTAATTAAAATTCTGTTTTTTGAGTTTATCCATTTTGAGAGATGGAGTGAGCGGGGCAGGGGAAGAGAGAGAGGGAGAGAGGATCCCAAGTGGCTCCACACCATCAGCATAGAGCCTGGTATGGGGCTTGAACCCGTGAACTGTGGGATCATGACCTAAGCCAAAACCAAGAGTCAGATGTTTAACTGACTGAGCCATCCAGGTACCCCAGGTCTAGCTATTTCTATCCAGTGAAAGACTCCTGCAATAGGCCATCTTTGCTCTGAGCTCTCCCCATTGGGTTAGTGGAGAATTTGTTAGGTTTAAATCTTGATCTGAGGCTGTCTCTGCCCAGACCTGCTTCCTCTACTGTTTTTCTTTATTGGAGTCAATTCTGTACAATCAAAGGCTTCTTCCGCCTAATTCTAATATCCTCACTTTTTTTTGTCTTTTACTGAGTTAGTTGCCAATCAATCGTTTGAACTCCTAATTCTATCTAAGTTGCTGCTTCCCAGAAGACCCATTTTGACACATCTAGATATTAGGAATATATGATTGTTCAAAAGAAGGAGATATGATTTCCCAATGATAGCCAAGAAATGGGAGAAAAGAGTTATATAAATAAACAGGACGTTTCAAAGTGCAAATGACAGCAATGTTGACCATATCAGTTTCTTCTTCAAAGGCTGCCATTGGCTCACCATTGCCCACAGCATAGGTACAAGTCCCATTAAGTTCCTTTGTTATCTCTTTCCATTTTTCTTTCTAAAATTTCTCTTCTACTCTCCTATATACAAACCAACTGCTCTACTGACTTGACTATGTAGATACAGACAGAATTAAAAAAAATTAATCTTTGGGGCACCTGGGTGGCTTAGTCGGTTAAGCGTCCGACTTTTGCTTGGGTCATGATCTCGCGGTTTGTGGGTTCGAGCCCCGCGTCAGGCTCTGTGCTGACTGCCAGCTCGGAGCCTGGAGCCTGTTTCAGAGTCTGTGTCTCCCTCTCTCTCTGACCCTCCCCTGCTCACGCTGTCTCTCTCTCTCTCTCCTAGAAATAAATAAAAATTTAAAAAAAAATTAATCTTTGTTTATTTTTGAGAAAGAGAGAGAAACAGAGTGCAAGCAGGGGAGGAGCAGAGAGAGGAGACACAGTATGCAAAGCAGGCTCCAGGCTCTGAGCTGTCAGCGCAGAGCCCAATGCGGGGCTCAAACTCACGAACTGTGAGATCATAGCCTGAGCTGAAGTCGGATGCTTAACTGACTGAGCCACCCAGGTGCCCCTAGAGAGACAGAATTTTAAAGTTGGGAGAGACACAATTTATATTGTGTCCTTCCTCATTTTATAGATAGGGAAATAAAGCTGGCCAAACTTTTTACTCCCTCAACACACATGTGTGTACAAACACACATGCACTCTTAGTGTATTTTTGAGTCTAAGGTAGTGCTGTCAATTGGAAACTTTTATGATGATGGATATATTCTATATCTGCTCAGTTTGGTATGGTCACCATTAACCATAGGTGGCTATTGAGTACTTGAAATGTGGCTAGAAAATTAGCTACATATGGCTAGTGGCTGATACTGGATAGTACAGGTCTAAGATTTTACTTACCCTCTTCTACCTATGTCACTTATTCCTTTTTGTCTTTCTAAATTTATCCCATTAAAAACTGCTTTCCCTTTTTCCCTTATTTATTTATTTTGAGAGAGAAAGAGTGGGAGAGCAGGGGAGGGTCAGAGAGAGAGAAGGAGAAGGGGAGAATCCCAAGCAGGCTCAACACTCTCAACACAGAGGCCAATGTAGGGCTTGAACTCACGAACTCTGAGATCATGGCTTGAGCCGAAGTCAAGAGTTGGATGCTTAACTGACTCAGCCACCCAGGTGCCCCTAAAAACTGTTCTTCTGAAGTCTAAGTAATTTTTCCTTGATAAGGTCTTCTTTTGACCATTTTAGCTTACTTGTAAAATTGACATCCTCTGTACTATTGTCTTTGTTAGTATTATCATTCAGCTCATGTTTAGTGAGTGCATACTGTGTTCAAAGCTTATACAAGATGCTTTAAAAAGAATCTCTTGTATTGTCACTTATCTTTTTAATCTATGATATAATTTAACTTACAACTCATAAATTATTACTGAATTTTGTTCTGATTTGTAATTTTTCTCATAGGTATTCTCCTTCTTTCCAACATGAGATTTTAAATTCCTTGAAGATGGAAATTTTGTCTAGTAATTCTCTGACTTGCACAAAAGTAGGCACCTAATAACTATGTTAGTTGATATCTGATAAACAGATACTAGTAACTGATTATAAAGAAATATAGTTTATTGTTTCTTGAAGAACCATGACTCTAGGTTAAAATACCTTTTTTCGCCATCTTATTAACCAGTTAATGAGAAGTGAGTGAACTAGAATAGAAGAAAGATAATGCAATATTGACCAACGTGTGGGCTTCAAGTTAAAATTTTACAGTGGATGGTCCGGAAGTCTAATTTACTAAGTTACATTCCAAAGGATCTTAGAAATATTGAAACATTCATTTCCTTGAAATAGATTATCACAGTTCTCTACCACTGTAGAAGAGAATTTTGTTTGACTTCTTATTTGTAGTGTCTACGTATTTCAGAATCATTAAGACAATATGATTTTCCTATAGACTGTGTACCAGTTATGGCATTCCCAATGAAAAGCAATGGTTGGCTTCCATTTCATAAAATGTTTGGAATAAGTTTGGATTCCACAAAACTGTAGAGATCTAGTTAACTTAGTTCCTATGCCTTGCATTCATTCATATTTCTTTCTTTCTTCAAGTCTAAGCTCAATGATTACAGTCTGATGAGTTTTAAGTGCTCAGCTCTATTTTTAAATTTAACACATGATTTGACAGTTTGCACAGGAATTGACAGGTGCTTTAAATATATCAATAGAAATCTATTATTTTTTAAGGAAATGAATGGATTAATTTGCCTGCAGTAAAAATGTCCTTTCTGCAGTATCAAAGGCCACTGTGAGATTGGGGATAAGTGGCAGTATCATTTATCTGTTCACTGACAGGAGCTAAATAGTCAGAATGTTTCAAGTAAAAGAGACCTGCATCTGCTTTCCTCATTTTCTGGCCTAATCAGAAAAGTTAATTCTTAGGTAATTGTTTGGTAGGAAACTCTTTGCCATCTCTTCTTCCTTTAGGTCCTGCCCATTCAAGTCTCACTTTTCCAGGAGGCTTTTCCTGTTTATTCACATCATGCCAATCTCTTTCTTTCCCTCTGAATTCCTATATTATATATAATCCTTTCCATATGATCAGGTACTGCCTTTAATTTTCTTTTTCTCCTCCCTCTCTTTATTTCTCCTCTCCCCTTTCACTCCCTCCCTTCCTTTTCCTTCCTTCTTTCCTCTCTCCCTTCCTCCCTCCATCCTTTCTTCTTTCCTCTCTCCCTTCCATCGCTCCTTGCTTCCCTCCTTCCCTTCCTCCCTCCTTCCTTCCCCTCACATGTCTGAACTCCCAGTTTAGCTGGCATGCTCCCAAAGCAACAGGAAAGGAGGTGTTTGTTGTCTGCCTAACATGGGTTGAGTAGAGAAGACATACTTAAACCTCTTGGATTGATTTACTGAATTGATTTTTCTTAGGAACCCCTCCTATCTCTTGGGCATTCTGTGCCACACCTTGCCCATGCATTTGCATAGCTTTAAGTAAAAACTTCTACAGTGCTTGTGCTCATATATATACCTGAATCACAGGTAAACAGCTGAAGGCAATTGCTTCCAGGTGTTTATCGGAGGAAATCACTGTCTGTCAGTAAATCAGTGACCGATGAGGGCTAATTTCTCAAAAGAAATAATTAACTCTGAGGGATTTTGTGGTGAGAACTTAGGAGAACAAATCTTTCTATTCACTCTCTCCTGTAATAATGTATGTCTGTGCATAAACACACACACTTAACACACACCCACACTTTTTCATGGCCTCTTTGTTTATAAGTATTTTCTAATTCAGGGTCATTGACTGAAAGAACATATATGCAAAGATTCACTGACAGAAACCAGATCATCTGTACTATAAAACAATAAAAGCAAAAATAAGTGAATTTTATTTTACTTATTTTTTAAAAGTTTATTTATATATTTTGAGAGAGAGATAACAAGAGAGAGCAAGCATGCAAGCATGGAAGGGACAGAGAGAGAGGGACAGAGAGAATCCCAAGCAGGCTCCGTACTGACAGCACAGAGTCAGACAAAATCAAGAGTCGGACACTTAATGAACCAAGCCACCCAGGCTCCCCGTAAAATAAGTAAATTTTTAAAAGCAATGTAGGTTACATATAGTCCCTCTTTGGGATGGATCTAGAGAATCCAGTATTCTGTTATAATGGATTTTGAACATATATGGAGATTTTTCATAGGTTAGTACACTTAATATCTTCTCTCCAAAGTGTGCAGTTTGGAGGAAATTCCAGGACTAGAACGAGAAGAGAACATCTACCCTTCTAGCTAAATCAGTCAAACCACATCTAGAGTCCATGCAGTGATCTACAAAATAACTTCAGAACCTGGTGCTTTAATCCCAGTTAATGGAAACAACTAAAAAGTAATTTATAGTAAGATAATAATTTATGTAAAGTTTTTCATTGATAAAAGTCAATGAACATTTTCCTTGGAAAACTCTTACTGATACCCGCTCTGTACACTGTACTGGCAGGTGAGGGTGTGTGTGGCAAATATTTTATCTATATGAATGAACCACCACAATGAATGAAAAAAATGAATGAATGGAGCCATAAGTTAATTCATTGCATATTTCCATTACGATATAAGTAACAAAGTTTTGCTACATTTGTGTTAGTGATGAGAGACTTCCTATGCCTTCAAGGATTTAAAAATTGGTCTGTGACTGAGGTGCCTGGGTGGCACAGTTGGTTAAGTGCCTGACTTGATTTCTGCTACAGTCATGATCTTATGGTTTGTGAGTTTGAGCCCCCTGTGGGACCCTGTACTGACAGTGTGGAGCCTACTTGGGATTCTGTCTCTCCATCTCTCTCTGTTGCTTTCTTGCTGCATGCACATGCATGCTGTCTCTCTCTCAAAATAAATAAATTAAAAAATAAATAAATTGATCTGTGACTGGTGATCCTCAAACATTAGCAGACATTAGACTCACCTGGGAGGATCCTTGAAACACAGCCAGGTCACACCTCTGGAGTCTTTAATTCTGTAAATTTAGAATGAGCCTGAGAATTTGCATTTCTAATAAGGTCCCAGGTGATGCTAATTCTTCTGGTTCAAGGACTTCACTTTAAGACCAGTATTTATCTATGATTATCTATCTTATATGATGGACATTATGTAGCAATCATTAAATATTCATTGATCACTTACTATTTCCAAAAGAAATGGAGTACAGCCTATTTGCTGTTCTCAGTAGTCTCATATTCTAATTGAGAAGACACATTTAAAAAAATGTAACAAAAAAAATCAGAAGTTAAATTGCTCATATCCTCCTAATGTAAGTAAAAGCGCAGTGTTCTCAGAAGCCTGAAATCAGAGTAGAGATAAGCCAGGAACTCATTGGGCTTTGCTTAATGGACAGGACACATTACCTGAGAAATGGGAGGCATAGCAAGTATTACTACTCAGAAGCAGGGGAACAAGGGACAAAGCAATACTCTTTGAATAGAAACTCTCCATAGAAGATAAGGGCAAATTTCTGCTTTAACTTCAAGAGAATCTACAAGAGAAAAAGCAGTGACAGGAAAATTCAGTAGACTTTTTGAAAGTGGATAGCTATTTTGCCCATGATAAATAGTGTTTATCTGGCTTGAAAGCAAAGTTTCATTCTCTAAAGATAACATTTTTTTTTTTACAAATAGTTTATTGTCAAATTAGTTTCCACATAACACCCAGTGCTCATCCCCACGAGTGCCCTCCTCCANGTTGATAGTTTACTGTCTGACGTTCTGGTCCTTGATCCATTTGGAGTTTATTTTTGTGCATGGTGTGAGAAAATGATCTAGTTTCATTCTTCTGCATGTTGCTGTCCAGTTCTCCCAACACCATCTGTTAAAAAGGCTGTCTTTTTTCCATTGGATATTCTTTCCGCTTTGTCAAAGATTAGTTGGCTGTATACTTTTGGGTCCACTTCTGAGTTTTCATTTCTGTTCCATTGGCCTACGTGTCTGTTTTTGTACCAATACCATACTGTCTTGATGATGACAGCTTTGTAGTAGAGGCTAAAGTCTGGGATGGTGATACTAAAGATAACATTTTTTAATCAAAATGTCTTTAGGATACTAAAATTGTCTAATGGTTAACCAAAGTCATTGCATTTTGGAGAATTCACCTTAGTAAATAGAGACCAACTGGATGTTCTTGTCACTCCCCTTCAACACATCTGGGCCTTTGAATGCATTGCTATGTGGATAAGAGCAAACACTTGCCGGCTCTAGCTTGTTCTTCCTGCCTACAGTTAGGCTGTGAAAATATGTGAACATTGAGGTCAACAGCGCTGGAAACAGAATGGGTGGTATGTTGTTTAATTCTTCAACTGTAATAGGAAAGCATTCCCACAGCAAATATTTGTAAACATTGAAAGCTTCTAGATGCTATTTATTTATTTTTATTATTGAAATATAGTTGACATACAATGTTATATTAGTTTCAGGTGTCCAACACACTGACAGTTCCCTATGGGTGGTTATTTATTTCCAGAATACCAGCACTAAACGAGATCTTAGAGATGAGCTAGGATAATAACTTTCTTTTGCAAATTAGGAAAATAGGGTTCTCAGGAAATGAACAACTTGTCAGAGATGGTACAACTCATTAGTGGTTCAAGTTCAGTTCATATCTATCCCAGTGGTATTCTCACCATTGCCCTGATTTCTTAGCTCAACCCTAATGCAAACATTTTTCCAGCCATGTGTGAACCTCATTTACTTACAATTAAAATATATATGTGTATATATATGATGGTTTTTGTAGAGTTGAACATTTAATTGTTTTGTTTATGTAATTATGCTTAGCTATAATCTTTTCAAACATATTCTTGAAGAGTATGAGAACTCTTCTCAAGTGAGAACGGCAATGTTGGTATGTTGCTTTTGAAGCTGGACACTTACTCAGGGGTCTCAAATCAGAAATTCATGCTGAAAGCCCCAATGGTTATTAACTGGCATGTTGAAGGAGAAAAGAATTCTGGGTTGCTGAGGCTCCTTGCATGTTTATAGCTTTAGCTACAGCAGAACGGGTCCTTGTAAATGTCACAGGAGATAATAATTGCAATGGAGAAGAAAGAAAATGTTTGGAGCTTATGAGAAAAGATCAAACTGCTTCCAATCACAGGACTGGAGAGGTCAAGAAAACATCCCTAGGGCAAGAGAGATGAAACTTCCCCACAGTCAAGAAATTAATGCTGACACCTAGTCAGCTAAGTAAAGTGCAGAGCGAAAAGAGCCAACCCGGCTGTGTTTTGGCTTATGGATAGAGCTGTGTGTATACAGTCCAAAGAGAAACAAGTGTAAAGATCATCTTGTCACTGTAAATAAAAATCACTCTGTTGCCCAAGGGACTCAGAGCTCAGTTACAGTCTGGTCAGTTCCAGCCTGGCCATCACTGTGCCATTATTGACGATAATACAGGAAGAGGGTGGTCTTCACTGTTTAGTGGAAGGAGGTAGCATTGGCACGAATGTCCAGTTACAGTAATGAACATGAAATTTGGTTTTGTGTGGGCATTTCTTCCCATGCTGTAAATTAGATTTTAGAGGGTAAATAAATACAAGATAATAACAATCTTTTCTTCAGCACTATTTTTACTTGGCTATCGTTGTACCAACATGTGTGACAGAAACTTAAGTATTCTCATTTCATATTCAGGAAATCCAGGTGTTAACTACAAGGCCCAAATACTGGAAGGACAGAAGATCACTGTCTTTTGGGGAGGTACCATTTTCAAATCAAATGATTAAGAATATGTTTACTTGAATTTGGGCTGTTTTCAAAGATCCAGTGTGAAGTTCTGCTAAGCTGAGGTCTGAAGGGGGGAAAGCTCCACAAAAATGTATGCCTGGATCAATGCTATCAGAGTCTGCTTTTGATTATACTCCTGAGAGTATTTCCCTCACTAGGTAAGCAACTCTGTCCAAGTTAAGGATTTTTGAGATGAGGACACACTGAAATCATACGGATTCATATAAGTAGAGGGAAACAGGAAAGTCAGAGTTGTGATGACAGAAGCAGAGGTTGGATTCATGTGATTGCTGTCTTTGAAGATGGAAGAGAATTTCCAGCCAAGGAGTGTAGGCCGGCTCTAGAAGATGGGAAAGGCAAGTAATGGATTATCTCCCAGAGCCTCTAGAAGAAACACTAGAGTCTCTGCCTCCATTGTGATTTTAGCCCAGTGAGACTTCTGACCTTATGAGCTGTAAAATAACAAATTTGTAATGTTTAAGTCACTATATTTGTATATTTAGGATTACATGTAGAAATATATATAGGAAACTGATATACACTTATGGAAGGAAAGTGTATCTAGACTCTTGCATCACTTTGCCAACATATTGTATAGTTTCATTCAAATTAATTCTAAAACTTTGTTAATACCTCCCTAATACCTTTAGTTTCTCTCTAATGGACCCCAAAAAAGGAAGCAAGAGTAGAGGAAGGGTTGACACACTGATTCTTTTGACTCTTTTACAAAGTTAACAAAAGGTAGTTCATCCCACTGGTAAAGCTGGGACAGATGGCTGGCGGTGTCTGGAAGTATATCAAGTCCTAATAACCTGGCTCTCTGGTCTCAGAAATGTAAGTGAGACAATTTTTCAGCAATTGCTGAACCTGAAATATATTTTGACCACTTCTTAGAGACGTGCACATATGCACAGACATACAGGCACACATAGATTCATCAGAGTACTTCTAATGTTTAAAAAATCATTTCATCTACCTCACCTCCTTTGAACTGTACCACCACCCTATTATTTGATGCTATTGTCTTTAGTTAGAGATGAAGTAATGGGATTAGAGCATTGAAATTCCTTGAGCTTGGACTCTTAACCAGGAAGAGCTGGAGGGGGATTTGATTTGGTGTCAAAGTTCATGCTCTCTTCCCTTTACCACAATGCTTCAGGGTCTTCTAATTCCCAGGACGGTGGACCTGAATGGTCATAATAAGTATTTGGTATGTACTTCCAGACAGGGCGGAGTGGTGCCTGTTTTCAGAAATCCTAAAGCCATGTCTTTCTAGAAAGATTTAAGGGATTTATCTTATTTGGAAAGAGCAAAAAGAAATCTCAAAGGCTAAAATGACTTTTGGAACTTAAAATTTCCCAACTAAGAACTTCTTTATAATTATAAAGAACAGATGCTTGTTTTTTCTTTCCTTGGCTTGTGTAGACCAACCTCAAATGACTGTACAGCCTAGTCCTCCCCACCCCAACCCCTTTGTCAACCAACTGCAGAATGATTTTATTATCCCAGTGTGAGAAACATTATGATTCAGCTGTGGAAGAGGAGGCAATTTCATATATCCCTAGGACCCTCAAGGGTTCTTTTCCTACTCTGCTTTCCACATAGGCCATTTGCAGATTCTTTCATGTCTTTCTCATAGCCAGTGCCTAGCCTGGGAGGCCACACACTGTAGCCATGTCATAATGGATGGTCAGCTTTTGGCTATGGTCTAGCATTGGCACATGGGAGCTATTTTTGCACATATTGTAGTATTCAGTGACAAAACAAAACAACAAGACACCACATACTCCTGGTGATACCGAAAATCTGACCCAAACCAACAATTCCTGTTTTCTGTCATTGAGAATGTAACAGCTAAGGCTATGACTTAGTTCAGTAGATTGGGTCTAATTTTATCTGTCATCTAATTATGAGATGAAAGAGTATAATGTTTTGTTTTTCAGGGTATGAAGGTCTTCATTTGTTTATTTAATAGATATTAGTTTGTTGAAAAGTAGTACAGAAAACTAGTTAAGACTTTGGCTGATGTCCTTGTTGTGTTATAAAAAACAGTGTGACTTTGGTTATGTTCTTTTTTCCTCCTAGAAAACGAGGTACTTATTTTTCCCTGGAAGCCCATCTACTTTGGTTAAATATGTAACTTAAACACAACATCTCAGTTATTTCATCTATGGAAGAGAGATTATGTTCCCAAAGCTCATCAGGTTGCTGTGAGAATTAAATGAGCTTCTATGTGTAAAGTCTTTAAAACAGGAGCAGTCACATAATAATAGCTCAATAAATGTAAGCTATAAACATTATTTTTTATCTGACATCCACTAAGTGCATGGATTTCTCCTGTGTATTCAGAGGTAGAGAAATAGCTGATAGAAGAAACTAGCATCTTAGTGCATGTCATCTCCATACTCAGGTTCTTTGAATAGTTCCCCATTGACCATTACATTTATTCTAAACCCCTGTAGCCCAGGCTTCATCTCCCAGGACTCTCTTGTAAACTTACGCTCTACTCAAATTAGACAAATCCACATGCTTGATAATGCACCTCACTTTCTTGTTTCTACAACTCTGTACATGCAGTTTGCTTTAATGGAAATGTCCTCCCCAGCTGCCCCTGTTGAATTCTGAGCAGACTGTGTGGCCCATTTCAAAATATACTTCATCCATAAAGCATTCCTTGATGTCTCTTCTGTATAGTCTGCACCCTCAGAGTTAGTCTTCCCCCTTTTTAGCTCTGGGTACTTTTTATTTGCCTTCTTTGGTTTATCTCTGCCCCTGGGTTATAAGACACTTAGGGGAGAGTCTATGACTAATTCTTCTTTTTAGCTCCCACCATGTTAAATTCATGGCCTGGTACATCATCAGTTCCCAAAAAATATTTAGTGAATAAACATTTGTTGAAATGATTGATGGTGAAAATATTAGTATTGCTGAAATCTCTCTCTATATGTGGGTACATGTGAGTACTAACACTAAATCATGATATGGGTTTTTCTGTGTATGGTTTATACAAATCCCACAAATGTACACACATACATCCCAGTTGACGGAATATATTTGAACAATGGTTACATACTGCCTGCATAACCACATTTTCATATTAGAAATAATGTGTTGCTAGTGTCTTCAGCTCTGACCACCCTCTGGGTGGTTTATAGCTATTCAGAATACCATGGTCATGAGAGCTAGAAGAAAGAAGATTTCTGCTGATATAGATACCTCTCTGTGACTGAACCCCAGGTTATATGGATCTGTACCTCTTTCTCCAGAGAGTGGAAATGAGGAAATATAATCCAACTCTGAAAATCTGAAGTGTAAGCTGGGGAAAAGAAGAGAATAAATCCATCCATTGTATAAATCAACAAGTAAATTAAGAGAGAAGACTAGATGGACAGGGGCCAGTGAAGTTGGTAGTTTGTACTGGTCCCCAGCCAATGTCAGTTGCCTGAGTTATTTTGTTTTGTTTATTCTTTAACAGTCATCAGGTGGCAGCTTCTCTTTGTCAGTGAAAATAATTTTAGAAGATGAAATCTGTCCCCAAGACCTGTTTCTGACACAGTTACCATAGAGCAGTCAGCAAATACTGCAGCTTTTTGCAGCAACTTGGAATATTACTCATGTCACTGTAATGTCTCCACTTAGCCAGGATAGCAATTCATTTTAATACTTTTGTCTGAAAAGAAAAATGATTTCGATTTTTCTGATCACACATGGCCCCAACTACGTATCAATTTATTTTTAAGTTCAATATTTGTATTCCTGATTTAAGTGCAAACATAAAATCAGAGAAAAAATATTCAAGCAGAAGAGCAAGTTGCATATAGAGGTAGAATCAAAAGTTTATCGTCTAAACAACGTGTTTTTAGAATTGGAGCTGATGTTCAGGTATTATAATGAGTTATTGAATGTTAATAGTTATAATATTGATTTCTTTATGAACACCCCTACATTCTTTTCTTTTTTCATTGTTATTGGTGATGGGTTCCCCCCTCCTCCTCTTTGGGACAGGGTAGAAGTCTATGAATATGATGTAAAAGAAATCTGGAGGGAGGCCGTTCAGAACTGTAACAGTGGGTCAGTGAGGTTGACAGAGCCAGAGTCCTTCCAGCTCACTACTCTGTTCTCCAGAGAAACCAAGAAGGACTCTGTGAACTCTCATTATCCAATTAGTTGGTCCTGGTGTTTGCAGATAATTATTTCACTCCTTCCCCATTACTTTGTTAAACTGACCCTTTGATCATTATCAAATGTTCCTCTTTATTTCTGGTGGCACTGCCATCTGGAAGTGTACTTAGAGTAATACTAACATAACAATACTTTCTCTTTCATGTTTGTTTTCATCTTTTATCTTTGTTCCTTCCTTGTAGTTTCAACCTCTCTGGTCTTTTTATTTTAATTGCATCATTTGTAGGCAGTATATGGATGGTCA
The DNA here is from genome assembly GCF_008692635.1 of Crocuta crocuta. Classification (NCBI taxonomy): domain Eukaryota; kingdom Metazoa; phylum Chordata; class Mammalia; order Carnivora; family Hyaenidae; genus Crocuta; species Crocuta crocuta. The sequence continues at coordinate 22,519,388 of NW_027532203.1, forward strand.
TGTTTGTTTCTCCAGTCTGGCAATCTGCCTATTAAATTGAGTGTTTAAGTTCTAAGACTTGGTAACATATTTTATTAAATACCGAGTAAATAAAAAGGCACACTTAAAAAACCATGTATACAGTACAAAGAATAACTATAAGAAGTATATAGGTTGGGGGCGCAAGAAGTATATAGGTTGGGGGCGCCTGGTTGGCTTAGTCGGTTAAGCGTCCGACTTTCACTTAGGTCATGATCTCGCGGTTCGCGGGTTCGAGCCCCGNCCATTCCTTTTTTATTGGGTTGTCTTACATCTCATTAGTGAATTTTGAAAGTTTTTTTTAAATTCTAGATTTAGGTCTTTTATCAGGTATGTGATTTGCAGATAGTCTCTTAGTTTGTGGCATGTCTTTTCATTTTCTTAAGGGTGTCTTTCAAAAAGGGGAGAAGTTTTGAATTTTGATGAAGCCAAATTAATCTATTGCTTTTTTTTAAGATTTTTAAAAACGTTTATTTATTTTTGAGAAACAGTGCATACAAGCGGGATAGGGGCAGAGAGAGAGAGGGAGACAGAGGATCCAAAGTGGGCTTTGTACTGACAGCAGCAAACCCGATGTGGGGCTTGAACTCACAGACTGTGAGATCATGACCTGAGCTGAAGTTGGATGATCAACCGACTCAGCCAGCCAGGTGCCCTTGCTTTTTTTTTTTTTTTTTAAATGAATAGTACATTTTGTGTTTTAAGCAAAGAAATCTTTAAACTGAGGTCACAAAGATTTTCTCCTAAGTGTTATTATTAGAAGTTTTATAGTTATATTACATAATTTATCTATTTATTTATTTAAAGTTTATTTTTTATTTTGAGAGAGACAGAGACAGTGTGAGTGGGAGAGGGACAGAGAGGGAGAGGGAGAGAGAGAATCCCAAGCAGGATCCACATTATCAGCCTGGAGCCTGATGTGGGACTTGAACTCACAAAGCCGTGAGTGAGATCATGACCTGAGCTGAAACCAAGAGTTGAATGCTTAACTGACTGAACCACATAGGTGCCCCCATTTTATATTTAGGTTCATGGTGTATTTTTGGTTAATTTTTTAACGTGGTATAAGGTTCTTTTCTTGTTGTGGGGGGGAAGAGCACATGAATATCCAGTTGTTTCAGTACTGTTTGTTGACACAATTCCCCTGAATTACCTCTGAGACTTTGCCAAAAATCAGCTAACCATAAACATAAGGCTATGGATTGACTATTTTCTATTGGTACAATCTCTTATTGTTGTTCATTAGTTCTTTTTTTTTCTGTCTCCTTTTAAGGCAAATCGAATATAATTTTAGTATTTCTCTTTTTTAAATTACCAGATTTTTAGCTATATCTTATTTATATTAAAATAATTGATGGGATTCATAATATGTTTCTTTAACTTGTCACAATCTACTTAGAATTAATATTGTACTTCTTCAAGTGAAGTGTAGGAACCTTATATCAGTATTATTTCTTTCCTTTTTTTTTTTTTCTTAAGTAAGCTCTGTGCCCAACATGGGGCTTGAACTCATGACCCTGTGATCAAGAGTCCATGCTCCAGTTACTGAACCAGCCAGGTGCCCCCATATTATTTCATTTATTCTTTCTGCATTCCTTGATCTGTGCTGTTGCTGTCAAATATTAATATATCTATATGCATTGTAAACTTAATCAAACACTACTACTTTTACTGTATGCAGTCAATTGTCTCAAAAAAATTGAGGGGAAAAATGGTGCGATTTTATATTTATCCACATATTTACCATTCCATTGCCTTTCTATAAATCTGTGTTTCCGTCTGATGTCATTTGCCTCAGGATGAATAATTCTTTGGTATTGTTTGTTGCATAAGTGTGCTGACAACAATTCTTTTATCTTTTATAAATCTGAAGATGTCTTAAATTTATTATTTTTAATAGATATTTTCCACAGATATACAATTCTAGATTGACTCTTTTGGGTTTTTAAAGCATTTTAAAGATGTCATTTTATTGTCTTCTGGGTTTCTTTGTTTTTGATAATAAGTTAGCTGTCATTTTGTTTTGCTGCTCTCCTGTATGAATGTGGCTTTTTTCATTGGCTGCTTTTATGATTATTTTCTGTTTCCAGCAGTTTGACTCTGATGTGCCTAGGCATGGTTCTTTTTTACATTTGTCCTGCTGGGATTCACATAGATTCTTAGATCTGTAAGTTGATATTTTTCATGAATTTTGACATTATTTCTTCAAGTATTTCTCTGCTCCATCTTCTGTTTATCATTTTTAGTGATTTCAGCTACATTAAGTTAGATCTCTTGATATTGACTTACAGATTTCAAAGACGTTCATGTATTTCAAAATATTTTTGTCTCTGATTTTTAGGTTTAATCATTTCTATTGATCTATCTTCAAGTTTTCTAACTCTTTCTTCTACTGTCTCCAATACATAATACACAATAACTCACTCAGTGATGTTATCATTTTACAGTTTTTATTTACCAGTTCCAGAATCACTAGCTATTTTATTTTTTATTCCATGATGATTCATTCACTCAAGATGACCATCTTTTAATTCCTTGAACATGTAAACATTTATTTACATATAATTGACAAAATAATTATATGTAATATGTAATTACATATTATATACAATATAAATAATATATATAATATAAATAATAAATAATTATTTACATATAATTGACAAAATTGTAAAATATTTAGAGTACATATGATTTTATACACAAACACACACACACACATACACACATTGTGAAAGGATTTCCTCCCCCATCTAATTAACACATCCATCACCTCATACATTTACCTTTTATTTTTTTCTTCTTTTCTTTTTTGGGTGAGAACAGTTAGGTACTGCTTTTTCTTTTATATATTACTTGAAAACGATGGATTTATGTATTTTGATCAGATTTATAGTAGTTTATAGTAGGTGGCCATACTCTCTCATGTTTAAGGTAAAGTTAGTCAAAGGCTGGAAAAATGACTGCAAAAATGATATTTAAGGATTTATGGGGGGAGAGAGGAAAATAAGAGGGAACAGTTTATTCTAGGAATGCCATTGCATAGAATTAAGACTATTGTTTAAGGATGGCTGCTGACAGGGGCGCCTGGGTGGCTCAGTCAGTTAAGTGTTCAGTTTTGGCTCAGGTCATGATCTCATGGTTAATGGGTTCAAGCCCCACGCCGGGCACTGTGCTGACAGCCAGCTCAGAGCCTGGAGCCTGTTTCAGATTTTGTGTCTCCCTCTCTCTCTGACCCTCCCCTGCTCATGCTCTCTCTCTCTCTCTCTCTCTCTAAGAAATAAATAAAAGAACATTAAAAAAAAGGATGGCTGCTGACATAAAATTATTAGAAATAATTCAGTGATAACTACTAATGTCTGTCTGTCTGTAAAGTTCAAAAAGGAGGAAAGGGCAGAAAAATTGGGTGTGGTGAGGTGTACAATTATGGCTTTTAGTGATGAGACAGTAGTGGGTGCAGAAAGAAAACAAGACTCAAAACCTTGCCTGCAGTCTCTCCTGATCTAATAACTCTGGACAGTGCAAATAACCTCTCTAAGTTTTGTCTCTAAATCTTTTTTTTTTTTTTAATATTTTTACTTATTTCTAGGAGAGAGAGAGAGAGAGACAGCGTGAGCAGGGTCAGAGAGAGAGGGAAACACAGACTCTGAAATAGGCTCCAGGCTCTGAGCTGGCAGTCAGCACAGAGCCCGACGCGGGGCTCGAACCCACGAACCGCGAGATCATGACCTAAGCGAAAGTCAGACGCTTAACCGACTAAGCCACCCAGGCACCCCAGTTTTGTCTCTAAATCTTGCACAATTTACAGATGGTTAAAGTAATACTTATATACATGTTAAAGATTGTAGAAGATTCAGGTGAGGTAGGGAATGTAAAACAGTGTAAATTCTGAAGCTGTACAAAAATTAATTCTTATTATTGTGTATAGTCTCTGAAGAAGTCACATACTTACTGCTTTTTCCATTGATTTCAGATAATGATCACCACTCTGTGGAAGACTGGAAATAGTTTATCTAGCAGAGCCCTAGGGAAATATTAGAGTCCTTATTGTAAATGGAAGACTATTTAGGGTTATTTGTTTGAATCTTCTTCTGGACCACTGTTGACTTTTTTGGAAGAGTTTATTTTTGGAGATAAAAAATATATTTTGAAATGTCTTTCAAATATAGGTATATGTAGAAATCACCCTACTATTCCATGTGTGGGAAACATTTTGGAAAATTATATTTGCCTGTACCTACACAGTAAAAAGTGAGAAACAGTGTTCATCCAATCATCTACCTGACACTACTGATTTGATAATTCATTTTTATGAGACTCTCTGTTTGAGGTAGATTGACTACATGCTTTATCTCAAATATGTTCAGACAAAAGAAAAAAGGAAGAAGCTAGTCCCTTGGTTTGTAAAGTTAACTGGCCCAACTTGGGTAGTGGCCAGTAGAGACCTAGGGTGTAAGTGATACAGGCTGGATGTCTGTCACTTCACCTTTTCATCAAGACATATGACTTGTTGAGTCTTCCTATAAGGTTTATGTACTTCATTTATCCTTGATTCTACTAACTTTGAGGCAAGAGAAAAAGAGTTATTCCTTCTGTTTAAGAAAATATACAGAATCGGTTGCCACTAAATCCTTAGGAAGAAGAGAAGAAAAATTAATACTTAATTTTAAAAGAAAGGGTTGTCTTCCCTGAAGCATATGATCAATGAGCTCTGCTGGAAAAATACCTTGCCTACAGTCCATGCTCAAAAAATATTTAATGATTGAGATAGTCTAATTTGCCTATAGAAAAATATTAGAGTATTGTTCTCTTTCTCCTGATAGAGACTATCTGGCAGAAATTAAGTAACCAACATCTAAGTGACAGAATACATGATATGAAAGTTGTTGTCATGTCATCACAAATGGTGAATATATATATAGCAGTATGGTAAAGATCAGGTAAGCCAAAGTGAAATTGGGTGTGTAAGGGCAAGTTATGCCTGATCCCACACTTTCACTTCTTCCTGCAGCCATCTATTTCATGAGTTGGTGTACTTGAGGGTTTGTAGTTGGGGATAAAGGAGAAGGCTGGAGTGGGAAGCACCCTCCTCTCTATTTCCAGGGGACACTAGCAAACAATGTGTGAGACTTGGAACACTGACTGTGCTGCCTCGGTGCGTAGGTGAGGAAGAGTAAGCCGAGGTGGAGAAAAGGACATTCTTTCCAAGTTTTAAGGGGTGGCATAGCCAAGTTTGGCGGGGATTGGGGAGTGCCAAGTGTGACAGGGACACAGTGCTCTCTCAGAAGACATCGTTGGTTGTGGTCATAGAGAGGTGCTGCCCCAAATGTCCCAGTCAGTGGTCTCTTCAAGGAGCTGAGAGGACAAATGTGCATTTATTGTTGAACAAACATGAGCTGAGACTCACCCTAGGGCCTCCCAGAAATAACTGAAAGATGATCAAAGACCTTGGGGTGTAGGCCAGGGGAATGAAGAATGAGAATCTCCAGCTCTTCGGGTGTGGCTGCAGGCCAGGAAATTTTTATTATTAATATTAATGTGACCTCATTTTACCCACAGACTGCTGAGACTAGGAAATTCAGGTTACACATAGCATATTTATTTTCAAAGCATTTTCATCTCTTAATATGCTCTTATGTGAGCCTTGTGATCAGGGACATCCCTTGGGTATGTGGATCCAAGGCCAAATCTCACTATGTTAGTCCTTTATCCCCATTACTCTCAAGAGAAATCAGGTTATGGTGGATATCAAGAGAATCCTTGACAAGAATAAAAGTTGTAACAGATACTTTACTGGAATGATGCTGGTAACAGAGAAGAAAGGTCATACTGGGTGGTAAGAAGGAGCTCAGCCTGAGCATTGGTTGTATCGACTCCTGGGTTCCAGCATGTTAGGTATAATGGAACAACCCTGGAAGAGTTCCCCAGGAAGTTCATTTTTATGTGGCTATTTCTACCATTAGAATATTTACTTCATGTTACCCTAAATGTAAGATACACACTTGTGTGGGAAAATTCTCCTTCAGGCTTGTAATACCCTTGACATGGAAGATCAATGATGGAAATCTTTATATTCTATATAAAAACAAAATCAAATTTATATACTCAAATCATTTTTCAAAGGATTTAAGTTGTTTACAAATAAGAATATAAATACATTTCCAGTGTACGCTGAAAAAAATGTTATGGCCTGAATTGTGTCTCTCCTCAAATATTGAAGTCCTAAACCCTAGTACCTCAGACTGTAACCATGTTTCGACATAAGCTCCTTCAAGAAGTAATTAAATTAAAATTAGGTAGTGGGGCACTTGGGTGGCTCAGTTGGTTTAGTGTCCCCCTCTTGATTGTGGCTCAGGTCATAATCTCACTGTTGGTGTGTTTGAGCCCCACATTGGGCCTTCTCACTGACAACATGGAGCCTTCTTGGGATTCTCTGTTCCCCTCTCTCTCTGCCTCCTCCCCCACTTGCTTGCTTTCTCTTTCTTTCTTTCTCTCTCTCTCAAAATAAATATAAAAATATTATTAAAATGAGGTCCTTTTAATATGCCTGGGGTCCTTACCAGGAGAGGAGAGGCACAACCGTGTGATGAGACAGCAAGAAGGCAGTCATCTGCAAGACAAAGAGGGAGACCTCAAAGGACACCATCCCTACTAGCACTTCCATCTTGAACTTCCAGCCTCCAAAACTGGGAAAGAGTACATTTCTGTTGTTTAAGCCGCCTAGTCTATGGTACTTTGTTTTGCAAATTTTCATACTCCTGAATGAGAAAGACCTTTTCTGTATTGTTTCAAGCTCTATGCCAGACAGCAAGAAAAGTTCCTGGCACACAGTAAGCACTCAAAAACCCTTTGCTTAGTAAGTAAATAAAAGACTGAATGAGACACTTGTTAGGAAGTCTTTCAATTTCTCTTAATGTTTGTTTATTTTTGAGAGAGAGAGTGACTGCAAGTGGGGAAGAGGCAGACACAGAATCTGAAGCAGGTCCAGGCTCTGAGCTGTCAGCACAGAGCTTGACACAGGGCTTGGACCAATGAACTGTGAGATCATGACCTGAGCCAAAGTTGGAAGCTTAACCAACTGAGCCACCCAGGTGCTCCAGGAAGTCTTTCATTCCAAGGACATATTAGTCCCAGGTCAAGGGGCTGTGTTTTTTGCTTTTTTTTAAATTTTTTTAAATTTTTTAATTTTTATTTATTTCTAGGGGAGAGAGAGAGAGAGAGACAGCGTGAGCAGGGGAGGGTCAGAGAGAGAGGGAGTCACAGACTGAAACAGGCTCCAGGCTCTGAGCTGGCAGTCAGCACAGAGCCCGATGCGGGGCTCGAACCCGCAAACCACGAGATCATGACCCAAGCGAAAGTCGGACGCTTAACCGACTAAGCCACCCAGGCGCCCCTCAAGGGGCTGGTTTTGAGTGCTTATGTCTCTTACTATGTCTCTACTTTCTCCTGGCCCAGCCAAAGTTCACACTCCCCAATTCAAAACCCCCATGATCTGAATTTTCACTTACTCTTTTGGTTAGAACTTATGTTATGTTCTCCTTTCTAAGTCCTTCACATCATCAGTGATTTGCTTATAGGTTATTCCCAAACAGAATGACCACCGTATCATTGCCTATGGCATTCTCTACCTTCCTCTATACCTGCTCATGCCTCTCTTTTATGGTCAACCTAATTTAATGTTCCACCAGCTGTATCTTACTGTATCTTGGTCTCTTTTCTGACTCTATTATTCCTGCTCTGGAATCCTGTGGCATTTACTATCTGTATTATTCATCTGAGAAACATCATCTGCTATCTATGCTGATATTTATATTGTAATATCATTCTGCCTCTTAATATACATTATGTAATACCCAACATAATAAGCATATAGTAAATGTTAGATTCAGTCTAAATTAGGATGGTGGTGGTGGTGGTGGTCACAAAGAAAGGTCTCCTGATACTGTGCTGGGCTGCTGAGAATAGAGTAGGCCCACTTTCTTCACTGAGTTGGCTGCAACATGAGGCTGAGCTGTGTGTGTGTGTGTGTGTGTGTGTGTGTGTGTGTGTGTGTTTATTTTTTTTTTTGAGAGAGAGTACTCATAGGAACAGGGGAGGGGCAGAGAGAGAGGTGGACAGAGGATCTGAAGCAGGCTCTGTGCTGACAGCAGAGAGCCCAGTATGGGGCTCGAACTCATGAACCGTGAGATCATGACTTGATCTGAAGTCAGACGTTTAACTGACTGAGCCACCCAGGTGCCCCTCGGCTGAAGTTTTTAATAGCAGCAACTGTGGCCATACTGCCATTAAATGTTAGAATTACTGTCCATACCAGTCCTGCAAGCTGACACAGCATCATTAACCATCTCCATACATTCGAAAGAAGTCAAAAAAACATTTCTCCATTGAAAGGCTCCTAAAACTACTAAGTCAGAGGCTTAGAGGGAAATGGACCTCTGTCTGGCACTAGACCAACAGTGAATATACAAAGCAGGACTTGCAGGCTATTAGGATGATAATTGCTTATAGAATTGCTAGAGCATAGCATCTTTTCAGACAAGTCTACCTGAGAAATTCAGCTTCAGTACACCCAAGGAGTGACTGAAATAAATTAGGAGATGGAAAAGATTCAGAACTCCATCAAGCTTAGACGAGTCAGAGGAAGTGAATCCGATAAATACATTAACACACACACACAGTGACAGATGAGGCAGATGACATTTTATGCTCCTTTAAACTGACTGATGAAGATCAGACAAATTAGAAATAGCTGTGGACAAGTTCAAGAATGTCTTTCTAGTATATACTGAAAAGGATTCTTTTTTCACAGTTTTATTGAGAAATAATTGACATGCATCACTGTATAAGTTTAAGGCATACAGCATGATGGTTTGATTTACATATATTGTGAAATGACTATCACAGTATGTTCAGCTAACATCCATCTTCTCATATAGATACAATAAAAAGAAAAAAAGAGGAAAAGAATAAAAGAAAAAAACCTCTCCTTGTGATGAGAACTCTTAAGATTTAGTGTCTTAACAACTTTTGTATATATCATACCACAATGTTAACTGTAGTCCTCATGTTGTACATTATATCCCTAGTGTTTATTTATTTTATAACTGGAATGTTATTTTACAACTCCAGTCTCCCCTCCCCCCACTCCTTGTTTCTGGTTACTGTAAGTGTGATCTCTTCTATGAGTTTATTTGTTTTATAGATTTTACATGTAAGTGAGATCATACAGTATTTATCTTTCTGTTTCTGCCTCATTTCATTTAGCTAAATGTCTTCAAGGTCCATCCAGGTTGTCACAAATGGATGAGTTTCCTCATTTTTATGGCTGAATAATATTCCATTGTGTGTGTGTGTATAGACACACATACATACACCATACACCATAATTTCTTTATCCATTCATCTATTGAAAACACTTAGATCGTTTTTATGTTTTTGTGATTGTAAATAATGCTCCTGTGAATTTTTTGAGTTGGTATTTTCATTATCTTTACATATATTCCCCAAAGTGAAATTGCTGGATCATGTGGTCATTTATACACTTGTAATTTTTTGAGGTTTCTGCATACTGTTTTTTTATAGTGGCTGTACCAATTTACATGCCACCAATAGTGCACATGGGTTTCCATATTTCCATCTCTTTGCCAACATTTCTTATCTCTTGTCTTTTTGATGATGGCCATTTTAACAGGTATGAGGTGATATCTCGTTGTGGCTTTAATTTGCATTTCCCTAATGACAAGTGAGGTGTTGAACATTATTTAATGTACCCATTGGTCTTCTGTATATCTTTGTAGGAGAAATGTCTGTTCAGATTCTTTACCCATTTCTTAATTAGGTTATTTGGGTTTTTTTGGTTGTTGTTATTGATTTTATGAGGTCTTTATATATTTTGGACATTATCCCCTAATCAGATATATAGTTTGAAATGTTTTGAAAAGGAATGTTAAGGAGCAGAAATGTGAAATAGGGTAAATGGAAAGTAGATTAATGGAAAGAATATTCCAAGAGTCCTATCTCTTTGCTTAACTTCTATAAACTTTGAAAAGTCAATTTTATTATTTATTTTTATTTTTTTTATATTTTTTTATATTTTTATATTTATTTTTAATCATATTTGTTTTTTTAAAAAAAATTAACATTTTTATTTATTATTGAGACAAAGAGAGACAGAGCATGAGCATAGTAGGGACAGAGAGAGGGGGAAACACAGAATCTGAAGGAGGCTCCAGGCTCTGAGCTGTCAGCACAGAGCCTGACATGGGGCTCGAACTCACAAACCACGAGATCATGACCTGAGCCAAAGCTGGATGCTTAACCAACTGAGCCACCTAGGTGCCCCTTAATCATATTTTTTTAAGTTTATTTATTTTGAAAGAGGCAGAGAAGGTGTGAGTGGGGGAGGGGTAGAGAGAGAGGGAGAGAGAGAATCCACACTTTTGGTGTAGAGCCTGACATGGGGCTCACACTCATGAAACTGGGAGATCATGACCCAAGCTGAAACCACCAGTCGAAGGCTTAACCGCCTAAGCCACCCAGGCACCCCAGAAAAGTCACTTTTAAATGTAATGAAATATAATATTTTATTTTTAAAGGATATCAGAACAACAAAAAAAGTAATATTAGAAACTAAGACTATTTTTATGTAATTTGAACATTATAGATAGTAGGACCTTATGGATTGTAGTTTCCTGTTCTTAGTCTAATCGTGGAATATGAAGCTACTAATTTATGCCATATTTCAGATCAACACCATCGCATAATTACTGACTTTTACTAGCTCTGTATTTAATCTTTATTTTTAGGGTAGCTAAAGATTATTAGATACCACTATTTGCAGAAAAACAAGTATATATTACTCAGATTTAATTATATTTAGGTCATAGAGGGCTTCTGATTCAAAATTAAATTTTCACAACACTTTCCTTTTCTTGTATGTAGTCATAGATAAGTGTATATGTTTCTAATGTATGTTTGCTCTATATTAACCTGGAAGTTTGGAAAGCGGAGAAATGAAATGTGGTAGCCAACAAGGGAAGAAGTGGAATTGAAATATGTGGCTGATGGAAGTCTACATTTTGAAAGTATATTTATTTTGGAAAACTAATGACAAAGTAAGTTAACCTCAAAGTGGAGAATAAAAAATGCAAAGGTCAAAGGTTGTTGACATTTTCTTCTTCCTGAATTGTTATGCTCTGATAGCTAACCCTTTTACATTGCTTAGTCATAATTAACTTCGCCCTTGTGGATGGTCAGATGAAGCAGAGTCTTTACCTGATGAACATGTAGTTGGTACATGTCTAAACAGTCATGTGATAAAGTGAGCTTTAACATCAAAGTTTGACAAAAGTGGATCACAGATCAAATTGAGTTGAGTACCTTGTTTATATGAAAACATGAGTAGTCAGTGCATGAAATAAACAGGAGTGATTATGTTTCTGCTTTCCAACCTTACCATCACCATTTTCCAACATAAGCCCTCTGTTTAGTTAGAATGAAATCCTGAGCTCACCTCCCCCAGCCATACCTTCCCTCAAAAAGGCTACCAGGAAATGCTTCTGATCATGTGATGGTGGCATTCTTTCATTCTGTAATGTACATATTCTTTTCTACTTTTTCCATTTGCATACATTTTTTATTTCATTCATTGGTACATTTATTTCATTTGGTTCTTCATATAAGCCATTTTATAATGTGGTAATAAATGAGGGTTGCATCTTAGCTTGACTGTCAGATTTTTGAGGGCATACTGTGATTTTCTTACTAAATTTAGGACATTGATAGAAGAAATAATTGTTTACTGATATTTCATCTGAGTATTTTTGTGACTTTTAAAGGGTATGATCTGAGAAAACATTTGAGTTTTATATTCAGAAAACTTCTTACAAGGGTTCACTTTGTGGATTATAGATCCATTTGATACAGAAACTTCAACTTTATGCAAAAAATAGGCTTTCAGTATTTCTTAATGCAAAGCTCATGGCATTATGTTTCAGTTTTGTTTAGTAAGGAGCCATAAATCAGAAAATACAACACACTGCACTATCACTAGTTACCTGAAACAACCTTAGAACATTCCAGAATGAAGGGAGAGTTCAACATGGTAAAGATGTGTCAGGTAGGGTGGTAAGTTTAGAAAGTGCTATAAGGTGCTTAGAGATGTTGGAGGAGCAGTATATTGCATACAGTTTGGTGTCAATGCCACAAAAATGTAGTTAGTGTCAGGGAACTTTGAGTTTTGAGACTGGAGTGGTAGGCAGGAGAACTGGATGCCCTTTTGAGCAGCAGATCTGTGATAGCCTGCAGTAGAGGTCAGGCTCAAAATCAGATTATATTAAGATTACCATTCTCTATGGAGATTTGGAATTTTGTAATTTAGGTGTATGGCCATGTCACCATTAGCCATGAATTCATGTAGGTACAAAGTCCATCTACCTAGGCTATTAGGATTTGTGACTAGTATTATACATCTTGGAAATAATTATTATTTTTAAAAATATGATTTTTTTCTCAAATCATCCAAAAAGGTTGACTACTGAAGATTATTTTGATTTTTTTCCATCACAGTTGGGAGAAAAGGAGTAGATCTTTCTAGGTTGGAGAACTGCTAACGTGAAAAATAAACTAGTATCCCAAGTGCATTTAATGCTTAATATTATAAGTGGATAGATAATGAATTATACAACATGGAAAGGAATAAAAAAATCTCCTGATTTTAATATCCACTAGCAAATAAATAAATAAGTAAAATAGATGAATAGATAGATTGATCCCCATTGCTTTTCTAATTAAAAGCTAATTTTGATTTCCATAAATCCCTCTCATTGCTCTTTAGGGCAGGAAGAGTGTAAAGAAAATTTAAGATATTGACCAACAAAGGAAGATGTGGCAGCTGGCTCAAAAATAAATCAATTAAAGTTTCAGAACTATTTAGCCAGTGGCATCTGTCCTAAACCACCTCAATCCTCTGGACATCAAAGTAGGAGGTAGGGAGAAATAGTTGTAGCAACTTGTTATAGGAATTTTCTTTCTTTGGTTGTCCAGAAAATACATGGTGTCACTATGTGAAATTAATGGTTATAAAGTATTTGAAAAAAAAGGGGTGGGGAAGTACAGGAGAGGTTTGAGACCCATTAAACCCAATTCGCTGACCCATAAATTGGAGTCTAGACTTGGGAAAAATCTGCAGAGTATAAATGTGACTTTGTTCAAATGCCATATTGAAAATTTGGAGATTCATCAACTAGGGAGGTCATTAGATAGTCCCTTTACTGGACTGCTTTCTTTTCAGCATGCACTGGATGACCAGCTTTACAGAATAGAGATGTTTGGTCATATTGTTGAAATACAGGCCTGGGGACAGGAGCTATAGTTTACCTACTGACCACCAGGATTGGTAATTGCTTCCAGAGGGGTCTGTTCTTCTCCAGTGAGTTGGAAGGCAATAATGCTATTACTCATCAACTACTTGTGTTCAGAGGTGAGAGGAAACCAAGCTATCCATACCAGTGTCCAATGTTTTGATGAACCCTCTTATATTGAAGTGCTTTGGTGGGTAGGATACAAGGTGGAAATCAAAGCTACCTCCAACTGAGACTCCGTAGTGATAGGAGCCTAAAGGGTCATTTTGGCATCATAGCATTGCTTGCTGGATACTGTTATAGCATTGCATATTGTCTCACTCAGTCTGGAAGCTACCAAATGCCAAGTGATACATTATGTTTGATGAATGATGCCTGAACAATCCAAGACAGGGATTAGGAACTTCAGGTTTCAAACATCCAGTTTCCTAAATTGATTACCTGGTGTAAATACATCAAAGATAAAGCTACTTGTGATGCATTTATTTATTCATTCATTCACTTCTTCATTTAGGCCAGTGGCTTTGTTTCACTGGAATTCATGCTGCTGAATTTAGGAAGTCATAATTTTAAGTCAACAAAATAATAGAAATAAAAGAATTGACAGTTAATGCCTACTATTCTAGTCACCCTTCTTTTCTCTATTTACTCACATTTTGATTTTTTTTTTTAATGTTTTATTTATTTCTAGGAGAGAGAGAGAGACAGCGTGAGCAGGGGAGGGTCAGAGAGAGAGGGAGTCACAGACTGAAAGAGGCTCCAGGCTCTGAGCTGGCAGTCAGCACAGAGCCCGACGTGTGGCTCGAACCCACGAACCGCGAGATCATGACCTAAGCGAAAGTCGGACGCTTAACCGACTAAGCCACTCAGGTGCCCCTCACATTTTGATTTTTGAGATAATGTCTTTTTTATTTTTTTAATGCATATTTATTTATTTATTTTCTTTCATAGTTTATTGTCAAGTTGGTTTCCATATAACACCCAGTGCACATCCCAACAAGTGCCCTCCTCCATGCCCATCATCCCCCTTCTCCTCTCCCCCACCGCCATCAGCCCACAATTTGTTCTCAGTATTCAAGAGTCTCTAATGGTTTGCCTCCCTCCCTCTCCCCAACTATTTTTCCCCTTCTCCTCCCCCATGGTCCTTTGTTAAGTTTCTCCTGATCCACCTATAAGTGAAAACATATGGTGTTTTGTCTTGCTCTGTCTGACTTATTTTGCTCAGCATAACACCCTTAAGTTCCATCCACGTTGCTACACATGGCCAGATTTCATTCTCTCTCATTGCCATGTAGTATTCCATTGTATGGATAAACCCCACATCTTTTCAATCCATTTGTCCGTTGATGGACAGTTAGGCTCTTTCCATGTTTTGGCTATTGTTGAGAGTGCTGTTATGAACATTGGGGTAAATGTGCCCCTGTGCATCAGCACTCCTGTATCCCTTGGGTAAATTCCTAGCAGTGCCATTGCTGGGTCATAGGGGAGTTCTATTATTAATTTTTTGAAGAACCTCCACATTGTTTTCCAAAGGGGCTGCACCAGTTTATATTCCCACCAACAGTGTAGGAGGGTGCTTGCTTCTCCACATCCTCGCCAGCATCTATAGTCTCCTGATTTGTTCATTTTCGCCACTCTGACCTGCATCAGGTGCTGTCTCAGTGTGGTTTTGATTTGTATTTTCCTGAGAAGGTGGGACGCTGAGCACTGTTTCATGTGTCTGTTGGCCATCTGGATGTCCTCTCTGGAGAAGTGTCTGTTGATGTGATGTCTTCTGCCCATTTCTTCACTGGATTATTTGGTTTTTTGGGTGTGGAGTTTGGTGAGTTCCTTTTGGATACTAGCCCTTTATCTGATATGTCATTTGCAACTATCTTTTTCCATTCCGTCAGTTGCCTATTAGTTTTATTGATTGTTTCCTTTGCTATGCAGAAGCTTTATATCTTGATGAGGTCCCAAAAGTTCATTTTTGCTCTTGATTCCCTTGCCTTTGGGGATGTGTCAAGTAAGAAATTGCTGCGGTTGACGTCAAGGAGGTTGTTTCCTGTTTTCTTCTCTAGAGTTTTGATAGTTTCCTGTCTCACATTCAGGTCCTTTATCCATTTTGAGTTTATTTTTGTGTATGGTGTGAGACAGTGATCTAGTTTCATTCTTCTGCATGTTGCTGTACCGTTCTGCCAGGACCATTTGTTAAAGAGGCTTTCTAGTATCCATTGGATACTCTTTCCCGGTTTGTCAAAGATTAGTTGGCCATACATTTGTGGGTCCAGTTCTGAGTTCTCTATTCTATTCCATTGGTCTATGTGTCTGTTTTGTGCCAATACTGTACTGTCTTGATGACTACAACTTTGTAGTAGAGGCTAAAGTCTGGGATTGTGATGCCTCCCGTTTTGGTTTTCTTCTTCAGTATTACTTTGACTCTTCAGGGTTTTTGTGGTTCCATATAAATTTTACGATAGTTTGTTCTAGGTTTGAGAAGAATGCTAGTGCAATTTGATCGGGATTGCATTAAATGTGTAGATTGATTTGGGTAGTAATAGCATTTTAACAATATTTATTCTTCTGATCCATGAGCATGGAATGTTTTTCCATTTCTTTGTATCTTCTTCAATTTTCTTTAGAAGTTTTCTATAGTTTTCAATACACAGATCCTTTTTATCTTTGTTTATTTGTGCAATGTTTTTTTTGGGCAGTTGTGAATGGGATCAGTTTCTTGATTTCTCTTTTTGTTGCTTCATTATTGGTGTATAAAAATGCAGCCTATTTCTATATGTTCATCTTGTACCTTGCAACTTTGCTGAATTCATGTATCAGTTCTAGTAGGGTTCTCGTGGAGTTTGTCAGGTTTTCTATGTAGAGTATCATGTCGTCTGTGAAAAGTTAAAATTTGACTACTTCTTTACCAATTCTGATGCCTTTTATTTTCTTTTGTTGTCTGATTGCTGATACTAGGACTTCCAGCATTCTGTTAAATAACAGTGGTGAGAGTGGACATCCCTGTCGTGTTCCTGATCTCAGGGAGAAAGCTCTCAGTTTTTCCCCACTGAGGATGATGTTAGCTGAGGGCTTCTCATAAATAGCTTTTATGATGTTTAAGTAAGTTCCTTCTATCCCAGCTTTCTCGAGGGTCTTTATTAAGAAGGGATGCTCTATTTTGTCAAATCCTTTTTCTACATCTATCGACAGGATCATATGGTTTTTATCTTTTCTTTTGTTAATGTGATGTATCACATTGATTGATTTGCTAATATTGAACCAGACCTGTACCCCAAGAATGAATCCAAATTGATCATGGTGGATAATTCTTTTTATGTGCTGTTGGATTCGATTTGCAAGTATCTTGTTGAGGATTTTTGCATCCGTATTCATCAAGGATATTGGCCTGTAGTTCTCTTTTTTTTGCTGGGTCTCTGTCTGGCTTGGGGATCACAGTGATGCTGACTTTGTAGAATGAGCCCCGAAGTTTTCCTTTGATTTCTCTTTTTTGGAATAGCTTGAGAGGAATGGGTATTATCTCTGATTTAAATGTCTGGTGGAATTTCCCAGGGTCATCTGTCCCAGGGCTCTTATTTGTTGGGAAATTTTTGATAACTGACTCAATTTCTTTACTAGTTATGGGTAAATTCAGATTTTCTATCTCTTCCCATGTGAATTTTGGTAGTGTGTGTGTGTTGAGGAATTTGTCCATTTCTTCTAAGTTGTCCAGTTTGTTGGCATATAATTTTTCATAGTATTCCCTGATAATTGCTTGTATATCTGAGGGGTTGGTTGTAATAAATCCATTTTCATTCATGATTTTGTGTATTTGGATGGTCTCTCTTTTCTTTGTGAGAAGCTTGGCTAGAGGTTTATCAATTTTGTTTATTTTTTCAAAAAACCAACTCTTGGTTTCATTGATCTGTTCAATTGTTTTTTTGGATTCCATAATGTTTATTTCTGCCATGATTTTTATTATTTATCTTCTTCTACTGTGTTTGGGGTACTCTTGTTGCTATCCTCCTAGTTCCTTTAAGTGCACTGTTAGATTTTGTATTTGTGCTTTTTCTAATTTCTTAAAATAGGCCTGGAGTGCAATGTACTTTCTTCTTAGGACTGCCTTTGCTGCATCCCATAGAGTTTGGATTGTTGTATGTTCATTTACATTTGTTTCCATATATTTTTTAATTTCTTCTCTACTTGCCTGATTGGCCCATTCGTTCTTTAGTAAGGTGTTCTTTAACCTACATGTTTTTGGAGGTTTTCCAGACTTCTTCCTGTGATTGATTTCAAGTTTCATAGCATTGTGATCTGAAAGTGTGCGTGGGATGATCTCAATTCTTTTATATTTATTGAGGGCTGCTTTATGACCCAGTATGTGATCTGTCTTCGAGAATGTGCCATACACATTTGAGAAGAAAGTGAATTCCACAGCCTCAGGATGTAGAGTTTTAAATATGTCTGTCAGATCAATCTGGTCTAATGTATCACTCAAGTCCATTGTTTCTTTAGTGGTTTTCTGTCTAGTTGACCTATCCATTGCAGTAAGTGGAGTATTAAAGTTCTCTGCTATTAGCACATTCTTATCAATAAGATTGTTTTTGCTTTTGATTAATTGTTTTATATATTTGGGTGCTCTTGTATTCAGTGCATAGACATTTATAATTGTTAGGTCTTCCTGTTGGATAGACCCTGTTGTTATCATATAATGCCCTTCTTCAGCCCTTGTTACTGTCTTTACTTTAAAGTCCAGTTTGTTTGATATAGGTATGGCTACTCTTTCTTTCTTTCTTTCTTTTTTTTTTTTACTTCTAGTAGCATGATAGATATTTCTCCATCTCCTTACTTTCAATATGAAGGTGTCCTCAAGTCTAAAATGAGTCTCTTGTAGACAGCAAATAGATGGATTTTGTTTTTGTATCCATTCTCCTGCCCTATGTCTTTTGATTGGAGTATTTGATCCATTTATGTTCAGTGTTATTATTGAAAATATGGGTTTAGAGTCATTGTGATCTTTGTAGGATTCATTCATGTAGTGGTGTCTCTGGTACCTTGTCTTCCTTGCCACATTTCCCTCATAGAGTTCCCCTTAGGATTTCTTCTATGGTTGGTTTAGTGGTGGTG
The DNA here is from genome assembly GCF_008692635.1 of Crocuta crocuta. Taxonomy (NCBI): domain Eukaryota; kingdom Metazoa; phylum Chordata; class Mammalia; order Carnivora; family Hyaenidae; genus Crocuta; species Crocuta crocuta. The sequence continues at coordinate 22,537,867 of NW_027532203.1, forward strand.
ATGAATTCTTTCAAGTTTTGTTTATTTGGGAAGGCTTTTATCTCTCCTTCTATTCTGAATGACAGTCTTGCTGGATAGAGGATTCATGGCTGCATATTTTTTCTGTTCATCACATTGAACATTTCCTGCCATTCCTTTCTGGCCTGCCAAGTTTCAGTAGATAGGTTTGTATCTACTCTGATAGGTCTCTCTTTGTATGTTAGGCCCCTTTTATCCCTAGCTGCTTTCAGAATTCTCTCTTTGTTCTTATATTTTGCCAGTTTCACTATGATATGTTGTGTAGAAGATCAGCTCAAGTTACATCTGAGGGGAGTTCTCTGTGCCTCTTGGATTTCAATGTCTGTTTTCTTCCCCAGATTGGGGAATTTCTCAGCTCTAATTTGTTCAAGGACTCCTTCTGCACCTTTTCCTTTCTCTTCCTCTTCTGGAATTCCTATGATATGGATATTGTTCTGTTTGGTTGTATCACTCAGTTCTCGACCTCTCCTTTTGTGCTCCTGGATTAGATTACCTATCTTTTATTCTGCTTCCTCTTTTTCTATAATAGTGTCTTCTAATTCACCTATTCTCCTCTCTACCTCTTCAGTTTGTGCATTGGACACCTCCATTTTATTATGCACCTCGTTTATAGCATTTTTAAATTCATCACAACTATTTTTAAGGTCCATAGTCTTTGTAGCAATAGCTTCTCTGATGTCTTCCATGCCTTTTTCAAGACCAGTGATTAATTTTATGACCATTGCTCTAAATTCTTCTTCAGTTATGTTGCTTATATTTGTTTTGAGCAGTTCTTTAGCTGTCAATTTTTCCTGGAATTTCTTTAGAGGAGAGCTCTTCCGTTTTGTCATTTTGGCTAGCTTTCTGTCAGTTTGAAAAACTTGTTATGTGCTCTGCACCTGCGAGTACTGCTATATTAAAGAGGCTCATTGACTGTCCCAGGCCTATCTGTTCACGAAGTGTTCTTTGAATGGTGTCTCTTGGTCTCTCTTGTTGAGACTTTGGTTATTTTCTTTTTCTACTTGTAGTGGTATTTGGGACTCTCCACCATGTGTACTTTGGCTTGTTTCTTGAGGTAGCCCTGGAAAGGAAAACAGACAGACAAACACACAGGGAACAAATGCGTGCAAATGCACAGAGAAATCCAACAAACAAGCACACCAAAAGTGAAAAAGAAAAGGGAAAAAAATAAGAAAAAAGAAATAAAACCAAAAGACCAAGGACAGTCTAAAAGCATAAAACCAGAATTTCCAGCTACAAATTAAGAGCAAGGTGTATTCAGCGCTGATTGAAGAGCATATACAAAGAAAGAAATGACAGGGGCAGCGAGAAAGCAAAATTGGACAATGACCAGACAGAGTGTCTAAGAGGCTTAATTCAGAGAGAGAAAGAGGAAAGTATGATAGGAGTTGAGGAGAAAGAAATGAAGATAATGTTACTCTGAGAAACTATATAGTTTGATTAGTCCAGAGAGACAGAGAGATAGAAAAGTAGCAGTGGAGGTATAGAATATACATCTAGATAATGGATTAAATATAAATGTTTAAGCAAACCAATGACCAGAGTGCCTAGTTCAGCAGAGGGGAGGGATACAAATGAAACAAGGGAAAATATATCTGAATGGAAAGAATTGATCTAGAATTAATCATGGCAGTGCATCAGTTTTGGTCCTTCCCTGGGCTCTGTTAAAAAAACAAAACAAAACAAAACAAATAAACAAAAAAACCCAGCAGGTCTCTAGTGGGGATGGGTGTGGTTTGGTGTAGGCAGGTTTTAGCGTCCACAGTGGTCTTTGGGCCATTCCCTGATGTCCCACCTTGGTGGTTGTTGGGAGAAAAATGGCGGTGCCCCAGTCCCTTCTCCAACCAACTGTTGCAAATCACTCTTTTGGGTCTTATCTCCCTGTGCTGCGGTCGTAGCCACTGTGGGCCACGTTCTATGGTCCAAGCCATGCCTCGTTTCCAGGTCTTAGTCTGCTCGCTTTATTGATACTGTTGAAAATATAATCTCACAGGCCAGGGCGCTTCCCAGCCCAGGATCGAGCCGGAAGACCGGAGGAGCAGTTTCTCCTGGCGCCACCTGGGACTGGGGCACCCAGCCCAAAGTTAGTGCCACAGCTAGAAATAGGATCACTCTCTGTCCCAAGCCAAGGTTTTTCTCTTCTCCAGTGACAGTTCTATGAGCAGTTTCAGCTGCTCTTTCTCTTCTCCTCAACTCTCTGCTGCTCCCTGCAAATGGGGTTCCCTCCCCTCCCTCCATGTCTCTGGTTCCCGGCCCGTTTTTATCTTCCCCAGTTTGCAGTCACACACCTATGAGGTTGTCTTCTTAGTGGACTCTGTCTCTTTTCCTCCTGGACTACTGTGGTTTAGTGTCCTATGGCTTCAGGTCTTCTCTATTTGAGAGATGGGGACGAATGAAATGTATGGAGCTCCCTACTTCTCCGCCTGCTTGTCGAAATAAGTTCCTTTTTTAAAGTTTATTTTGAGAGAGGGAAACAGAGAGCAAAAGAGAGAGTGACAGCAAGTGCTCTAGCAAACAGGGTAGAGACAGAGAGAGCAAGAGAGAGGATCTCAGGCAGGCTCAATTCTGTTAACATAGAACCCAACATAGGGCTCCAAATTCAGAGAACCATGCTGAGCCAAAATCAAGAGTTGAACACTTAACCAGGTGAGCCACCCAGGTGCCCTGATCTTTGAGATCATGTCTGTTTAACATGTAGAGATTTATTGTTGAGTGGGAATGCTTTTTATTTGGCGATAGGTTACACAGCTTCACTGCTTTATTTGTCTCACTGTTCTTTTTCTTCACAAGAAGCTGGTTTTTCTGGTGGTATGTAGAAACATCTAAGGGGAAGTGGCAGTCAGAGAGGAAGGATTGTTACCTGCACCACTGAAACAGAAACATAATTTTTGAGTGTTCTGAGTGTCATAATACCAAAGACTTAGAATGGTATATTTCAGCTGACACTTAAGTTGTATATTTTTTTTCTAAATAAATTTTCAGAATTTGTTGGAACCAACTAAGGTCACTTCACTGCAAATAGTGCCAGTTCACACATGTTACAATGTTGGCCAGAACATTTGTTTTAAGATGGTAAATACCCTTCTTAACATCTTCCTGTTTCTTCTGAGAAAATCAGAGGTGACACAGATACACATCCTGTTTTCAGCTGCCTCCCTGAGATGGGTGGAGCCCAGTTGATTAGACAGTGAAGTGCTACTTTCTGTCTCTGTCTCTCTCTCTTTCTCCCCATTTCTCTCTTCTTCTCTGCCTCTTCTGTGGTTGGTATGTGGTGCCTATATAAATTTTCATAGAAATGACAAGTGCCGTAAATAACTGCTTCTCTGTGGAAATGGGTGTCTGGATACTTTTCTATCCTATCCATACAACTTCATAAAGCTATCTGAGGGCGGCTTTCAAATCCCTCCTGTTTTATTGCATGCTGCATCCATCTTACATCGATAAGTGATGACAAATAGGATAAAAAATCTCCCAAATGTTTCAACAGAAAAATCAAACAATTATTTGTCTTGGCTTCACTGTTTTTGATATCCAGAACGTGACACGAACCTTGCTTGTCGACTTTTCATTTCAGATTTGTTTTTGTTAACTCTTAACACTATTGTTTTATTTCTGTCTTATTCTATTTGGCCATACACTTTCTGCTTGAATTCAAACCGTTTGTCAAATGTGATAATGGGGCAGAAAGAGGCAGCATGAGAAGTTAGCCTTCTTGTCTTTCAGCATTTTTCCCTGGGTGTAACTTTCCTAATATTAATGCAACTGTACATTTCACTCACAAATTCCCAAGCCCTTAAGAAAGGACAGTTGTATCTTCATCATGAGCACGTCATCTTATTCTGTGGTTCCAGTAATCTTCTTTTTATGGGCTCAGACTCATTCTGAAGATGCAGAACTGGAAAAAAAGCTTGGCCACCTTATTTATTAGAGGAGACTCACTCATATTCCATTTATGACCTTTACTACTAAACTTAGAGAGTCCCAAAATGAGCCTGGACCTTGTCTCAGATGCCTCTGAGGTATCAAGCTGTGTTGCTTTGCTTCTCTCAACCGTATCCCTTTTGGGATTGTTCCTTTCAGCATCTCTCTTCCTGGCATTGTTACAAGCCACCTTCATTCTTTCTTTCTTTTTCTCCTCCATTTTTTATAAAGTCAAACTTTCTTTAAATAGTGTGGAGTATCCAGGAGTTCAAGGACAAAGCCAGGGTGTCTGAGGTTTCAGGCCCTTCCTGTGTCTGTGGCAGACACCCTCTTTGGCCTTGTGCAGGTCATTCCAGTTCTCTCCACTTCTGCTTTCCCATCTGTTAAAAAGTGGATAATAATATTTGCCTCGCTGGGGTGTATTTATGCTTAATTACTGTAATTGCTTGTAAACAATTTGCTATTCTGGGATAAAACATATGACTGAAGAACAAAATTAGAGGAGACAATTTAATATCTCTTTATATATTTTTAAAATTTATTACATGATTGCCTTTCCCCCAGCAAATTATTTCAACAGTGTGCAGAACAGCCTCTCAAGGCAAAGGATAATGTGATAACATGAAGAAACACCTTGTTCTGGAAGTCAGGCTTCTTCGCTAGTTTCAGCCCTAAATTACTGTGTGATATTCAAGTTTATCTTGGATTTAGACACTCATTTCAAAAGGGATAGTTACACCTGTCCAATTTATCTTACCAGAGATGTGAAGAGTATTGCATGCAAAAGCTGAAGCATGTATAGAAGCACTTTAAAGCATCCATTTAATAGCAAGATGAAGCCTAGGACTAATGCATTAATGAGAAAACAGAATGTTGGGTATATATCATATCTTTTATACAGATGTATGTGTGTGTGTGTGTGTGTGTGTGTGTGTGTATACATATATGTGTAATTTCTGTCTCTCTCCAAATATATATATTTAGAATATACATATCTAAATATATATTTAGAATATATATCTAGAATCTATACATCTATATAGATGTATAGATATATGTATATATAGATAGATGTATGTATATAATATTTCTCTAAGAGCATAGTGCCCAACACCTGTAAGTCGAAGTAAAAATTACATGTTATTATTGTTTCTAGGTCACTGAGAGGATTCCATATATGTTATGGGATCCAATGATATTATAAGTTCTAAGGTTCATTTGCCTTGATTCTTCCTCCACTACTCACATAGCACTAAGTCTACATTGAAAGAGCAACACATACAGTGTTGTTAAAAGATACCGAGAGTCCCTTCTGGACCTCTGATATCTCACCTATTTACCTTGAATTTTTCAAGATAGTCCACTATTAGAGATTTACTCCTTTCTGTTTTCTCACAAAGGGAAATTAATCCTTAAAAAGTCCATTAAAGTCACTATTGACTTTCAGACTCTTAATTCCAAGAAGCAGGGATGGTCTGGAATGTGTGAAGATCTATACAGAAAATTCTGGGGGAGGATGAGAGAATGAAGATCCCAAAGGGGGGATGGAAATGGAGTAGGATTAAGAGGGATATTGTGATGTAAAAAGAATAGACTATGGTAAAGTAGATAAGAGATACCTGAAGGGAAAAGTCAATTCTAAACTGAAATCTCTGATAGTAGGTAGGTAGGTAGGTAGCTAGAAAGATAGATAGATGCAAGTATCTTTTAGTGTATACTGTTCTTACTAGAGTCAATAGAGTTTGACTCAGTTTGTCAATCAGTTTGATAGAAGATGTCTGAGAGGACAGCAGGTGGTGGTTTAGGAAACAAATTGCTTTTGCTCATTAAAGCCTATTTATATGTAGGCATCCTTAACTCAGAGGTTGTATATAGGTGGAGACCCCACAATGGAAAGTACATACATACTCCAGATCCTGAAAGTTCTCTTTCTCAGCTCTTAGAGTGGGAACTTAGACAATACTGAACCCAGGAATCCTCTAGAACTATTCCAGTAAAGCCACCTACATCCATTTTTAGGTTTATAATTGAATTGATGCACTGATGTAAGCCTGTTGGCTTCTAGAGATGGCTTCCTTACTGAAGTGAGTTTGTGCTGGTTGAAAACGCTCTGTCCCTGTGTCCAGGAGGGGAATTCGAACTCTCATGGACCAAGAGAGGAATGTAGCATACACATGGATGTGTATAGTTTGCGTATGCAGAAGGTGTTCAGAGTTCCCTATTGCCTATTTCTAACTTATGGACATGGCTTAGCATGAAGACAGTGTGAGTACAGCCCAGATGAGCCATGTAAAAGCCAACAGGGATAAGATGAGTAAATCTGAGTGGAGTTCACCTCCCATGCCTATTATGTGCTTTATTGTATGTCTCAGAGCTCCTGGATAGGCTCAGACAAAGCCAAGTTATCGATTCCTCTGTGCCCCTTCATGATTTTGCATGCTCTTCTCTGAGACCATTATCTAAAACACTGTCGGCAATTAATCTTCAAGGCAGCATGTAATCAGCCAAAGGCTACAAGACTAGGGTTTCAAACAGTCTCAAATGCTGATGTTTGGGACCTACAATAGGGGAAACTTGGTAGAGAGTTCCCTAAATGGTCAAGCTTCCTTGGGCAGAGTAGATTATTATGCATGATGAGTTGGGACATGAAAACATGAGGACGTAGGATATGAGTGAATATATTTCTTTATAATGTATCTGTCCATGGAGGCCGGGGGAAGGAGGAGGGGGACTGGAAGGTGAAAGCGTCCAGATGCTGGCGCGCAGTAAAGCATTCCTGGCTGTTAGTTCCAGTAGGTCATTACTGCATTAATTTGGTGTTTAATTAAATGCCTGTGCAACAGACCATTTATTTGTTATCTAATATTAGCTTTGGTTCTTATCAATTAAATGCTAGCTGAGGGCTTGATTCACTTACATTTTATGTCCCCTTATACTCTTTTCAGAAACAACAGCCAAACCCAACAAGGCCTCACCGTGCCCGAAAAGATTTATACACCCAGATTTCAGTGTGGGGAATACAATATGCCGTTGTTATTAGGTGAGAGTAAGGGAAATAAAAAGAAGATGCCATTTCATTTCAAGAAAGCAATTACCTAAATACATGGGCTATGGTCTCTCTTTCCTCTCCCCCTGCCCTCTGAACAGCTGGAGGTTTTAAGGGCAAGGGGGAGACTGGAAGGGGCATATGTTACCCAGACTGTGTTGTCATGTTTTCTCCCCCATCCCCGTTCTGCCTTCCCCTGTGCTGAAGGCAAAGGCTGTTGACTTTCCCCTTGTGAAATTTCTCCTTCCATTGCATATACCTGAGCTTTTAAGTGAGACTTGTAGCACTGCCATGAAATGCATGAATGCTAAGGGTTTGTGTACTTCCTGTCAAGTCAATCAAGTTCACGTCAACTGAAATATCATTTCGGGCAGAAAGAGACCAAAAAGGCCAGGTAGGGTGAGAGAGAGGATCTCTGTGGCACAGTGGAAATACTGGGAATGTGACCTAAGCCACTGTTGGCCACGTCAGTCATTTGCATATCACTGTTGACATTCTTCCTATGCTTACCGCCACATGCCACCTGTCTATCATTTACTTAAAATTTTCTTTAAACTTATCTGTTCTTTTTAAATTAGAAGCTAATTTTTAAAAGAAAACTTAATTTCACTATCTCAAATACATGACTGGGATTATTTTGCATAAGAAGGCAATAGGTATAAGAATAAATGTAACTACCTAGATTATTAATTTATGGGAATATACTATTACCTGTCAAAGGCTTTGAGCTTTCAAGTTTCAAATTGTGTCCTTTGGCAAAAAGGAGAAAAGCAGGTATTAGAGACGTGTTAAAGGTGTACAATTCAAGACTGAGAATTTATCCTTGGTGTCATCATAGGAGTGCAAAGAGAATTGGAAAGGGAATAACTGTCTCGCTATGGCAAATTTTATTTGCCAAACTTGCGTACCACCTAAAATTATCTGTGGCTTTTTGCACTTGGGAAAACACTGCTCTAAGTCACTAGTGTTCTGCTGTAAAGTCATCAGAAGTTCTAGGAAAAGCTCAGGAATGATTTGGATGGCAGTAACTGCAGGGATCAATAGGACAGTTTGGAAAAGAGTGGTCTCCCCTGTCTCAGGGAGCGTGTCCAGCACGGGGATATTGTAAGGTGAAGCTTCCTAGGGCTCCAGTTCTTCCTGTGGAGGCCTCTGCTGCAGCCCCTCAATGCTTTGTTTTCTGTCTCCTTGACCACTTGCCCCATCAGAGGTATAGCACCACACACGTTAGCTCTCCTTTATCATAGCACCCCATAGCTTTCAATGCCTTGCATGATGCTCCATTTAAAGCTCATTCCTTTTAGGGCCCTTCCTGTGAATAGTTATCCAATATCTTTAGTATCAGTAGTGTATCAAACCACAACTAGTTGTGAGTTGTATCATTTACACCTGGGTGAGAGCAGGTGTGATAACAGAACCAGGATATTCTGAAGAAGGAGAATGTTTTGAGCTTATAGAAGTGTGGAAGGCATAGGCGTGGTGGGACATGCCTGCTCTCAGTGAAGGCCATACTGGAATCCATGCCAGTCTTACCCATGTGCACCTGCAGAGTTAGCCTCCAATGGCTCTGTGTGTACAAATCCGTAATGGGCTTTCATCAGGTTTTGTTTCTCTCTCATGGCTTAACCCATTCTATGGCACATTGATCTCAGGATACAAATGAAATGTGAGTTTTCTTTCCAGTCATTCTGGTGATGGCCTTCAGTTTCCATATCACATGACAAAACTTGACTTCGAGAAGATGGGAGAAATATAAGTAGGGCCTGAAATCAGTTCCCAGGTCTCATTTAGGCTAAATAAGTGCTAATGAGAACAACTGTTCTGTAGGTTTGGGGAGAAAACTAGATACCAAAGGAATATGGCAACAGTTTATAATTTAAGCATAACATTCACTTTGGAGAGATTTAAAACAAATGAAAAGCTTTCCCAAAACGTAGGAGAAACACAACTTTGGTGAGGGATAAGCAGATGACATGTACAATTTAGATGGACTGACTGATTGTCAGACAGCCAGCATCAGGAGAGCATTTCTCAGTAGTTACCAGATCCCCAGTCCTTGGACTAGAGGTTCATATGGCCACTCCTGGGAATGAGGGAGACCGTCCAGAAGGTGTGGTCCTAAAGGGTTCAGAGGAATGGGTAAATGATCAAACCAGGGTCCAGTGATCAGATTGAAGTATAAGATTTGATAGTAAAAATCAAACAGGGTTAGAATTATCACTAGATACGGGAGCAGAATGAGTCTATGGGGAGGGGCAGTGATGGGGGAGTGAAGAGAGTGTCAACATGCCCCACACCAACTGCTCCCACTCCAGTGTTAATATGGAGATGTTACTATGGTCTTGGGAGTTAGTGGGAACCTTTATTTAAGGGAACTATGACCAAGAGAGAGGTATATTGTAAAGGAGGAGAGGGAGGGAGAGTGGCATGTATAAGCAGATGATATATGAGTTAGGGTCCAAACTGGAGAAGTAAACTCTAAGAAAGGACAGCAGGTAAGAACAGGCTGCACTAGTCCATTGCCAGCAGCTTGCCCTCCTTCCCCACAATGAGTGGCTCAGGTGATTCCCCATTGATATGTTTTGTCTCCCTTTCTCTTATTATCAAACACTTTTTCCCTCTGTTCTTGTCCTTCTCCATTCTGAGTGTCATATTATAGCTAAGTCATAGCCATTCACTGTTCTTTCTTGAGGCTTCACATTAAAACATTTACCTTTTTTTTTTTGGTATACTTTTGCCATGGGTACCCCAGCACGGACTCATTGCCTTTGTTACCTACTTTTTAAAGAAATTTTCTTTTAATGTTTATTTATTTTTGATAGAGAGAGAATGAGTGAGAGAGAGAGAGAGAGAGAGCACTAGTGGGGAGGGGCAGAGAGAGAGGGAGACACAGAATCTGAAACAGTCTTTAGGCTCCTAGCTGTCAGCACAGTGCCTGATATAGAGCTTGAACGCATGAACCATGAGATCATGACCTGAGCTGAAGTCAGATGTGTACCATGTAAGTGCCACTCAGGGATCCCTTTGTTACTTGTCCTTAGTTGCACCCCACAGCCAGGCCATTTCTCACTTCAGTGGATATGGAAAGCACGATCTCCACACAAGTGCAAATGGGCATAATTGTACCAGCTCTGTCGTCTTACAGGCTGCTCTAAAGATCCAGTGAGTGGGCACCTGGGTGGCTCAGTTGGTTAAGCTTCTAACTCTTGACTTTGGCTCATATCATGATTTCACAGTTCATGGGTTCAAACCCTGCTTTGAGCTCTGCACTGACAGCAGAGCCTACTTGAGATTCTTCATCTCTCTCTTCACCTCCCCTGCTCACACTCTCTCTGTCTCTCTCAAAATAAATTAAAAACTAAACTAAACTAAAGATCCAGTGAAATACAGGTAAGAAAGATCCATAAAACTGAAAGTGCTTTATAATTACTGGAATGTTCCTCCCTTGGAATTATTTAGTTCATCTCTGAATGCCTTTACTTTGCTCTGCATATGTAGGCCTGACCATGGACTTGGATTGCTCTGGCCCAGCGGGAGTGTCCTGGCTGCTCTGGAAGGAAGCTCTTTCCCCCTGGAACTGCTGACAGGGCCTCAGCTGCAGTGGTGGTAGCAGGTGGTGCTCTGATAATGTCCGCTCCAGTCGAGGTACAGGAAAACAGAGCAGCTGAAGAACGAAATCTGAGAGATAACAGGAAATGAAAAATGAGGCAAAGTTATATCTTCTGTTCCCTCATAAAGGCTCCTGTGACAAATGGAATCACAGGCATCACACAAACTGCCTTGCTGAGCTACCAAAGGCCCAAGCTATCTTGACGGCAAATATCCGTCCTCTGGTTATCTGTGGGAAAATAATAAGCAAATTTTGTGTGAGAGAAAGAGGGGGCCAGGAAGAAGGAAAGAGAGAGGGAGATTTGCAGTTAATCACCAAATATAGCTGCTATCTACAGAATGAAAAAAATGGCCACCCACACCTCTACAGTGAAATTTAAATATTTAATTAATACCAGGTTATGCTGAAGTAGTGCTACTAACACATTGCAGCATTTGCCAAGTTGATTTTTCTGGGTGAAATACAAATCAGAAGAGTGTACATTCAACCGTAAGTGGCCATACAAACACACTTTTGTTTTCTGATGTCCATTGTCAAGGCATTCTTAACGAAAGATGCCAACATTAAGCCTTTTGGGTAATAATGTGAAAATATACTTCATTCATACATTTTATAGTTAACACTAGGTTTGAAAATCATCTTTTCCATCCACATGATACAGGTATAAATGCATAAATGCGCAGCCAAGAAAAAATAATCTCTTTGGCTTTCAATTTATTTGAAAGTAAATCATGATGCAATTATGTGTCTGACAGACGCTAGATGTTCAATAAATATTTGTTAAATAAATGAGTGAACATACTCTTAGAAAGGCATGGTACCAAAGTAAATTCAGTTTGCCCCTTGCTATTTTGTATCCAGAAAAATCAAGTCAAAATGAATGTTTAGAATTTGGAAAGAGAAACAGTTTATAGAATGTGATCATGTACAGGCAGGGCTATTCTTGAGGGAGGTGGATGGGGAAATGGAGGAAATTCCATGCCTTTGCCTGGAGTCAGGGGTTGTTATCATCAGATTTCTTCAAGTACCATTTAGTAAACTGCTTACCCAGCTGAATGTGAACCTGACTCACCATAGAGGAATTTGGGTTATGGAATACTTCCAAAATAGCCTATGTGATGCATTGATTTGCTATACCATGTAGGGGAACATATCTGGGTCTCTGCAGGGATAACTTTACCTGAGCTCTGTGAAGCAATGAAATACGTAGCTATCCCAATTTATTGTGATTCATTACCGATTCTTGATAATTGTCTGAACTGTAGGCCTATAAGCAACAGAACCATTGGAGGGGCTGGAAAAATAGACTGTAACAATTTGGCATACAGAATATTTAGGTTGAATCAAATTCAGACACTTTTGGGGAAAATTAACAGATTTGAAGAATTTTCCCTCTAGTTTAGTTAGTTCCTAATTTGTCTGTAACTGTAAAAAAAAATTGGCCACAAGCCAAATGGTAGCCTCATTTAAAATTTTTAAAATATGTTTCTTTGCTTTTGAAAATAGACATGCAATATATTTTAAAGATGCTAGTTTAGTACCTTGCTTTAGACAAGATTATACCTTCATTTTATTTTTCAAGGAAAGAAAAAGTGAAAAGATTTTTCAAGGAAAAAAGGTATTAGGACAATGTGTCCAGTAGCTTAACTTTCTTATAGGCAGATGCTTGAAAAGATACTTGAAGCTGTGTCCACTTATATAAGCAAATAGGATAATATATATTTAATTCAGTGATTCAAGTAGTATCCTCTTTACCTAATAGCACAAAATTTGTCATTACAATTTTTGGAAGCTATACCCCTTTGTTACATGTGAGTGTTTGTTTAAAAGGTCCTGAGACCTTCTTGAAGTTATTTTCTAGAAGAAACCGAACAAGCCTTCAGTGTTCTCAAAGAAATAAAGTACTGTAAGTATGTGAAGGATAGGAATCTTTTCAGATTCTGCTTAGTATCTAAATCTTTGGTTATTGAAGAGTAAGCTAGTATTTTAGGCCATATTGATTTTAGAACAATAGAGTAGACATTATTTGTAGAAATCTCTCTATGATTTTGGCTTGGATTTTTCTCTTGGACACTATCCACAAACAGTGGTGTTCAGACACTTGTATTAAAATTACCTGGATATCATTATAATGCAGGTATCTGATGCTAACAGGATAACTGTGGAGTTAGGATCTTTGGGTCGAAGGTTCACCAGCCAAGACTTTAAATAAGCTCCCTAGTAACACTTAAATACACTGGAACTTGAGAGCTCCTTCTCCAGTGGCTTCAAAAAATGAATCTGGGTCTTGGTAGGGTCTACAGTTATTTTTGACAATGTGCACATTTTAAGAAAAGAAATGTATTACCTCATTGAGAGTCAATCTTATATAAGTCAGATGGACCTACTCCTTCTAGTGGACTGAATAGTGACCTTCCCCCCAAAAAGTTATGTCCATGTCCTCATCCCTGGAACATGTGAATAGTATCTACTATGGCCAAGAATATAATGAATAAGGATCTTGAGATGACAGTGGTACCTAGATTATCCAGGTGGTTCCTAAATGCCATCACACATATCCTTAGAGAGAAAGGCACAAAGAAAAAACACAGACACACAGAGAAGAAAGTAAATGTGATGTAAAGACAGAGCAGAGACAGATGAGGCCATAATAAGGTATGAAAGGAAAAAAAAAAGAAGAAAGAAAAGCCTTCCAGTGGAAGTCACCTCTGCCAAAACTTTGATTGCAGACTCTGGAACTTGGCCTCCAGAATGCTGAGAATAAATTTCTGTTATTTTAAATCATCCAGTTTGTCGTACTTGGTTGTGGCAGCCACATGAAACCAATACACAACTCCTGCTACTTAAACTAAATAGAGATTTCTTCAGAATTCACATTTCAGGGAATTCACATTTCAGGTGGGGCGGCTGGGCGCTGGGAGACCCGAGCGCCTCGGAGACCTGAAGCGCGGCTGGGAGAGGCTGACGGCAGAGCCTCCCCGTGTCCCCGCTTAGGACTCGGACCTCGCACGCTAGGAGAGAGAGACAGAGTGCGAGCAAGGGAAGGGCAGAGAGAGAGGGAGACCGAGAATCTGAAGAAGGTTCCAGGTTCCAAGCTGTCTGCACAGAGCCTAAGGTACTGCTCGGACCCATGAGCTGTGAGATCATGACCTGAGCCAAAGTCAGATGCTTAACTNTGGAACATGAAAGAAGAGTTTGAGAGCTCAGCTATATGGTCAAACGCAACAATATCCGTATTGTAGGAATCCCAGAAGAGGAAGAGAGATGGAAAGGTGCTGAAGGAGTNAATAACACTGAATTTAAATGGCCTGAATACTGAAATCAAAAGACACAGGGTAGCAGGATGGATAAAAAAAACAAAGTCCATCTATATGCTGTCTACAAGAAACTCATTTTNAGAATCATCCACCAAGATCAAGTGGGATTCATTCCTGGGTTACAAGGCTGGTTCAGCATTCGCATATCAATCAATGTGATATAGCACATCAATAAAAGAAAGAGGAAAACTTATGATCCTGTCAATAGATGCGAAAGAGCATTTGACAAAATACAGCATCCCTTCTTAATAAAGACTCTAGAGAAAGTTGGGATAGAAGGAACCTACTNTTTTATACATTTGGTGCATTTTTATACACCAACGATGAAGCCACAGAAAGTGAAATCAAGAAATGGATCCCATTCACAATTGCACAGAAAACCATAAAATACCTCGGAATAAACCTAACCAAGGNATAAGTCAGTCAGAGAAGGACAAATATCATATGTTTGCACGTATAGGAAGATTAGGAGGAACTTAACAGAGGAACAAGGGGGAGACGAAGGGCGGAAATGGTGCGGGAAAGGAAGAGAGGCAAACCATGAGAGACTCTTGAATGCTGACAAAAACTGAGGACTGATGGATGTGGGGGGGGAGGGGGGTGGGCATGGAGGAGGGCACTTGTTGGGATGAGCACTGGGTGTTATGTGGAAACTAATTTGACAATAAACTATTTTAGAAAAAAAATTCACATTTCAATCAAAAGCATCATTAAGCACCAATCATGTACCAAGGATGTAGCAGGACAAGGGTCTGAAGGCAATTCTCTGGCCTCCTGGAAGACACAAATTGGTTTCCTTGGCTCCTGTTGGTTATCCTTACTCAGCCACAGCCCTCGCAAGGTGGAAGACCTAGTCTTTGTATCTAGTATGGGCCCTGACACAGTTTTAGCTGTGTGAAGAAAAAAAGGAAGATTAATACTTAATTTCACATTTTAAAAACTATAGTAAATAAGAAAAGGAAACGTAATATACCACAGTGGTTAAAGGTTTGGTTCTAGATTTAGTCTGTTTTTGAATTCGGGAGACTCTGCTTATAAGGAATATTGTTCTTGAGTAAGTTATTTCACACTTCTATGCTTTAATTTGCCCATCTAATGCATTAGTATAGGTTTGTTAAAAGTATTAAATAATATAATTCATTTAAAATATTTATCTGGGTATTTGTGGCACAATACACACTATGCTAATGTTTTTATGTGGTAGTGGGGGAAGACCTCCAAGGAGGTGATGGTTACAGCTTGACGGATGAAAAGAGGCAGCTTTGTAAAAGGCTACACCTAGCTGAAGGCATGGCACATGTGGAGACCTTATATGGGGAAGAGTTTAATATGTCTGGAAAAATGGAAGATGGTCTCAAAGGACAAACTCTGTGAAAGTGGACACTAGCATGAAATGGAACTGGAACAGTAATAAGGATAGTGTGTGCCATGGTAGGGTGTTTGCAGTGGATAATTATCAAAAGTTTTTGAGTTGATGAGTATGACATGATTTTAGCTAATATATATATGTTTGAAATCACTTTGACTTTGGCTTTTAGATGGAAAAAAGTGGATTTGAAGGACAAGAAGGCAACAGGGGATATCTGTAAGGAGGTTCTTGCAGTAACTTTGGGAGAAGTGATAGTGTCTAGGATTAGGATGTTGGTTGTAGGAATGGGACAGTTTCAGGTAGTTGGGGTATAGTGTGATGGTAGAAGGGATAGGACTTGCTGATGAATCAGATGTAGATTCAGAAGAAAGGAGTGAAGAGGAATGTTACTCTCTGGTTTCTGGCTTCAGAAAATGTGGGGATGGTGACACCATTTTTTGAAATGGGTAGCCTGAGGAAGGAACAGGTTTTAAGATAAAACCAAGAATTCTGTTTTGGATATGTTAAGGAGGTAGCTGGGTATATGAGTGTGAAGCTCAGGGAAGTGCATAACCGAGAACATAAATTTGAGCAAGTATCAAAATATAAATGTCAGTTAAAGATATTGGAATAAAGTAAGAGACTCTAGGAAAAAAGGGAAGGTAGGGTGAAACCTGAAAGGACCTACAACATTCATCTCTCAGGAAGAGGAATATGAGCCTATAAAAAAGACTGAAATGGAGCAGCCAAGGAGGAGGGAAGAAAATAAGAGAATGGTGTCCTGGAGGTCAAAAGAGGAAGGAACACAGGAGGAAGGATCTAGGTTCATTGCTATTGAAATACAGATCAATTTCAGTGGAATGGTGAGAGGGCAGCCAGACTGGAGCAGGTTGTTCCATGAAAAGGAGCTGAGGAAGTATAGAGAATATGTCAGACAATTCTGTTAACAGATTGGCTGTGAAGGAAAGCAAAGGAATTGTGCTATCGCTGGTGAAAAACTGTTAAGGTCATGGGAGGCTGTTTTTATTTTATTTTATTAATTTTTTATTTTAAGATGTAAGAGGCATCATGTTTATATGCTAATGTGAGCAATTTAGTGAAAAGAAGGAGTTTGATGATATAGGAGCGAAAAGGGACAGTTGAGAAAGTAAAGCCCTTGAGAAGGTTAGGAGATTTATGGTACAGAGCACATATAGAGAGTTGCTTTGACAGAGGAGAGACTCTTAATCATTTGAGATGGAAGGAAACATGGGGAGAAGGGTATTTACAGTCAGTGAAGAGATTTGGACACAGGCACATGTAGAAGCTCAACTCGTGGCTCCTGATTTGCTAATAAAGGAGAGGATAGATTATCCACTGAAAGTGGTGAGGAGATGTAGGAAAGAAGTACAAAGTAGTCTTTGATGAGAATGAAAGCATGAGCATTGGAAAGAAATGCAGAGAGATTGCCAGGTCAGGCTAGAAGTCTGTTTGAAGTTGGTTGTAGTGAATTTGTAAGTGACTTGTTCTCCAAGTTATGTAATCTGTGAGAGTAAATAAGACCATTGGGTTCTTCTAGAGTTGGGTTTGGGAGGAAAATGTGAAAGAGGAAAAAGAAGTAATAAAGTTGAAGATGTTTCCAAGGAGGTAAGCATGATAAGGAAACATGAAATCAATGAAAGTGAGGAGGTAGAGACAGGAAATAGATATAGGATAGATAGAAGAGATAGATATAGAATGCATATAGGAGACAGATAGAGATAGGAGGAGAGGATGGATGGAAAGCAAGCCAAGAGATTAGACAACTACATAAAAACAGATTTGTTGTTTTTGAGGGACACTGTAGCAAGTGAGCTGGTTGAGCAAGATATTACAGCTGGAAGAGGATGGGCTGTTCCAATCAGTGGTTTAGAAGATTGCTGCCATTTTTGTTAATAATAAAGTCCAAGGACAGACAGTGAGAGTGTGTGGTTAAGAAGTAAAGAGAAAGGAAACTGGAGATGAGGTGTCAAGGATTTGACAGCAGGAATTGGATGGGTCTTCCCTGAGGATATTAAAGCTTTAGTGAATGCTGGTAGGAATTGGGATTGAAAGGAAGACCATTGTCCACGTATTAAGGTGATTCATGAATGAGGGACAATGACCAGGAGAGTGTAGGAGCAATAATGGGGGAGCAAAGGACTGTGTGGCTGGATGTGATAATCCATTATAAGAGGAGCAGTAATTACCTAGAGTGGAATTCATTTCTCACACCTCTCCCCTCCTGACTGTGAGGTATGAGGTATATAGGTATAAATACCTTTCTTCTGAGAAGGTTAAGAGTATGGAGTCCTTGGTTCCTAGAAGCACTAGAAGTGATCGTGGTAAGGTAGTTTTTTAGAATGAACACATAGGATGGGAAAAAGGCAAATTGGATCATGGGCTTCAGGTGCTCTTTGGTCTAGTCAGTTGGAAAAGTAGTATACACTGCCCTTGAAGTGAGGGTGGCATTAGTTTTGCATTGTTTTCATTAATTGACTTCTAAGTAAATGTTATAAATTTATATTTATAACTTAAAATCACACGGATACACCACTTTTATCTTTTACTGTTTTGGACT
Organism: Crocuta crocuta; assembly: GCF_008692635.1. Classification (NCBI taxonomy): domain Eukaryota; kingdom Metazoa; phylum Chordata; class Mammalia; order Carnivora; family Hyaenidae; genus Crocuta; species Crocuta crocuta. The sequence continues at coordinate 22,555,702 of NW_027532203.1, forward strand.
GTGAACAAAAGGTTCCACTGCTAAAACAAACAAACAACAATTTGAAGCCACTGGATTAAGTTACTGCTATAGCCATTTTAGGAGACAGAAAGAACTGATATATATGCTACATTTATACTTAAAATGCAAACTCAAAGTGAAATTCAGTTGCGATGGATCCCCATGAAAAGTCTGATTTATTTTCTGGTTTCTGGAATTTGTTTTTTTTTTTTTTATTCAAATTTAAATCTTTATAACAGGTGGGAAGAACTTTCTATATGAGAAGAATCAACATTACTTGATATTTAGCCTTCTGACACAAGAGATTAAACAGTATGGCATCAGTGTCCTTTTACCATAACTTGGAATGTGCCTCAACAGCTTGAAATTCTTAAACAAAAGCATATACTCTTGGTGGAGGTAATGTTCTCCCTACAGTCATGTTGACAGTTGTAGGTAAGGGCATACTAAAAACTGCCTAGTAGCACAGAGGCTGAGGGGGTGGTTCTGCTACTCATAAGCACAGTGACTTTAGCAAACTCCTTTTAGGTTTTTGAGCCTGAAGCTTTTCATCTGCAAGCTGTAGATAGTAATAATAGCTATCTCATCATGTTGCTAGTGCATTGAATGAAATAATCGGTAGAAATGATTTAGCCCAGTTCATGGTACATAAGTGCCCAAACAGTGTTGTTTAGGATTATTACCATGTATATAACATAGTGGCTACTGAGCACTTATTTGCGTCTGACTTCGAATCCTGGTTCAGCCTCTTAATATCTGAAAGATATAGGAGAAGTGCTTGTACTCTCTAAGCCTCAGTACCTGTATCATAAGCTTGTTGTCATTCTAAAGTGACTTAAAACCAAATGATATCTAGAATAGTGTTTACCCCTAATAAAGACTCAGCAAATGTTAGTTACCATTATTATCATCTTCATCATTGAGGTCCTCTGTGATCAAGGATGATCTGGCCCTTGCTGTTTATTACATACCTGCTACTGACTGATTCCTTTGATCTTAGTTCACTCATCTAATAAGTGGCAATAATAGCCTACTTAAATGACTAGATTTTTTTTTTTAAGTTCAAATGATCTCATGGTTATTAACAGATTTTAAAAAGTTGTCAAAAAATTCCTGTATGATATAAATGATCTCACTTGATACAACTTATTTATTTTAAACACAGAAATGCATTTATGTCATTCTACTTGATCACTTACATATAATGTGATATATATTTTTTAGTCTTTTTGTTACAGATATTTCAAACATGTACAAAAGTATGAAAACAGGTTAATGTTTTATAACATAACCCTATGTCTCCATTACTCAGCTTCAACAACTACCAACACATAGCTAATATTTTTCATTTTAATACCTACTCATCCCTCACTTTTGGATTATTTTGAGGCAAAAAATAATATTATCACTAAAACAGTTGTTTTTTTTTTAGTGTAAAAAATAAACCTCAGCTCTAGACCTAATCATAAATACTATGAATTCCTAACATGTGTATCTTGGTCATTGAGGTTTCACTGGCAAGAAAATAATTTTTACAGTGCAGAATTCTGTTGTTGGAGAGGAAACCACTTTTCCTAAGGCCTCATGACCCTGTTTTACTACTGCCATCTATATATACTGCCAGGGGTTTAGGGGTTTGGAGGGTACCTCTTACAGCACAGTATCTAAGAAGTCCAGTTAGAACTCACTTTGCAGTCTCCAAAGAATGATAGACAGGATTCATCTGATCTGGAGAATATCCCAGACTCACTGTCTTGGGCAAATGCAAAGGGCACCTGATAAATAGTCCATAGAGCAATGGGGATAGTCTTGCAGAAAGTCTGGCCAAGCACAGAAAATTATATTTTATGGGTACCTTCCTCCACCATCATATAAATGGTTATCACACAGGTGCATCTCTGATCGCTGGGGAGATATTGGAGGTATGCAGAGTAGACAATTGGGGTTGTGTGCAGTCCTAATGTTCTCTGTTTCTGCCCCTGCATTTATTAAAGTAGGATTTCACAGATTGCTCCAGAAATATCCTGGCCAGAGCCCGTCTCCAATCACCACTTCCTGACCTTTCCTTTTATTATCTGGCTCTCATATCATGTTGTACACATCCAAGGATAGAGATTGAATCTGTGGACATTTTTCAGAAAAGGGTCTGATTATCCTGCCTCCATCTTTCTCTTCACTCATTCACAGTCAGCCCATATCTTAAGGTTGAATGGAGTTAGTCACATCAGAGGGGAAAGGGGGTGGATTCTGGACAGAGGGAACATTCTTAATAAAGCAGAGATGAGAATGGGCACATTTCATTTGAAAAATGAAAGGGATTTCAGAAGGTTGAATTTCACATGGGAAGTGTATGACAAAGGTCTAATGCTAGTCTGAGGAGGCTGGCTAGGGACAAATTTTATAGGACCTTCTAAACCTTATAGAGATTTTTGTACTTTATTCTAAGGTTGACAGGAGGCCCCTTCAATTTCTTCCATAAACATCACAGGGAAATGTGAGAGAAATAATTATTTTAGGTGTTGCTTAATACTCTTGTTTTTTAAGAAAGGAGGCTTAAAAAACTGAAATAGAATTTTGACCCATTTATAAAACTATCCTTCTCTACCTTCCCCTTCTCTAACCCCCCCCCTTCTCTCTACCCTCTTTTCTTCTTTCCTTTCTTCCCTCTTTCTTTCCACTTCCTTTCCCTTCCTGCCTCATTTCTTCCCTATGCCTTTCTCCTCTCTCTCTCTCTCTCTTTTTTCTATCTTTCCCTTGCATCTCATCAACCCTTCTTTGTTTTCATTATTTTTCACCTCCAGCCCCTAAGTAAACAACCTCCCCTGCCTCCATGGGGAATGTGAGTGGCTGCTGTCTGCCTTCCTGGGGGCCTCAGTGTCCATCCCTCCTTCCCTGCTGACTGAAATCTGTGTTTTATAGGCTCTACTATTCTTGGCAAAGAGGCCAATAAAATGGAGATAACAAGTCCCAAATCCTGGTCTGCAGGGAGACTTTGCCTTGTCAATGAGAGATTAAAAAATAATGGCTGGGGCCTCAGCAATGCTGGCTGCAGCCAACTTTAAAAAGTCCAGATCAGACCATCTGGGCTTTTCTTCTTATTTTTAAGGCTTTTTTGGGGGGGGATTTTTTTGGCTTTTTTTTTTTACTCTAATCCTCCATAAGGCCTTGAATTTCCCTCATTAAGTTTTATGGTTTGGAAATGAAAAGGAAAAAGTAGGTATATGGTTCTTGACTCCTGAATTTAATCGTTGAAGAGTCCCCTTTGAGGTCATCAGATTAACAATTAGATTGCACTTTGTCAAAAGCAAGTAGAGTGGTTATGTCCTAGAGTTCAAAACCTGTAAGAGCCTCCTGTTTCCTAATTCCCTTCCAGGGGCTAGAGAGAGGATTCTGCACCCGCTGGCCACTTTTCCCACTGTGAATGTAAATGTCTCCAGAGCACCAGGTCTCAGAATTAGCATTTTCTATGTAACTGCTTACTCTCTGGATGGGTGAATGCCATTTCCTTTTAAAAGTGCCAGAGTCCCTCACTATTATGCAAGTGCTTAGAGCAGGGCAAAGCCCAGAACACATTTCCCCAAGCATTTCTACTTCTTTCCTGAATTCTGAAAGTTATAGGCTCTGAAAAGAGATGGTTGTATTCTTTAATGACTATAAATGAATCCTGCTGACATGATATCAAGAGGAGATAAGGGTGGGTGAAAGGAATAAGAATAAGGATGGGTGAAAGGAATATATTTTCTCATTTGGGGATGGGGATTTTAAGTCTATTTCTTTACATTGATAAAAAATCCTGATACACAATACTTTATCCCCACTCAGGTCTCACGTCCCTGTCCTTCTCTTCTGGTAATTCAGCATTCTAACACACAGTGCCCTCTCTTTCCTCTAGAGCACACAGACACAAATATCTACAGAAACCAGGTGAAAAACAGGAATGAGGAAGGAAGGTGGAATTCGGCAGTACAAGGGAGAAATGGGGACTGTGGACAATAGGATATTCCAGCCTTGGCTGGTAAGTTGCCACCACAATTCAGCTCCACCATAACCAGGCAAGATAGCAGAACCCACTGTGAGGCCAGAGCTTCTAGTGTTTTCAAGAGAGGTTCAAAATCTTGATTAGTACATGAAGTCTTCCAATGGTTAAATAGTGGCTCATTTTAATTTTTACCACCATGAAGTCCAAGCCAAACAAAACATACCTGTGGGTGAGATCTATGGATTGCCATTTTGTGACCTTTTATCTAGAGCAAATTTTATTTATAGCCATTTTATCACAAAACCATATATACTGTTATTCAGATATCGCAAATGTTCTCTCTCATTTCTAAGTTCCTTTAATACTGGAAATGTGTTTTTCTTCTTAAACTATCTGAAACATCTTTTGTAAGGTTGAACCTAAGATGAATTCTGTTAAAAACAAAACAAAACAGGGAGATCTAGGTGGCTTAGCGTCAGACTCTTGATTTTGGCTCAGGTTATGATCATGAGATTGATCCCTTCAGCCCCTCTTCAAGCCCCGTGTCATCAGGCTCTGCACTGAGCATAGAGCCTGCTTAGGATTCTGTATCTCTCCTCCCTCTGCTCCTCCCCTGCTAGTGCTGGCTCTCTCTCTCAAAAAAAAAAAAAAAAAAACTTGGAAAAAAAAACAGAAACCACAATGAACTGTAGAATTAAATGCTTGGGGAGCACACTATTAAGTGATCTTTGCGTGGTATACGGAAGGACAGAAAGATGGTGGGAATATGATATTCTATAGCCTCTGTCATTCTCTTCCTCTGTGGGCTTTGGAAATCCACTGTCTCGTTATTAGTTGCCAACCATTGCTTTTTAAAGAGACATTCTTGTGAGTATAACTTTGATTTCTTATCTTATGGCTCTTTAAGGTACTATGGTACATCTTCCATTGTTGTTCCATATAGCAGTACTCCCGGAAAGCAGTAGCCATTGGAATAATCTAGAAACCTATGTACTGAAGGCCCTTCTTATCAGGCCTGAGATGGAGCACAGGAAAAAGACTGTAGGTAGTTTTGATGCACCTCTGATGAGGTGGACAACTCCCATAGCATCCACACCATAGTTTCATGCTCTCTTGTGGAGAGGCATTGTGGGTTTTGGGCTTTTGATAATCAGAAATTAGCTACTTAAAGGATGTGGTCCCCTTAGTTCTCCCAAAGCAATAGCATACAATATGAAATTCCTAGTGTGGCTTTATCTCCCTCCATTTCCTGCTTCTACTCCCAATTTTTAAACTCTATTATTTACATCTATATGCAATAGCACAGAGTCCAGTAATTCAAATGAGAAATAAGAAAAGACAACCTGGACCACTTGTATGTGTTTGAATGTGTGTACTCAATTTTTTGGGGGGCCGGGCTTGTTCAGTTCCTTACAACAGTCCTCTAAATATTAGCAATATATACATATATTTTAAATTTTTCAATAGGAAGTTAGAATACCCTTTTCTCCCCACCTGTTTGAAACCAATTTATAGTTTCCAGCCAGGCCCAGCCCTGTTCTACTGCCTATTCCAGTTAACATTAATTTCTGTCTCTTGATTTTCACATGGATTTTATTTTTCATCCTGCTTTGAATCATTAGTTATCCCAACCAGTTTGCAAATTATCTGGGGCATATTGAATATCTTATGAATCACTGGAATCTCTCTCTCTTCCTCCCTGTCTCTGTCCCTTTGTGCTTAACAAAGTCTTCTGTACTTGGCAGATACTCATTTGGTGGATGTTTCCATGCAATTTTTGTTTTCCCTTCCAAACATATAGAGATAGCCCATGGTTTCTCATAGGTGCTCATTAAGTACTGTGATTAAATACCCTCAGGCCATTGAGAAGTGGAGATGGGTGGAATTTTTCATGTCCTTTATTCAGAGATGTGGGATCAATTATACCACCATCACATGCAGCACGGCTCTTAGAACTGAGATCTCCCAACTTTCCTTGTTCTTTCCCTGTAGCCGGAGGTAAAAACACTGGCTCCAGTGTCAGATGGCTCCAACATCTTCCTACCTTGTACATGTTACATATCTCCTCTGTGCCTCAGTTCCTCTTCTGTAAAACATGGATTAAAAATATTTTTCTTGTATTTCAGGGAGGATCAAATAAGTAGATGTATACTAAGTATGTGGTACAGGGCCTGGCATTTAGTAAGCACCCAGTTAGTATGGTTATTATGATTTTACTGTGCTGTGTTTTAGCCAAACCCTCAGTGCCTGAGGTTTCTCCCTTGCTTTATCATTATCTCCCCTTTACTCTGTGTTGTATTTCAATGCGGTGCCTTGCCTTCCCTGGCAATTGCAAAGCCTGAAATCATATGTTCTGTGTGGTACAATTGATTACCCCAGAGAGAGAGACAGCCAGATTTCAGGCATCAGGACTTACCATCAAAGTTAGATGCCCTGAGATAAATGGCTGATAATCAGAGGGAAAGCTTCAGGGAAGAAATGCCGTTGTCAAAACATGGTGCAGTCAGTTAAGTGTCTGACTCCGTCTCTCCTCAGGTCATGATCCATGCTTCAGAGCTCAAGCCCCGAATTGGGCTCTGTGCTGACCTGCTTAGGATTCTCTCTCTCTTCCTCTTTGTCCCTTCCCTGCTTACACTCTCCCTCTTTCTCAAAATAAACAAAACAAAACAAAACAAAAACCCCATCAGATCAAGGGGATGGAAACACAAGATCCAACAAAAACTCTGGTCAAGTTGAGAAGTCAGGTCAGACTGAAGGGAAGTGCATACCGGGTTGTATCCTAGGTCAGGATCTCAGATGGAGGAGCTGTGTGGATCTAGCAGCTTTCATCTAATGCCTGGGGAGTCTCAGAGGGATCAGATAGATGGTTTGTGGTCTGGTTCCACCCAACCTGGTCAGCTGGCCACAGAGAAACCTGCTTATGTTGTAGAGACTTGTTCAGTGACTGTTAGCTGGTCAGATAATGGGCTCAGAAGTTAAACATTTCCAGTGTATGAAAATACAGTTTGGACTATGTATCATGACATTAAAGGTTCTGCAAGGTAGGCCTTGCTCATCTCATGTCATGCTCTTTTTCATAGACTGCCCTCTGGTAGGGTAAGTCACTGCTATGTCACTGTTATGGAGCACACTAGCCCCACTGTTACTTCATAGCCTTAACATGTGCTTCTCTCTGGTGGAACTCACCTCTGTCCCTTTATCACACCTTTGGTCTTTAATAAAGCCTAAAGTAAGTTAAACCCCTTAGCTGCTTTTACCAAATCATTGTATTTCAACATCTTCCTTTTTTCGATTAGGCAGGTTGTACCCCACTTTGTAAATATACCTTTATATTTCTCCCCTCTTCCTTCCCTTCCTTTCTTTTACTGTTACCACATTGAAATGGAAGTCCTATGACCATAAGTGTAGGATCTGTCTTGTTCACCATTGTATCCCCAGAGTCCAGCCTAGCAGTTAGTGCTCAATTTTTAATGAAAGAATAAATGAATGAATAATTTGCTTTTCTTTTATTAACACCCTGGAAATATAAGCACTGTATCAGTTGGGAAGGTACAGAGGAACTATTCTGCTCTCAAATTATAACTGCTTTGCTTATGCTTCTTGCTAGCCTGTTTATGATGCACAAGGACAGTTAGTTGAGAATATCACTTTGTTTAAGGGAACACATTCAAGCAAGGCAGAATACAAAGGGTCTTTCTTAAAAAAGAAAAAAAAAGTCAGCCTAAGAATAAAATAATTATTTTGGAGGAAATGGCAGCAAATTATCTACATTTTCAACTTAAACTCCCCAGTTCCCTGAAGATCTTTTTCCCTTTGCTAATGGATTAACTCTAATGGCCCGCCATAATGTGATAGCAGCAAGCTAGTTGGGTGGTAAATATCCAACCTTCGTTTCTAAAAACACCGGGGGAAGGAAATCATGCTCTGAAATGGAGCCAGCAGTTACACTTGCCAGGCTAAGAGTTACAAGGGCCGTCAGGCCTCCTGCTTTAGGGCAGAAGTTGGTCACCAGCTGGGCTCAGAAGAGATTGCTCCAAACCCCCTGCCCTGACATTGCACAATTAAGTGCATTTCAGTAAGGACTTTTGCCTTTTTTTCATACCATTCAACACTGGCTACTCTCAGAGGCGAGATCCTGGGCTGGATGGACCATTGGTCTGGCTCCACTGGGGCAATTCCTGTGCTTTGATGGTCTTAAACAACCTTGCTGAGAGATAAATGGGATTCTAAGAGGATTTTGAGATAAATTCCCACAGCCATGAAGATAACAACATTTTACTCCAGTTTTGATGTAAGCAGCAGCCTCAAATATTTATCATTTGCTTCATTTATTTTCTCAACTGTCTCCACACGTGCTAAAGGACACGATTGCTGTGCCTAGAGTCATTTCTCTACTTGGTCTTCAGAGATTCTTCACTAGGGCTTCTGCAAGCTGAGGCATCTATAGAAGTGGCCATAGGTGAATTTTCTTCTTTTGCATGCTTATTGTATCTTATTGTACACAAATTGTACTGTGTATTTAAGTTCAGATTATCTCTATCAACACATGATTTTTAGTATGTACTGTTTAATATGAAAACTAGTATGGAAAAGCAGCTTTTTACTAAGTGATTTTTGTTAGGCATTTGAGGCCTAAAATGATACCACATTTTTAAGACAGATCAGAAAAGGTAATCAGTTCTGGTTAAGCTTGCTTTGAGATCATGGGTCAATTAATTCAACCCTGAAATGGTTGGGTATCTATTAGGTGCTGATGTTGTTGGTGACTGCTCTCACAGAGATGACATGGCACTGTAATGTCAGAAGGCAGTCATCCACTCCTAGGTTTATGCCCAAGAGAAATGAAGAAATATATTCATATGCAAATGTTCATATCTGCATTATGTAGAATAGCACTCCCGCATAAAAGGAAACCACCGAATGTCTACCCACTGATGGATGGATAAACAAAATGTGATATATCCACACAATGGAATACTATTTGGGAAGGAAAGGATTTACGTACTGATAACGTGTTACAACATGATGAAACTTGAAAACAGTATGCTAAGTGAAAAAAGTCAGATGCAAAAAGCACATATTGTATGATTCTATTTATATGGAATGTCAAGAGCAGTCAATCTACAAATCTGTGATAGGGACAAAAGTAAGTTAGTGGTTTCCAAGGGTTGTGGGAAGGAGGAATGGGGAATGACTGCTAATGGGCTTCTTTTGGAGGAGGAGTGGTATGAAATTAGATAGTGGTGATGCTTGTACAACTTCGTGAATATACTAAAAACCACTGAATTGTACACTTTAAAAGGGTGAATTTTATGGTATGTGAATTATATCTCAATAAAAATGTTATAAACAATAAGATACTCAGTAAGCAAGGAAATAGATAACAGAAACATTAGGTAGTGTAATGAGCTCCATTTAACCAGATGGAAAATGACCTAAAGCCAGGGTGGGGGGGGGGCAGTTTTAGATTAGGGCATCAGGGAAGGCCTCTCTAAATGAAGAAAAGGATCCTGTTTCGTGAAAGTTCTTGGGGAGGTCCATTACAGAAAGAAGGAACATGCATAGTATATTTGAAGCCTGCAAGAAGGCTAGTGTAGCAGGAGCAGGGGAAAAGAATAATTCTAAATCAGTTTAGAGATATGGGCAGGGGCTAATCCTGATAGAGTCTTGCAGTACATGACATGTAGTATTTGTTTTATTTTAATGTGAAACTACTTATGAGTTTTAAGTAGAGGTGGGATATGCTTATTTATGTTTTTAAGGAGACAGCCATTTCTGCAATGTACAGCATGCATTATAAAAGCAGAGTGTTGGTAGGAGTCTTTGCAGTATTTCACATCACGAGCAATGCAGCTTAGACCATGTTGGGAACAGGGAAAACAGATGTGGTCAGATCTAGAAATGTTCAGAGGTGGAGCTGACAGGGCTGAAATAGACTCATGATTCTGAAAGCTTTTATTGGTTGTAACAGAAAGCTAAACACATATTCACAAAGACATGTATGAGATTTCATAACAGTGCTATAATTGATGGTCCCAAATGAGAAACTACCCAGATGTTCAGCAACAGTAGCATGGCTAAATACATGATAGGGTATTCACATGGTTGAATACTATACCAGCAGTGTTAGGGGGAAAAATGTTACTAGACTTTATTCAGTATTATTCCATGTATACAAAACTTGAAAACTGGCTCAAATAATGTACAGCGTTACTACTTTTGCTGGGGATAGTTACAGGGATAGGGCACAAAGGAGAGCTTTTAGGACTATTGGTAATGTTCTATCATTTTTTGAGGTGCTAATTACCTGGGTTCTGGTTTTGAAAGTTTATCAAGCTGGACACTTGATTTTTCACTTTTGTGTATGCATATTGTACATCAATATAACATTAAATAATGGGCCCAATTGTCAACTGAATGTTTAATACAGTTAAATAATAGGCACACATTTTCACATGAATATTTATTAGAGATTTATGGACACTTCTGATTCTAGACTCACAAAGTGCCTGGAGTTTAGCTGTTTTGAATCCATAGAATGTAAAAACTATTTGAGAGTTCTGGTTAACTAAATGATTGGTATGATAATATAACATGACTACCAATAATAACTGTGTGAATTTTTGGCTCCATTAATAATGGAATGTTGTGTCTTGTTGCGTTGTTCATACATCTCCCTAGCCATCATGATCATCTTCCTTGGTAAATAGATTCCTAAGTGTAGGGACGTTTTTTGTGGATATTTTATAAAGGATTCTTAATTTGGGAGTGGAGCTTTAAATGGTTTGAAACCTTTATCTGTTAATCTGTTTATTCATTCAATCATTCATTTCCTTCTTTCATTCATTTAATAAATGATTAATAATAAGTGAGCCTCTAGAATATGCAAATCCTGTGTTGGTGCTATGGAGACAAAGATGATTAAGACATTGTCCCAAATCTTAAGGCAGTTCTATTTTAATAGAGGTGAGACAGGTAAGTGGATGACTATAACATACAGTGGTGAAGAGCAATGAAGTTTGGCGTTCACAAAGTAATACTATCTAATGATTAGGGCCCTTTGTCCTCTATAATTCTAGTATTTTATATTTGACCTATTCCTGTTTTGAGGGGTTGGGCCAACTATTATCCCTCCCATTTTATAGATGGGAGACTTTTAGATAAAAAGTAAAGAATTTATCCAAGGTCACCAAACACAGGTGATGGTTGTTCTCAAGGCTTTTGTCTTGCAGTCCTTGCTCTTCTCTGGAGACCAGGAGGCCTTCCCAGTAACCCTGAGTACATCGTTATTTCCTTGGAAACAAGTACACAAAAACTCTCTATTGATTGTTTTATCAGTTTCGAGCAGATAAGAATTGGTGCTGACAGTAATTCAAAGTATTAACTTTTTGTGAGGTAATTTATTGTGCTTGTTGCAAGGCAGTGCTTAGGGGACCTAGAGATTCACTGGATTTTATTGTAAACCCTTGGAGTCAATGCAGTATGCTCTTCTTTAGTGGAGGCAGATTAGGGCTGCAAGCATTATAAACTACTGCGCTCACTCTAAGCGTGGTTTTGGATTCTAATTCTATTCATCAGTAAGCAAAGCAGGAGACAGATTATGAGTAAGGTTGACAATAGTTCTTGGTTTTAAGGCTATTTGGGCCTGGGGGACTATATCTTAGAATAGTAGTTCTTTTCTTACTAGGGTCTTAGTGACATTTTAATTTTGATCTTTAAGCACAACATTTCTCAGACTCTTCCTTAGTTAAAAAAATCTCTGATCAAAGTTAAAGTATGAAACAGAATCATACCAGTGGTTCTCTGGTAAAGTGCAGGTGAGGTAGGGGAGGTCTTATAGGAGATCAGAAATCATATACTTTGTGCCATTAGCTACCTTTCAAATTAGCATCTCATTAAATCCTTTATGTACATCATCTCATTTAATCCATTTCTGGCTTTAGTTTTGAGGGCTATGGTGGTTGCCTCAGCCAGACTGGGTTTAAGGCAAACTCACTGCTCTTATCTCCAGTGCCTTTCTGTGTCCTGCTTTCAGGCAGAAGGGAAGGTCAGGGCATCATTCCACAGACCTCTCCGTGACTGAGCTTATCTTGTCACTGAGCACATTTTGTCATGGCCACTGTAAATTATACTGGAACCCTGATAGGGGATCTCCCTCCAGAACCTCAAACATAGGGCAGTGCTGACCTTAGTATCATTCTCCTGGAACCATGCAACTCACTCACCTCTTCCCTCAGGAGGACCTCAGGATCTCTGAGTCGAGCACATAGTTGACTCCGTGACTCTTCCTCTTCCTTTTTCAGGGAGCTGTCTTTTCTAGGCCACTTTTCATAAGCCTCTATCTCCAGACTCAGGACTGCTCTGTTGAATGAAAGCCAAAACAACTTGGGAATTCCTGTCAGAAGGAATTTGCGAACTTAGGCCCTTCCACAGTGTCTAAGGCAGCCACCTTTATCTCCCATCACCACCTGCTCCACAGACACCTCACTTTCCTCATGCCTCAATAACTTGGCCAGTGATTCTCAAACTTGAGTACAAAACAGTGACTTTGGATTCTATTATCTGTGCTGACATTAGGGTGTCTCTGTAGAGTTTAGCTTGGTAGGTCTGAGTTGGGACCCAGGAATCTGAATCTTTAAGAAAGATTCTCTTCCCTCCATGTCCTACAACCAGGTCACCTTATATATGATTTTATACTTCCAGAAACACTGTTAGGCCTTGGAGAGCCATTGCCATTACATCTGTAAGAAGATCTCCCTGTTGGGGAGAATTTTTATTGAATAATGTTCTTGACATAAAAATAAAGATAGGGGTGCCTCTGTGGCTCGGTTAGTTAAGTGTCCAACTCTTGATTTAAGGGTCCCAGGGTCATGGGATTGAGCCCCGCATTGGGCTCTGTGCTGACCATGGAACCTGCTTCAGATTATCTTCTCTCTCTCTCTCTCCCTCTCTCCCTCTGCCGCTCTCCAAGTTGTGCTCTCTCTGTTTCTCTAAAATAAAATAAAATATTTTTAAAAATACAGATAAACTTTATTTTATTCAAGGAGAAAGAACTAACTCTGTAAGTGAATGTATACAACACTACTAGACATACCAGTTCAGATTTAGTGCTTAGATTAGGGAGTCAAGATAACTAGATAAAATTAAGTAATTTTCAGTGTCCTCTCTTCACTTTGGTGCTATGAAGATTAATTTCATATTGCAGAGCAATTTCCGGCCACTTCATTGAGAATCTACATGGTAAATTTGACTTTTTGTGGCTTATCTGTCCAAAGAGAGAGGCAGCGTCAGCATCACTGTACATATCAGAACACAGAGCAGGTTGTAACGCTGCTTGCCTGGAGAAGGTTCCTTCCTCATCAAAACCTAAACCTCCTTTGAGCATTTCATCAAAGTAGGATGTAGGCTGGAGCCAGCACCTCACCTGGCAACCTGGTTAAATATGTTGACTTGAATTTTTAAATAAGAAACACCAATCCAATTCAGCTTTCTTTTCTTCAGCCAAATAAGCATGCTGGATAATTTAAGCTTACTCTATGAAGTATAATAATCATCATTATTAAGAAAATGACATTTCTTAATTTTGTTGACATGTCTTTGCTTCATCAGAACACAGTAATAATGACTTTGGAGTAAAAATCTAAAAGCTGAGTGTGTTGTGATCTCATTCCCTCATTGTCATGTTCAAGGAAACTCCCAGAAGAACGTGTTCTTGGTAGCACTTGGTTAGAGTGACTGGCTCTGCTAATAACATGGGGTGCTCAAAATTGCGACCTTAGATTGGAATTTACCCTGTGCTCACACTGTATGTTCTATTGCCAGAAGTTGGAAAGGCTAAAATTACCATAAGCTTAATGGGAACCATTTAATCCATTTCATTTCTTGCAGATAGAATATCTTGAAACCATCTAAGAGATCCACAGGAAATTTCCATTGCAAAGCAGAGAGAGTTCTCTAGGTAAGGAACCAGTGTTTGTTAAAGTTTGGGTGCAGGACCAGGTGTATCTTATCATTCTGTTCCTTTGCCAAATCATCTGCATTTCAATAAATATCAGAGTAGTGTTGTAAGTGCATTTGATGAGGAGTTAGACCTAAGAGTAGTCTATTCCCTGCCACTTAGGAAGTATGACCTTGAGAAAAAAGCACCTCCACTTTAACTCTTGTTTAGAGCATCAGCATTTAAGAGCATTAAGTTTTGATTCAATAGAACTAGATTGAAGCCAATTTCTGCCACTTGCTGCCTGTGTGATCTTGAGAAAGTAGCTCAAATATTTAAAGCTGCAGTTCCCCTGTCCATCTGAGCATCCTTGTAGTGCTGTTGAAATAATTGAAATAGTTAATATGTATAATGTGCCCTGAAGAGTGCATGAAATAGAGGAATTTTCAGCAGAAGTTGCTAGTAATAGCTATTTCAGTCATTGTTTCCTTCTTTGTAAATGTGGAATAATAAATCCCCCTTTATTTAAGTGTTGCTTAATTTATTTTCTTGGTTTATACAATAAATAGGCATATATAAATAGTTGGATTTTAGAAACTGTAAAGTGCCGCATCATTTCAGTTTTTTTCTTCTTAGTATTAGTATTGAGGCTGCTATGCAGAAGTAGCTTTGTTACAAATGCTGTGGGGCACCCAAAAAGAGATGTGTATTAACTCTTCAGTGACACTGGGTCCCAAGGCAAGAATATATTAAACACCCAGGAAAGAATGGCAAGGGAACGTATGACATGAGAATGACATACATGTTAATGCCTACATTCCACCACTGCTGAAGGAGTTCACAGTGGTCCAAGGGGTGATAAGAATGAAGAAACTGGGATGGAGAAAAGGGATGAGGGGAGGACTCAAGACAAACAGGGGCCTTGGCAAATTACTTGCACTTTCTATAGAGATTGCTGGTACAGATGCTCCTGGCCTATCCTGAGGTCCTACCAGTAAAATTGTGCAAGAGGATGGTTTTCCCTCTTCCTAACTTTCAGTTACTGTTCTCATTCTCTTCCATTCAAAGTCTTTCTCTTTTTGCTTGCCCAACCCCTCTGAATCCTCTTAATTCAAAGTTTAGAGGAAGTTACCGATATCTTAGCTGGAATTAGTTCAGTGTTTCTGGAAGCATTTGCAATTTAAGAGTTTCTCTCTAGGTAAATAATTTCAAGAACTGAATTGATTGTGGTAACATTTTAGGACACAATGACAACCAGCCTGGAATACTTTACTAATGATGTTCAAATCATAGGTATCCAGTGAGGAATGTGCTATTTATGCCAAGGCCCAGCTTTCCTTGAAGTGAAGGGAAAATGAGAACAGGAAGCTTTAGCACTAGGTAAGACTTTGCTTTGGGGCCTTTTCTTATTTCTGATCGATAAATAAGGTCAAAGTTACTTGGTTTTTAAAAAAAAAAAAAGCTCTCATGTAAATTCCAGTAAGCCTTTGGCCATGTGACTCACTGCATTCTCCCTCATTCAGAATTCATTTTCTTCCATACCTATATTTGATTTCAATTAAAAAAAAAAGACAGCTTGCTTAATCTTTCCCACAAACTGATACGGTGTATACCTGAGTGAACGGGACAGTTTTCCTTATAAATTATGTATAAAGTCCTCAACTGCCGCCTCTCTCTTAGAGACTCAAAAGAAAATTCAATTTCTCTTAGCTTATTTTTTCATGGTTCTTGGGATATTCATTTCAGATTTTCCACTCATTTTTATAAATGTCTTATTTATTCAAGCTCTTCATAGAGGAAAGTAATGCTGTGCATTGCTGATTTTATTACTCTGGACAGGTTACAATATCTTCTTCGAAGTTAGCACACTAATTGATTTTAAAGTTTCTGTAAATATTGAGAGATCTTCTTGCCACACACACTTATGAGGGGGACATGTGGCAAAGTGGGAAGGTGCTTGTCTGATTGAACAGTGGGACATTTTGATTCTAAAAGGTCCTCCATCCCTTCCTTACCCAGGAGACATCTCTGAACTTTAAGTATCTTCATCTACAAAATAGCAATACCTTACCTGCCCTAAGGCAGCCCAGAAAAGGCCACTAGCACAAAAAGATCTCAATGGCTGTTTCACTCTTATAACATAGGGTTTATTCTAGAAAATTCTTCTATGGTTCCTCTGGAAGTCTTTTAGATGTCTTTCATGATTGTGTTCATAGCTTCTTTTCACAGACATTGCTTTAGTGAGAATCTTCAGCCACAAAAGTCAGAAATGAGACAGGTAGCAAATTGATATCCTTTGCCATGGTGGCTAAATGTCCTTCAGCCATGGTTTCAGGTCATCGAAGCTTCTAAAGCCAGTCTGGAGGAGAGAATCCGGGGTGGTGTGAAGGACTGTGTAATGAATATGAGGAGCCATAGGCCAGTATTTCCTGGCTTGTATTTAACTTAGTTTGTGGCCATAGCTGACCTGCCTTCATTTCCTTCATTTGAAATATCTTTTTGTTTTATATTTTCTTCTATAACCAAGCTCCTTAAAAAAAATACACGCAGGAATCCAGTTTTTAATTTAATTTAATTTCTTATTTTTTTTAAACCAGGGCATTTTCTTGTCTTTCGTTGCAATATCTTTTTTTTTCTTTCTTTCCTTTGTTTTTTAAATTTATGAGGTAGACTTTTATATGCTGCTATTGTTTAGTTCCCTAGTTCCTCTGAAAAGCACTTCCAGACCCAAACATTTGTCTTGGCTGACCTCTATTACTTGCTTTAAGACTTTTATACTCTTAACTGCACTGCACAGCTATGCATAGACACAGTTCCACTGGAAGCGCTATGTTCCATTCCTGTATGCTTTCTTGGTCTAGAGGTTCCAGAAAATCTGGTTGATCATTTGACCAAGCTAGCCTGGATGTGAACCCCCTTGCCTCACCCCTCTACATTCCTGAAAAAATAAATAGGTGTAAAGTAGTGGACAAGCTCCTTTAATAAATACACACAGGAATCCAGTTTTTAATGTAATTTAATTTCTTATTTTTTAAAACCAGGGCCTTTTCTTGTCTTTCTTTGCAATATCTTTTTTTTTTTCTTTCTTTCCTTTGTTTTTTAAATTTATGAAGTAGACATAGCTATGGCCATGGAAGTTTTGAGTAATGGGTCCTTTCCTATTTTAATTATTTAAGTCCAGTAGGAAATAAGATGGATCTCTTCACGGAGAATCTAGTAACCTTGGGACCACAGAAACTTGTCACATTAATACACTGGTTTGCCAACATACCAAGTCAAGAAGGTAAAAGGGAGAGGTCTGAGGAGGTTATACTAGACGTGAGACTTAAGGACCAATAAGAGATATATAAGAGGAAAGATGGAGGAAAAGGTTCTAAACCAATCTAAACAAATTTGAAGTGAATTTATTTTTTTCTTTGAAGTCTCAAAGAAGTTTGAGTACCTCTTCACTGTGACATTACTAGCTTTGCTTCATTTCATGACTGCTTTTGCCCCTTCATCCTAGAAAACTCATAATTGTCTTAGTTTATTGGCTGTGGAGCCTATGCACACTGTGTAAAATATAAGATGCAGGGCCAACCTTTCTCCATGTCAGCATGCTATGAAAGAGAGAGAGAGAGAGACCATATTTTCTGGGGCACAGTCCCCACATGGGAAATAAGAGGAAGTTGAGTGGGCAGGGAGCCATTTTCTACAGTCCTTTGAACTCTCCTGTTCTCTTATTCTTTTAACAACTTGTGTTCACTGTGTGGAGAAATTCTACAATTGTATTCCTTAGATTCAGAAATACTTTTTTAGTTCTGAGTGGACAAATATAAACATAGTTGTAAAGAAGAAACAGGTTATTCTTTTTACTGTGAATCAAGGATGAGATGAAACAATTTGAGGTTCAGTATGGGAACAGTTAGTTAAGTCATATTTTAGGGAAGATTTTCCTGGCAGGATTCCATGGTGTAAAATATGACTTTAGAAACACAGCTGGAAAACCACAACAATATATATGGTTCATCCACCTGGGACATTTGAGATACAGATCTGTTGAAGGTAAAAGATGGAGGAGATAGGCATCCATGTAAAGAGCTAAGCATTCACAGCCTAAGTTCAAGCAGAAGCAAAAGCAAAAACGAAAGTCAGCTTCTGATATATGTCACTTTTTGGAGATGGGGGTCACACTTCTATTTTGGAGGTTCTACAACTTTTCTCTCAGGTGATGACATGCATACAGTATGTGTTTTTAAAAATTTTGTTGAATTTTAATTTATTAGCAGAAATAATCAATGATGAATTATATCACATTAAATATAAATGAATCCAGTGAGACATGTCATTGGTATTTGAGGCTATCTGCAGATCCCCCTTTGATTTCAGATAGGGCCTTCTTCTGTAGGGCCCTCGTTGGAAGGCTCTAGCTTTAACACTCTCTGGCCATTTCATCAAGTTTCAGCTTCTGTAGCATCTCTGATGAATGCATTTTGACTGGGGCAGGAGGCTCAGCAGCATAATGGCATTAACATTTCTCTACTGCCTTTTAAGTCATAGCTCGGTGGTCTTGCCCTTTCCTATTTCATGTATTTGCTTTCTCCATTTGTTCTTAGTTGATTAGGAAAATGCTGAATACAGAACTTCTCCCTGTCCATAAATATCACCCAAGTTACACAGCATGGGGAGAGAGCTGCTATTTGTTTGGTTCACCGACTTCGGGACTTTTTGCAAATTAAAGGATTTGAAAGGATCTAATATGGCCATATCATCAGATAAATCTTTGGGGTCATGTTCTCCCCTTGGGGTTTTCATTTAAGTTAGTGTAATAGAAGGTGTATTCGGGCATCCAAGGACAAGAATTAGTACTCTGTGAGTAACCAGATGCCACTGTGTGGGGGATGAGCCTCATTTCTGAGTGTGCAGCTTTGCTTTGTATTTCAGGATTTCAAATTGTTATGCTCTACTGTGCAACATGGTTTCACTTCCTAGAGGAGTTTAGAAAAGGAATTGCTGTTTTTATTGGCACTCTGTCACGTGTTTTCCTTACTGAAAGATAGTGGGATTTTGAGATGTAGTTGGATTTCGCGGTGATATTTGGAATGGATGAAATTTAGTAAGTTTAATGAAAAATTTGTTGCATGCTGCCTGTGTAGTCTCAGGTCTGTATTAGGTTTTTTGAAGCTGGGAAAAGCGTCTTTTTGAAAGGAAGTTAAAATTTAGTGCAAGACAAAATCATACATACAGGAAACCACAAAGAAGGCAGAAGTATCCACAGAAGTGCTTATCTATGTGGTCACAGATGGAAGGGATCACAGAAACCCAAGAAGCACTATGATTAGTCTGGGGAAGTGGCCCCTAAGGAATTAGTCATATTTTACACATTTCCAGCTGATTGATGGACCATATATTATAGGAAAATAACATTAACCAAAACTCTGCAAGCTGTTTCTAATTGCAGCCTTACAACAAGAACCATTTGAAGTTCCTAAGAAGTTTTATCTCCTCTACAAAGCCTTTGTCTTGAAAAATCCAAACAACTTAGATCTGTCCCCTTCTTAAGAGTATCTTAATATTTGTATTTATGCATTTAGGCTTTTGTGTCAGTAAGATAATCTGTTAAAGCATCTTGGAAGAGTGCTTGGCATACCAATTTTTTGTAACCTTCACTGTTATAACCTACTAATTTTTATGTGTATATTATTGATTATTGTATTATTTTTGTGTTGATCAAGACCTGTTTATTTTGTTTCTATTGAAGGAACAGTACTTTACTACTTATAAGGAAGTACATACAAAAAAAGACAAAAAGTGCCCCCCCCGCCATCGCTTTCTCTGTCATGAAGGAGCTTCACAGAGAAGGAAAACTTAAGGATGTGAAACATTTGAAAGATGAGTAGTTAACTATTGCAGTAAATAGAGTGCACAGTGTTCTTGGAGATGACAGAAAAGAGCAAGAGCTATTAGATTAGAGAATGAAGGATTTAGGACTTGAGTTGGACTTTTAAATGTTGGCAGAATTTAGAGGCAGAAAGGATGTGGTATGTGACTCCAGGTTTTAGAAGAGCAGCTGGACTTGCCAACAATATTCGTTAAGCGTTCAGATGGCACATTCGTAGGCATCACAAAAAGAAAAACAACAGGGAGGACAAGAAAAGGAACCGACATTTACTATTTCATTTTAATTCTCACAATTAGGAATTGGGTGGCAGCATTCCTATTTTACAGAAGAGGAAACTGGGACTCACAAAAAATAATGGCAGAGTTGGTTTCAAGCCTGAATTCTTAAGACTTTGAAACCTTGTCTATTTTGTCCCTCCATGTTGCCTTCCACACCCTGAGAATAAAAATAAAATGTGCTCTCAGATTCTGAGAACCTCACATTCATTCAACTGTGGGAGAAAAGATGCAGACTTGGAAAATTACCACACGAGGCAGCCTGTTGTCAGAATAGGAAGTTAGACAGATTCATGTGCTCAGGGTCATCAAAAAAGGTGGGAATTGGGTTGGGCAGTGCGGAGATGGAGCTTAGAGGATGACTTAGGACTGAACTAGATTTTGACAGATTTTATATCAGCCTGAAATGGTGGCCAACACAGGAATTTATGAACTTTAGTTATCTGAGTGTCCTATACAAAACAGCAGGTCTTGTCTGCTGCTCCTGGTCTTACAGGTATGTTTCTTATATAGAACCCAAACAAATAAGTTTGGGGTTGTGTGGGAGAAGTGGTGTACTTAGAAAAAATGCACATGCCCAGAAAACAGAAGCTCGAGAGCCTGTTTATCAGCCCTAATCAGGTCTGGGAGAGGGAGGGGATTGCTGTAATGGAAATAAGTAGAATAGGCAGTTTTATGCCCTAAGTATTTATATCATCTATTAAAGATATTGCTATAGTCCCTTTTCAGTGATTTGCTGGGCAGTTAAATCCAGACTTCAGTTCAGTTTAACACCCTGAAGTGGTTGTTTTACAGAATTTATGTCGCCAGGATTCTTTTTGAACTACAATCTGACCTTCACAGGGTAAGGAAGAAGCTGAAATCTGAGGCCCACCTTCGTCCAGCAGGACCCCTTCAGGAAGATCATATTGAACCATCTTCCCTAAGCCTAGGGGCTGTGGGGCTGTAAAGGTAGATTTATTTTTCAGTATTGAACTTGGTTATGTGTTAATCCGTTAGCATCTATCACTAGAGAGCTTTCTGTGTGTATATGTCTTGTCTTTACAATGAGGTTATGAACTTCACAAAGGTGGGCACCACATCTTATGTCAGATCAATTAGGCTAGTTTTTGTGCTCATAAGTTCCTCCTCAAGGTTTGCTTGGCTCATCCATGTAAACAGAGAAGGTGTGAGAAGTGTTAGGAAGAGGAAATGTTATAATATCCATGCTCAGATTTTCCTTTATAATGAATCTATTTTCCAGTCACTATACCACATTCTCTTTTTCTCCCCACAGATGCTTACTATACTCCTGTCTTACTATATAACTTTGTTATTGTGTTTGAGCTACTAAAATGAAATGCCATAGATAGAGTAGCTTATACATAATAGGAGTTTATTTCTTCCAATTCTGGAGGCTGGGAAGTCTGAAAGCAAGATCCAGGAAACTTGGTGTCTGGTGAAGTTCTACTTACTGGTTCCTAGATGGACATCTTCTTGCTCTGTCCTCACCTGGTGGAGGAACAAAGGAGGTTTCTAGTGTCTCTTTGATAAGAGTACTGATTCTATTCGTTAGGGCTCCACTCTCATGACCTAATCACCTTCCCAAAGTCCCACACTGAACTATCATTACATTGGGGATGGTATTTCAACATTTTGGGGGAAACACAAACATCCAGTCTAGGGTATAACTTTATTCATATGTTATTTATATATTCCCGTAGCTTTCCACTCCTTCTCTCTGCCTGTTCAAATCTCTTTCAGTTGATTGAGTTGCGTGGTTATGTGTTTGCATCTTCCCAGTACCCCTTTTTCCTTGAGTTAATTACTTCTTCCCTATCCCATAGGTTATGAGAGACTGTCAGTCATATTGCCTCACTCACTCCTAACCTCAGCAGTGGGTAGTTGGGCAGGCTGTGCTACCCCAGTCCTCTGTCCATGGTACTCTGTCCACAAGGTGAGCTTACAGCGAGGCAGAGCCAGTAGGCACCCCACTGAGAGTCAGGATAGGTGTGTACTAGAGAGGAAAGGTGTCTGTGCCTCTGGGGTCACAAATGGAAAGAACTATGTGTGCTCAGAGCTCAGAGTGGCCTTCTTTCTGGCATAGAAAAAGAGCTTCCAGGGGCACCTGGGTAGCTCAGTTGGTTAAGCATCTGACTTCAGCTCAGGTCATGATCTCATGGTTGGTGAGTTCGAGCCCTGCATCGAGCTCTGTGCTGACAGCTTGGAGCCTGGAGCCTGCTTTAGATTCTGTGTCTCCCTCTCTCTGCCCCTTCCCTGCACTCTCTCTCTCTCTGTCTCTCTCCTTCTCTCTGAAAAATAAATAGTAAACATTAAAAAAGGAAGAAAGAAAAAGAGCTACCAGAGAAAGGAAAGAAACTTGGAGGAATGAGTGCTGAGATGGTGGAGATAGAGAGAATGAGAGTATGACAAAAAATGAGGATGTTATTTGACCATCTGGATCCAGATATTCATGAAACCAGCACTGTTCTGGAGTTTTGAAAATTCCTGTTTTCATTTGGATTTCTGTCATCTGAGACTAAAAGATTCCTTACCATTTCCTTACCAAAAGGACGCTGTTAAGTTTCATCTACCTCCTCCTGATGGGCTGCTTTCTCTGGTGGACTGCCCAGCTTATAAGGTTCCCTTTCTTCTCTGTCTTGCTATTTTAATGTGGTTCTTTCTGTTTGTACTGAATCTGTTGATGTTTTCTATAAAATCCTATTGTTCTGGGATGGTGTTTTCTCAACTGCTTCCCTCTAGCTTGGTGCCTGAGAAGGGGCAGGATGGTATAATAGGTATTCAGTAAAGAAACGGCTTTTTCCTAAAAGTGAGGCTTAGGAGAGTTACTACTACTTCTAGAGAGTGAGGCTTTGCCAATTCTTTCTATAACCTGACAACATCAAAACCCAAAATGTGGGATTGATGTGTCTTTTTTTTTTTTTCATCTACATCACTGATACGCAGTCAACAGGGAAACGGATATTGCAGTATTTTGAGAGCATTTAAAGTGTTCAGAAGTACAGGGGCACCTGGGTGGCTCAGTCGGCTAAGCGTCCGACTTCGGCTCAGGTCATGATCTCACAGTTCGTGGGTTCAAGCCCCGTGTCAGGCTCTGCGCTGACAGCCAGCTCGGAGCCTGGAGCCTGTTTCAGATTCCGTATCCCCCTCTCTCTCTGACCCTCCCCGCTCACGCTGTCTCTCTCTCTCAGAAATAAATAAAAAAAACATTAAAAAAAATTTTTTTTAAGTGTTCAGAGGTACAAACAAGACTATTCATATAATTTACAAGAATTTTTCAGTATCATCTAGGTTAGTTTTTATGTAATACAGTTTTACTTTTTGGTACATTTTAGTCACTGGAGCTCACCACCACCACTCACTCCTCCATGCTGTCATCTGTTTCTGTGATTTGTCTGAAGTTTTACTGTTTCATAGTGCCATTGAATATTTATGTGAGTTAGCAGTAATTGTTAGAAATTTATTAAGTCGTATGTTGATTAAAGCAAGAATAAAGAAGTAAGACAGTAATCATCGTAGTGAAGAAAGTGGGCTCTAAGTGAAAGAAACTAGACACAAAAGGCCACTCTTTATGAAAAGGCCATTTTTATGAAATTTTGAGAACAGGCAATTGCACAGAGACAGAAAGAAGATTGGTGGTTGCCAGGGCCTGTAAGTGGGGAGTGGTAGCTAATGGGTATGAGGTCTTTGAGGGGTGATGAAATATTTTAAAATTGATTGTGGTGATGTTTGCACAGCTCTGTGAATATACTAAAAACCACTGAATTATCCATGTTAGGTAGATAACTTGTATGGTATGTGTGTTAGCTTGCTAGGCTGCTGTAACAAAGTAACACAGACTGTTTGGCTTAAATAAATGTATTTTCTCACAGTACGGGAAGCTACAAGTGCAAAATTACAGGTTTCAACAGGATCGGTTCCTCCTAAGGGCCATGGGGGAGAATCTATTCTAGGCCTTTTTCCTTGGCTTGTAGATGGACATCTTCTTTCTGTGTTTTTCTGCGGAGTCTTTCCTCTGCACCTGCCTGTGTCCAAATTCCCTCTTTGTATAAGGACATAGGTCATACAGGATTAGGGCCCACTATAATAACTGTATTTTAACTTAATCACCTTTGTAAAGGCCCTGGAGTTAAATATGACTATGTTGTGAAGTACTGGAAGTTAGAGCGTCAACATATGAGTTTTGGAGGAGAACAGAATCCCATGAGAGTATATGAATTATAGTTCAGTAAAGCTCAGAAGGAAGGGAGGACGGAAGGAAGGCAGGAAGGAAACAAGCTATGGAGTAAAGCTTCTTGCATTTCAAATCCTGATTCTTTTAATGACTAGTGATTTTGAGCATGCTACCAAGATTCTCTAAGTTTTATTTTCTTTATTTGTAAAACAATAATAATAGTACTTATCATAGGGTTATTAGGAAGATTAAATAAGTTAATACATATACATGCTTAGAGTATTGCCTGGCACATAGGGAGAAGAACATTCAGTTTAAGTTAGATGCAATTACTGTAGGTAAGGGTGAAGGTAAATTGAGTTTATTTTCTGGAGGAAACATGAAAAGAGGAATCATGGGTACGACATGTATATGCTTCCCTCCTGATGTTGGGAGGCATCTTTGGGATTGCTTCTTTGGGAGGCAAATTTTCTTCTTCTTTTCTTTTTTTTTAAGTTTATTTATTTTTGAGAGAGATGGAGACAACATGAATGGGGGTGGGGCAGAGAGAAAGGAGAGAGAGAATCCCAAGCAGAGCCCAATGTGATACTCAAACCCACGAAGCTGCAAGATCATAACCTGAGCCAAAACCAAGAGCCAGATGTTTAACCAACTGAACCACCCAGGTGCCCCAGAGAGGACATTTTTCTAAACACATTTACGAAGGTTTGAAAGCAATATCTTCCAGCACCAATCTAGGGGCAGCATACTTTGGGGACTATCCATTCATTTATTTATCATGCACCTATTGACTAAAGCCTGAATTAGTGACAATTTACATGTCTCACATTTGTGAGGAGAGATATCGTCCTATTAGTTTTGCTTATTAATATCCTTTCAGAATGTACTTTCTTCAGATTTCAGTGAAATGCTCAAATTGTGTGTTGTCTTCTTTTGTTACGGAGAATATGCATAGAAGGAACAGTTTGTGGTTTTCTGCTAGGATATGTTTCTCAATCAACATTTAGAAATTCTTTTCTGATTCATGATCAGCTGTTGTGTTCTCACATTGAGGCCCCCTTTCTTTCCCAAAGGATTGCTATGAGGATTCACAGAGATCTTTGAAATATAAAAAAGCCTCAAGGCAGCCCATTTGAATGTATATTGATCACCTTCTTTCTCTGACCCCCAAGGCTACATAGTCCTCCTTTTCTTTGTTCCAGAACACAAGACATCTTGGGTCCTCTTATGGATGCTCTAGGCCTTCCTCACCTCACAAAAACCACCTGAATCCAGCTTAAAGGCTAGACTTTATTTCTCCTCATTTTCATATATCTTTCCAAAAAGCTTACTGCAGAAATATGCCCTTTCTTCCTACTCTTTTTTACCTCCTATTTTTATGTTCTAAACACACTGTTGTTTCAGTGTGGCAGTTTTCACACAGTTAAAACAAATTTTTAAGCTTAATTATTAATTTTGAGTGAGAAAGAGAGAAAGTAGGGGAAGGGGAGAGAGAGAGAATCCCAAGCAGGCTCCATACTGTCAGTGCAGAGCCTGACATGGGGCTTTAACTCACAAACTGTGAGACCATGACCTGAGCTGAAATCAAGAGTCAGATGCTTAACCAACTGAGCCACTCAGGTGCCCCAAACAAAAATTTTAAAGTTATGAAAATGTATGTGGTATGACCCCATATTCCCTAAGATTTTATTTAAAGAGGACTTCTATTCGATTTTGTAAACTGCTTTGTGTTACTCCAGAGCCATTTTAATTGTGTGTGTTATATTTTCATTCATTAGTAAATATTAATCGAACATCTAGTGCTTTGCTAGATATTAGTAGAGGGAGTAAAACACTGTCCCAATCCTTAGGGAGCTTATAATCGAGAAGGGAAAATAAGAGAAATATATGTACTATATAATATGAAGCAGATGTGAGAGATACCATAAATGAGATATATACACATTTCTTTGGAACAAAAGAGAAAACCCTATCTTGTACACAAGAATAAAAGCATATTATGGACTGATCCAGCCAGTTGTACTCCTCTAAAAAATCACTCCTACATCTCCTCTAATTTCCTATTATCTGGAGCATCATAATGGAAGTAATAGGGATGTTAAACTAAACTGTAGGTCTAATGAGAATACAGATGAAATTATTCTTTGGAGTGAAATAAATAAACTAAAATAAACCCGTCTCCTGTAAGAGAATGCCCCAGCAGGTAGCTTACTAATGAAAACAATGATTTCCAAGGGGTTGTGCATTTCAAAAGTTTTGGCAAAGTGCTAGTTTCTCAGAGGCTTTTCATTCAAAGAAGCAAATAGTATAGTTAGATGATTTCAGCCTTGCCTTCACCATCTGAAATTGAAGGAAGTGAAGAGGACAGTTTCCCATTCCCTTCCATACCCCTTCCCAAAAGTGGAAACTTGGTTGGTTCAGAGTGTGGCACAAGCTTGACATAACTAATTGGGGCAAATAATCAGCACAAGACATGGGAAATTAACCACCAAAGTCTCATTAGCATTAATGGGAATTGCACAACTAATTCCCTTCCCATTGTGCGCAATATTTACTTCATAATGTTTATCCTCACATTCTACAACTTCCAGCAGGAAGCAATGATTTATGGGTATGGGGCTGAAAATTCTTTTGGGTTCCTGTCATCTTCTTCCCACCATTACTCTTAGACTCTGAGGATGACCTCTGGGTGTCCTCATTGGCTTGCAGCACCCTGTATACTTATTGCCCTTCTATCCCTTCTTTTCCCATGCCACAGATCAACACTGCAGAATTACTATATAGAGTTTGTCTTGATATTTTTTCCAGAAATCAAAGAATTACAGATTTAAGATATGAGCAGTCTGGAAGGATTGGCTTGGCTAGAATATATGAAAAGCCACCTGCTGGTATCCTTTCTGTCCTTTGCTTTCTGTTTTTCATATACCATTCCACTCTGGTCAGAATCTCTTACAGCTACAGCCTCCGTAGATAACATCAGACTATCTACATATATTATTGCAATGGTATTTAGGGGATTCATGGTATCATATCATCCAGATCTTTCATTTTTTTAACTTCTTTCCTCCAAAGTGGAAAGATTTTAGATTTCTTTAATTCCATTTACCCCCTCCTGTCTAAGAGTCTCTTGTGTATATGCAACTTTGGACCATGCTGTATAGTTTATGCTAACACTGTGATCTGTGGTGAACTTTTGGTGTGCCTGGGATTTGGAACCATCGTGAATTAGTTTGACCTCTGAGGGAGCTAGAGACCAGGTAGCCAAGGTTAATCATGTGGGCATTTCATGCCTAAATGACCTACCCCAATAAAAACCCTGGACACATAGATTAAAGAAGCCAGAAAATAAAAAGAATACCTACAGTATTATTCTAGTCATATGAATTTCAAAATACAAATGAAACCCTATTATAGTATTCTAGTAAAAACAACAAATTAAAAAAAAAAAAACGTGATTAAGGGGTACCTGGGTGGCTCAGTCGGTTAAGCGTCTGACTTCAGCTCAGGTCATGATCTCACAGCTGGTGGATTTGAGCCCTTCGTCAGGCTCTGTGCTGACAGCTAGCTCAGAGCCTGGAGCCTGTCTTTGGATTCTGTGTTTCCCTCTCTCTCTGACCCTCCCCTGCTCATGCTGTCTCTATGCCTCTCTCAAAAATAAATTAAAAAAAAAATTAAAAAACAACCAAAAAACGTGATTACATTTAAATCAGCATAGTGGTTACTGGAGGCACAAGACAATGACTAGGAGGGATTGGAGAGGGCTTTCTTGACCTAGGTAGTCATTATGTATTCATTTAATAATGAGTCATTGACCATTGATCGAACTTGTGTACTTATTTGTAGGCTTATTTTACAATAAAAATTAAAATGTATACAGTGAGATACATGGGTACTTAGACCTCTCCTTTCTGGTTATTTTCTGATGACAGTTTTATGAAATATTTCTTAACACCATGTTAATTTTTCAAACTAGGTATACACTACTGGAGAAAACTGTTACCATCTTTCTCCATGTTTTTCTGTAAGTCCTTATGTGTGACAACGGTGGTAGAGATAATTTAATATGTTAAAATGATCATCTTTTAAAATTTATAGTTAAATCAGTAGATGGAAATGAAATATAAATAATTTTGACTCAGTTTTGGCAAAGCTAGTAACGTATCAAGTTTGGAGTCTCCCCTGCCTGGTAGGAGGTGTTTGCCAGAAGTATTTGACACTTCACTCTGAAGGAATTGACTGAAGGAATCCTGCCTCTTGATGATATGCTACTTACCCCGATTTCCTCTTAAAGATTAGTAGAGAGAAATTTGCTGGTGAGAGCTCTGCCAGAAGCATTTATTCTGAAATTGTAATATAAGTAACTATGTCAACACACTGGAAACTTTGGGCTGGAAAAGGCTCTTCTTATTAAAAACTCAGACTTCCAAACCTTGCTTGAGGGTTATCTAATGAAAAGTGTGGCCTTTCACCTGTTGGACCTTTGCTGGAATCTCCAGAGGGGGTTTACTGAGAGAACACACCATGGGCAATGCTTCCTTATTTAGTAGGGCATCAGAATAATAACAGTAATAATATTTATGCCCTGGTCTCGTAAACTGTCTTTCTAAAACATACCACAGGCATTCTAAATTCACTATCTCATCACTCCTCCTTTGGGGCCTCCAAGGCAAAATGGCTTGTTTACCTCATATTTACATAAAAGTAATGAGAGAGAGTGTCCCATCAGCCTGTGTAACAGTTTTAACCTTCACTTGCTGGCCTGTGTCACACAGTCTTTTCAGATAACTTGTAGCTCATCTCTGAAAAATCCTTCAACACAAAAGTGTTATTAAATGCCTTTTAAAAACAAAACCAAACAAAACAAAATGGTAAAAATACTGCCATCTTAGGTTTTGCAAATGAAAGGGTATCGAACAAATTAGTTACCTACACATGAGTGAACCGCCTCCCCCCCCTCCTTTTTTTTTTTTTTTTTTGTTAAAATACTTTCCAAATAGTCCTGGGCTGTGTGCTTCCCCTACTCAGTCCCTAGTGGTGACAATAATTAGGTTTCTGACCTTAGGTTGAGGATCTTTCAGGGACAGGCACTTAAGCTTCATTTAACCCAAATTGATTTCATCAGGACACTGCTGAACATTAGATTTTATGCCACAACCTGTAGATAGCAACGGAGAAGGATCAGAAGATGAGTTCAGTGTATAAAAATCTCACTTGTCATTGTCTTTCTCTACCAGACTGAGTTGAGAAAAATCTAGTCTCAGTATTTGAGGCAATCTAAGACTCAGTCACATCCCTGTTCTCCCTTCAAAGACCCTTCTTCAGCTTCTTGCTCTCACGTGGCGCCTGCCTCCTTTGTCCGCATGAGGATACACGCTGCTTTATGAGCCACTAAAAGGATCAAAGTGACCCTGGGCTCACAGAAGATTTATATCATTCATGCGCACATTTAATAAAAGCTGGAATTTCATAGTTCTTGACTATTCTAGATTAACTATTGCATTCAGATATGTTTGGTCTTAATGGAATAAAAAGAAGAAAATGCTGATGTTAACCCTTACATAGACCAGTTTCTACTACTTGGTCTAAACTCAGACAGTTTGTTATTTTCTATGACATATATGAAGAATTGGTCATCATTCACCATCTCCCGTTTTTTAAAAATATATTGCACTGATTTCTTTATTTAAAGTGCATGCAGGTAGGTATGTGTGATGTTTAACATTTAAAAACTAGAACTGTTGTTTATGGTATATTAGAATCCAAGATTTGGAACCACATATCTTAAAACTAGAGGAGGAAACTTGTTTAACTTTAAATAAATGCTTGTATTGTATTTATTTCATTGGAGACTATTATCAGTATTAGCTTTGACCTCACTATGAAAGTGATACATGATTACAGAGATGTGATTAGTTATCTAGGGGCAAGGCTGTCCTCACACCCACCTTCCTGGGATTTTTCTAGTAACATCTGAACTGAAAACATCTCAGATGACCAGAGTATCACAGAGCCCAAACATGATTTTAAAAAGGAGAGCACCAGTCTCTTTTCATTCAGTTTGTTAAAACTGACAGTGGTCTGCTTACTAATTACTAATTCTTCCTGCACGCAGAAGTGAATCTATGGGCAACCCTCAGGTGCCAAACTCATTGGGCCAAATTCCTTCTCTAAATCTCTTTTCTGTTGTTTCCTGTATCTTCTGAGTGAGTGAATATGCAGATCTGGGGCAGAACTTGGCCTCTATCTGCAGCTCTTGTAAAGGGATCAGATCAGCCTGCCTGTGAGGCTCTCTAATTGGAGGTTTATGGTAATGCAATTGTTCCCCACCGGCAAGGCAACTCTCAGCACTCCAAGCATTCAGAAAGTGAGAAAGCCAGGTTGATGGACAGGCAGTCCCACTCCAACTTTGCCTATGTTGGAATGGCCCAAGGTCGTCCCATCTGGCGACCCCAGAGCTCCAAATTGGTGTCTGTTGCCATCAGCACTGTTGTAAGATGCTGCCAACTCATAGAAGTTATTGTCTTCTTGGAGTTTTGGGCTCAAGGCCTCTCTTCAGATAACAGGGGTGGAAAGAAAGGAAAATGTGGGTCCTCCTCCTGCTAAGGATATAGCCTTTCTTTGAAATTACATGGAGTGTAAGTATGGGAGGAATTACTCAGGCCTAAGGAGAAAGTGAGAACTGGAAATGGCCAGGCACTTGGAAGGATTAATACATGTCAGGGTATTTATCTCACTTTTGCTACTAGGCATTATCAACCAGTTTATTGAGAGGCTTAACTTAGTGGAATTTCAAACATGAAATAGGCTTTATTTCTCTAAATACTATTTTCAACATTTGCTATCTCAGTCCCCTTCCAGCTGAGTAGCAGATCCCAAAACTTCATGATCACTTTAAATGATTAAAATTAATTCAATCCAGTTTAAATGCCATCTTCTCGCCTTTCCTCCCCTTCCCATAGCATAGACTTGAACTATATCTCTGAGAGATTTCTGGTGATATGGAAAACATGGTCTCTAATTTCTGTACTTGCCCAACTCTGGATCTTTCTTCTGAGATCTTCTTCTGAATTTGGCCTCATAGTCAGAGGTATGGAAACAGCAGTGGTCTCTAGTATGTTCTGTGTCTATAAGAATTTGTTGTCCTTCCAGGCTTATATGTAAGCCATATACACTATCTGTAAACCAGTGTGTATACGGTTTGCACTGAGAAGAGTCCAGTTTCACCCTATCACTTCACATTATTGAGTGACCCTACCACAGAATATTGTCTCATTTTTCCCTTTAATCTGCCAGTGGCCCATGACCCCAGCACCACTACTGCTGGATCATATCTTGCCCTAACCCATGGCTCCCTGGGTGGCCCCACTGCTCCCATATCATTTATTAAACTTTGTTCCCATTTAGTATCAGTCCCATAACACACTGAGGAATTCTTTTGAATATTTCACAGGCAAGTAGAAATTAGAATGGTACTCTGTACCTCCATTTCCTTCTTCCTGTCTTCAGTCTTCTCTAGAATAACAAAAACAAAAAAAAAGGTCACAGACACATGTTTACATATGCCCTCAGACTCCAGGGCTAATATGTGAAGTTCTTCCAAAAACATATTCTCCAGGTAGACCCCGTCTACTCTGCCTTTTAACCATGCCATAGTGGTCCTAAAGAGTCTCATCAAGTTGGAGCCAAAGGTGCATACTTCCTGTCTTGGTTGTACCCCATTCTCTATGGACTCCCCTGACGTGGCTCTTTTGAGAGGAGCCATCCTTCCAGGTTTAAATTGAAACATATATTTTATCAAATAAATGTGCTAACTGTCTTCAGAAGAGTGTTTCTAAAAGAGTAGTCCAGCGTGCAGTCTGCATTGAAATTCCTTAATGGCCCTGAAAAATGCAGATTCCTGGACCATTTTCCAGATTTATCAAATCAGAATCTCTGTATAGCGCCCAGGAATCTCTATTTTTAACAAGTCTCACACTAGAAACCTTTGCATCATAGAAGTTACAGCATTAGGATACCAGTGCATCCTTTCCTTGAGAGCATGAGAGGTTGATTCTGATCCCTCACAATGTATTAGAATCATCCTTAAGACATTTAAAATACACTTACCACACATCAGGGAAGATACCAAAGAAAATAGGAGTGATTTTTGTCTTTTTCAAACCCTACTTATACTTTTTTTTCATTACTTATTCTTTCCTGTATTTCAGTGATTTTGGACTGTGGCTTATCTCTCTTAAACTTCAATCTTTTAGAATTCGTATAAGGCTTTCTCTTATTCATTTGACCACAATTTGTGAAACTTAATGAGAAATTAAGTGACATGAATGTGAGTGTGTTTCACTGTCAATGTGATTATCAACTAAGAATGGAAATTTAATTTAATTTTCCCCTTTTACTTTACAAGACGTGCAGGAAGCACTTTGAATTCTTGATTTCTGGGGCTTCCTTCCCCCGGGATGCAGTTACTTATGTTTTGAACTAGAGGGCAACAACCTCCTATTATTTCTGTTCTGGTAGTCTAGGCTAATGATTGAATTAATACTGTTCCTTAGTGGGTGTTTGGGTAGTATGTTATGGTATTTTTGACACTTAATGGAGGAATGCTAAGTATTTGGAAATGGACAGAACAATCTTGCAAAAAAAATTGTCCTATGTCCTATATAACTTTCAGATATTTCATTGATTCAAACAATGCAAAACAAATAGCCAGCCCAGTGTATATTTTTAGTGTATGCAATTTTAACTATAAAGTCTGTTTTTACATACATAGAAATTTTTATTATTAGGTTTTCCTGATGAACCTTGTTTTCTTAATCTTACAAACTCTTCTTTAATTGGAATGTTTAGATCATTTATATTTAATGTAATTACCTACATACTGAGATTTAAGTCTACAAACCTATTTTTTGCTTTCTATCTTCTTGCCTGTTCTATTTTTTCTTGCTTTCTTTTTTTAGCCTCTTCTAAAAATGGCTAAGGATTCATGTATTACCTTATTAAATTCTAGTATAAATTAGTACTCTTTCATTCCTGAGACCAATGCAGGGACCTTAGAATACTTTATTCCAAATATACTTCTCTCACAAGGAACGACAAGTGTTGGTAAGGATGTGGAGACAGAGGCACCCTCACGCAGTGTTGGTAGGAATGCAACTGGTGCACCCACTGTGGAAAACTGTATGGAGGCTCCTCAAACATTAAAAACAGAACTACCCTAGGATCCACTAATTGTACTACTGAGTATATACCCAAAGGATACAAAAGCACTAATTTGGAAAGATATATGCACCCTTATATTTATTGGAGCATTATTTATAGTAGACAGATTATGGAAGCAGCTCAAATGTCCAGTGATAGACAAAGAAGATGGATAAAGAAGATGTGTTATGTGTGTATGTATGTGTATATATGTGTGTATACACATACATACAGAGAGGAGGTAGGTGCAGGAGGGATGGGTGAAATAAGTGCAGGGGATTAAGAGTACATTTATCATGAGCACTGAGTAATGTATAGAATTATTGAGTCACTATATTGTACACCTGAAAGTAATATAATACAGTATGTTAACTATACTGGAATTAAATTTAAAAACATAATAAATTTTTAAAAAAGAACAAATACAGTCTTTTCATTTTTTCCATTATTGCCATATAATTTAAAATTTCCCAAAGTATAATATTTTATATCTATTTCTGTTTCATTCTGTATTTTACCTCTCTATCAGCTTACTCATATATTTACCCTGTCCAATGTTCTTAATTTCTTCTAAGATGAATCATTTCCCTTCTGCTTTCAATATTCATTTATGATGAGTATGCAAGTGACAAAATTATATCAATTACTGATTCTTTGAAAATGTATCTACTTGGCCTTTACTTTTGAGGGATTAATTTTTCTTCATTGGGTATAGAATTCTAGATTGTCAGATATTTTCTTTCATCACCTTGAAGATATGGGTCACCTTGTTAGCTTTTGGCTATTGTTTCATTTCATTTTCTCTCTCTCCTTTCTCTCCTCTCTCCTTTCCTCCTTCCCTTCTTCCATTCCTCCCTTTCTTCCTTCTTTCCTTCCTTCCCTCTCTCTCTTTCTTCTTCTCTTCCTTTCTCTCTTTCTGAGACATCAGTTAATGTTCCTTTGAAGGTAATAGGTCCTTTTTGTTTATATGCTTTTAAGATTTTCTTTTTCTATTTGGTTTTTAGCAGTGTACTATGATTTCTATAAGTGTTTTCACTTATAGAAATATTATTTTCACTTATAGAAATATAAGTATTATAGAAAATATAAGTATTTTCATTAGTGTTGTTTTATCCTCGTTGAGGTTTGTAATAACTCCTGAATTTTGATTTCAAACTTGATGCTTGTAGTAATTATTTTAGTTTCAGTTTTGGAAAATTCTCAGCTGTTATCTTTTCAAATACTGCTTTTGTCCATTTTACCTCTCTGTTCTTTCTTGGATTTCAGTTGCAAGCATGTAGCCCTATCACTATATGTTGTATGCTCTATTTTGTATTTTCTATTTTTTTAAGGTTTTTTTTTTTTTTTTTTTTTAAGGTTTTTTTTTTTTTTTTTTTGAGAGGGGGTGTGTGTACAAGCAGGGAGGAGGGAGAGAGAGAGAGAGAGAGAGAGGGATTGAATCCAAAGCAGGCTTCATGCTCTCAGCATGGAGCCGACGTGGGGCTTGGTCTTATGAACTGTGAGATCATGATCTGAGCTGAAATGAAGAGTTGGATACTTATCCAACTGACCTACCCAGGTACTCTTTATTTCCCATTTTTTAAATTTCTCTTTACTTTAGTCAGGATTTTTTTTAAAGCTATCTTTCAGTTCTCTACATCTCTCTTCATCCAGGTGTAATCTTTGGGTTTCTTTGGTCAAACCCGTTCTTTGAGTTATTAATTTCAGAGTTTTATATATCTTCTTGTTTTTACTTTAAGCATTTTGATTTAATTTCATTTCATAGTTTTATTTCTTTGTGAATGTTATCAAATTTGTCTTTTAATTCCTAGAATATAGCAATAATAAATAATTTATGGTCCTTTTTGGATGACTGTCTTGATTCCTTATGGGTCTTTTTCTATTTTCTTTTTCTCTTAGCTTTCTCTTGGTAGTCATGTCTTATTTTCTGTATATCTGGTCATTTTTTATTGAATGCCAAAAGTTATATATGAAAAAGGGCATATTAAGGTGTGGTTCTGAGTTGTGTTATTTGGGGAGGTGGTGGTGGTGGTGGTGGTAGTGGTGGTTGGTGGTGGCTGTGGTGATAGGCAGCTAGAATATTCTGTGCTAGATATCCTACATTGACTTTTATCAGTCAAAGCTTTGCTAATTGAAATCTGAATTGCAGTCTCTGATAAGGTTAAGCTATTAGTGATTCATTCATATTCCTAGGGTGTTCTCCTTTGACATACTAACAGCAGGTTTATGGTGTTTGAACAGGGCTCCTGATCTTTGAGAAGATTATCACTCCAATTTCTGCCACTTAGTTATATGAGTTTATTGAAAGCTCTACTTGGTTTCTCAGCTTCTCAGCCTCTTCTTTCTAAATTGGCAATTAACTTAAGGAGGAAAGTGGCCCCAGATGCTGGAGTCATTCCCTGAGCATCCTCCCTCTCTTGGATCTTGGCTTCATAATTCGACACTGACACAGTAAACTCTCTATGCCATCTAACTGGTAGTTTTCAATTTTTCCTAGTTATTTTCAGTGGTAGAGTTTTTCAAAAAACAAATCTATGCTGCCATTACTAGAATCAGACTAAAACCAAAATGTTTTTAATGATTTTTAATATTTCCTGAATTTTCTACAAACAATCTAAAGAATTAGACAAACCACACATTCTGAGGGAACAGTGCCAAGACTGCCCTCCTGTCTGCACTTCAGACAGCAACCACAAGTTGAGGGGTTTTCAGGACCACCCTCAATTCAGTCTGGTTGGCTATAAACTCTGCTATCCCCACAAACTCCTTAGGTTGGATAATTTGATGGAACAACTCACAGAACTCCATAAAGCGGCATACATATGATTATAGTTTTTTTTCTGTAGCAAAAGGATACACTTTAGAACCAGCCATCAAAGGAGATGCATAGGATAAAGTCTGGGAGAGTTCCAAATACAAAGCTTCCATGTTTTTAACATGTATTACTCTCTTGGCATTGATGTGACAATATACACAAAATATTGCTGAACCTGGAAAGCTCATTTGAGTTTCAGTATCCAGAGTTTCTTTTTTATTGGGGTTTTATCATGTAGTCAATGATTTATTGAATCATTGACTATGTAATGGAACTCCGTCTCCAATCACTGTCCTTTGCCCAGAGGTCTAGCTGATATCCTGTAGCTTAATTCTCTAATCATAGTTGGTCTTTCTGGGTTGGCCTTTCCCCATCCTAGATCTTCTTATTAACATAAACTATCAGGAATGTCCTTGGGGCCCCACGATGAATAACAAAAGTACTCTAATCATTTAGGAAATTCCAAGGGTTCAGAGGTAGAACTGGAAACAAAAAGGCTAGCTCTGGCTCTCTCTGAGGGATGAGATCAAATTTTTTATTACACAGGAAAATTTGGGGGAAATTGAGGAAGGATTTCATAATGTTTTCTACAGAATGTTACATACTACTGACTAAAATTATGCTTGAAGTGTTTGCCAATATAATACAGCTATATCAGTCTACATTTATGGCTATTAAGTCATAATGGTTCTTTGTGGTGATATGAACACTGGACTCTTCCCTCGTATTGTCTAGTGAAATCATATTAGAGCATTGACATATGGAAGCATTATTTTATCTTAAGGTATTTTTCCTTTTTTAAAAGTTATTTTTCCCTCCTTTTTTTTCCTATATACATTTAGATTTATAATATAAATACAGCATTACATATTTCTTTTTCAAATTAATGAATAAGTGAGCTATGAATTTTAACCAGGATAATGAACCATGATTTACAAAATATTTATTAAAAAATAGATGCTACCAGCTGCATTAGCCTCCAACAAGAAAGTGAGCCTGTTCTTTTGAAGCTTTGAAGCCAGGCATTGACTTCTTTCTAGTTATAAAAATCCTAGATGACATCTTCTTTCAGTATAAGTCTGTTTCGTCTCTGTACAAAATCTGTTTAGTGTAGCCACCTTCATTAATTACCTTAGCTAGATCTTTTTAACTTGCTGTAGCTTCTACATCAGCACTTGCTGTAGCTTCTACATCAGCACTTGCTGTTTTACCTTGTACTTTTCTGTTAAGAGATGGCTTTTTTTTTTTTAAATCTTGTGAACCAACCTCTGCTAACTTCACACTCTTCTTCAGCCTCTTTACCTCTCTCAGCCTTCATAGAATTGAAGAGAAGGCCTTGCTCTGGATTAGGTTTTGGTTTAAGGGAATGTCGTGGCTGGTTTGATCTTCTCTCCAGACCACTGAAACTTTCTTCCTATCGGCAATAAGATCATTTCACTGTCTTATCACCTGTGTGGTCACTGGAGTGGCACTTTTAATTTTCTTCAAGAACTTTTCCTTTGCATTTACAGCTTGGCTAACTGCTGGGCACAGGACACCTAGCTTTTGGCTTGTCTGGGCTTTTTACATGCCTTCCTCACTCTGCTTCATCAATTTCTAGCTTTTGACTTAAAAAGAGAAACATGTGACTCTTCCTTCACCTGAACACTTAGAGGTCCTTGTAAGCTTATTAATTGGTCTAATTTCAATAATGTTGTATCTCATAGAATAGGCAGGCCTGAAGAGAGGGAGAGAGATACGGAGAGAGTCAGTCAGTGGAGCAGTCTGAACACACACAGCATTTATCAATTAAGTTTGCTGTCTTAACATGAGCATGGTTCATTGTGTCCCCTACAATTATAGTAGTAACATTTAGATCACTGATCACAGATCACCATTACATATAACTAAATTTTTGAAATAATGTGAGGACTACCAAAATGTGACACAGAGACATGAAATGAGAAAATACTGTTAGAGGAGCGCCTGGGTGGCTCAGTCGGTTAAGCGCTGGATTCGGCTCAGGTCATGATTTCGTGGTTCATGGGTTCCAGCCTCACATCAGGTTCTGGGACGACAGCTCAGAGCCTGGAGCCTGTTTCAGATTCCTTGTCTCCCTCTCTCTCTGCCCCTCCCCCACTCATGTTCTGTCTGTGTCTCAAAAATAAATAAACTATAAAAAAATTAAAAAGAAGAGGGAAAATACTGTTGGAAGAATGGTGCCCACAGACTTGCTAGTTGCAGGGTTGCCACAGACCTTCAGTTTATAAAAGCAAACAAACATAGAAGGAAAAATCACATAATATCTGCAAAGTACAATGAAGTACAGCACAATAAAAGAAGATATGCCTGTATTACTTCAAGAAAGATGGGAAGATGATGATTTGGGATCAATTTCTTAACTATAATCTAAAAGAAGTGGAGATATTTATAATTGGGGTAGATGAGCAGAAAGAGAGGAAGGGAGCTATAGGCAATGTGGACAAAAACGTTCCCTGTTGCCAGGAGAAAAATAAAAAAACAATCTAAAGAGAAATCTTATACATTTATGAGGTTTTCTAGATGTCACACCTAGGCAAGCAATGCTGTATAAAATATTAAGCAGCTGTAATGCTGACTGAGAAAATTTATGGAGTCTGAAGTACCTGTCTTAAATCATACCTGCTCCTTACCTCTGTTTCTCACTCTTTAACCAAGTTTCTCTGAGGGCTTATGTTGTGCCTCTTTATTTCTTTGGATTTTGTGCAAAGACTAAACTTTCAAGAAAACAGAACCCCAGGGGTAGAGTATTAAACACAGAGAAGGTTATTTCCATGACAGGGAGGGCCGCTGTTGGCTGGAGCTGTTTATTTTGGATGCTGAGCATGTTATCATATGTAACAAATCATACTTTGTTTCTTCATTCCCTCCCATTCTATTTTTCTGTTTATTCTTTTTGCAATTGTTTATCCAGCAACTTCTGGTTTACATGTCATGTACTAGAAACTGTAAGAGATGAAAAGTTGTATGAAACCTAGTCTCCAGCTTTCACATTCTTTCACTGAATTTGGAGGAAAAAGTAAATCTTGCAGCAGATCTTGCAAATAAATTTTGTTTATATAAATAGCTAACATACCAAGTTATGTGATAGGTGCTTCTTTGAATGAATTAAAGAGTCATTAATAAGAAGAGAAGAAGGAGAGAATTGTGTATTATTGATGACTTCTTTTATTCATTTATCCACTAATTTCAGGGAAAAATACATTAATTGAGAAACTATTATGTAATCAACTTTTGCATAGGCAGCGAGGACTGGTGATATCCAGTAGTTTTTATTCTAGTGGAGAAAACTGTAGATAATAAACAGTATAATTTCAGATATTATATTCTGAAGGGATATATAGGTTCTGAAGGAATGAAACCATTCTGAAGGAATGAGATTTGAGGGTGGTTAGGAGGGGAATTATTTTACTTGAGACTGTCAGGGAAGGCTTCTCCAAGGAGATAACATTTGAATTGAAACCTCAGCCAAGTGAAAT
The DNA here is from genome assembly GCF_008692635.1 of Crocuta crocuta. Classification (NCBI taxonomy): domain Eukaryota; kingdom Metazoa; phylum Chordata; class Mammalia; order Carnivora; family Hyaenidae; genus Crocuta; species Crocuta crocuta. The sequence goes on from NW_027532203.1 coordinate 22,595,458, forward strand.
AGCCAGCATGCATGTTCTTTAGGGAGAACATTAAAGCAAGAAGGGAGAGTACCCATAAAGAAGCTTCTCAGGCAGCAGTAAACTTGCTAGGTCAAGGAGTGAGGGAGAAGGAGAGTGGTGGGATGTCAGGCTGGTTCATCTGCAGAGAGAGGCAGAGCCTGATCATGTAGGATCTTCTAGATCAAAGGAAGGAATTTGAGTTTGATTCTAAACCCAAATTCTAGGGGGATTTTGGTAAAGGAATTTAAGAAGAATGCAGGACTTAATTTACATTTTAAAATAGTCATTCTTCCAGTAGTGTAGAAAGTGATTTGTAAGAAACAAAGGAAAGAATCAGAGAGATTAGTAGTTCAGTGAGAGATATTGGTTGTTTAGACAGAAGTGGCTCTCGTGGAGTGGGAAGATTCCATGCACACTCTAGAGTAAAGGAGAACCTGCAGTATTTGGTGCAGGTTTGCAGATGAAGGGTAGAGAGGACAGAGGAGGAAACATAACACAACCCTGCTGGCTTGAACTACTCAGTGGTGGGAGGGGCTGTGTAATGAGTCAGGAAAAACTGAAGGAAGAATTTATTTGCAGAGATGATACACTTGAGATGTATGTGAGGTGTTCAATAAGAACTGCTAGGTAGGGAGCTTGGTGTATATGCTTGAACTTTATCAACAAAGTCTGGTTTGGGATTTCAAAAACTTCTATGGCGGGGCGCCTAGGTGGCTTAGTCGGTTAAGCGTCCGACTTTCGCTTAGGTCATGATCTCGCGGTTCGTGGGTTCGAGCCCCGCGTCGGGCTCTGTGCTGACTGCCGGCTCAGAGCCTGGAGCCTGTTTCAGTCTGTGACTCCCTCTCTCTCTGACCCTCCCCTGCTCACGCTGTCTCTCTCTCTCTCTCTCTGTCTCTCTCCTAGAAATAAAAATAAAAAATATAAAAAAAAAAACAAAAACTTCTGTGGCATAAGCATCCTGATAGTATTCAAAATCATGACACCTGAGCCCCTAACTTTTAGGAAGAAAGAGTAAAGAGAAAAAAAAGCTCAAAGAGAATGCATGGAGGAAGTAGAGCATGTAAAGGAACCAAGTAGTTGCAGTGAGCTAGGAGAAAAACTAGGAAGACAGCTTCATGGAAACTAAGATGAAAAGAGTATTATCTTATTATATCCCAGCCCATTGGGTTTAGTACTTTGAATCCTCTGTAGACCCTTAGTTCCTTTGTTAGTTTTGCTAAATGTCAGTCAGTAGATCAAAATAGCAGTGTTTCAAGGGTGACCATTTGGTGAGCATCTTTCCAGTATTCTAGACAGAAGATAGGGCACTGGGGCATGGCAATCATAGAAGAAAGTCTGAGTAACCTGACATAGGGAGATTTGCCTATCTGGACTTGGAGAATACCTATGGGCCCCAGGATCCATATCAATGATTATTAAACTATTCTCTGTTATACTGCACTTCTAGAACTATACTCCACTTTCTCTCTGCCCCAGGGACCTGAGCTGCATGGACTTGACCAATGGGCTTGCTTGCTCATGGCTTCTGGTTTGGTTCCGACAACATGGAACTATAGTAGGAGATGAGACAGTGGGTTTGGGGATTTTATTCACCCAGTCCCCTCTGTGCTATCATCTGAGTCTTGTTTCACTAGTCTAGCAGAATTCACAGATCTATTCAAGGGAGTTGTCTGTATATCTCTCTCCTTCCAGTCGTCAACAGCTCCTGCCCTCATCACTTCAAGCTGGGGACAGCAACAGGGCTATTGTTAGCACTGGTGTTCTACTGGTTTCTCTGTATCCTGTCTTTACTTTTGAAAATTGTTTTTCTATGAGATTTTCATCAGTTTATCCTGAAATAAATGTGCTATTTCTCATTTGACACCAAATGATACAGAAATTATGACCCAGTCCGAGTAATAATCAAATATTAGCCAAGCTTGTGTCATAGATTCCAAGTGACATAGGAATTCAGAGAAGGGAAAGGGAAGTAGGAGTGAGAAAGATTGGGAGGTCAGGAGAAGGCTTATGTAGGAGATGAGATGAAACTGAACCCTGCAGAATAGTTGGTGAAGGGAGGGTATTAAACAGTCATGGGCAAAGAGATCCAAGTTTTAGGCAAGAAGAAAAATATGAGCAAAATCACCAGGTGGATGTAAGTGAACTGTTTTAAGAAGTGGAGTTTTAGATCCACTCAAGGTAAAATTTGTAACCTGGCCTTGACTTGTCCTTGTCAGACTGTACACTCTGTCCAAGTGTGGTAAAATAAAACATATATTTAATTATTTTTTTCAGAGAGAGAGAGAGAGAGCAGGGAGGGTCAGAGAGAGAAGGAGACACAGAATCTGAAGCAGGCTCCAGGCTCTGAGCTAGCTGTCAGCACCGAGCCCGATGCGGAGCTTGAACCCACGAACTGTGAGATCATGAACTGAGCCCAAGTCAGATGCTTAACCGACTGAGCCACCCAGGTTCCCCAAAGTAAAACATATATTTAACCTTTGTTCCTAGTCCTTGCACAGAGTTCTCAAGAGCCTAGGAATGTTCTAAAATACAGAATTGCTTTCTTTATTACTCGTAAGGAGTCCTTTTCACCATGCCTGAGTTTCTGCTATAGGTTACTCAGGGTGGGGCCTCTTCATAATTTCAGGATGGAGCTGGCCACCAGAAAGACCTAGCACAGGTTTAGGAGGTTGGGAATTTCAGGTCCACTCTCTAACTTCGGGTTGAAGAAAAAAGCTGGACATGAGGTTATAGAAACTCTTGAATAGCCTTTGGGTTGGTGAATGCGTGAATGTGCTAGGGGTGGCATACCTAGAGAGGGTGCTCCTCACTTCCATACTTTTCCCTTTGCATCTTTTCCACTTAGCTTTTACTGAATTGTACTGCTTATAATTACACAGTAATCATACACAAAGCATTTTCTTGAATTCTGTGTCACTAGCCAATTATAGAATCTGAGGACAGAGTCATGGGAATCCTTGAGTTTATAGTCAGGTCATCTGAAGCATGGGTCACTGGGACCCCACTTGTGGCTGGCATCTGAAGTGGGAGTAGTCCTACAGGATGAGTCTTTTTAAGTTATGGAATGTGCTGCAGACCCTAGCTAGGTAGTGTCAGAGTTGAACTGAATTGTTGGACACCCAGTTGGTGTCAGAGAATTGGTTGTTGGTATTGGAGGAAAATAAATCAAAACAAGCCAATCACAATTTCTTTCACTTTATATCAGAGTACTCTGATTCAAAACAGCCACAGGTTGTGAGTTTTGATCCTGTCTCTTCCCATCAAAAAATTCTCAGTAGCAAATCCATTTTCTGAGTCAGCAACATGGCGCAACCTGCAGTGCTCCAATCAGGCCAGTTGGTGTGACTGTCCTCTGGACATCCTATAAGGAAGGGACATAACTGCCCTGTGGCAGTGCAGGAACCTATTCATTGACAGGAAGCTTAATGAGAATAAACACAGCCAGTGTTTTCTTTCTTCTTTCTTTCTGTCTTTCTTTGTAAACTGGAAGGACTTTAGCTAATGCTCCATAAAAACCGGCTTAATATACAGTTATTACAAAGCTTCAGATTTTTGACAGATTAAGTGCTAATTAAATCACCTTACTGTGAAGGCACTAAAAGGTCACAAGATGAATTAGTTCAGGCCATCTTCTCTCAGTCTTTAGCAACCAGCTCCATTCAGAACTGCCTTCCCCCACCAAGAAAAAGAAAGAAGAATAAAAGAAAAAGGAACTGGAAATTATGACCCTCTAAATGTCTTCAGGATGGGAGGCTATGAAGAATGGCACTGCCTTGTCATGGGAGGCAGATGGGTTTTTATCAGCTTGGAAGGCAATTTTCTACTTTATTTTTTTCCCTCTTTGGTTGACTGTGATCCATAATGTTGCATTTTGCCCTTTAGGAAGAATTTTCCAGTTGACAGACTTGAGAGCCATATCCTATCCCAGTGCTTGGGAAGGAAGGAGAAGGGACTTCAGCCGGACTTAGTATTTTTAACAATACAGTAACAACTGTTCCTTTAGAATTTCTTTTCTTTCTCTGGTTGTGCTGAAGAACAAAACCTCAAATTTATATAGCAGATTGCTGCTCTCATAAATGCAGTTTTGAAGGTTCTGATAAAAAAAAATAAGGCAATGCATCCTATACATTAAGGATTACTGTTAAGAAGGAAGTGTATGGAATACTGTTACTGAAGCGTGGCAGGACCGATCCAGGATTACTAACAGCCATAGTAGTTGTAATTTGAAAAGAGTAGCAGTGTTTATTTTTCTGCTTTTTTACTCGCCTGAATAACCCATTTACAGAAAAACCTCAGACACGAAAGAATAAAAGTCAGTTTGAGAAAATAGGAACATTATTTCCTACAATGGCAAATCTGGTAGTATTTTTTTTTTCTGCACAGGTAAAAATGACACACAATTCTAGGTTGAATCTTTGTGCTTAACTACCCCAGCTCTGTCTCTTAGTAGTCAATATCTAATGTGGCTCTGGGCAGGAGCTGTTAACACCCAGGGTTTTGGTCTAATAGCTTAGCTACAGCTGCTTTAAACCAGTCCTGGGGGCCCCTAAGCATACTTCGATCATATGTATATGCTATTTTATATTGATCTGCTCTCTTCCAGTTAATTTTTCATCCAGAACTTACTAGGGAAATCATATGCTCACTCTTGAGATCATTTGAACATATATACACATAGACTCAAGCTCATCCAAACATAAACATTAGTTCTTGCTTCCTTATGTCTCCTTGTTCTCTCTTTAATCTTAAAGCTTCAGAAAGCTTGCTAACTGGGAAGAGTTTCAACAAAACTTGGATTGGGGTGGGTGGCCATATAATCATTATATGGCCTTAGGTGTAGAGTTTTGCTAAGTTCAAACTACATTACAGAGAAAGTACAAGATCCTGGATGATAGGGTGTTTTGAAGCAAAAGGAAATAAACCTTTTACTCATTCTCCTCATCCTTTGTTAGCTGTCTCCTCATGTGTATCTTAGGTTGCTCTCATTTAACGAAATGCAGAGAAATCCCACGATTATCCACAGTCATTTGGTACCAGTTTCTGAACCCAAGTTTCTCTGACTCTAAAGGCCACACTCTTTGCACAGCACTACTCTCAGCCTCTTTAGACTTTATTCACTTACTGAATTAGCATTTTTACTTTCCTATAAGGTGGAAGAGATTATGACAGCTGATCACATTGAGTCCTCATAAGCACACAATTACCATATGAGATGGGCTGCAGACTGCCTCCCATGGTGCTTGTACTATCCATATTTTACAGATGAAAGAGCCATGATCCTAAGAGGGTCACAGTTGGGAAGTGGTGGATCTAGGCCCAGATTCATGTCTTCCAACTCCTTTTTTTTATGCTTATTTATTTTTGAGAAACAGAGAGACAAAGAGTATAAGTAGGGGAGGGGCAGAGAGAGAGGGAGACATAGAATCCAAAGCAGGCTCCCAGTTCTGAGCTGTTAGCATGGACCCTGATACGGGGCTCAAACTCAGTGACCACGAGATCATGACCTGAGCCGAAGTTGGATGCTTAACCAACTGAGTCATCCAGGTACCCCTCACATCGTCGAACTCTTGATGTAGGTTGACTTTAGTTATACCTAGCTGAATTGGTTGTTCGGGCTTTTCTTAACTTCTGTTTCCCTGCTGTTAGAGTCCATGTGGTGGCTCTGTTTCTCTAACATTACAGCAAAAAAGATAAAGTGCCATATTTATTTATATGCTTTCTTCGTTATTCTGGATATTGTATCAGTGAAATAACAGATGAGATTATCTGAGGGTTTCTTCTTAAAGAAAGTCCCAGTGAACAATTGTCCCTGATAGTAACTATAGCTATAAGCAGTATCACTTTTCTTCAGAGGGCTGGTTTAGATGGTTCAATAAGAGAAGTTCAGTAGGTGTAATTGTAATTAACTCTTTCACTTACTTTGAACAAAAATGATTTAATGGGATCTAATATACTTAACAGTTCTGAAGAAGCTTCAGATATTTAAGAGCCATCAAATAAAACTGGAGAGAAGAAATGGGAAGAATACAGGATGCTAAAAAAGTGTATGCACCATTACGGCTCAGTATGAAGCTCAACTTCATTGTTGTCAGTAGCCAGATGTTTTTAACCTGTGTTTTGACCTTGGATATAATCTGAGAAGTAGCATCTCTAGAACCCTCACATTCCTCAGAGCTCACCACTGTTGCTGGGACCGAGGGAAGCTCAGTATTTGGATTGTGTCTGCTTGATGCTTCTGCCCAGGTTCCTAAAGCACTCACTCTTGGTGGTAGTGTGCATCACCATCCTCCTTTATTACCATCCCACCAAGGTCCTCACTCAGGAAAAGACAGATGAGGGCTCTGTTGGGCTTTGTACCCTGGATAATACACTCTACCAGAAGGAAGGTGGCCTGTTCTACCCATCCAAGCCTTTCTTCTTCTAGTCCTTCTATTCTTTCTATCAGAAATGCCCTATCCCAGCTCTCCTCTTGGTAATTCTGATCAGTCCTCTAACTCAACCCATGTGCTCATTCCAGGAGCTTCACCTATATGTTCTATTTCTTGTTTCCTATCTTCTCAGCTGAACTTCTTTGTCTACACGTGTCAGTCTTCTGACCTCATTTCTAATACTTGGTCTCTGTTTATTGAACGTGTGAATAGATCATTTCAGTTATTTATAGGTAGCATTTTGCAGTATGTAAGGTTGTAATACATTTGAGCTCTGGCTGGTTAGCTTTGTAATTCTTGAGAACTCATGCTATTCTCCATGCGAAGAATGAACTTTCAACTGAGAAGACACTTTTATACATTCCCACATCCACAGGCTACCTTACACTTCATTTATATCATCTTTCCCACAAATATTAGTCCAGATCTAAATTTTTATACAAACCTTATTCAGTCTGTTCTTCCAAAATCTTACATCCTCATATTCTGGGTTACTTGGTGGGCATTTACATATAATATTATACTTATAATAATTATTTTCTTTAAGTGTTCTTCTTTTTCATTTGTGCTGTAAATAATTGTGTGGTAATTGGCTCTAAACCATAAACTTTGGGCAGTTTTCTGATAATCACAGGCACACAAAATAAATGCTTATTCTTACTGTTAAATTCTCCTTTTATCTTCGATATCCACTTGGTACTTCTTCTATTTTAGTTTTCTTCAGGAGATAATAATACCTATCCATTTCTATATATGTCCTCTTTCTCCAGTTGAGGGTTAGTCTATGTATCTCCCTCCCATAGTGCACAGTTTGGTGTCCTGTCCACAGTGGATGCTCAAAAAATACTTGCTAATGAACTTATCTCCATGGATTTTTGTTTACAGCATCAAACAACATAATGCTTGTGAAAGCGATTTGCAACAAAAAAAGCAAAATGTAAATGTAAGGGATTAATGCTGTGATTCAATGAACCCAGTCCCAGGCAGGCATGTGATTTGATGGTGATGATTCAAATCCCGTAGGTCAATATGCAACAAATCCTTCTCAGATTCACTTCCTTTTAAAAGGCACAATATTATACAGGTTTATAATGTCACGTTTCCTAGTTTTAAAAAAGTACACTTCTAGCTGAATGTGTGTCACGCTCTGGGGCCCTACACATCTAAATATTTAACAGGATTGCTTTATATGCCCTTATGCCGATGTTGCCGATATGTGATTTGGCTTTTGCCCAGTGGGTCCCTGGGCTTTTCATCATCCAGTGCATATATTGGCTGCAGAGTGCCTGGGCAGCAAGAATAGTGGGGTTGCTGAGGCATCGAATGCAATCAGAATGTTATTTAGAAAAGCTGGCTTGGCAGCCAAGCCTTGCACACATCTTTTATTACACTGTATCTTTGTGACATATTATTTCTGCTTCACAAGGTCACCTGACCCTGAATGGGACCTGTGGTCCATTGATAACACGGCTGGATGACGACTGTGGCATGAGTTAGGACTGGACACAGACAAGGATGCATCTCTAAAAGTCCCAGCCTGCCTTGGCTGAGTTCTCACATTTCTCTTGTACTCCTTAGCTTTCCCCTTTTCCTGTTATTGGTGTGGGAGGAGAGTTAGAATGGGCAGACTGTGGTTTAATAAAGATCTTCCTTCCAGAATAGGAGAGAGAGGGGTTAGGTGGGAATTGTAAGGAGAAGGTAAAATTCATTACTTCCTGCATATGAATTTCAGTCCTAAGATGAGAATCTATGTCCCAGCATCTGGAACAAGACTTCTCTCCCTGGGTCTTTCTCTTTGTCTTTGTATGTCTGGTTCTTACCACAGGCCAACTCTTTGCCACAAGCTCAGAATTCTACTAAGGAACATTTATCTATTCTTAGGTTTGATCTCCATCTAAGCAGAGAATGATTTGCTCTTTGACCAGTTCACTCAACTGCTACTTATTCAGTATCTAGTGTGTACCAGGCACTGTCTCAGTTGTTAAGACAACTGAACAAGACAAAGGTGGCCTTTTCCTTCATGGAATTTATGTTCTAGTAGGGACATACAGACGTAAACAAATAATAAACTGTCAGTAATGATACATACTATGATGGAAACATAATAAGGTGAATTGATTTAATTTAGATTGAGGGTAGTAGAGGAGGACCTCTCTGAGGAAGTGATATTAAACTGAGATCGGAGTGACAAGGTACCAGCAGTGCAAAGGTCCTGGGAAAGAGTGGCTTAGAAAAAGGCTGTGAGACATGGGTAAGTCTTTTTTGAAAACATACTGAAGTCCATGCTGTGGAATACAGTGGCCATGGTGGGGTCAAGTCAAAGGAGTGGGCACCATCAGACCCCACACTTGTGGGTTACTAAGGAGTGAGGGTTTTATTTCATACAAATGGAAATTTGCTGAAGGATTTTATATGGGGAGAGGATGTGTTTCGACTTACATTATAAAAAAGAAGTCACTCATTTATTTGTGTTTCTTAATGGCACACATATACTTATCTCTAAACAATATAGTTTTACTTTTTGACTTTTATGAGTGGAATTGCATTCTATGAATTTTTTAGTGTCTTTCTACTTTTGTTCAAAGTTATGTTGGTGAGAAAAAGAAGAGAGAAGTTATAACTATGTGGGTAATAGTTATCTTTACTGGGAAAGGAAAGGGTCACATGGGAGCCTTTGAGGTACTAGAAAAGACTCATTTCTTAACCTATGTAGTCTTTATACTGGTGTTTGTTTTATATGTAAGTATTAAATGATACAACTAAGTGTATAAATATTTCTAAATGTATTTTGAAAAGAATGACTATTAACACTACATTTAATAAGTTTTTTCATCAAAGTCTAAATCTAAGGTTAGAGACAATTTCCTGGGAAAGATTAATTATCTTTCCTCTCACAACGGACTTCTCAGAGTGGTAAAGAAAGAAGGCAGAGGAAAGATGGTGTCTTCCTGGGCAGCAGATGTGCAGAGAATATGAGTGGTGTAGGAGAGAGGACTAGGATGCTGGGAAGTCAGGAGAATGTTTATAGTCTTAGCTCACTTCACCAGCTTGCCCTATGCCTGGAGCAAGTCACATCTGCCCTCTGAACTTAGAGTCAGCATATATGAATGGAGAGGTGACCTGTTATTTTGGTTGGCACATGGTAGCTAATTTATACATATTTGTCTATTTGGATACTTTGATTGTGATAGACCCTAACACTCACCTCCTCAGGACATCTCTGGCCTTCAGATTCTTTTACTCTGCAGCCTAGGCTGGAGAACTGTACTCCTATAGCATTTTGTGTTTCTACTTCAAGGTTAGAAGTGATCACAGCATGACCTGACAGTCAGCTGTGTACACATGAGCAGAATCCCACCATCTAGCACATCCATGAGATCATCCTCAACAAATTATTTTTAATTCAATGCCTTTCTTTTTTTCAAAGGTATGGATTCTATAAGGTGAGTTCACCTGAGATAAGGGTAAATATTGTTGATATATTCTTATTCTAATACATAGATTCAACATGATTTAGGGTCAGATAGAACTGAGTTCAGATCCTGGCTCTGGTTGGTAGCTGAGTAATTTGGACCAACTCACCTCTAAGTCTATATTTTCTATATTTCCTCAGGCACAAAACTGGAACCCCAGTACTCATCTTGTAGCTTTGTGGCAATCACTGTGTGCAGCACAGTGCACATCACACAGTGGGCCCTCAGCCCACATGAGACTCCTCCCTGATCTCCTGTTGCACAGGTCTCCTGAAATCAAACTAGGAGTTATAAGTTGAATAGGCCAAACGCCAAACATCTCCACTGGCAGGTCATTTTCATCATCAGCATCTCGGCTATAAATCAAAATGTCATTTGCACTTTGACATTGGGTATACAGAGAGGGTCAGTGCATAAGAAGAATATGATATACCTTTCTTTCAAAAAGAAATGTGTTGCTTCACTAGGTGACAATACTGTGCGCCTTTTGTAACACTGAGCTGAAGTGTAGCAGTATTTTTTTTTCAAAAATATATTTTCATGACCAAGTGGGTACATTCTGTCAGGCAGGGCAGCTGCTGACAGGTAGGCAAGGAAAAGAGAGGAATTATGCAGACATTTGGCAGTGTAAATGTTAGAACAACTCAACTGTATGTGTGTTCAGGAGAGTTCAGTAGCTTGGGTGAAGGCAACTCCAAGAAATAAAATGACAGCTTCCCTTAACCATTATGCTAATGGACAGGCTGGGAGGGGCATCTCTGTGAGAGCAGGCACTTGGGAGACAAGACTTCTGGGCTCACATCCCACTCCCAACAACATCTCCCACTGTGATCCTGGGCAAATTGCTGAACTCCACTGTATTTTAGTTCTATTTCTCCAACTACAAACCCAAGCTAATAATAGTTACCTCCGCTGCAGGAGTGGTACAAAGATTAATGAATTAATGAGCAGAGCGTGCTGTGGAGAGAAGGTAGGCTGTAGAAATGTGATCATTTCCACAAATCTCTGATTTGCACACGGTTTGCCACAGCAGCTTTTCTGAATGTTATGCTCATTCCCCTCTTCTTCATTGATAATGAACTCGTACATCCCATTTCTGCTCCTGTGAGATATGGATGCTCTTGTCCAGGAAGTGATGAGCTCTTCTGTGGCCCCCATGCCAGGGTGCAACGTGAAAATGATAAGAAGAGAGAGCCTGAGTTACAGAATGACAGAAATTGGAGAAAGATATAAGAGATAAAGGAGCCTTAGCTTTAAAATAAATAAATAGCTTAACCACCTTCACAATTTTGCAGTTTTATCTGAGAGAACAATAAGCAGTGATGAATGGGAATATTTTTACAAAATGAGTGTCACATTGCAGGGAACATGAAATAAATTAAGTCTCATTTTCAAATTTATTCATTTTGTATAATACTAAGAAGCAGAATGTTGTTATATGTAGTAGGGTGTGGGGCAGAGAGTTCCCTTACTACACTGCTTTGAATGGCTTCCTGCCCCCAGCAAAGGTTAGAGTTAAGAAAAAAGAAAACAAAAAAAAACAAGCAAGACAACTAATATCAGCTATAGATAAAAGCATTAGACATTCCAGTCTTGGGCCTGAGCCTGAGTCTATGTCAAGCATCTAACAAAGAAAAATCCTGTTTTCAGACCAGGGTATGAAAAAATTCTAGCAGTTGGAAAATGAAAAGTAAATTATTCCATTACACATATGATCCCATTCACTGATATTCACCTTGGAAAGTAAATTTTTGATAAAGTTTTAAGGCTTTTTAAAGACACAGAAACTGAAGTTCATAGTCTTTATAATGATCATGCTTTCCATAATGAAAAGCTAAAATGGTGAGCTGGAGTTTGAACCCAAGTCTCAGTCATGCCGATATCTGTTTTTCACCTGCCTTTAACCAACTATCTGCAGAGAACAGGGCTGGTAGCTTAAGATGAAAGGACTTATTTGACAGATGTTATATGTATCTTTTATAAATGCATCCAAGCATCTGTGTGTTCACCTAACCATCCTCCAAGTATTTGACAGGCACCATTGATGTTCTCTGATCAGTGCTAATTTACAGAGTTGAACCATCATAAAGAAGGATACACTCCTTTCCTGACTGTAGCAGGCAGGACCCAAATTGCAAAGGCAAAGGGTCACCAAGAGCATCCCACCCTGGAAGAATTGGGCTCTTATCCTAGAGTAGTGGCTGCTTGAACTTTGCTGGGTGCAATGTTTCTGGGACCTGAGGCTTTGATCTATGCCAGAAGAGACTTCCTGTTCAACCCAGCCCTATCTGGGGTAGAGATGCTAAGATAAAATCGAAGGAAAGGCATAAAATATATAAACTCTACTGAGTCTCTGTTACCATTTCCTTATCAAAAACATGAACAATAAAAGAAATTGTAGTTTGGCAGATAAAAGAGAAAGCTAAAGGAATTTAGTTTACTCATAGTCTAGCTAGAAAACCATTATGGTCACACTCACACTAATCCATTGATCCCCCACTATTAAGCGAATTGAACACACTAGCCCTGCTGCTATTTGCAAATGGGCCTGGGAATAAGAAACCCCAAAAGGTAACATAAAGGTAACATGTTATTTTTATGCCCATTTCTCAATTTTTTCGCAAACTCTGTGGGGTTTACTGACACTCTGTCCTATGTCATTTACGATCATCACTGGTATTTGAGCGTGGTAGAATAAGCAGAATGGAATCTTTCACCTTTATGTTTTTAGGCCAAATAAAGATCAGGGGATCCAAACAGCCCTTATTGCCTAAAATGATGAATGTAGACAACTTAATAAAATTCCTCTACATAAACCTTACATTAAATACCAATTTACAATACTGTTTTCTGGCTTGAACTTTTAGCACTTTCTGACTGTTCTACTTACCTGACACAGGAGCAGTACTCTCTTTATGATTTGTATCTTTCTTTGGTGCTCTTTTAGCTCCAGCTGCTGTAACAAAACACAATAAAATGTGTGGCTTAAAAACAACAGAAATTGATGTCTTATAGTTTTAAAGACTAGAAGTCTGAGATGAAGGTGCCAACATGGCCAGATTTTGGTGAGGGCCTTTTTCTGGAAGGTAGACTGCCAATTTCTTATATCCTCACATGATAGAAAGAAAATTAGCTCACTTTCTGGCCTATTCTCTTATGGGCACTAATCCTGTACGTAAGGGCTTTACCCTCATGACCTAATCACTTCCCAAAGGCCCCACTCCAAATACCATCACTCTGGGTATTAGATTTAAACATTTGAACTGGGGGAGGGTCACAAACATTCAGACTATAACAGTTGTTATTTAAGTTTGAATATTTATTCAATTTTAGCACTGTCATACAATTTGTTATTTATTAATACCTTAGATCCTAAAGCAAATTATATAGACTTTATGTCAAAGATTGTGTCTTATGTATCTTTGTTCCCCTTCACTCCCCAGTATACTGTGTGCCTTGAATATTGAAGATGTTTCAAACATTTAGTTATTAACTCACATAGTTCATTAATCTGCCCAATGCTGAGGCCTGGCATCATGTGAAATTCTGATGCCAATATAGTTTGTCTTTGGTGTTCTTTCATCTTATTCTCAAGTGTCAATATTTATTTACATAATTCTTCCAACATAATCCTTGTTGCCAAGATACTATGACCACGTTGGAACTATGGGCTATTATAACGGCAATCCTGATCACCATCTTACCCTGTTTCTTATCAAAAGTTGTGCATGATCTACTCATTCACCTATTTCTCTCTGAGTCTTTTCTTTTGTTTGTCAACAAATTATATTTTGTTTATAAACAATTTAGTAGCTACTATTGTGTGCTGGGCAGGTGCTAACTAGCTGGTCTAGCCTGGTACTGGGGATTCAGTGGTTGTATAAAAAAGAACAATTGCTGCCCTAGTGGAGCTTATGTTCCAGTAGCAGAGGTTGACACTAATTATGGAAAATATCCATAAATAAGACCATTTCGGGTAGAATGAGCAAAATAAGAAAATAAGACACTAGAGAGGTCACAGAAAGTCTCCCTAAGGAGAATACACTTAAGATGAGACATTGATGACAAAACGTGTGCCATGCAAGGATTTGAGGGGAAATCATCACCTAAATCTCAGAATTTAGGGGGAAAAAGGGCAAGTGTAGCCAAAAGTATAATTGAAGAAAGGGTGTTTCATTGTAGATGAGTTTGTCTAAGCCATCAAGAAGCAGAGCATATGACCCTTGCAGAAGGTGGCCAGGAGTCTTTATAATATGGGCCAGAGAGGGCCAATAGAAAGGATTAAGCAAGGGGATGAGGTGTTTGGATTTATAGCTTTAAAAGATGTCTCCACTTGCTGTTTCCATAGGATCATTTTTCCTAAACTGCATTATAAGGAATGATGGGTAAATAGAAAATTCACTTTACAGAAATTTTCTTTAAGGCCAAATTTGTTAACCTAATTTTTAAATAAAAAGTCAGAAAATATTATCCAAGAAAACATGCAGCAAGCTCATAATAGTTTGTACTACAACTGTGTACATCTGCAATACATGTCTATATTCTGTGCATGTCTATAACTTTTTAAGTTTGCTGTTTGACTTTGAGCACATCACAAACTCTCTGGGCCCTAAAAATGAGGAAGTTTGAATGAAATGATTTCAAAGCTCTCTTTCAGCTCTAATATTTTATGACCATGAAATTAGTGCATTAGAAACTGATTAAAATCTAAGAAGCTATAAAATATTCTTTCTCTTCAATCTTGTCAGTGAAATGAATCAGAGATATTACCACTATTCATGATGATCAACATGTGTGCAGCATTTTATAGTCTGCTAAAGACACACCCATTGTGCCCTTTGAAATCACATAATACTGAGTAGGTATTATTATTATTTCTATTTGACAAGTGAGAAAATTGATGTTCAGAAGAATTTTTTTTTTAATTTTGAAGAAGATAAAGAACTAGCTAGTGGAAGAACCAAGGACAGAACCAGAAATTTACTGTTTGGACAAACCAGAAAATTGTGCTTTATGTTTCCAGGGTGTATTTTGATAGCTGTATAGGCTTATCTAGTTTTGCTTCCTTACCACACAATCATACCTGGTTTCTTTCTTTGCTTACTTACTAACAGCCATACACAGGGACCTTGAGGTTAGAAACTCTGACCTTTCTTACAGTTCAGAATATATGAAAGCATGAAATAAGGATTACTTTGTTAAACCCACACTATTGGCCAGGATCTAACATACATGCTACCTGTAGCTGCTGTTAACAAAAGTCACTGATGAAATTATTTCAACAACTTGCCATGTTTTTTACTGTTTTTTTTTTTTTCTGTAGAGGGATAAATTTCAAAGAAACAGATGCATATGTATATTTTTTTGAAGTTTTCTTTTGCCTGAGGGGCACTCCTGGTCCTGCCTTGCTCTTGTGCACATGCGTGCATGTGCACACACAGACACACACACAAACACACGCCTCCACCAGCACCATTTCAGACTTTGTAAATCTGCATGATGACAGAGGCCTGCCACTCTTTTCTCTGTGACAGAGTCACTGCCAGTTGATATTGGAGGTTTTTACATATTTTCCTTATCACCCCTCCTTCCTTCCAAGTATGCTTTTTAGATTTGACTGCATTTCTTAGCTGCTTTTTGAGTACTAATGTGTTGCGTTGCTCCGGAAATGCAAAAGTTTTTATCACATAGATCATATATATTGTTATATATGATGGATCTAAACTCAGAAATTGAGCATAAAGGGATATAAAATTATCCAAGGATTGGGTCCAAATTATATTAGAATCACCCAGAAGAATTTGGCAGTAGAAATATTTCAAAGATAAACCTGTTGAAAATGGCTTACTTTTGACAGCCCTTTCTGGAAGTTCAGTGGTTTCTTTCCTGCCCCCTCTCCCTCTTCTTCCTTCAAGTCAGACTGGGCCATGTTTGAAATTCCTGAGCCCACCATGCACCTGCTGTCTTTATATATACACTCATCTCTCCTGAGAAAAGATTTCAACTTCATGGCAAAACTGAAGAAAGCATGTCAGAATGCTGTCGGAGAGAGAACCTTCTTTTCTACAACTGTTTTTGGATGCCAGCCAAAATTTCCCTTTCTGGCTTTTACTCTTGACACTATCTCCCCACGGAGTAGAAGGGATATTTTAGCAACTGGCAGGTTTTAACAGTGCCCCTCAATGCCAGCATGGGCAGTCCAGAATTCAGAGCACTGACTCTATCTTCATGTCGATATTAAATAAGCATGCCGTTTAAAGACAACGCTGGGCAACTTTTCTTTTGAGGCTATCTGGGGAGATTTTTTAAAATTTTATTTTATAAAGGGTTTTATATAAGACATCAAATAGTTATGAGGAACGTGGCTGTGCTTTTTATAACACAAGAAAGGTTAAGAGCAGAAATTTTTATAGACACTGTAAGAACTTTCAAGGGACTAAAAGGCTCAGTGGACTCTGTAGACAGATTTCACCTTCAGGAAGAGGATTCAAGTTCACCTGAGGAATCAACAAGTTCCAAGAATTGGGATCTCTCACTAGGTCCCAGTTGTTTACGGGGCTCTCCCTCTGAAATCTACTTTGCAATTAATTGAAAGAGGATAGTTTTCATTTGAAAAGATTTTGTAACAGCACAGCATACAGGATGTTGGTGTCTGGGAGTGGTAAAATAGTATGATTTAGACTCTGGATTTGCTGGAAAGAAAAGTGGTATTTAATTTTGGTGGTCCTCAGTGCCCCCAACAAAAGGTAACTGCTGTGTGTGTGTGTGTGTGTGTGTGTGTGTGCGCGCATATAAATGTTTCTGTGGAGACAAATTTTTCTCCGTATCATTAAAAAAATTATTTTTAATGTTTTATTTATTTCTGAGAGAGAGAGAGAGAGCACGAGCAGGGGAGGGTCAGAGAGAGAGGGAGATACAAAATCTGAAACAGGCTCCAGGCTCTGAGCTAGCTGTCAGCACAGAGCCCGACGCCAGGCTCAAACCCACGAACTGTGAGATCATGACCTGAGCCGAAGTCGGACGCTTAACTGACTGAGCCACCCAGGTGCCCCCCTCCTTATCATTTTTTACCCTCTTTCAGACTGGAGACTCTCTGTGGGTCACATGTAGTGGATAAATACTAGATAGGTGAAATTCTGAGGCAGGCAGAAGAGCTAGGTATAGAAAAGACACCTCTAAGAGAAAGAATGGATTGGGGGTGAAGATGGAGTAGAAGTGAAAGACTGAGAAGGAAAGTAAAGAAATGTCACATGAGAATAAAGACTGAGATCATTGAAATCAAATTGTATACAGTTAACTTGGAATCTCTATTTCAACAAGGACACATTTTTAGAAGTTGAGAGTTACATGCTAATAATATAACTTATATTCAGCCTTCTGTCCAGTAAGAACTCAATTATAAGAAATGTTTAGCTTGAGACTCTGGCCAAATGAATGGCCTGTGATTTTGGCCAGGACACAAGTAAATAATTAATTGTACTAAACCAAACTATAATTACTGCTTTTTATTTTCTGTAAGATCTATTTTGTAAGAGCCACCATTGTCTTTTAACTACAAGTCCTGAAGGATGTTAAAATTTCTCTTCCACTACCCTTTACAAAGACATTCAGGCTGGAAGTCAGATGACTTGGGTTGTTTTCTGTGAGGAAGAGAACTTATAGAGAAGAGGAATTGCCTGTACGAGAATGAAAGAACCTCTTCATCTGAGCTGCTCCACAACTTTTTCTTTACCAATGGTGTTTTCCAATCCCAAGTCTTTACATTCTCTGTTTTTCAAAAGTTCAAGGACTTAGACAAATTTTATTTTTATCACAGTCATACTCCACTAATCCCAACTCATTGATTGCTTCCTCCTCAAGTTCTTTATGTTTGTATCTATGGGTAATTTATTCTTGGATTACATACTGTAGTAACTTTTTTCATTTGAACCAGAAATATAGAGTACAATATGACTTAATATTGTACTTTGGCTCTGGATATAGAGAGATTTCATTAGTTTTGTTCATGGCCACATCACTCTTTTGCCATGTATTAAACATGTTATCTACTCATGTAGGATTTTTAAAGTTAGTAATAACTTAATGATAAAAATGATATGTGATTATCTTAAAACTCTTGAAAAATATAAAAAATACATATAGGAAAAATAAAAATCATTTACAGCTCTATTTTCCAGAGAAAACTATGTTAAAAAATTAATACTTTCAAGCTTTGTATCTTTAAATGTGTTTGTATTTCTGTATATGTGTATACATGTGTGTATATATATAATAAATCTATATACATAGAGCCATATATATGCATATATTCTTAAGAATAACCTATATCTCATTATTAAAATGTAAACATAGATTTTGACAGAAATAATTTTATATGTATAAATGAATTTGTATCTAATTTTTATTCAGATTTTCATCAAATATTTGTAGACTAAATTTTCTTCCTAATTTACATCAAAAACATGTCATTAACGGGGCTCCTGGGTGGCTCAGTTGGTTAGGTGTCTGAGTTTGACTCAGGTCATGATCTCTCAGTCTTTGAGTTCGAGCCCTGCATCTGGCTCTGTGCTAACAGCTCAGAGCCTGGAGCCTGCTTCAGATTCTGTTAATTTTCTCTCTCTCTGCCCCTCTCCCATTCCCACTCTGTCTCTCTATCTCAAAAATAAATGAACATAAAAAAAAAGTCATTAAATACTATTCTAAAAGAATGTTTACTTTTACATTTCGTTTTGTTTTATTAATTTTTACTTAATTTAACCAGTTTTCTTCTCATCAGCACATAGAATCCTCCCACTTTTTGTCTTTTGCTGGTACATGTAATACTGCAATAAACAACCCTATAGGTGAATTTCACATGAACGGTGTCTTCTGAATTTTCATTTTATTATGACTGGTTAAGCTTGGATGTTATAATTCAGTTTATTTGAATTCTGCCAAGCTATTGTCCATTCGTGCCTTTCATCTACTTTTCTATCATTGTTTTTTTTTTTTTTTTGAAATGCCTATATGTTTCTTTAACTCACTATTCTTATTTTTAATCAATTTGTAAAAACACATTTACATTAAATATTTTTTGTCATGGGTTTTTAATTTGGTTTATGATGTTTATTCAATTTCAGAAATATTCTGTTTTTGCTACATGTACACTGTTTCTCATGCCCCTTAATGGCTTTCATCCATAAGTGCTGTGCTTATGAAAATCTCTTACACTGATTGTTTTTCGTACCTCCAAATGGCTTTCTTCCATAAGTTCTATGCTTACAAAAATACTCTATTTTTTTCCCTAGCTTTCTATTGTCTTATTAAAGAGAAAAGTTTAACATGTTGATGTAACTAGAGTTTTTTTAATTCACCTTATTAGTAGTTATAAAATAAAATAATCCTTTCTTTTTGCCAGTGATTTGTGATGCTTTTTAAGTTTTCCTTCGATTACTGCAGTTAATGTTTCTGTAAAGTTTTCTGGGAGAAATCTTTCTCAACCAAAATATTTGTCAACTGAAGGTATGACTATAGTTATTGGTCTCACTCTATTAACTTGAGCAGTGGCCACCTCTTTTGGAGTCTGCAGGTAGGCTTCTGGTGCATGTTACAGCTGTTGCTTCATTTCTCTGGAGGGCAAATTGTCACTCAAACCTCTCTGACCCACCCCACTGCTTGACTCATAGTCTGAGGTAGATGAAAAAGTACATATTATAAGAAATCTTGCTTTCAAGACTTCTCCTTTTCTTTTCTTAGCTCATCCATCCATTTCAGTGTTTTCCTTGTGAGCAGGCTAGATCTGTCCCTAGGATGCCAATTGGTGCTGCCTGTACTTATCTTTGAAACTTTTCTCTAGTCTTTTCTGGCCCCTTCCACTCCTCAGTAGGCTAAAGATCCTTTATTTATGAATCAAGAGGACCAATAAGGAGAAGAATAGCTATTATTCTGATGTATTGACACACATCCATTCCAGCTCTTTTTTTGTGGGGCATAGTACAGAGTTGTGCTATCCAGTATAGTAGTCTTTAGCTTTGTGTGGCTATTGAGAACTTGAAATGTGACTAGTCTGAATTGAGATGAGCTTTAGGTATAAAATACATACTGGATTTATTAAAAAAATGTAAAATATTTCATTAATACTTTCTATATAGATTATATCTTGAAGTGATAATCTTTTGTATATATGGAGTACTATAGACTGAATAGTTTGTGACTCCCCTTCAAATTCATATGTTGATGTGTTCACTTTGGCAGCACATATACAAATTCATATGTTGAAATCTAATCCCCAATGTGAACACTTTTGAAAATGGGTGTGGGGAGGTAATTAGGTCATAAAAGTGAGGTTAATATCCATGTAAAAGATACCCAAGAGGCACCTGGGTGGCTCAGTTAGTTAAGCGTTTGGCTCTTGTTTTCAGCTCAGGTTGTGATCTCATGGTTCATAAGTTCAAGCCCCATGTTGAACTCTGTGCTGACAGTGTGGAACCTGCTTGGGATTCTCTCTCTCCCTCTCTCTCTGCTCCTTTTCTGCCTGCCCATGTGCATGTGCATTCTTTCTCTAAATAAATAAATTAAAAAAATTAAAGAGACCCAATTGAGCTCCTTCATCCCTTCTGCTTTGTGAGAACACAGAAAAAAGAGCCATTTGTGAACCAGGAAACAGACCCTCATCAGGCACTGAATCTTATCAGTGGCTTGATCTAGACCTTCCCAGTCTACGGAACTGTGAAAAATACATTTCTGTGATTTAAAAGCCACCCAGTCTATGATATTTTGTTATAACAGTCTACATTGACTAACATAATGAATAAAACCTTGTTTTTAAAATTAATTTTACTTGTCTCTTTTTACTTTTTTAATGTAACTTCTATGAAAATTTTAGATTACATGTAACTCATATTTGTGGATTGCATTATATTTTCACTGTTTTCATTTTTAGTGACATGGCTGTGTTCTTGCAATTAAGAGAAAATCTTCCCAGTGTGCTTGGGTGGCTCAGTTGGTTAAGTGTCCAGCCCTTTATGTGAGATCAAGCCCTGTGTCAGTCTCTGCTCTGAGCATGGAGCCTATTTAAGATTCTCTCTTTCCCTTTCCCTCTGCCCCTCCTCTGTGGTCTCTATCTCTCTCTTTCTCTCTCTCTCTAAAAAAAAAAGAAAAAGAAAAGAAAAAAGGAAAAATCTTCCCATTTCTGGAAATAGATTGCCAGCTTTTTGGTGGTATGAGTATGTATCCTGAATCTTTATAAATTGATGCTTACAGGAGACTATTTCCATCGTATATGTGTTTCACAATGCTGGCTTCTCTTACATTGGTTTATTTATTTATTTATTTAAATGTTTATTTTTGAGAGAGAGAGACAGAATACGGGGGAGGGAGGCAGAGAGAGAGACACACACACAGAATCTGAAGCAGGCTGCGGGCTCTGTACTGATAGCACAGAGCCCAATGTAGGGCTCAAACTCTCAGACCGCAAGATCATGACCTGAGCTAAAGTCAGACAGACAATGGACTGAGCCACCCAGGTGCCCTGTTGCATTGGTTTAAAAAAGTGTCTTTGTGATCCTCCTTCTCTCTGCCCCTAACCAGGTGCTTAGCATTGTTGTATATGTGTGTGTGTGTATGTGCATGTGCACATGTGTGCACACATTCTTTCAGCATAATTTGTCCCTGGAGAGAGGGGTTTGTTTTAATCTTTTCAATCAGATGCCAGGTAATTTTGAAAAAAATATAGATTCTTTGACATGACATTTACTCAAAGTATGTATTCTCTCTTTCTGTATTACAAAGATGTGAACATAACCTGGTCTCTGAAGACAGAGAGTCCTGATATCAAATATGACACCATAAGCTTTGTGGTTATTGCACATGTTACTTACCTTCTCTTAGTCTCAGTTAACCTATCTGTAATAGGGGTGATCATAACTTTACTGCAGGATTCTATTACTCTCATTGTACCTGGCCCACACCTCTTCCCTGTCTTTCCTTCTCTAATTTCATGCCCTTTGATCTGCTTGGTAAAAGATGAGTTCTCAGCAAATGTATAATTTAATATGTGATACTGAGGTTTAGGGTAGGAGTTCAGTGACTTTGCTGAGGAGGAGGCGCGCCCTCGTGGCTCTTTGACTAGACCCTAATTCCAAATACAACTCTCAGAATTGTGTGCATTTTCATGCAATAGATTATAGAAAATAACGATTCAGCATGCCAGCCTTGGCATCAGGAGTGTCTACAGCCCAAGGGTGATGTCAATCCCTTTAGGAGATATGAGCAATGGATTTGCCTTAAGCTTCCTTCTTGAAAGAGGCCAGGAAATTTCAAAGCTTTTAATTTTTGCCAAATAGAGTAGAGACGCTATGAGTTTTCTTACATACCCTCATAAAAAATTGGAATTTCAGCAAGACATTTGATTAATTATCATAAATGTGAGACCAATAACTGCTTTAAACAGGAATAGCAGTCTCTCTGCCAAAGGTGCAATGTGTGTGGAAATGATTGCAGGGCAGCATGTGGCCATTTTGGAATGAAGAAATAAGAAGTGACGAATGAATGGTAAGATGTTACGACTGGGTGGGTAACACTCCAGAAGGTCTACTGTTCATGCCTGTCTGAAGCCCAGCACTTTCAGTGTTGCCAAGTTTGGCTGGGAGTCTCTGAATTGACCATTTGGGGCTATTTATTAATGTCCATCAAGTTTTAGAATGTCAGCAAAATGAAAAGGGTGTGAGGTACAAAGGAGACTGTATCTTGGATAAAGAAGAAAAAAGGAATCTTGTTCATTTTTGAGCTCGAAAAATCTTCCTACTGATTAATACTTTAAAGGAAGATAAAGCTTCTAATATTGAACGGTGCTAGTGTACCAGCAGGTATTGCTGCTTTCTGGTCTTGGTATATTTATGTTCTTTCTTTAGTTACCATTGTTTATTATCTTATTCTCTCTGTTTTAGCTCCAGGCTGTCAGGATTAAATCGTATAGCAGATGCAAAGTCTAAGGTATTTACATAGGGAGATAACTAATCTAGGTAGCTCAAGGGGTGTACCTACACAAGAATTTCACAGTGTGGAAGCAATAGCAGTGTTAGGAAAAGGGGGGTATCTTTTTTGACTAGGGCTTGAATAGGCTACTTAATAGTCCAATATAATTTTGCATTAGGTGAATTATGAAGTTTCACATATGTAATACATTCAAGGATTTGTAGTATTTACTTATTTATATATGTGTATATTTCCTCTTCACCAGGTCTAGACTTTCAAATAAGGTGATTTATGCAGTTGCCAATTGAGTATGATTTGAGGGCCTCTGCTGGTGGGCTTCTTTTTCAAATGATATTTTCCACTAGTCTGCTATCGAGATCAAAAATTGTGCTTCTTTCAGAGAAGCAACCTAACACAGTGGAAGTAGCATGAGCTTTATTTGTAGCCAAGTCAGAACTGGCTGTGAATTGTATTTGTGTCATTAACTAGTTGTGTGACTTCGAGCCTCAGTCACCTCTTCTATGAAATGGGCAAAATAATTAACTTGGCAAGGTTTGAGTTAAACAGTTCATTGACACATGAAACGGTTCATAGGTACTATGCCTACCATGGTGGTAGCTCAAAAAATGGTAGTTAATACTACTGTTCACACTGAAGCAAAACCTCTCATTATCTTTCTAACCAACTATAATCCCAACTACAATATAATAACCAACTGACTGATATATAACTGATAAAATAACCAAGTTACCAGCAGTAATATTCATAGTCAATAGCCCGTGGTTAACATTTAAACACGGTTTCCTACATTTTTATTCTTTCTTGCTAGCTAGCCTATAAGAACAGAATTTTCTAGCTTTTCTTTCTATTGTCTCTCCCACAACCTAATGCACAAATCAGAATAAATACTAGGTACACATTAAATATTTTACAGGACTGTTTTTGCTTGGACCTGAAGCTCTTGCTGGTCTCTGAAATTATTGTTCATGCCTCTGACAGGATGGACCTCAGCAAAGGTCTGGCTCTACATTACCTCTATTTCCACAGCTCACCTGTCTTTGGGCAGGAAGGAGTGCTGGTTATAATTGTCCTTTTAAGCTCATCTTGTGGCTTTGAATTTGCCCTGAACCACTCTCTCTTCTTTCACTTCTTTGTAATGTGAAGTCTTTTGTATGCTTGCTAATTTGCGGTGCTCATTATGTAAGTCACCAGTTTTACTTTGTCAGTACATTTCTGCAATTTACCTAGGTACATGTTTCACCTCTGGTACACCATCAGCTCCTCTCCCTGTTTCTCCCTCCTCTCGGGTCTGTGTTTTTGCGTGAGGATTGGCTGGTGTCTAGAAAATAGAATGCCAGCTTTTATAATATCTCTTGAAAGCAGCCCTCCCAATATGCCTCTTATCTTTTCAAATATGTAATTTAATAATATGTTCCTTCTTTTTTTATCTCTCTTCCTGAAATGATACCTTTAGAACATAATTAATATCTTGCATTTGTATGGTGCTTTGAGCTCTTCAAAGAACTAGTTCATCTATTATCACACTGTGTTTTATTTTATTTTTTTTTATAACATCCCAGTGAGTAGGTGGAATGGGCTATTGTTATTCTTATTCAGAGATGCAAAAGTGGAGGTAAAAAAAGGTGAAATGATTTCCCTAAGGCTGTGCAGATGATTAGTGGCAGGCCTGGGACAAAAATTCTACTTTTCTACCTGCCAGTGTCACCTTCTTCTTTATCTGCCTCTTACACCCCATAACACAGTGCTCCCCCTCATTACTGGGATTTCACACTGAGGCCCAGTGGTGCGACCATGGCCACCCCAGAACCCACTGCCTTGACGCTTTCCCGTTGAGTTATTTCTCCATTTATCATCCTATTGTGGCACCTGCGGTGGCTCTAGACTCACATGTGGGAAGAAGACCTTTTAAACCTGCCATAAATCAGATACATTTTACCTTGCTGTTGTCTGTGGTCTTTGAAAAAATCTATTTTTTAGTTAAGACATTTTTCTTAGGCAAGTAAAAGTCTCTTCTCGCTTTAATGAAAACATTAAGCTCTAGTCAATGTCATGTGATGAGGTCCATCTGCACAGTGAGTGTCTCTGCCCAACTACTGATAAGGTGCATTGACTTCCATTACCCTCACCCCCTCCCTCAATTTTGGCCCCCACCCTGTTTCCTCGTAAAGTGTTAGTTTCTAAAAATTTATGGAATCAGTCTGCATCAGCAATAAAACACTGCATAGATTCATCAAAGCTCCCACTGTATTGTTCTTCATCTATCTCTGTCCCATTTACCTGGAAGGAAAACAAGAGTCAACACACCGATTATGCCACCTCAATGAGAGAAAAATAACCGTATTTCTCAAGAGAAGGTCAATCTGGCAGTAAGACAAATGCCTGGGATTTTGAGAGGGTGTAGCTCTAGCAGATACTCATGTCTATCCTTGGGCAGCTCACACCTCAGTACTAAATGGGACTCCGTTTGGGCATTTGTAATATTTAAGTTCTCCGGTAAGCTGTGGCAATTGTGTCTAGGCTATGAAGAACAGCCTAGGGTGTGGGCAAATGCTTATAGAGGATGCAAGTTAATTAAGTGTGAAGACAATGGTCCAGATAAGTCAGGCCCAAATATTGCTTTGTTCTGAGATGTTGAGAAAACCAAAGTGGTAAATACTGCTCTCAATTCTTTGGCTACTTGCCTTAATTTACCATTAAAAAAATAACAGTTGTGTGGTCTATTTTTGACAGCAACAAGGATGTTCAGATTTCTTGTTTGTTGAGGGCAACAGGGGATGAAGGTAGAGCAAGGGTATGTGTTGGAACATACCTCGTATGACCAATTTTCTGTTAAGCAAGGTGACTAGTATGGTAAATCTGTTTCTACGTTGGAGGGTTACAGGCAAGTTTTGAGATAAGAGAAATGAGGAGTGTGAAAAAGGACTGGTTGGTTCAGGGTTTGAGTGCAGGCAGGTTGTAGAGAATGGAGATTGTGCACGACTGAAAAGACGAGACTGTTTCCTAGTGGAAGTACCATAATGTCGTCTGTGATGAATGGTAACATTTGGACATAGAGAGCAAGGGATGGGGAGGCAGTTTTGTCCAGATGAATGGCACGATCAAAGGCATGGAAGCTGGAAGGACCCTGACATTGCAGGAGACCAGGGGGGAAAATGGCTTGTGTAGAGAAGCAGTCAGCTCCTGTGAGACCTTAAAAACCTCTAGAAATGAAGCCTCTGAGGACCTTTTCAAAGATCTTTCCGTTAACTCCCAGCGGATGACAACCAATTTTCAGAGAGCCCTATTTGAGTGCCGAACTTGGAAAATGACATTCAGCTGACATTTAACAATTTGCACACATTTTCCAAGGGCTTTTTTTTTTTTTAATGTGTGAAACCAAACTGAGAGAAGACAAAAATAAGATTGTATGACAACACCTCATATGAATTAAATCAGAATATTGATTCATCTATAACATTCTCCCCTTTAAGTTGTTGTGGGTTAAGATGATCCATGGAGTCTGAGTCCCACCAGAGAGATTACTAAGTATTAAAAAAAAAAAAAAAAAAACTTTAAAATGTTTGGTGTTAGGTGATTATTTAAATGGTATTCATTTACATATAATTCAAGGGCCCAAGAACCAGAAAGGAATTAGGCATCAGTCATTTTAGGACCCCAATTATAAAACTAAGAAAGCTACCACCCATGAAGGTAATGTGCTTCCCCAGAATCAAAGGTTAAGATGTGTTGGTGTTCTGACTTACTATTCAGTGGTGTTTCCATAGTGTGTGTGTGTGTGTGTGTGTGTGTGTGTGTGTACATGCATATGCAAGTGCATGCATGTGTGCATGCATGCATGCTTCCACATAGACACACAAAATAACTCAAAGTAAAATACATCAAAATAACTCAAAAGAGCAGAACTTACAAACCTCACATTTATCATGTGCTTGTAAAGGCCCACAGGGAATAGCTGCTGAGGAAGTTTGATGAAATGTTTCAAACAGTAAAGAGATAAACAATTTAAGTACATTCAGAATGAAAAGATTTCTTCTTGACTTTTAATTACATTATATTGATGTTCCTTTGGAGACATCATTTGTTGACTGTGATTATTTCTCTTCCACTCTGTTTTATTTTCCTCTTCCTTTATTTAACCTGAAAAAAATCATTATATGCCTCCAAATCCATAATAAATGCTGATTTGACCATGCTAAGATAGCAGATAGTAACTTCCAGGCAGTTCTGTTCTAGTTTACTGGTAATTGTTAAACAGTGTTTCTCCAATGTCGGTAACTGGCTTAGAGACAACATCGGGATTACATTTCTTCTATGTGTTAATTCATTTCACTTTAATGACAGTTATTTTATTTAAGATAATGATTTTTTTATCAGTTTCAGAGACTACAAAAGGTAGTTAAGGTAAGTTAATGTAAGTTAGGTAAGGTAAGGCCAGGAAATTCAAGGGAATAAACATTGTGTAGTCTCATGCTTGTTGCAAGACACTTACTAGATGCTGCTGAGTGAGGATTCAGGTAAATAAGACACACTCTTCTTACTGGAGGAATTTATAGCCTAGTGGGAAAGACAGACATGACCCTGAGTAGCTTTACTAACAATCTCAAGTCTCTTTTGAGTGAGATGAAAAAGCATATACTACAAATCTGTAACCTGGGACACAGTGTCGTGGTACTCATGCAGAGGAGAATTTGATATGATTGGCCATTGGCTGCAGCTTCAAAAGAGAGATGTTCTTTAAGGCAGAATTTTAACAGTTGAAAATGTGGCAGAGGGGCATTCCAAGTGGAAATGTCTGAGCATTGTCATGGTAGTGTGCAGGTCTAGTTCTGAAAATGGCAATAAATTTAGTGAACTGCAGTTGGGCTGAGAGGAGGGGGAGCTGGAGCCATGGAAGGTCTTGTATGAAAGTGTACTGATTATTGATCTTAAATTGCAGAGAGAAGGAAAAGCCCAGAAGGATGAGGGGCTGAAACAGTAGCTTAGAGTCTTAGAACACTGTCATTGGGGTGAGACCAGCTCAGACACTCTCCTAAGGCAAGTGGCAGTTTCCTTCTCTTTGTGCTCCACTGTGCCTGTACCCTTGCCTAACCTCTTCTAAGATAGTACTCTTACCTCCGGGCCAGGTGTGTTTTTGGGGATCCTTGTACCCCAGATTGAGCCTTGTTATTTATTTCTCTCACGCATTTGCTGTTTCACTCTGCTCCACTCCATGTCACTCCAGCAAAGACAGAATTTTCTAAAGCTTTATCCTTGGTCCAAAGACTGTAGAATACATTATCTTCATCCTTCCTTCCCTTCCTTAATCTCTCCTTCTCTTCTTTGCTTTCTTCATTCTTTATTGAATCATATCAATTTGTAAAATATTATAGAGTTCCCTTGAGAATTGGGGAAGAAAAGCTTGGATTTAGGACACTTCAGTTCTAGTTTCAGATCTGTCAGTAATTTACCATATAAACTTGGCTAATTCTCTTGACTTTTCTGGGCTAACTTTCCTTACCTATAAAATAAAGTATTTGAGCCAGATGAATTTAGTGGCCCCCTCTAATAGTAACAATCTTTGTGACCCCTTTTTTTTTTAAAGTATAGTCTTTATACCTGTACACTCTAGAATCACTTATTGCTAGTGGCAATACTCATTGCCTTGAGAGGTCTCTTTACCTCCATTGATTTAATTTCTTTTAACACTATTTCATAAATTGTTTATATTTTGGCCTAGCAAAGTCTCTTCTTGTTGAGTGACAGGAAAGATCCTTTTGATGGCACTAACAGACAAGCCAATGTCAGGTAACTGTGAATGTAGGGAGGCGTTATTTAGAAGTAGGAGGAATCAAAAGGTGAACAGATTTCCACAGAGCTCTGAAGGCCAAAACTAGCTGCAACACAGTGATGGAGGAGGGGAGCAAGCCTGGGGCTATAAATAGGCAAATGTGGGTAGCTGAGCAGAGGGGGTACAAGGTGAAACAGTTTGATAAAACTGCTGTGCATTGGTCTATGAGCAGGACACGTCTTTTATTGTTTTTGATTTATTGAGTAGTTATGAGAGTTGACGTTTCTTAAAAAGACAGATTTTGTTTGTTCAGGCTGTAGCCAAACTGATAGTACCCTGAAATAAAAGCAAAGCATGGTAAAGCAATTTTTTTTTGGTCATACTGTAGGCTAATTTTTTTAACCTAACTGATTTCCCCTCGCCCTCCTACATGGTGTGAAAGAAAGTTCAATTGAAGTATTGCAAGTTTCCTTTTATTTTTCTTTCCTAACTGACATGGCTGGAAAGCTTTAGGTTATAATCTGTAACACTTAGCCCTTGTTTTGTATGCATGTTTGTGACACAATTTGAAAAAAAGTGCCACTTAAGACTGGGATGGGCGACTGCGTTTTTCCAATCGACCTTCATGGATTCTGAGTTTAGAGCTAAACTCGAGCCTGTCTGTGTTCCAGTCCAATTATGCCAGTGAAACGTGATTTCATTGTTCAAAAGGAAATGGCGTTTTTTTTAAGACCCTTAGACATCAAATAATTTCTTTAAAAAATAAATTGCAAATGAGTTAGACTGATGCAGAATTAACTGTCTGAAATATACTTGAGTTCCACAATTAAAGAGGAAAAGTTCCTCAACAAATTATGCAAAGAATTTAAGAATTATCAGTCAGTAGCATTTATTGACTTCTTACTGTATGCTGTGCCATCATGGGATTATTGGGGGAGAAAAGAGGAACATAAGACTGCAGCATTTGATTGACCATCTAATGACCTTCATGGTTAGACAGAAATAACTTCAAGTTATCACTCCACTCACCCCAAGAGTCTGTTTGTTGAGGATTCTATCTGCATAGCTCTGGATGGGGAAAAGGAAGTTGTGACATGGGCAGCCCAATTCCAGATGTAAGGTATATTCTTGAATCAGAATGTTCTGATTCATCTCTGAAATAGTCATTGGCAGGATGAGGAGAAAGGAAAACTGGGTTCCAAGAGTGGCAGGTATATAAATCTCAGTAAGCCAGTGAACGTAAAACTGGGAACTGAATTTAATCTCCTGTCCAGTGGAGCACAAGGTGTAAAATAAGCTACCAAAATATTCTAAGGTGATGGCAGAGCATAACCTGGTCAAAACATTCCAGCTTGAAAAGGTTATTTCTATGCAAGGTACCTTCGTCCATTCTGATTGTGATAACAAAATACCATAAAGGAGTGTCTTATACAAGCAGAAATTTATTTCTCACAGTTTGGAAATTAGCAAATCCAAGATCAGGTTGCTCGCAGATTCAGTGTCTTTCTCTTTGCTGTGTCCTCACTTGGTGGAAAGGATGAGGGATCTCTCTGGGGACTTTTTAAAATAAGAACACTGATTCCATTCATGAGAGTTCCACACTCATGACCTAATCACTTCCCAAAGGCCCCACCTCCAAATAGCATCATATTAGGGATTAGATTTCAACATATAAATTTTGGGGGACATATTCAGTCTATAGCAGAAGGGCAAGGAAAAGAAATGAAACAGAACATCCATTAAGGATCACCTTTCTCTTACTCTTCATCTTCCAGACTAACCTGAGCTAAGGCTTATGAATGATGCAGACTTCCAGCTTTCCATTTGAGCTACATATAAAATAATGGAAAGGCAGAATACAGCAGAAGTTAAATATACAGTAGAAGTATATCCTTGGGCCAATTTAGTTAACTGACCTCTGAAAAGAAGGGAATGATATTATTTGTCTCACAGGATAGTTGGTATTATTGAATGGGTTAACTCTTGGAAAATGTCCTGAAAAGTGCCTGGCACACAGTAAGCACTCAATAATACTGTTAGGAATTATTATTACTGTTGTGTCCACTGGGTAGTGTACTTTGAAAGAAGTTGCAATTATGTGTTGGATGAAGGAACT
Source organism: Crocuta crocuta (assembly GCF_008692635.1). Lineage (NCBI taxonomy): Eukaryota > Metazoa > Chordata > Mammalia > Carnivora > Hyaenidae > Crocuta > Crocuta crocuta. The sequence continues at coordinate 22,626,217 of NW_027532203.1, forward strand.
CCACTGAATGATTTCAGAGGTAAGAAGCAGAAGCAAATTTTCCCAACAACACTCAAAGTTTCATCTCTTCCAGGTCATCAGTACTTTAGATCATTAAAGGAGGGACAGGATCCAACAAGTCTTGATTTCAGGAAGAATTCAAAATGCAAGGTGTCGGTCATTACCATGTATTTTAAGCCATGGATGTGTTTGTCCTCAGTGTCAGATTTTATTAAAGGAATAGCAGAAGACATTAGGAGAAAGGAGGATTTGGAATGAGGGCTACAGATTGGAGAAAGTTTCATGGAAATGGAGAAGCAGTTACCACTGCCAAGGCTTGAGGCAGTAACACAAACCTTGTTGACCTTGCGATTTTGCCATTGGTGTTACTTACAGTAACACATAAAAAGGAAGGCTTTTATGGAATTGAAGGCTGAAAGTGTTGAAAAATAAATTGTTTTCCCCCTTTTTGTCCTTCCTTAAGTCTTCAGTTTCTAAATGTGTTTGGTAATTTTTCTTTTTATGCTGTTGTTGCTTTACATTTTGCCAGTGGTTTGTGCATGTGCTGAATATTTATAGAGAAACTCAATACACTATAGATCTCGTAAGTGCCTCGAGGGCAGGACCTGGGTTAATATAGTCATAAAATTATTCATAACCATTCTGGGTGAGAGCCATATAGTATTATGAAACTATATGAATGTTAATAAAAGACATAGAAAAAGGCCTAAATCACAGATCACTGAAGCCAAAATGGTGGCCGTAGGAGGTTTTAGTGTTCAAATCAACCTGAAATCTTGTTTCACAAGATAAGATGGTTTTGTATACTAGGCTAGGTTATTCTGTGGTAGCAAAATCCCAGTGATGTAAAACAGCAAGGTTAACTTTTTACTCACATTAAATATCCATTGGGGGTCATCTGAAAGTTCTGCTTCACACCATCTTTATTCTGGGGCACAGGGTATTGGTAACCTGCATCTGGACTATTGCCAGTTGCCAGAATAGAGCAAAAGAAATTGTCATAAATTGTACACTGTTTCTTAAAACTTCCACCTGGAAGTGACATATCATTTTCACTCATATTTACTGATACAAGTCCTACAGTCATGTTCAAATTAATATGGGGCAGAAAAATACAATTCTGTAATTGTATTCTGGATTGGTGCTTGAATGATGGAACTTGAAAATATTTGGAGAATATCACTAGTGGCTACCACAACTGAAGTCATAAATAAATATTTTATTGTTAGATTATCCATATTTATGCAGGATAAGTAAACACACATTGGTCAGATGTTTTGTTTGTTTGTTTGTTTTTTTAATGTTTTATTTATTTCTAGGAGAGAGAGACAGCGTGAGCAGGGAAGGGTCAGAGAGAGAGGGAGTCACAGACTGAAACAGGCTCCAGGCTCCGAGCTGGCAGTCAGCACAGAGCCCGATGCGGGGCTCGAACCCACAAACCGCGAGATCATGACCTAAGCGAAAGTCGGAAAGTCAGACGCTTAACCGACTAAGCCACCCAGGCGCCCCAGACATTGGTCAGATGTTAACAGCTTCATATAGAACATTAACATAAAATGAAGAACATTACCATTTATCTACTGAGTATCTACCACATGCCAGGAGAAAAAAGTTCCAGCCATGGAAGGTAAGCATGATCTTCATATAATTAACTCTCCTAGAATGTTGTCAGTTGGGCATGCTTTCACTAAAGTGGCTGAAACCATTAAAGCTTGATTTTCTTCCCATAATAAGAAGTCTGAAGATTAGCATTTGCTGGCATTAGTTTGGCGGTCCGTCATGCCATCAAGGACTCATGCACTTACAGTGTTCTTGCTCTGCCGTTCTTGGCGTGTTAGCCATTTGTTCTCACGCTTGGTGCTTCTGTGTCACAAGATAGCCATTGAAGATCAAGACATCCTTTTTGTGCTAAAAGCTAAAGGAAGAGAGAGGCTGCTAGTGTCAGCTGCAGCTGAGGGCTGTGAGAACATCGATTCCATGCATCCTTCTTAGCTTCTGGTGGTTTGCCAATAATCTTTAGAGTTCTTGGCCTCTAGGAGCATTGTCTTATCTCTGCCTTCTTGTTCACATGGTGTTCTCCTGGTATGCATGTCTGTCTCCAGATTTCTCCTATTTTAAAGACACCAGTTATATTGGATTAGGGTCTACCCTAATGACCTCATTTTAATTTGATTACCCCTGTAAAGAACTTGTTTCCAAATACAGTTGTGTTCTGTGGTACTGGGGGCTAGAACTTCAATCTGTGAATTTGGAGGAACACATTCCAACCCAAAACGAGAGAGAACAGCATAAGCAAGGTCTCTGAGGTGAAAAAATCAAACTAAATCAAACCAAGCACCTACTTTATATGAAATTATCATCTATTTTATATTATAAACATGGGGTGAATAGGAAGGGCAGGTATAACTACCAAAGAGTCTTGAAAACTGAGCGGATTAGTGAGTGTACCTACTGGATGCAGTAATCATTAGAAACCTGCACAGGGAAATAATCTGGGAGAGGAAGGAAGAAAATTAGAGGGATTAGGCATGTGGGAGGTGTTTAGGTAGATGTGCAATGATGAAAGCCAAGAGCAGTATTAATAGAAAGGAAATTAAAGAGCAGCAATTGGTATGAGAGACATTTACAAAGCACAAAAGCTAGGATTTAGTGATAGGTTGCATACACTGGAAAAATGGAGAAAGATAAAAAATGACATTGAGAAAATATACCTGACTTTAACCATGCTTAACCATGGTAATTTAGGAAAGATATGGGAGGGGAGAGATTTTCACTGTAAATTTCATCTCATCTTTATTATTGCTTTAAAAAAGTTAAACAAACAAACAAAACTTAAACAACATATCCAAATATTTTTTACATTCAGGAAATTTGAGGATTTTTTAAACTGACGTTTTGTATTACACAAATTGCAATGAGATAATGCCAAGACATCTGAGAACAGGTACCTTATTAGAGAAAAAAGACTCGAGGGCACAAAAGAATCATGCTTGCTTGATAAAGCAAGCAAGCAAACAAACAAACAAACACACACACACACAAACCACATCAGGATGATGGTAATTATTTAGATGCTTGAATAATAATAGTAATTATTGAATGCCCATCAGGTGCCAGAAACTTTATATATATTGTCTTATCTAATCCTCACAGTTACTCTATAAGTTAGGTATATTATTTCTGCTTTACAGATGAGAAACCTGGCACTTTGAGACATTAAGCAATTTGCCAGGGATCATATAGTATGTAAGGGTTGGGGGAGCCAACCTTCAAACCCATCCCTGTCAGACTTAAAAGTTTATGTGCTTCCACTCCACTCTGCTTGAGGATAATTACTTCATCTGTGGATAATGAATTCCTTTCACGGGGCAGTGTATTAGGAATCGCGTAAGAAATAAAACTTAGCTGTTTTCTACAGGTGGGTGGAAATTACATTTCCTCCTCTTTATGTGACACAGGCCAGATGAGGGGCATGCAGAATATGAGATGTCTGACAGGGGGAAATTATCACCCATTAAGCTACAGAAGTTCTGCTCAAACCAAAGATGAAATTGCTCTTGAATAGCAAGAGGGACTTCCCTGGCAGACATAGTAAAGTCAGTGGGCACAACCTTGAAATTCCCCATGCTGGATCTGTAAATTCAGCACTTCCTTTGAGGAAAAATCTTGCATAACACTATGCCAAAGCTATTTTGAGTAAGAATTACCACTTTGAAAGTGGCATGTAAATTTCTCATAGCAATAAAAATACCATTGCTCTATAAAGAGAAATGGAGAGCTAGGCTAAATTTGCTACTTTTTTGGAATGGATATAGTAGAAAGAAACTGGAGGATTATTCTGTTTTGGAGTCTCTATAGAATGAATGAAGTAGAAATTTGACATCACATCAACAAATGGATCAGTGTTGACAGCAAAACTGGGAAAGAAAAGGGAGCTTAAATGCTCTATAATCGTAAATTTGAGTTTTGCCTAAAAATTCTTAAACTGTAATTATTTTGAATAAAAATGCTAGTCCATTCTTGATTACATTGATCAAATCACCTGATCTTTCTTTGTGATGTACATTCATATCCACTGTGGGTTGGAGGAAGATAGCTGGCCTATATTTTAACATTTACAGGGTTGGTGAAAGAACATGAAAGGAAGCCTTCATGCCACATACCTAAATATTCAAATATCAAATAAATAAATGGAGCAGTGTGGTAAATATGCTAAAGATCAGAAGCATCAAGTTTGAGCGTAGGATTCCCAGACTTCTTGGATTTATGCAGAATGTGATGGCACAGGGAGACTTAGCCCTGGCTCTAGCCCCTGGATATTTACCCTTGACCTAGGTTCCTTTCTGCCCATCCCCAGATCTGTTCTGCACTATAGAGAGGCCTATGGACACCTCATCCTCCTATCCAAACTCTGTCATCAGCCCTGGACCATCTTGGGCCAGGAAGGAGGTGGGATTATGGCTGGCCCCAGGAGGAGAGGCCTGAGGGAGAAGCATTTAAGACCTTAGAATGGGCTTTGGGCAAATTGGGCCAAAAAGAATCCTGGATCCTGGTTACTCATAGGTGATGTTAGAAGGGAATTTACTAAGGTGAGAGTTAGAAACTAGAACCCCATATCTTCTTGCCCTTTTGGCTAAGATCAGGTGAAACTAGATACCCACTTTGTCTGACTCTAATGGTACTTAGCTTATCACCCTTCATCTCTATGGCAAAGAACCTAATCAGAATTGTTGGTTTCACTAGACAATTGATAGAACAAAATGGAAGCAAATAGTCTAGAAATTCACTTTAACATTCATAAAAAACAATATTCTTCTACTGTTATAGGAAAGTGGGATTTGTTTTAGGGCCTTTATGATAGAAAATTATCTCAATTCTCAACCTTGAGTGTAAGGACAACGTGGAAGTGTGTCTTTTCTCTAGTTGGACCTTTTACAAGGTAAGAGATGGTACAGCTGCAATGCTGTTTTTCCCCCCAACTATATTTTATTTCTTTTCATCATGGCTTTATAAAAATTCAATAATGTGAACAAAACAATTCATTTATGCTCGCATCTTCTGATTTTCCTGCCACACTTTTTTTCTGAAGTGAAAAACATGTCTTCAGTTTGCTTTAGCAAATGCATACAATGGCTGCTGCTGGTGTCCAGGGAAGTTCTTGGAAGAGCCAAGTTTGTTGAGTAAGATCTTGATTTCATCATTGTTCTGCCATTGATTTACTACATGACTTTTGGAAGATTATTCACTTTCTTGTATCTGTCTCTTCATTGAAAAATGAGACTGTATATCTTAATTTTTCTAAGTGAGTAGAATTCCAGATAGGTAGTAAACATGGAGACACTGGGGCTGAACATGTGCTACAAAGGGTCACAGGAGAGGAACTGACCCAGTTGAAGCTGAAAGATGGTAGACTCATAGACAGTGAATTTTTAGGTTACTGGGTATTTGGCATATTTACTGGTCCCTTTTATTTTCTTGATAGGTGTGGGCAGAGGTAGCAGATCCTTAATGACAAGTTGGACTGTGTGACATGAAGGAAGGAAGTTATCAGAAATCTGCTATATGAAACTGAGTGGATGGATGCTAGGAATCCTGGGAAAACAGTTTTAAGTGCCAAAGATGAGAAATCCTGTAGAGATTAATGACTCAAATTTATTTTAATAATCACGATTACAGTTAATTTACTATTCTTTTCATCACATTTAACATTTCTGAGCCAAACAGAAGCCAGTACGGATGAACCTTAAACATGTATGTGATACATGTTAACATTTGGTGGAGGGAAGAGAGTTTAAAAGCTTAATCTGAAAAGTCTCAGAGTTGTCTTTAGGATGATCGGCAATGTAGTTCCTGACTGTAACAACTGAGAAAGAATACTCAGTGCTTCCAAAAATAACGTGAAATTGCTTTTGAAGGTCCTGTGATTTTGTTCAGTGTTGATTTGGGCCCTGTTGAATGTAGGCCAGATGGGACAAACTGATAAAAACTAAACAGCAGATGTTGGTAGATATCCTGGCAGCTGTTTGATATCCAGCCACATGAATTATCAAAATAGAAGCCTTATCTGTAGGGATTCTGACAAAAATGGAAATATTTTAGAATAGTGTTACAGCAGTAGATTCTGCCATGAAGAAGTTGAAGTTAAAGTTCCTTAGGGCAGAACATAGATTTATTTGGAGGGAAATTTAAAAAAAAGAATATTCCAGCTCAAATATGATACTGAATATAATTTTTGTAAGAATTGAATCTAATTTGGCTAAAGAGATAGTTATACTTCCTTTTCCTAGAATAATTTCTGGGATCTCCTATAATTTGAAGAGCTCTCTATATAAATATTCTTGGTAATTTCTACCTCCAAAAAATTCTTAGTGACACACAGTTATGATCATCAAATTAATATTTGAAAAAATGAGTTTGGAATTTACCACTACTGGTTTTTTGGTTTGTTTGTTTCTTTAGAGACATATTATTCACATATTTGGAAAGCAAAAACCTAGAAGATACAGTCCAAACCACTCAATAGCTTCTCCCAAATCTGTTCCCTATATTCTAAGATCCTGCTATGGTATGCTAACTAGATGCATTTATATTCCCTAAGCCCATCATTGCCACTGAACCCCTGGACCATTGCTTATATCATCTCTCTTATCAGGAATACTTTCATATCAATTATCCCTCATTCATATGCCACTGTCCTTCAGAGATATGAACGGTATTTTTGCACTGAACATACTTGATCACTTAGGCCCAGAAAATCATTGCTTGAATTAGATCCTACAGGAGGGGTAGTGTGCTGGCATCAATTGAACTGGCTTGCCAGAACCTATTTTGTCCATCTCTCCCCAACCCAGTGTTCAGTGACTTCGTGTTGATAGCTTGAAATGAGCAAGTAAGGGAATATTTACTCCATGGAAATTGGAAAAGTTGGTGTTTATTATATAAGACTGCATTGTCAGCTAGTTGTGAATCTCTATATACTTTACTCCCTGCATAATTATTGGGCATTTGAGGGTAGAATTCCATCCTTATACTTTTTATATTTCTCAGTACACCTCATATAGTTTTCTAGAATACTGAATATGTGCTTAATAAATACTAACTGATTAAAATACTCTCAAACTTTAAGAAGGAATGGGATTTTTTCTCTCAGTAGAATTAGATTAAACTTGCCTTTATGTCTTCAAGAAACATGTTTTGATATCTTAAACAAGCAATGTGATCACTGATTAGCTTTTAAAATATGTATATGTATAAATAGATGAGCCAAACAATTAAACTACAGACCAGGTAAACTGTATCTACTCAAATAATAGCATTATGACAAATCCCAAATAATAGAGTAGGCACAGATAATAGAAATGGACAATAAAAAAGTTGCTCCTAATTATCAATGCTAGGGAGAGGTTAATCAAAATTATTAGGCTGGAAGGGATGCTTGAAATTAACTCCTTGATTTTCTTGAGACTGCAGATGCTCAGAACAGAGATGTGCAAAACTGAGACTAATTCTCTTACTTCTACTAACTGACTTTTCTTTCAATAATTCGACTTTAACCCTTGTGTGATCCATTACTTTGTCACTTTATAAATGCAAAGGAAATAATTTCTTTGGTCTACCAAGCTCAGTGAAATCTCTTATTTTCCATTGTATTTTAGTAATACTCTCTTAGTGATGTCATTAGCTAACGAAACCAGAAGTGTATTTTTCCTAAATGAATAGCAAATTATGTCAGTATGATTTAGAGTCAAGCATATCAGGTAAGAATTATGAGTCTTGAGTTCTAGCCTCTGCCACTGACAGGTAGGAACACATGCTCACACAGATATGTCAATTCTGTTTATTTTTGAGGGCAATTATGATGATCAGTTATATCAGACATAGAATTACTTCAAAAAGTAAAAATATACAGTTAATATTAGAGGAAAGTTTCTCTGACTTCATAAGAGAAAGCAGGGATCTAATAATATTTATATTTTATTTTTTTATCTGCATTTAAAACCGTTAAGTAATAAATCCAATACAATTGTTTTATTAAGAGTATGTCATGTGCCATATCATATACTAGAAAGGAAGAAATGTGGTTACTCCTCTTAACATGCTTGATCTCTAGCTGGGAAGACAAAATCACTGATGCAAAAACAAGGAAAATATTATTAAATGATAAATGGTATAATACAATTAAAAGAACTCTAGAAGTTTAAAGAAAGAAGGTGAATATAACAGTGGGGGTGGGGCATATCTCTGTAGATTAGGAGGAATGTGACTGGAACTTTAAAGATGGTGCACATTTCTGACATGTGCGTGAACGACCAATGCAAAAGAAGAAACAAAAATTTTGACCTTCTCTAATGAATCCTTTATCAAGGGACTTAAATTTAAAATAAAAGTTTTTAAGTTTACACCTGCTTTGGTGAAGGCACTGTGGTCCTCAAATAATCATAAATGAGCATCTCAGCCATTTGTGACTTACACCTTTCTCAATATCTTGTCTTCAGAATGTGTCAGGGTGAAATAAATAAATAGTAGAAGAAGTAGTCTTTGCCTTTAGTTAACTTCTTGGCTAAAATGATGCCATCGAAAACTTGGTAAAACAACCTGGCTCATCCTGAAATTGCAGAGGCTGGCAAAGCAAACCAAAGTAGACAAAACAAAGGGCACATCAACATAATGTACATATTGCGGGGATTCTTGAAGGTCAGAGCATGATCTTTTACTTCTTAGTGACATATAATGCCAATATTTGTCAGATCTTACTGAAGACTAAAGCTCAAGCAAAGAAAAAAATGCATTGCATGACATTTGTTTTCTGTCCTATAACATTAAATATCCTATTGTTACAAACAACCAACTTTGATGATGAAATGGTTGGGGTTATTGTTTTTTTTTTCCTCTATGAAACACTATTCTGACACATTTATAATGAGTAATAAGCATCAGCCCAACATTCTAAATATAATGAATCTCCTTTCAAATTCCACCGTAAAAAATTAAACATCTATGTTATAGGTTTGGTTTTTTTTTAATATCGTATGGCACATGATCTGAAAAGAAGCTGTATTTCCTGTGTTTGGGAAGATGTTTTCTGTAGATTTCCCAAGTATTACAGTTGTGGAATTCTGAGTTGTACTGGACAATTGTTCCTGGTAAGAATGGAGAGGGGCATGATTATTTGTGAAGGCATGGTGCTAGACCTGGGGCCAGCAGGAGCAGTCTAGTAATCAAATATCCATATTCTAGAACCAAATTGAGACTTGAGTTTATTTTTAGCTGGTTGTCTATTTTTAAAAAAATTCAAACTTGTGGATGAAATTGGATCATGAATCTATAGGCAGTGAACCAATTTGGTCAGGAAGTTTTGTGATTTTGAGTGTCCCATCCATTTGTTAACAAAACCTTGAGTATAAATTAGGAAAGCTGCAGATAAATTAATGCGTGACAAAATATGACTATAGGCAGTAGACAGGAAAGAGTATTGCCAGTAACCATAAGAGCATCTAGGCTCACAGTAGTGAATGAATGTAGTCTTCCTAATGTTCTCCCTTCCATGTAGCTTTTAGGCCTCTGTGCCTCCAGCTGAACACCAGGAACTAAATATCACTTGTGGACTACCGCCAGGAGGAGGGTTAGTGCTAGGAGTATAATCTACTTTCTCAGCAGAGCAAACTGTATTCACATAACACCCACTGTGCTGATAATCTGGTGAAAGGGAGGGCCTGAAGGGCATCGAACACAAAAGTGAAATATTTTAAATCACTCTCTGAACGTGAAAGCATATCGCTTTCTGCATTTGAATGAAAATAAGAGATTAGCCTAAATATTTTAAAACTGCAATGATACCAACTCTTAGTGTAAAATAGGCAGTCCAGTAAGGTGTTTTCTGTTTATCCTTTGACTTGTCATATTTCCCTCTCCACCACTGCTTGTCCCTGAGATTCACCATATACCCTTATTTTAGGGAGGGGGGAAGTTAATCAGCTGGACTTTTTATTTTGGTGTAAGTTTATATGGTCAGGTTCTTTTCGCAGAACCTGAATTGCAATCAGCTGCCATCAGTTGCCAATAAAAAAATTGTCAGTATGTGGACAAATGCACACTCTATCATAAGAGAACACTTCAGCGCCATATTCCTGATACATTGGCTAGATGTGTGGATGTTAATAGCTACTTCAGGNATGTGGTCTCCCAAGGGTAGACAACCCTCTTGTAAAGGAGAGGCAGTTTCCTGTATGTCTCAAAACAGTCATGGCATAGGAAAGAAGGGAAAGGAGAGTCAAGGCAAATCAAAAAAGAGTCTTCAAGGAGAAAATGAATCACAAAGAAAAGAAGGTCTTATTTCTTAACTTGTCCTAGCAAGAATCCCAACTAGATTGGCCTCATTTTAAGACCTTGACCAGTATCAGAGTTCTTTCCACCAGAAATTATAGCTGTTGTAAGTGACCATGGTACTTCCTAGAGGGAAAATATGTGGTTTACAAGTTTTCAACCTGGAAAACAGTTGACATTTTTTCATGTACACATCACGGTCTTTATCATAATTTGATAACTGATTTAAAACAATTTATGTAAGGAACTTAGACTCTACCTCCTCAGCACAATTCTCCTTCCCTCCTGAGTGCGGGCTGCTGGGGTGTCACTTCCAAATTCTTATGCATGAGTAGTCTCACCATATTCAGTAATATATTCCTCTTATGAGAAAGTAATCAAGTACAATATAACTGATGACTTTCCTGATTCGGTAATCAGTAATTTGTGATCAATTTTACCTGATGGTGACAGCCTGGCGTATAAGTTAGTGCTAATGTATATTACTGACTTTCATTTCTGTAGAGCCTGTCAGCCGGGTAGAGGAGGGGGACTGGGTTGGAGAACTCCTCCCCCTCCATCCATAAGCGGCACACTACTGGCCTCCTGGTGTTATTAAAGGAAAATTGGAAAAGTTTCCAGAAGATTAAGCAGAAAGCTTACAACTTGCACAAGACTCTCAATTTTCCAGTGGCTCTGACAGAAGGATAAATCTTCAGCTGTTTTAACTAAAATGTAAGCAAACCCCATGTCTAACTACAGTAAACAAAATTTATTATGATTCGGACGTGGCAGTGGTGTTTACATCTAGGTTGACAAAATTGCCAATGTGTGAGACCCTTAGTTAAGAAAAATGTAGCAGGCTGTTTCTTATCCATCAGGCAAAGGAAAAGGGAATTTTTTGAGAGCCGTGGACATACAAAGTGACTTTGAACTGTACACTGTGATTACATGTACATATGAAACCTGGTCCAGTTTTAAACCTAAGTGAAGTAAATAACTGACTATCTGGTGTGAGTTTCATCCATCTCTGCTCTAAAATAAATTCTCATGAGATATAACTAATGTATTATTTCTCATATTGGCTCTGAAATTATTATCATTGTGGGGTTTACTGAGTAGAATAGTTACATGTATCCTTCTGTCACCAGATGAAAGACCTTGAGATAATTAGTCAAAGGATATGTTGAGGAAGGTAGTTAAAAACACTACTACCACCCAGAATTCCAGGTTGTCTGGACCATGCTACTGTGTAGTGCGAGGGCTTGAAAACCCAGGGAGTTTAGCATGAAGAGGGACTGAAGTTGCTTAGGAAGGCCTTCTATTTACTTCACATTTTGACTGATTGTTCCATGGCTATTTTATTGAATTTAAAAACATGCTGTGTGTACCAAACTAGTAGCATTCAAGCCTGGGGTTTGATAACATTCGTTACGCATTGCTCTTGCACCACGGCAGCGTAGGTCTTCTGGCCATGTAGCCATTTCTGTTGTAGGGCTGTACTTACATGAGCAAAGGGTTGACTGGAGGATCTGACATATCTTCTGTATAGCTCAGAGATGAAGATTTCATGGACAATACAAAGCCTATATTCTCTCTTGTAAAACCATAGCTTTCTGCTGATGATACGTGAAATCTTTTCAACAGCTAAATTTAAATTTATAATTAGAAGAAAAAACTAAAATTTTGCTTGAGAACTCTGCCATGGTAATTTCAAATAGTACTGATGTCTCTTTTTCTAATATCCAAAACTTAGCCAAGAACCATTGGAGGGCAGATCCTTAGGAGTTTGGAAAGAGAAAGAAAATAAAGAGAAGTGGGGTGGAAGAGAGAAAATGGAGAATAGATATTTCATTTTTCTCACCAGACCATAGACTGAGACCATTGGCAAATGGTGTATAACTTTCTCAGATTTATCTTTCTTTGGGTTGGGATCTAGATACCCGTGAGCAAAATATTTGGTTCCAGATGGAACTCTACCCCAGCCTGGCTCCAAACTCTCAGTCCCAAAAAACATTTCCTATTTTAGGTTGGAAAGAGATAATGTTTATAGACAACCAAAAGAAATCCTATCATATACATTGAAGGGTGTATTGTTATACCAAAGAGAATATAAGAATGTGTTCAACTGTGTAACACAAGTACACACTCCCAAGCATGTTTCATAGTTCTAAGGATTCAGTCACAGATTAGGTGTGGTGTTTTCCATTCACTTGAAAGCTTCCTGTTACTTTAATGTTTGTATTACCATAATTTAAGTTGTGTACAATCTGCATTACCATGACTATATATACCAGTGTTGAGAATGTGCACATACTTGCCCTAAAGTCTAATCACTGCTCAGTCAGGAGCATAATTTCACTAGAATTTATTTAGCTGTTATAAGTCTGAGTGAAGTCTCCTATTTTTAATTTGGCATAAATTTCTTTCATTCTATTCTAGATTTGTTTTCTTAAAAAAATGTCTTATTCTGTGTTTTTGCATTATTTCTCTAATTTTCACCAAGTCATGAACTCTAACAAATGCATATCTAAGTAACCATTGTGTGCTGTGTATGATTTGTTGTAGCCTTTTGTAAAAACTCATATTTAATGTTATTTTCTCTCCTCTCCTCTTCTCTTTCTCCTTTCTCTCTCTCTCTCTCTCTCTCTCTCTGTGTGTGTGTGTGTCTGAGCACACCAGTCTATCTCAGTTGCTCTGTCTAGGATTGCAGTTCACATCATTTATCATTTACTTATTTTCATAGGCTATAGACTCATTGTTCTGATTGCTACAATTACTTTTCAATATTTTATGTAGTAGGGTTGCAATTTCATTTTATTATGAAAATAAAATTTGCCCATTCAAATACCTTTAAAAATTAATGATTTTCACTTATTCCCTTTGACTCCTGTCTTTTTTTCACTCTCAATATCAAAGATTATTGTTCTACCTCCATATTTACCATTTATGAAGCTTACTTACTGACATTTTAGTTAACTTAAATTTTCTAAAATCGTAGATGTCATGTTCTGAAATGAAAGTTTTACCATGTTGACCTGTTTACAGTTATCCACACTGTTTACCTATCTGGAGTCTTGGCTTAAGTTTAAAAGATTTAAAATTAACAACACTTTAAATACATGTACCAAATTCCATCAACTCTAAGGTAGCATGAATCATAAAACAATATTGATTTGATAACAACTTTTTCAGTAAACATATAAACACACAAATATATACACATTTTCTGTATAAACAGTCATATGCCAGGTATATTCATATTTACATTGAAAATACTTTTACCTGTATAAATAATTTCATTCTCCCAATTGAACTCTAAGCCTTCTTCACATTCAGATTCTAAATATTTTCTGAAGCACCTTTAGCCAATAGGAATTTTATGTCAATATGATTTTCAAAACCCAAACTTAAAATTTTAACCTTATTATTATCTTTTAGGACCTATTAAATGGTTTGATCCACATTTGCTATTTACCATATTAAAATTTTACTTTCAATTTTCTCTAATTATAATAATATTGCTTGAAGTTAAATAGCTGCTCTTAAATATCAACTGAGTTTTTGATTGATAGATAGTTGGTGCCTCAGGGATAGTTCTTTAAACTATTTTGTCAGTCATACTAACCTTTCCCAAGTCTGTAAAATCTCAATATGAGCCATGTGATTTGGCAATTTTCATTGCCTAGAGTTAAACAGCCATGTTATATGCAATAGTTTTTCATTTTTAGTGTTACATAATTATGTAGTTAATAAAGTATATTATAAACGACTTCATGTAGCACAGCTATTATACAGCTAATGTAGGGAACTCACTGTATTTTCAATGTTAAAACAAAGCTTGCACATTTTTTAAATATTTTCTATATGTTGTAAAGAAATGGGTAGCTGTGGGGTGCCTGGGTGGCTTCGTCATTTTAAGCATCCCATTTCGGTTCAGGTCATGATCTCATGGTTGGTGAATTCAAGCCCTGCTTCAGGCTCTGCTGACAGCTTAGAGCCTGGAGCCTGCTTTGGATTTTGTGTCTACCTCTCTCTCTGCCCCTCCCCTACTCGGTCTCTCTCTCTCCCTCAAAAACAAATAAACATTATACATAAATAAATAAATGATAAATAAAGAAAATAAATGTGTAGGTGCCCTGATTCTGTAATTAGATTGGCCAAGCTAAAACTCTGAGATATTTATGTAACTAACCTGAGTTATAACTTATATTTTTACAAGTATTAATAGGGAGAGTAAGCCCCATTCTACAAGGTGTAAGTGAAAACATGAAATGTATGATATAAAGTAAGTGCTTACTAAGTGATAAATTTGAAAGAATAATAATAATGATACCAAAAATAATAATTAACACTTACAAATACCGGAGATTTGTTTATTTTTTCAAGGTATGTTAGCTTTCAATGTAATGGTTTATCTCTACAGTAGGTTTTTAAGTTATGTAAGGGAAGAACTGACATCTTCCACCAAATAAAGCAGAAACTGTCACTAACAGAATTACTGACTTACCTGCAGCCTCAAGGCTGTATATTGAGAGCCGGGACTAGATCTCATCTCTCTGGCTGAGCTTTACACTGCCCAGTTTTCTCTCTGGTTAGGAAGTGATATGTGAAAGAAGAGCCCTCAGGACCCTAATGACATTCATAAGAACCAAACAAAATTCCCTGTGTTCTTACCAGAGGGGAAACATGAGCCATTTAGAAATATTATTATGCAATTTGAGCTGGAACCCTCAGAGGGACTGAAACTCATGGCAAGTTTTGCTACTTTTAATGTTGATAGGGCAGGTAAAATTGGTATGCATCATGGAGTTTAGTACACCTGGCCAGGAGGTGGAGAAACTGAGGGAGGATCCAGGAGAATATGGAACAGTTGAAGGCCCATCTGCTACCCACATGAAGATGGCAAAGTGACACATGCATGAGTTACAAAGTGGTTGCTGATTTACTTTCATGCTGAAAATATGGTGGGGGGTTGTGGTTAAGGGGGGTCTCTTTTGGCCCACTTTAACTGGAAACATACAAGGAAAAAGGTTAAGGTAGTTCAGCCCAGCCAAGCTGACACATTACAAAGCTACCATGTGTGATTATAGAAAAAGATAGACACTTGGGGCGCCTGGATGGCTGAGTCAGTTAAGCGTCCAACTGTTGACTTCAGCTTATGTCATGGTTTCATGGTTCATTAGATTGAGCCCTGTGTGGGCCTCTACACTGACAGTGGAGAGCCTGCTTGGGATTCTTTCTGTCTCCAACCCTCCCTCACATGTGTTCGCTCTCTTTCTCTCTCTCTCAAAATAAACTTTAAAAAAAAGAGAAAAAGATGGATATTTGTAAAATGCCCAGATATAAGCATGGCTAAAAATGCAATGGCAAGGCAGGAAAATTATGTACCCAGACAAGAGAATATTACATGTGCTGAACTTAGACAGTGCTTCTCTGATCCATTCTGTTATTTATTCAACAATGTTTTCTTAGGTGTCTACTCCATGTAAGTCACTGTACTATGTAGAAATTATAAATATATAATTAATTCATTCAGCAAATATTTGAATGATGTCTATATTCCAACATTGTGTAGTATGGGAAAAAGTGGGATAAAGTACAGTTTTTTCCCTTAGCATGCATTACATCATATAGTGTTCACATAAACTATATGACAGTATTATCTTTGTTTTACCAGGTTAGAAGACTGAAGCCTTGGAATGATTAAATAATTTGCATTAAACCATCCAGCTGGTAAGTGGTAGTTGTCAGAACTCGAACCCAGTTCTTTCTAAGACCAAAGCTAGTCCTCTGAATATTTATGTGATACTGCCTCCTTATTGGCATTTATGAACATTTCTGCCTTATCTACTAAACTCTAAACTCCTTTGAGGCTAATGCATATGTCATATTTATTGTTTTCTACTCTTTCCCCAGTGCCTGCCT